>NC_134415.1:26546469-27172406 GCF_030867145.1 Opisthocomus hoazin
CTATTGGCAAGCAGTGGGGAATTTGGCTGTGCAGCCTCAGGCAAATATTACTGCGTAGCAACCATTTTGTGCATCGCTGCATAGAAAATGGTACAAAACCAGATACCTTCGTTTTAAAAGTATAAAGCAGTACTCTCTGGCAGTATAAGGTTAGAGACAGCAATTACAAGAGGAAAGCAATGCTAGCAGTACACATACATGCACAAACATAGCAGTCTTATTTAAGTTCGTTCTTTTTCTCCACCCATACTGCTGTCTTCTGGGAAGCAGCTTCTTTCACTGCCCATTTACCCAAAATTAATCAAACTCTTCAGCCATCTCCAGTGTTACCTTAAAGCCTGGGCCTACAGACTCTGGCCCCAACCGCTCCCCAGCCCTACCAGGTCAGTACACTACGTTTGCATATTATACGGGATATCTGGCAATATCCAACATCAAAAGCTTGCAGAAAACAGCATTTCTCATTCATGTGCAGCCGCCAAATGCTTTCCCAGATTCCTTCCCCACTGCTCTCCACTGCTGACTCCGTCTCATATTAAATCTCTGCTAAAGAGACACCACAGCCATGATGCTGCTCACAGACAGCTATAGGAAAGAGAATACATAAATACTACTACTACTGCAAGAGCTGTATTTATGTCATCAGCACCGATTTACACGTTTGTGCAGAGTATGTAAGGCTAGCAAGTTAGTTCTGTTCCTGACCAGTTCTACTACAGCTACTTCCCCAATGCATCAGCAAAAGACAAGCTTCATAGCAGACTGCTGTCCTTCCCAACTGAAGGCGAACATCTTGAGAAGTATGGTTGCCCTCAGGATCTCTTATCTTCCCTGCTTTTCTGAGTGTCTTACCTGACCCAGTATTTAACTGGCCACTGAACTATAGAACTGCCCATTTCACTGCGCTGTGGACCCTTGCAATCATACCAGTACTCTATGTACTGAACCACTCATACCTTTCTGCTATAGCTGCCTGCTGCATCATATTTTCCATTTCAACCCAAACTGGTAATGACTGAGAATTTTCTTCCGTCTGGCTGCCCAACACAATGGTCCCACAAAATAGTAGCCTCCCCTCCAGAGTTCTGTATTGTTGATGTCTGTGTATGAATACAAGAGAACTCCATTCTGGATCTGAACTGCACCCTCATGAAGGGAGGTATCTTTTATATTGCTACAATCACAATTAGAATCTCATACACTTTGTACAGTACAATAATCACACCTGATAAAATCAGTACAGTCAACTGGCTATACTTACCTCATGCCCCAGCATGCACTCTTCCTCCTCACATAAATAAGTATCTCAAATTCCCTTTTCAAGTCTTTGTCTGCTTCAAACCATTATGCTTCAAACCATGCTTTTTCAGTCGCAAAGACCAAAGACTAGAAATACTGATCATCTGCTGGACTACAGGTCTGTAAGTAGTATGAGGAAACAACCATCTTAAACATGCACCGTTTAAGATTCTGTTCATTTTGGAAAGCAGTCAAAAAGAAGTTTAAGAGTTTGCAAAGGAAAAAGAAGAAACTTTAGTTTCAACTTCAGGTTCTATTTCTCTCTCAATGCCTGTTCCGCCTTTTGTCCACCCACACACTCCCCCAAAAGAAGCAAGGGAAACTCAGTAGCTACATGCTTCCATCTCACACCTGTCAGTGCATTTACTACCAGACCAGCAGGAGCCCAAAAAGCAGATGGTCAGCTGTACTGCCCTGAAAGGACAACCTTCTGATGCCATCATTGGAAAACAGGAGCATCCATCCATTTGGCAGCTTCAAGTCACACCCCAGAAGATGCCTGGCAGTGTTACACAGATCTCTGCCTCCCGGGTACTGCTGTTCCCATACTTCTAAACACAAGTGGAGAAGCTTTGATTGATTTGTCTGTTGTAGTTTTCACAAGGAGTGTGCTGACTTACCTTATACCAGTGAGAACAACATAATTTCCGCGCACCTGCCTCTCCTCTTTTCCCATTTTTCCAGAAAGCATATTCCAGAGCCATTCCCAGCCTGTACTGGGGACTCGGCGTGCTCAGGTGCCTCTCGGAAACACCAACACAGGCAGCATGGGGAACAAACAGGAGGAGCTAGAAAGACCATGTACAGTTACAGGGAGATGACTTTACTGGGATCATGGAGACATGGTGGGACGGTTCACACAAGCAAAGTCCTGCAACGGATGGACACAGGCTCTTCAGGAAGGGCAGGCTGGGAGAGTGACAAAGGGGACTTGCTCTTTATTTGAGAGAGCAGCTGGATGCATGGAGCTCTCCCTGGGTATGGTTCAGGAGCCAGTGGAGAACTTATGGGTCATGACTGGGTACACTAACACAGGTGCCATTGTAGTGAGTATCTGTAATAACATTTATCTGTATTTTAGCAGAACTTCAAGCTGAAGTTAAGACTGATGCTCTTTTGAGGGGCAGGTCCCTCCCTGCCTTCCCACACAAAGTCTAAATACATAAGAAGGACAAAGGAGGGAAAATAGGTTATGGAAGGTTAACACCACAGGTTAACACCTCAGCTGGGTATGGGACTCGGCTCCCCTGTGTCACACTACAGGGCACTAGCATCTGGATCCCAATGCCTCTTCCAGACAGCTTCTCGCATGGCTTTCTGTCACTTAAGTTTATTACATACATGAAGCTTCAAAGCAGTACTGGACATTATTTTCTCTGCATGAGCAGATCAGAGCAGCATAACAGGCCAAACGTGGCACACAGGTAGGTATTCTCCTTTCAGCTGCCCAGAGTCAGTGTGGCACCTACATGACACAGCGGTTTGCTCAAAGTAATTTGCCTGTTTCGTAATTCGTCTATGATTTTCACAGGAGATTGCTAACTATGTGGAACAAGGCTCCCTTCCAGAAAATGCTCATTTTCCCCTCCCACATTCTGTAGCTGTTACCTCATTATTAACCTGCAGTCAAGTTATTGGCAAGGAATGTGAGAAAGCCAGTTCCTAGAAACTTTAGTTTTTGGCATACTTGGTTCCCGATCAAATTTATTTTATAATCTTCCCAGTCATGTGAAGAAAGGCTTTTATGAAGAAATAATAAGTACAATTAAAAATATTAAAAACAAAATTTTTTGAATCATGAAATCAAAGCCTATTTGTATCTTTGCAATACAGGAAATCACCTTCCTTTCCCCCCATTTAATCACACCAAACTGAATGAGAAGCTTAAAGAAAAACAAATGTTTAAGGAATAAGAAGTTCAAAGAATTACATCTTATAATAACTTCCCTCTCTAAAAGCAAAGGGACAGAACAAGGTAAGTTGAGTATCTTTTCCAGTTCCTTGTTTCTTATGAAATTCTCTGTGGGAAACAAAAAACAAACAAACCAGGATAAAGCTGCTAGTGTGGGATGGCAAAGCTCAGAGCAGTGACAGGCCGAGAAATGAAGGTTTATGCAGGGAAATAAGAGAAAAGTAGGAAGAAGGAACTGATGGTCCGTTACACGAAAGAGAACTGGAAATAGGAGCATGGCCACGTCAGATTTAAGGTGCACTTATATGAACTGTTCTCAGTGGATACTGGGCTTTTTCCAACAACACAAAATCATTGCCAAACCTGTGTGTCAGATGAAAAAGGACGCATCCTGTCCAGACCACACACACAAAGTGCCACGGTAGACCTGACCACTAGGAGGTAGAATTCCATTCATTTGCCCTCTGAGTATGAAGGGGGTGAAAGATTTTGAAAAAGGAAAATTAAGATACGTTTGGTTCAAAATTGGAGCGAGTGTACTACTTTATATTTTACAAAAGTTGTACTAAAAGTACAAATTGTCAATAAGTGATACAGCTGTAATAAATAACCTTATGGTTTTCAGAATTCACTTAATGAGCTGCCTAGAAGCTCTGAGAGTGTTTCAGGTCTTCGTGGACCAGGATAATCCCAAAACCCTGGCATTATTTTCCATGCTTTTGCAGTAAATCCTAATTTTAGCAGAAAATAACTCACAAAAAACCTCGTTCAATTTCAAAGACAGAAATTAATTCTTGATCTTAAGTCTTATTTTCTCTCCTTCAATTTGGCCTCTGAACACTTGGAAGATGGTACCAGTCTCCAGCTCCCTCTTCTTTTGCAGTGAAAATCCCTTAGGATCTTTCCAATAACATTGAAGAACTACTGAAACATGACCCTGAGTCATCCCACTCATTTGCACTTACCAAGCAATCCATTTCTGCTTTTGAGATGGTGACTGGGGAGGGCAAGGTTTGCCTATTGTCTGACCAGAAGAATTTACTTCCACACCACCTGGTACAGGTACTGATTTGATTTCAAAGAAGAAGGAAAAAAGTCTTCCAAATTCATGTTGAGGTGAGTCAAAACAGTCAGGCCTTAATACCTCAACTACTTCATTCTTTACCATAAGGCACTTAGGATTTTAGACCCTACTGGCTGTCAAAAATCTTTGGTCAGAAGAATAAATTTTCTACTTTCCTTCCAGGCAGGAAGACCTATTAATAAGATACTTGTCTCCTTCCACATTTTTCACACCAGTTGCAGCAAGAGTTGCTGTACTGTGGATAAAAGATACTGACATTTTCACATAGATTCCATATTTTCTCAGGAGATCAGAATTTCTTCTGTCAAGCTGCTGCTTATGATGTGTCTTCAGACAGCAAGTCAAGTTCAGATCTAGAATATTTCAGAGCTCTCATCTCCAAGAAACAAACTGCATGTGACCCACAGCAGCATCTACATCCTCTAGAACATTACTTATCATTTTTATAAACTGACAAATCTTTCTTTGAAATATAAAAGCCACCAAATGCATTAAAACTCACTGATCTGACAATCACAGCTAATCCTTACTCATTCTCAAGGTGTCATGAGACAGCTCATCTGAGTGGTTAGGGACATATCATGATCTCTAAACTACTTCTATATTACAGCTAGGCAAGTTGTTTCTACTCCAACATTTTGTAACCTACAGCAGGCCTGTTTGAATCCAGCAGCAATTAAGATATGAAAATAACTATATCATTTCTGAAGCTGATGCAGAAGTGAAAGGTGCTTAGAAGATGCTTCAGATCTTCTGTCATATTCCACATATTAGATGACAAGTGGCACGATGTGTCATATGAATGGATGTGTTATTTTGCTGTTTTTCCCCCTGACTATCTAAATGGATTTTTCTTTGATAGAAATGGACTTTGAAATACATATTATTCTTGTGTAAAACCAAATCCTTGTCCAGGATTTCTATCCCTCGGCAATCGAGTTGCTGCTTAAGGAAAGGCCTCTCAGGACTGCAAAGAGAAAGAAAAATCTGTCACCTTTTTTGTGTGCTATAGGTATTTAGCCAATTTCACAGGTGGGACCCCAGAATAAAACTCCGACAAGACAAACCATGCTTTTCTAGATTACACTTGTGTGTCTCAGTAATTTAAGGACAAAATTATAAACTGAACCCCCAGGTTTGCTGTCCTGCATATCAAAACGCAGTGTCTCTTGCAGATTCTTGATTTTTTTTTCATAGGGAACAAAACACTCATCTTGTATATTATCCCCTGGTTCACCTACCTGAAATATTCCTTTTACGCTCCTCTGCCCTCTCGGTCCATGTTCTAGATGCATCAGGTACTTGCCTCTCAAACATCAACTTGAGTTAATGATGTTCCTTCAGAACTCAGAACAAGTTGATTGCACATGCTGATGAAAGTTTGAAAGAGCCAGCACATTTCAGCGTTTTAACTCTACTTATAGGAAGAAGTGTTAGAAATGGCCTAAAGAAAGCAAACTTCTGCCCTAATAAGCATGTGATATGAACGACATCAGGTGAAAAAGAGAGACACCCACAGCTGGGATACCTATTTATTTTCCTTATCCTCCTCATTATAATTAAATAATTTAAGGTAAAAATTTAGAAACACTGTGCAAAGAGAAAAAAGCAATTATCTATAACATTACTGTAGTGTGAGCTCTCCCCCATATGCTGAAAAAACCCAAACCATTAACACTTTATAGCTTTCATCTTCTCTCCTGCCAAACAGAACTATTTTTTCTCTATTTGCATTTATACTCCTTTCAAAAGTTGTCCAGTGTCTTGGAGAGCAAGGTTAAGCTCTGCAGGAGACAACAGACTGTAAGAACCTTGAGAATTAAATATTTTCACAAAAATCTCACTTCAAAAATTATCCTGATTGGATTTGCATGATACTGACAGTGATTTGGAGCAAAACTTCCTGGGACTATGCTAGCAATTAAGGTCTAGCATGTTCTGAGGTAGGGCCATTCCCTAGATCCATTAGGCTGAAGTACAGCCTGAAATTTTTGAAGTCATCAAAGCAAGATGACACATCACAAGACAATTCATCAAGCATATATATGTGATACAGCTCTGGAATTTTTATCTTCTTCCCCCCCCACACCCAAAATTACATGGACAATTTACCCTTGCCATTTGCAAATCGCATTTTGTGGGAAATTTAATAGCAATAATTTAACCTAGCTTTAATCTGGTCATACACACTTTAAATAACAAGAAAAAGAATATTGCTTACTCCTTTTGCATAGTAAGAAATAACATCTCACACAAAGTTAGTTTATGTTTCCCCAAACCAGGCCAGCAAACAAAGTACTACCATATTAATATACTCACAAAAACCATTTTCTTTCTTCTATAAATACTGCTTTGAAGTGTATTATGGTGAGGAGATGACTAACCACATACAAATGGACCGCTCCTCATATAGCCATGGTCGTTAGCTCAGGCAGATTTATTACAGCATTAGCACTGGTGTTGTGAACCTGAAAAAACCTTCCAGTCCATCCTGGCCTGGAGACAACGATTTCTGTAGGAGTTCACTATTTACATACGTGTCACCTAAAGGCTGCCCTTTTGCTGGCTTTGACACCAATGTTTTACGTTTCAGTAGAAACGATCCTTAAAAAAATTTGCAGGCCTTGGATGTCTTTATCCAAAGAGGAGGCGACTTTGAAGAGCTACAGTTCAGAGTCTGGAGCCTGCTATGTTGTGAAGCCTGTCAGCACTGACCGCGTTTCTCCAGCATGCCCTGTCTGTACTGAATATCAATGATGTAACTCTGTACGGGCCAGATGCTCTGGCTCATCGGTGGGTCCAAAAATGCCACCATGACCTGCTGCAGTCCCATGCTTACTGATAAGAAATACCGATGTGCTTCACTGAAAACTGCATCCCTTAGGACGCAACTGTCCAAAAGATTGTTTACATAGCCAAAAAGCTTAAAACAATTTTGTCTGTCTGTTTTTTTTCTTCCCCACAATGACTTTGGGATTTTGGTAGGTGGGGTTTTTTTTTGTTTTTTGGAGGGACTTTTTTTTGTTTGGTTTTTACTCTTTTTTTTCCACTCATTCTTTACTGTTAGCAAGAAAAATTGATGTGTTTTTCACATTTAGAGATAACCAGACCAAATTGTGCCCTAACAGCCAAACCCTCCTTCTAACCTTCAGAGAAACTCTATCTGGATTTTCTGCTGACCCTACATCTTTGCTCAAACTTGGTGTAGCTCAGAAGAAACATATCCACAACACTTCTGGAGGTTCATTCTAACTGAGAAAGTATCCAAGCGAAATAAACATTCACAAATCCCAAACAGTTGCTTAATAATTCTAGCAATAATGCACTAGCTCTTCAAAAAGCTGAGGGAATAGATCTGCAAAGACTGTCTCTACTTATTAAAAAGAAATAAAAATTTAAAAAATAAAATAAATCCAGGCCTTTAAATTAGGAATTACTACCTTGAGTAGTGTTGCTGGTGGCTGAGACAGATGGGAATGAAAAGCAATGCTGAACTATCAGCCATACGGAAAGCATGCCAACTGCAGCCTCAGTGGCCAGCAAGAAGTCTGTGCCATTCAAGAGGTTTTTGTCATCTTGTCAGGGTTAGTGACAAAGAGCAGGTATCCAAGAGACCACTTTTGCCAGGCAAGGTCTTTTTCCTTTCCCAGCATGTCCCCAGATCAGAACATCACACTTGCAATAACCATGAATACAGAAAAAGTTTCTTTGGGTTTGAAGTCTCACAGGTCTTTGTGCTCAGCCCGAGTGATACCCTCAGCAAACGCAGCCAGCACTTGGCTGGCCCTCAGTTTCAGGCCACCAGCTTCCAGCAAAACCAATTTCAACATGCCCCTGCCCGCCATCCCCTAGAAGGGATACTAGGCATACAAGTGCTCTTACGATTAGATACGTGTTTGCTAAGTACCCACACAGCATGGCCACATCCATTTGCTCTAACAACTGACGAGCTGCATTACTGGGGAAAAATCATGCCTCAGGAACATCATCAAAGATGATGCGCAATGCACCTGTATCTCGTTCATGCATTTTGATAACAACAGTCTCATTTTCATCAGTTCCTGGCTATCCCTGTTCACAAGAGCCTCTGAGCACTTCCTACCCTGCTGGGGGTCACCGAAGCACACTACTCCTCTGTGAGGCTGTGATGGAGCAACACTGACCCATGTGTCAACACAAGTCACCAAGATTCCCTGATAGTCCAGAGGGATGCTCACATTACTAGGGCAGAGTTCTGTTCCTTTCAGCAAGAGTGCTGTAAATAAAACTACCTAATTATGTTCTCAAATTTACTTAATATTATCCTCATTCCTGGTTTTATGTCTAATGAGAAAGAAGCTATTCACAGACAAAGCGGAACAAAGCTGAGCCAGCTACTCCACGCTCCTGGGATCTGTGTCTACCTTAACCAAGACAACAGCTGACATGCTGCAGGACTGCACGATGCTTGTGTTGCACAAGATCAATAGAGATGAGCGGTTTTGGTCGCCGGTCTGTTTTGATTAATGAACTCATTGGCTGAAAGTTTATTACAGTAGATGAGCACACATGTCCTCAACTCCGACCTTTTAACTCCTACTTTTGTTCTTTTTCCATGATCCCTCTCACTATCCAGTCTAATTTTAGTGTTCACAGGGGAATTTACGATTTAGTTTAGCATTCAAACACATGCCTTTTCCTCAGTGAACTTCATACTTTGGCTAAGCAAGGCCCTGTGGTTCCAGGGAGTTCCTGCCTAACAAGGAGAATTTAGCAGGAACAGGCACGAAAAACTTGGGATCTTTCAGTGCAACGAAGACGACTAAGAAAAGGCTCCCGAAATGACAGATTTTGCTCAGTTGCTCAAAATTCAGATAGGCAAGCATCCATCAGTATTGTGGTATGTTAAAAGTGGAAAATGCAAAGCATTTTTAGAACTGTTCATTCCTACTCCACCTGCACAGCAAGGAGACTGCTGACACAGTGCCCAGATACAAAAACTGCAAATGAAAGTCCTCGGGTTTCTGCTATTGCTTAGGAAAAATAAATAATACGCAACCCAACCTGACAGCTTCACTGAACAAAATATACGAGAACTATTATTTCAAGGCATATGTCTCCACAGGGAAGAAACTAAAAACTGAAATAGCAGGTTTTTTTCACCCCAAGTATTAAAAATGGAAAATATATATCTTTCTACAGACTCAGACAGTGGTTTTAAACCTGGTTTTATGTAACATCAGCCCCTCTGAAAGATCTGTCTGTGGACATACTCCCTATTAATTAGCAATTTAGTGGTCATCTATAAAAAGGGATAAGCAAATACGTTTTGATTCATTTAAAATGAAGCTGAGGAGTTAGTTGCTTTTACTTCCAGTAGTAACACTCATACTTTTTTATATATATACACACATACACTCAATA
Source organism: Opisthocomus hoazin (assembly GCF_030867145.1). NCBI lineage: Eukaryota > Metazoa > Chordata > Aves > Opisthocomiformes > Opisthocomidae > Opisthocomus > Opisthocomus hoazin. The sequence continues at coordinate 26,556,168 of NC_134415.1, forward strand.
AATAAAGTGATGCAAAACTATGCAGGTCAGTACATTGACAGATGTGAAAACAGTTTGCTTTACAAAACTGTAATTTACCTTATGTTCAGGAAAAACAGCTATGTAGCAATATGAATTGCATATCCTATTAGAATCATCAAGCATCCACAGAACAGCAATCTTTAAGTGCAGCCACTGGATACTTCATCTCTACTTTAAAATAAATTGTTTGTCCCAAATAGATGTGTATTATTTGAGGTCAAGAATTAAGAGCATTTTTCACCTACCCACGTCCCCGTTTGGTGGAGCTGACCAATGGACCATACATCCCCAGGGCTACACAATGACTATGCTGCAGTCCCTCGCAAATCTACATAAGGGGCTGCATCTACCCATGTCAAAATAAGCAACAGTAAAACACCTTCTCCCTGAAAACTGCAGCCACAATGAGATCCGTAGGACAGTGCATGCAGTCATTGCATTCAAGAGCACAAGAACACTTCCCTGCAGAAGGTGGCCCTGAAACAGACCAGGGCCGCTCAGAGCAAGCAATGCTTTCTTGTACTTTGCCCCAAGTGTAAAACCAACCAACGCAGCCAGCCACACAGGCTCAATACCCACATGCAGCGCATTCACCTCAATCATCCCCTCCCAGTGTCTACACACTGCTAACATGACACACCCACCCCTCCTTCTACAAGCTCACATACCTTAAACTTCTGACTAGGCTAAACTCAGCCGAAATTCCCACTGGTCCAGGACAGCTTCACTAACATATCTCGAAATTTTTAATTAAAAATTGCCTGAATTTATAATGAAAGATTGAATGAAAAGGAAAATGAGGAGTGGTCTTACCTACTTTTTTAAACAACTCTGACATTATAGCAAAGTACTATTACTAGTGGCCAATGGGTCTACAGGGTTAATGCATCACAAGTGTATTTCTGTCACAGGATCAGCTTTACAGAGGGAGTAAACAGGGAGCAGAAAGGGATATATCAGTGGCTGAGCCGCAGAAAAAAAACAGATTTCTTCTTACAGACAATGGATCATAATTACAGAGTATTAATTCCATCCCTCTGTGCATAAGCATACTAAACGCACATGGAAAGACACCAGTTATGAACTGCCTACACTTTCAAATACCTGTAATACTCTGAGCCCTTCTGACACAAACAGCCTCTCTGGATCTCACCACAGTCCTGTGCTGACTGTACCACAAGCCTTTCAGTCAGTTTACCAGTGAAGAAGACAGCAAGTCTTAAAATCACTTGTTTACACTGTAACTCCCCTCCTGAAACACAGAGGCTCAATAGACAACACTCAAAGACCAAAGAAAAAAGGTATTGCTGCTATTCACAACTTTGCCTCCCCAGAAACTATTCAAGATACTCAGCCAATAAATCAAGTAAACTAAAACAAAACTGAAAACTCAGTTTGCTAGAAACAAGGACCAGAAAGCCTGGCAAAACTGTGCCTCCTAGCAATGCTCCTCAGGGCAGCACACACCGTGTCCAGCCTTCCCCAGAGACACAAGAACTTTGCACAATCAAATACGTTCTATTAAAAATAATTCTAGACTATCAAACATGAAGAAAAAAACACATATTCTCTCTTTCTCTTCTTTTAAGTATCACAATATATGTGCACACTCTCTCTGTGTAGATGTATACACTTATGCTATGTATGTGTGTGTATATACATCATTTATTTATTTTTAAGTTCACTGAGTATGAAGAGTTCACACTTCCAAAAGTAAATTCTTCCTTTCCCTCCACTTGATGCCAATATTTGTGCTCCAGGGAAGCAGTTCCTGAGTGCCCCTACCAAATCATGGCTGCACAGCTCACAGAGCAAACTGAAGACCACTGACACCAAAAACCAGAGGGAGAGTACCAAGGCAGGGCTATGGCCCTAAGCTGGATCCAGGAAGGAGCAAGCACCACACTGTTGTGGTTTCTCAGTCAGCCACCAGCAAGAGAGAAGTCCCTACCATGCACTGAAATGGGACCTGCACCCTAACCTTCTGCAGGGTAGCAACACCTACAGCCCATGCAAGGAAGGTGGGTGCTGCAGGCGTTTTCACATGTTGACCACCATCTCAAGATAAATTCAGTTTCTTTTACAAATAAAGAGAAGAGCAAAATTTCTAAGGTGTTCTTCCTAACAAAATAGTGACCATGAGCTTAGCTGGCCATAGTATTGTTTAACAAGCCACTAGTTTTTTGACCCAGTACTTATTGCTATTCAAAAAGAGCAAAGGATAAAATGCACAAAGAGAAGGAAATTATATCATTTTCTCTCCACTCGTCTAAATCTGTCCCCATCAGGCTAATGGAAGTTTTACTATTTATTCACAGGAGGTTAATTGGCCCAAGGGGAAAAAATTACCCTCCTATTAAAAATTTCCAGCCTATTTAAAGTAAAATTTTTCTGGAATCACTTTGAAATATTAATGCTGGCTGTTATACATTTGTCCCTAAATACTCTTTTTTTTCATGACACTATAGTGGCAGTTTTGGAATCTCAAAATCAATCTTGTTAACATATTCTCTTCCTCAACTAAATAAAAATGATAACATCCTCAAAGAAAAAGTGACAGTGTTGTTTTCATTTCATATAGAAAAGGTTGTAAAATTACTTTATTTATTTTACTGGTCTATTTAAATATATAGGTATGTATTTTTGCCCAGACTACAGCCAACCACTTCAAAACCAAGATAAATTCACACAGTTCTTAAAGGCTTATCTTTTAGCAAAGAAGAAGTTAATGGAGCAGTATGTTTGAGGTTGGACCCAGCAAATCCCACCTATCTTCAATTGGAATTTTAGATAGTCAAACAAGTAGGCTCTCTCTGCATCCTTCATGGAAGGAAAATGGCATTCCCTGTGCTACTGAAAGACAGTAGTAGCTTTTGAGAGTGTATCACTAGATAAGTGCTAAAATGAATGCAGTATTACTGGAAAAGTATAAACAAGAAGTCATATACCCTTTTCTTTTATTAGTGGGCAGTAACACATTAGCAGAACTGATTTGAAACTCCTTATTTTTGATGCTTTGGACATCCACAGCCCCTGTCGATCCCATGCACAAATCTATGTGATCTGACAGCTGCAAAATTAGGACCATAACAGGAACATGTAGCCACCAACTGTGATACAAGCGAGTAGCTCAATTCCTAACAACCATGTTAATTGGCCAGGGACAAATATGAATTTTCCTGAATGATGTACAAAAGTTTTGGCCACGAAACTTCTTTTCCCTCCCCCACATCTATCCCCCATAATTTTGCTATGTATCTTTCAGGTTCCCAACAGATCAGACAAAATTCTTATATAATAGCCCTAGTTCATGAGAGCTTAATTCTATAGGAAAAACAATGTTATTTTAACATAAATGTTTATGATGGAAGAATGTCTGTCAACAGTTAAGCTCTAAATAGCTGCAAACAACACAAATCAGTTTGGTTCCTCCCATTCTGAGGAATGACCACAGCTCAAAACTTCAGCATGTTAAAAGCAATCAAGGCCCCAGAAATACCAGAGAAGTAAACTCAAAGACTGGATTACTTAGTTGCCACTCCCGCAAATGCATATTGCAAATGGTCCTAATGGTTTCCAAGTAGTTGTTCACAGGATAAAGGTGTTCAGCTACATTTCTAACCCTATAACTGTCTGTGTAAGGTTCCAGAAGCTCATATTCAAACAAAATTGTTTCCCTCAAACATGATTGCATTCACGAGATTTAAAATTGCCAGAACACTATTTTTTACAACTTGCTACAATTAAAGTTCATTTCAGAATTCAGAGCAGATATCTATCAACAACAATCCTGCACAAATTCAGTTTCTTTCCACCACATTTTCATATGAAGAGTTTGGAGCAGCTACAACTCCAAAATATCCCCATCTACATTCTTGATTTTATGAAGGTTACGTTCATTCAGTATTCATAGTACTAAATAATAATACTGAATAATACTAGCTGTTGGTGTCTAGCTAGTGTCATGAGCACAACCCGATGAAAAACAAGACAAAGGTCAGGATATTTTCTATTAAACAGGTACCTTCAGCAGGAAATATTTTTGGAAGCTTGTTTTGAACTACACTGCTACATTGTCTAATGCACCTTCTCATGATGAAACCGCTAATTGTCTCCAAGATTTATACAAATTTCCCTTCTGCTATACAGGTGTTTTATTAGGATGATGGGATTCCTAGCAGTGGAAAAAGCTAGAAGAACAAAGTTAACAACTTTTATGGCTAGAATATCCCAATCCCTACGCGATCAAGAAAGCTTGTCTTTATACTTCTTCTCACTAACCTTCAGTCTGCTTAGCACTGCACACATAATCTCAGTACATGATTGCAGTGTTGCTGTAAAATGACACATCAGAATCAAAGCTTCGTATTTCTATCATAGCAGGCACTGTGCTGCTAACTGAGTTTCATTACATATTTGGTTTTAATTTTCTGCTTAGCAAGGACTGACTTTTTTCTCCTCTAGATGCAATATTACTGTACAGAAGCTTCTCTCTCTCTCCATATAACAATATGCTCCTCCATGCACAAAATATTTTGGATGAAATTCCAATTGAATTATGTAGAAAAACGTGACCTAGTTTACCAGTGGCCACCGTATGGTTCTCAACTACCAGTAGCTCTCAAGGTACTTTGAGTGCAGATCCTGCACTGAAGTGACACACATGGCCAAAAACTGGACAGCTTGGCAACATGAATCCGTTGCAACAAGGAAATGTGAGCCAGATGTGCCTACGGGCAGTATCATCCCGGTTGCTTTAGGATCTGACTGTATGCTCAGTCCACAGCAGCGTTCGTGGCCTGTAGAGAGCTACTGTTCTCTCTCCCTTACAAGACACTCTCGGACATCCTCCCACTCACCAACCCACTTGTCCAATATATACAGCTCTCAGACATACAAAGATTTTGCCACATACCAAGTGGAGGCACAAAGGTCTGTGCCCACTCTGGTGCATTAATTTTTAATACTTCAGGCTTTACACATTTTATGGTTTACTTACAAGAGAATATTGAAAGGATATTGACAGAATATTGCTTCCAAAATGACTGAATTTTTGCTAGTCACAGCAATACTTCCCCTTGGGATTTTAAAAGTAACAGGTAAGAAAGTGTGCAATAACTATCTTGCCACCAAAAATATTTTAAGCTGCATAAGAATATTTGACACAATTCCAGACGTTCTTATGATATCAGTATTCATGACACACAGCTATTTGGCATTGTGACAGACAGAATTTCTAATACTTACAGCCAATCATCATCATAGCAACAGCAAAGATCTTCTCCCCATCTGTAGTCGGAGCGATGTTCCCAAATCCAACGCTGGTGAGGCTGGTCATCGTAAAATACAACGATGAGATGTAGACTGAATCTTTGCTTGGTCCGCCTTCCCATTTTCCAAACCCTGATGTGTTAAAGCGGTAAGGTGTTCCTATTGACATCCCCAGCTGATACAGCCAGCTCTCAGTTCGGATCGTGTTTGTATCCTCATCGATAACTTCATAGTCTCCTATGCTGTACCAAATGCAGGCCAACCAGTGTGCTGCAAGACCAAACACACACACCAGCAGAACCAAGACTGCTGCTCCATATTCAATGTAGTGGTCCAACTTTCGAGCTACGCGACCCAGCCGAAGTAGCCTGACCACTTTGAGCGAACTGAAGAGACTACTGATGCCCTAGAACGACAAAGCATGGTGACCATTAGAATTTACTATTAAAGCAAACTGTGGTTTCCAAAGACATGAGGTCATCCATCACAAATAGATGGTCAGCAGATAACACCTGAAAAGAGAGGTTGTGAAACATGACAAGGTTAGTGACCCTTTTCAGGTATGGATATACGCGCTCTTGTCTTCATTCACTAACATTTTGTGAGTTGCTCTCTGAACTCCCCTTGCCAATTATCTGAATAGGTCTACAAACATGTTTGTAAAGGCTTCAAATGACAGGCTCTTTATTGCACATCCTATTGTGCAAGTAGATCGTCCCTGAGCATCCCGATGCTACTTTACACTGACTGAAAATAAACGTGGCTGTCACTGACCATTAAACTATACAAACCCAATACCGAAAGGAACATAACCAGACACCGACTGCATTCACTCCAGCGTTTGGAGTCACGAACCTCTTACGGCTACTCCTGACTTCCTTGTGATTGTGGGCAACATGTGTCCTCTCATGTCTCAGATATAACACAGTTTGCAGTATTTAGCTCAGACATACTAGGAAGGCAAAAAAATACTCAAAGTACCTGGTGATTTGTAATTTTTCAGTGTAACAGTGTTTTTCCTATGACTTTACTTTCACACAAGAATTCACGCACATTTCTCACACGGACTACACAAAGCTTAACTATTTCAATTATCTCACTGTCTAATCCCCACATCATATTCTTTTTATGACGGCTTTGTTATCAATGTAGTATTTCTGTGCTGATACTAACATGGCTCTCATGAAACAGAATTAAGCCAGCATGTAAGATTTCATATTGTTAACTTTTAGACAGATTCGCAACTCCATGCACAAGAAGTGAAATGAAAAAAATTCAATGCCATTTGGGGCACTAGAAGGTCTGAAGAGCCTTTCATAAAAATCCTTTTTTTTCTACTCCCTCTTATCAAGACTGTTTCATACATAGAAGTCTGATTAAAATTTAAGCAGACTGGTTTAATGAGTATTTCTGGAAATGCATAATTGCATACTTCTGGTCACCAGCTTTTACTGGAAGTTTGTTTATTCCTGCATAAATACAACTGCTTCAGTATCTTAGGCTGGTTCAATGCACTGAAGAGATGTTTTATTAAATAATTACATAAAGCATATTGACTCATGTTCCCCAGGACTGCAGCAATGTATTTCCCCTTTATTTCATGAATTTGTCATGATTACATTGACACATTTTCAGAGACAGATGTAATTTGTTACCTGGGAACACACTATCAATTTCTACTAAGTATTTGGACAAGATATAACACAACCAGGGGGAAGGGAGTAAAAAGAAAGAATAAAAGAGAAAAAAACAGCCTTCCCGTAAATTAGATATATTTGCAGAGATCTAGAAGAGATCAAGTGATCTATTTTTTTCATTATTATCTATGTCAAACTTCTCAAGTCACTGATGCAAAAATTCCTTCACAAAGTAAAAGTTAATTTCCATTTTCCATTCATTCCATACCCAGCTTTGTTTTGTAAACAATGGTGCAAAGAATATGTTCACAGAACATGACACAGAAGGCATAAGGCCTTCATTTCCCGGGGAGGGAAAGCAGGTACTTCTGAACACTCAGTATGGACAGGAAAAGCAAAGAGGAAAACACATAAAACTACAACATGATAATGACACTTTAGAACTGGATATGCAAGTCACTGAGTGAACAGCACATATAATCTCCACATTGTAAATATCCACATTCTGCCCTTACAATAGAGCCTTCTGGCCTTTTTCCTGAGGACCAATGCCCTTTTCTCCCTTTCCTCTTTACAAAATTTAACAGCAAAACAATAATGTTCTACATTTGGAGAAGTCTCCAGTAATGGCCCGTTTTTAGCTTCAGTCTCAAATCCAAGTTTTTTAATCACGCAGTGCTTACAAGTCTCAGGCAAGGGCACGAAATTTTTACGTCCCAACATTTTAAACACCAGTTCTATTTTTGCTCAAAAATAGTGGTGCAAAACTTGTTCTTAAAATTAAAACTCATCACTGGGATTTAAAAAAAAAAAAAAACACAAAAACAAAACCAAACCACTGTTTGTCAGTATGAGTCCTACCAAAGACAAAAATAATCATGATTCAGGAAGGACTTAAAAGTTTGGAATTTAGTTAATTCTTGGGGGGGGGGGGGGGGGGGGGAGAAGTCAAGGATTAGAAATACTTGGGGACAAAAAAAAAAAAAACCACAAGAGTTTAAGAAATTGGATATAAAAAATGGGAATACAAAATCAAATATCGGAAATTAGATTTAAAATATTTAAGCAAATGGCTTTGCTTTCAGAGTGCTCTTGTCCTAATTTCCCTTGTGAAATTCACAAAAAGAAATTTTGTAAAAACATTTCAAATGTGATAGAACTGCTTCATTTGGGAGAACGGGATTCTACAAATTCTGACCAGAGGTAGAGAAAATTAGGGGTTTTGTACAAACAGAACTTGCTTATTTACAGAAAATAAATACTTGATTTGGTTGCCTTGAAAGGATGCATTTAATATTCAAATTAGTCACAATATTTCACCTAACTGCATTGCCAGTAAGATTCTAAAAGTTCAGAAAACACTAAAAAAAAAAAAGTTTATTTTTATCTCAGTATTAACAGTATTTTCTATTTTATTTCCTCAGAGGAAGGATTTGTCTGTTCTAAATGGATCAATATCAAGAGGAAGAAATGCCCAGGGAAAGAATTATTCATATAACTCTTAAAAATTTCTAAGTGACAGAATTTCAAATGGGTATAAACAATGGAAACTTAATAGACTGTTTAATAGATGATACAGTAGGAAAAAAAATCAGATCGTTGTCCAATACTTTAAAACAATACTTCTTGTCACTAAATTTAGCAAGTAATATTTTAATACTTACAGGAATAGCTCTGCTGGATTCAAAATTGACATTTTTAGATTACCACTTTCCAAAATAGAACTGTACTTTTAGATTACTGACCGTTTTAATGCTTTTATCAGTGCAGATTATTTTTATGCTTTTATCATACAGGTGGCTCCAAGATGTCACGCAAAAGAGCCTGAACTCAATTTACTCTTCTTGATGCACGTCCCACCCTCTCAGATCTTCTACTCCTACAACCTTCAAAAGGCAAACTAAGAGACACCCAGAGCTCCTTCCGCTCAAAGGACATAGATGAACCTCAGTTCATAAAGGGATAGCAACTGCACTACAGGTCCCAAACAGGCACCTCCAGAAGCTCTGCTCTAAAGGATCATGACAAGGAACTTCTGGGTGTCAGGCCGGGAAAGGACAAGACTAAGTAATAACGCACAAAGTCCTACCTAGGCCTGATTTACTCAGGCACAGTTCCACTTTTTAGTACTCTATCAACAGATCCCTTCCCCTGGGGGTATGCAGAAGCTAAGAAATCTGTTAGATGTCCTGGTTAGAAAAACAGTACATTTTTACTACACTTTGTTCCAGAGACAACTTGGGTGCAGCACTTACTTAAATATGCAGCATGTAGTCAAATACGGCAGAAAATGCTGAATTTCATACAAACTTAAATTTCAAATTGTTTGAAGTAACTGAGTGACACTAAATGAAGATTCCACTGTTGATACATGCATATTGTTGTTGACAAATCTTAAATACACTGGCAGCTTTACTTTCTTTGCCAGTGATGGCTGATGCATGAAAACGGAAGAATCTGCAGCAAGTCCTCTTCAAATCAAAGGGCAAGCTCAAAGCACTGACAGCCAGAAGAGATAACTCTATATTCGCTGATTAAGCAAACCTGAGTGTCAAAAGCCCTTAAAATAATAAATACAATCAATCCCCCTTTCTCTCCTCCTATGCAATCTTTGCAGAGTGGAACGGCATCTCAAACACAACAGAAAAACAGATTGGCCTCAGGCCTGGAGGAAAGCAGGACCTGCATTTTACAGTCAAAGAGAATGCCTCAGAAGTTTATGCAGGAAATACTGCCAAAACAAAATTTCCGTGTATAATTTGTCATTAATTAGATCTACTCACTAGGTACTACGCACATTTGCACAGGTTTTCTTTTGTACCTCCTTGTTTTCTGCAAGACATGATCTACTGTCAGTGCACCCCTTGTCTCACACTGGTATCTCAGCCATGTAATCATCTCTCCAAACACAGGATCCAAGGTTATCCATGTTTTGGCTCCAGCTTTGCATCAGACAACATAAGATTTGTGCCATTACTTCCATATCCATAAAAAGAGATAGAGAAGAGATGCTGTGATTAATTACTTTGTGAAGTGTTTGGAAAACATACAGGTTGTAGCAGAGTAATTATTAGTTACTTATGCCATTATGATCCCCAAGGACAGCAACAGTGGACATTACAGTGCTACATGCTGTATAAATAAAATCCAGTTACTGCAGTTCATTTGCCATGGAAAATTAAATTCAACTCAATTCATTGAATAATTGAATTCCATCTAGAAAAAATAAAATACAAATTGTTTAAAGAACAGCAATAAAAATTAACTACAGCCAAAAAAAAAAAAAAAGTGAGATAGAATTCATTTTCCCTTCCAAAAAAGATGTAGGATGAACAACTTTAGGAAAGAACTAAAATCCAACTTTCATCCCACCTCGTACAGCTATAGTAACGCTAGAACTTTCTGGAGAGAGTCCAGCAGAGGGCTACAAGGATGGTGAGGGGACTGGAACATCTCTCCTACGAGGATAGGCTGAGGGAGCTGGGCTTGTTCAGCCTGAAGAAGAGAAGGCTGCGAGGGTACCTAATATATACTTACAAATATCTGAAGGGTGGGTGTCAAGAGGATCGGGCCAAGCTCTTTCCAGTGGTGCCCAGTGACAGGACAAGGGGCAATGGGCACAAACTGAGGCACAGGAAGTTCCATCTGAACATGAGGAAGAACTTCTTCCCTCTGAGGGTGACGGAGCACTGGAACAGGCTGCCCAGGGAGGTGCTGGAGTCTCCTTCTCTGGAGATATTCAAGACCCGCCTGGACAAGGTCCTCTACAGCCTACTGTAGGTGACCCTGCTTCAGCAGGAGGGTTGGACTAGATGACCCACAGAGATCCTTTCCAACCCCTACCATTCTGTGATTCTGTGAACTTCAGTAATAATTCAATCTGCATGACAGTATTCATTTTTTAAGCCATTATTTACTTTCCACGTGTGCAGAAAGTAAATGCACTTAACCCAAGCATTAAGGTTTTTTCTAGGATCAAAGGAAATACAATTTACTTCCTGCTTACTATCTATTTTAAAAAAAACAGAAATACTCAGTATTGACACAAATCTGTTCAAAGTTTTCCAGCACTTTCCTCTCATATGGAACCGCTACAGTTCTGGCTTCATCTCAGTTAAATGGAGATGCAGGAGACTAAAAGCTAACCATTAAAAGAATAAGAAACAGAACAAAAGAATAAATTAATTATTTATCCAAAAAAAGGAGGCAATGAACCGAATTTATCACTACCGTAAGTGAGGCAAGAGCCATGGCAAGCACTGCCTTGTTTCTTGACATTTGATTCTGAAGTCAGCTGTGCCACAGCCTGGCTCTGCCTATCTGCAGTAACATGGCAGCCCTGTCAGGTCATTATTAGGACTGTTCATTTCTGCTATTCGCCTCTTCTGATTTTCTTAATTAGGGCTGAGAACATGACCTTTCCTACAGATTGCCATCTTTAGCAGCCAACAGATGAGATCACGTTATGCGCACAGGTCAAAATCAATATCTAAACCCTCTGCTGCAGTTTTCAGCACTGAAAAAAGCAGATTTCTAGATCCACAAAGCTTATTTTAGTCAAACATCTGTGAGCTTCATTAGAATTGCGGGAGAAACAGCAATAATTCATGTAAAGTGCACAGGGTGTGAGAAGAGATGGAAAGGCTGATTTTTCATTTATAAAACTATGTCCATGCTTGCCTTACACACATATATGCACAGTCAGAAAACCAACAAATCCAGGAAACACTTTTTTTTTACTTTGAGAGGAAGAACAAGGATAAAGATAACATGAAAGTAACCAAAAGAACAGAATCATAAAATGGTTTGGGTTGGAAGGCACCTTATAGATCATCGAGTTCCAGCCCCCCTGCAATGGGCAGGGACACCTTCCACTAGACCAGGTTGCTCAGAGCTCCATCCAACCTGTCCCTGAACACTTCCAGGGAGGGGGCATCCCCAGCTTCTCTGGGCAACCTGTTCCAGTGCCTCACCACTCTCACAGTAAAGAATTTCTTCCAAATATCTAATCTAAATCTACCCTCTTTCAGTTTAAAGCCATTACCCCTTGTCCTATCACTACATGCCCTTGTCAAAAGTTCCTCTCCAGCTTTCTTGCAGGCCCCTTCAGGTACTGGAAGGCTGCCATAAAGTCTGCCCGGAGCCTCTTCTTCTCCAGGCTGAACAGCCCCAACTCTCTCACCCTTTCTTCATAGGAAAGGTGCTCCAGCCCTTGGATCATTTTTGTGGCCTCCTCTGGACCTCCACTTCCCACAGTATTAAGTAAAAAATTTACCCCTGACAGACAGCAATCTGCTTCCCAATGATTCCGATTCAAAGAAGCCATCAGTTCCAGAAGCTTTTTACTTATCTTGAAGAGGCAAAACACCCAAATAAGATTTAGTGTTACTGACATCTAATACCACTTCATCTTTCCAATTCTAATCCAATCCCTAATATGAAATAGACTATAAAGCAACCATTTAGCTACTCAAATAAATACCCTTTGCCGTCTCATCTGACTTTCTGCCTCAGATCGATACAAGTATGCTGAATGGGGGAAAAAGAACAGAATAACTGATCCCCGTCTCTGAAACATGCTTCCCTTTATATGCAGAGTAAGTATCACTCTAATAGCAGCTTTTTGAAATAATACAGAATCTAACATATTCAATTATCTCTCCTTCTTGGACAAAGGCTATCACCATACATTATCACTGAAAATGTAATTCAGGGTTTTAATTCTTTTAGCCTTATACAGATTGAATAGCTTATGTAGACTGCTATTCTCTCTTTAACAGTATGATAAATCATATCATGCTTTTCAAAGCTATGAAGTAGCCCTGAAACACAGAAGCACCCTTACTTATCTGTGACTTAGCAAAAAGACTAATCTGAACATTAGTACTGCATAAGAGGAGGCTAATTTGCATCTTAACAAGCACAGCACAACCTACAGAATAGGTGCTGTCCTCTGGTATTCTCTTTTGGGAGGGGCTATCCATCAGCAGACAGCATAGATCTCTCTGAGCCACCAAGGTGTATGAACCTGGGGGAGACCAGGGAAGCAAGCAGAATTTAGATTCACTAAACACCTTAAGCAGGCTTGGAGCAGAGGAAGGAATTTAACCCTAAATCGGTTAAATGGCAGAAGAGCTCTGCAGCATTTATGTACAATACCAACACAATTTGGAAAACAGGATTTAGGAGGAAAAGGCAGTCTGCCCCTTGAGAGGGCAGCATAAAAGAGGCACATCATTAGTAGCATGGAAGTTGGGTTTTTAAGGAGGGAAGTCCGAGAAACTCGTATTTGACTGAAAAAATGGGAGGAAAAAAAACTTAAGACAATAAAGAGAGACACCCTGAATCAAATTCTCAAGAGACTGTGAACAGTAAGCGCTTCTTTGCCTCCCTGGTTCATATCCTGGCAGTCTGCTTTACCCCAAGTCACGTTACCCCATTTGCATTTCCCCAAATGCTCCTTCCCCCTACCTGCCTGTTAAGGAGTAATTCCTGCCTGGTAGCACAGAGGCATCTACAGAAGTCAGACAAGCAGCCCTCGTCCCCCACAACCACCTTTTCTTTCTTTTGCTCTCCCCTTCTTTCACAAGTCAAGGCCCCCAAGCTGCTTCTGAAGCTCCCAACACCACCGAGGAGCCACACAAACAACCCCCCAGCCTTGCTCCAGGGGCCTCTGGCCAGTTACAGCCCAGCGCACGCACCGCCCTTGAGCTTTGCCCTGTTTCTCAGGGGTTTCTCACAAGGGGACACCCAACCAAGGAAACCTCCACCACCACCACGGCCCCCAACCCAAGGCCCATGCTCCAGCCCAGAAAGTAGGTTATGACTACTTTAATTTTAATTAGCCACAGAAAAATATTCATTCATTACCAGATTTATCAATAGACTCACATGTAAACACAGCATTGCCTAACTGGATGGATCCAAATAAGAGTGGTGAAGTACACACCGTTTCGAACAGATTTCATGTTATACAGCTGTTTACAGTTCCAAAGACTTTTAAAATTATATTTTCCAGTTTGCAAAATTCATCTACTGCAAAATCTTTCTTTATAGGCCCTTGTTTATTCCACAAAACTATAAATATGATAATTTATTCTTCTGCCCATTATTGCAAGCAAATGGTAAAACAAGTCTAGGGAAGTTCCATGCTTTTCAGTGCAGTCACTTCAGTAATTCCTAGATAGCTAATTTGTATTAGCAGGAGAGATTATTCCACTAATAAGGTTTAAATTAATCTATTGCAAAAGTACTGCCTCAGAGAGTTGCCAACAATCTGACCAACACCACATTCATTTTTGCCTCTCAACTCACTATTTACTTTCCAGCTACACCATGCTCACTTAGCACTAAATAGCTTAATTTACTTCTATTACTTCTGTATTGTGTTTTTTCTGGGACTTTTTTTAACATCATAAATTTTGTCCTTTCGAAGCTGTGTATCTTCTTTGCCTAAATGCTTGCTTCTCTCTTATTCATCCACTTAAGCGAACACTAGATCATTTATATTGAATACATCTTTCCTGATGAACCTTTACTATGCATTTATTTCTCTTCTGCCTCAACTAATAAGAGTGATATATGGTTCTCAGTTTGGCATCAGCCAACAATTGATCATAGTGTTCTGTTCAAATACAGATAGCAATTACTACTAAAACTCCCTATTTCATAGATTTATACGGTGGTGACATGACTGGATTCCACTCCTACCATGAGATTTCACAACAGTGTCACATGTAATCAGTCAAATTTTTTCCAATATAAATTACATCTTAGGGTATTACAGCTGAAAACCACAGTATAAAATTGCTTAAGCTGACACTGCAAAAAATATGGTTCAACTTGCCTTTGGAATTCAAAGTCTTAAATTGCATTGTTCTTGGTAAAAATTGTGGAATTTTCTTTAAGCCTGCTTTTTATTAAATCTACTCATTGATGTCTGAACCTAAAAACATAACATTATCCCCTAAAGTAGGTGGCACTTCCTTAAGTGAGGAATAATACTAATTACTGTAAAGGATTACTGACAAACGTTATTGTGATCATTCAAATTCAAAAGAGACTAATACCACGTTTTAACAGCTGTGTGAATTTTAGAGCAATATTTCATTTTCTTACTCAAACTATACTACGGTATGATATATTGTCTTACCAGCAGAAAGTCTAAGCCTAGCATTAAGTTGATTCATCAATCAATGGAATATTTTCTTTTCTTGAAGTTCTATGGCACATCAAGAAATTAATTTGTATTTAACTGTATAATTAGCTTGCCATATAGAAAAGCCAGGAGAACATTTATAACTTTTACTTTCATTTGGGTAGCAATGGAAATTTCTCCACAGCTGTTCGCTCCTTCATTTGTGGAATTCTGTTCATGTCTGAATATGAGATACTGTACCGTCTCTTAGAGCACAGCACTTGAGATCAGAAACTTCATACATTCTCATATTTAATTCTATGCCCTTTAACAAAGACATTAATGTTTTTTCTTTCCTCTTCCATCTGTAGAATGTGACTATTCATACTTAAGTGCCTCTTGTATTAATTGTAGTTATTAATAGTTGTATTGATTAATAGTTAATGAATTCAAGTATTTTTGAGGACAAAAATATTCCCAATGCAGAGAGGAAACTGGAATTTCAATTATATTAAAAAATGTGCATTGAAAATATACTAATGTTCCAAAGTGCAACAAACCCAAAGAATTTTGAAATTGCCTGAAAAACACAGAACTCACACTCAATTTTGTTTCAAGACAATATTTTCCATTACAAAATATAATGGAATAATGAAGTAAATAGCAAAACAAAAAGTTACTTCAAAATGGAAAAAACCCCCAACATCAGATTTTTTAAATTAACATCTGCTTGTCAAAAATACTGATCAACTCTAGTTTCATATGTTACAATTAATCTTATATTGGTGGATCACCTTAAAGAAGACAAAAATGTTTTCACTATTGATCTACCAAGAGCTAAGTGATGGGACAGTCCCAAAATTACCCAGAGCCGAAAGAGCCTCAAGACCATACGTACACAGTTTTTTATTTCTTCAGCTCCAGGTCCTGTGTCACCTGCAAATCAATTCATCGTCTCCATCACAATAATTACAGCATTCTTAAAAACAAACTGACTTGTCAAGTTAGTTCCTCCATGACATCCCCAATGTCTTCAGTGACATTTCTTTCAACAGAGAATGACAGTAGGCAGAAAAAACAATGAGCTTCCACCTGTCCCAGTCCCCCTTCACTATATGGATTGCAACAAAGCCAGGATTGTATGTCCTCCTGTTTAAAATCATATATGGAAGACACCAAATCAAGAAAATAGCAATTCATATTCTTCATCTCATTCTACCACCACTGTTGACACTGGGTATCATTTAATCTCTGGCATTTTTTTAGGAGTATTCACATTAGGACTAAAAAAAAAAAAAAAATCCCACCTACTAACTCTAGTCTCATGGTTCCAAGGGAATATCCTGTGGAAAAATCAAAGTGACACACACATAACAATCCAGTCTGGCTACTTATAACTTGAGCCATGCAGCCTTGCAGCTGACTTAATCCAGCTGTGAAGTAATGTGGTGTGTAATCCAGGATGAGAGACAGGTAAAATTTAAACCAGTAAGTTTGAAAGAAAGAGAGTTGACCTGCAAGGGACTGCTCTACATAACAGAGAAGAAGATACAATGCAAAGCCTTTCTACTTTCAAGACTCTTTGAATGTGGCTTTTTTTTGTTGTTGTTGTTCTTTAATAAAAGGTTATCTTTCTCTCTACAGGCAGTTCATGAAACAGTAATCAGCATATACTGTCCTAAATCCGCACCTGACGTGCACTACATTATTCTGCTGGCATTGCTGGCAAAGCCCTTCAGGTCCTGTAAACCAGTCTATCAGCCCTTAAGAGAAGTACAGCAATTTACACCGTTGGAAACTCTGCTCTAATGACCCTACAACGGTTTACGCAGTTAAATGTCAGAACCCACTAGGGAAAACAGAGATGAACAACCTTGAAAGAACAGCACCAAGAAAAATGTTTTTTTTCTTGGGCACAATAGCTAGAATAACTAAAACACTGTTATACTGATTAAGGAGACTGTTGAAGAGCCATAGGAAAACTCAAGTACCAATCAGCTCCTCATTGTTACAAGGCAACACAGGCAGAGAATCTGGAGAAACTCAAACTCACAAACCAAGAATTTCTCTGCAGAATTGCTACCATGAGGCTGAGAGCTCGTGCTCAGCTCATGGGCTGTCACAGCCACTGGTACAGACATCTTCCTCGGGGATGTTTCGTAGGTCACATCACCAGTCTACAGTTATGAAATGTTCCTCCAGCAAAATCATCAGCAGATTGCTACTATCAGCAGCGGGTGAGGAAAGCTTCTTTCCTTTTATTTTTGTCTCTTGATTTTATTTTTTTTAACTCTTTCAGTCTAAATGTCAGAAACTGACATACAGCCACTCCTTCTATTGCTTTATCAGTGCCACGGCAAAGTAATACATGAAAGCCTTGCACAGTAATCTGCAGCCTAGGTCCTTTTCATGACAAACAAATATTTAAGGACAGGTCTCAAGGCTTTTTTGCTTGATCTCATTTGCATTATTTCAGTCTGTAGCTTTATATAAAATGAAAACCTCTCTAGGGATTTAAATATCAAATAACATTATGGTTTTTCCACTGCATCCAATAGTTTGCCTGCTTGTCCTCAAGTCATTGAGGAAAAATACTTTAAATACTTTAAATCTGATAAAAACCTGTGTAGTGTAT
Organism: Opisthocomus hoazin; assembly: GCF_030867145.1. Lineage (NCBI taxonomy): Eukaryota > Metazoa > Chordata > Aves > Opisthocomiformes > Opisthocomidae > Opisthocomus > Opisthocomus hoazin. Next base: position 26,573,869 of record NC_134415.1, read on the forward strand.
TTTTACAAAAGTAATGCAGTTTTATGTTTTTACCCAGATATTTCGCTTTGTATAATTTTCTTTTAATAGCTAGGTTGTCCTTTATAACATGGCCATATTTTAAAGGAATTCACAAAAGTTAAATTTTACAGGCTAAAAACGAAATACAAAGCACTGATGAGATGTGTATGTACGTTACAGGTTTAGTATGTCACAGATAAATACAGACACATAATTAGTTGATGGTAAAGATTTTATAGCATGTAATTAAAAAATGGGCTGCTGGAATCCTCTAAGATTTTATTAACAATTCATTAACTCTCTGAACTATTCAGGCATAGAACCTTACTATATTTAGTTTAGGAATATTTTCTGGGCAGCCTGAACCAGTAGGAGAATAAACAGTTGAAACAGGGCAGTATTGTGGTTGTAAGCATCTGAATGTTAGTTCTTTTGCTGGCTTGTGGCCTGTTCCCAAAGAAATGAGCAAGAATTAAGGAAGAGTCTAGATTTCCAGATTTCTGCCTGTCCTTTCTTCCAATTATGGAATTACCAAACAAGCATCAAAACGGTGTCTTCAACTGCTTCACCTTCCTCTAAAACAACTGTTGCCAAACAATGCTGCATGGATCACCAGATACCCACACTGCATTTTCTGGTAGTCTAAGAAGATTTAGTGAATCACTGCCTGCCTCTTTACTACCTGCTATATTGTATTAGAAGCATCTGAGAAAAATGTATTATACTTTCCAATTGTTCATGTGAAGAATTGCTATTAGCAGACATATCCTGTTCAGTCAACAGTGAATGCAAGAGAACCCTGCCCCCCAGAAACTATCTTGACACACCAGTTCAAGCTACTCATGGTAACTCAGATGAAGCATCTTCCTCAGCGCTGTACAGAGGTTCTGCTGTCTGCTTCTGCCTGCCCTCCTGAACTCTGAGCATGCAGAGTGAAGGAAAATAAACACAGATTTCTGCCACCAAAATCCTCTTCCTCTCCCAGAGCAGCTGAAGACGGACCCTTCTGGCTAGGACTCATAAGCAAAGTTTCAAGTCCACTGAGGGCAGCTACTAGAAACATATGTACACTGATTCAATACATTTAAAAGCATACATTTCTTTCTTCTCTCTCTCATCTCCCCCAGACCATTAAGTACTAATTAATGGGTGGAAGTGGAACAGTATACTGACCTCGTCGACATTCTCAAAGGCATTGATGACATCATACGGCAAGCATGAGAGCAGATCGATCACAAACCAGGTCTTCAAGTAATTCATACGAATCAGCTTTGGGTCAGAGATCACCTCTCCTGCTGGCCCCACAAAGGTGGTATGGAAATTAAGCACAATGTCTACCAAAAAAATAACATCTACAATGCTGTCGACTACTAGCCATGCCACATTGTTCTGTTTGGTTTTAAAGGAGACATTGTAGGGGACCAAAATAGCAGTGTAGAAAGTTAAAATCAAGATGATCCAGTCCCAGGTAGTCTTGAAAACACAATAATGCAAAATTATATGCGGCGGAGTCTTTGGTGCCTCTTGCTTGTACTGTGGGAGGATTTCAGAGCCCAGCTGCAGTACCTGTAGTGACAGAGATTTCAGGAGAAAAAGAAAACATGATTAATTTTTTAATGTAATTTTTCACATTGTGGATTCTTCAAGCTCAGTACAATAGATGGTAAAAATACATGTCCATTAACTCTTTTCAACACCACCAAATCATAAGCAAGTCAGGATAAGTATTCTCTTAAACAAATCAGCATCACCCTAAGAACAGTTGTTGTTTCTTTTAATGCCATTAATTATTTTTTTACACTAAGCCTAATGTGCTGGATCTCCAAGACATACAGAGAAGAGACAGCTCCTTCAGCACAGATGAGACAGATACACGGTGGGCAGGAAGGCAGCTGCAAATAGAAATCAGTGGTAAAACCAGGAACAATACTGCAACTTCCGAGTTCCAGTCCAGCACCAGGACCGCTGGACCACATTGTTTTTCAACAATGCCTATTTAATTCTTCACTATACAGTATCTGAAGTAGTCTTATACTATAATCTATCATGAATGCATGGGCCTTTGTTCCTCTTCTCTGGGCCGTGCAGGACCAAAGCACACAGATAACTATCATTAGCCTCAATAAACTCATTTTGAACTTTAACTTCTCACTGAGAGAAGATCAGCATCTTCACTATCTGATGGTGTACAGTAAAGTTACAATGCAGTTAGGTCTGAATTCAAAACAGCAGTAGAGCAAAAGATGATCTGTCAGCATGTGTTTTAAACCCTGGACCTCAAGTTGAGGACATGCTCCAAGTGTTTTGCATAACTGCAATCCTGATCAGTGCTGCCCATTTTAAGTCTACTATCTCTCCAGTTCTGCACACTAGTGCAAAAAGAGTATGATCATGTATTTAATTCTTGGGAACTAAAGTTTGGTTTACATACCTATGAACAAGAATATGTTTGTTTACATCTATGGATATACATGAGGGTGGAACCAACACGAAGGATCTGTCTCCAAAGAAAGACAAGTAAAATTTTAAAATGAAATATACCCTGGACGAGTTACGGGTGAAAACTGAAACGAAGATGGAGGTTTGCTTGAGTGAGATGTGTTTGCTAATGCCAAACTCACAAAACCTGGGAGAACTATTTGGGAGCGTGGTTCCTTTATCACATTTATTATATTATAGTTCAAAGCAACAGGGAATAGAGAAGGAAATTAAATGGCCACCTTTTCAGGGAAAAGATCAGACAACACAGCTATAATAGGAGGACGTCTTCCTTTCATGCTCCTTATCTCAGCTTTTTTTAACATCAATTGTTTAGACACGGATTTTTATCTGCAGGCTTTTCTGAGTGCTTTTTATTATTCTTTTTTTTTTTTTTTTCTGTGGGCTTTTTTCAAACAGATTAAGCCAAAGGGGACAAAAGAAAACAATCAGCTACAAGAGTCCTACTTGGACAAAACAGCCTCAGATCAAGTTCCCTGTCGCTTTCAACCTCACATAATTACTTACTCTTGTGCACAACGGGGGTGAGACGCTGTCAGATCACAGTCCCTTGCACATGTGTAAAAGGCAATGGGAGTTGTAAGCCTGCTGTCTTTGAGCCCAGTACGTTCTCCAGAAAATAAGTAGCATGACTTGCTCAGAGACCTGCCTGTTAGCACAGAGGCATCAACAGTTTAAAAAAATAAGAGGATTTAGTATTTTTGTTTCACCGAGCTTCTAGAATGATAGCAAAGAGAGGAAAGGAACATTTTCCCCTAAGTAGAACCCTTGCAGACCAAGGACACTGCTCTGACATGTCCACTGCAGTATTAAGTACTCTGCCACTCCTGACCCTGATTTGCGCAAGTTCTCTGTACAAAAAAAAAGCCCACCAAAAAACCACCACAACAACAAAACCACCACAAAAACATGGATCTGGAAACAGCACAGGATAGAAGCAGTCTCTTCTCTGCAGGAGGCACTGGCCAGCCAATGCAGTCCCCAGAAGTCGCTGGTAGTGACTGGAAGAGGCACAGGTTGTGTACTGAGTTAGTGTGTGTACTCAGAGCATTGTTCCCTTCAGGGCTTGTTTGCAGTCCCAGCAACAAATACTAGGATGTCTTTTCTCAACAGAAGCTCTAGCCCAACATCAATACTGCAAATACCTCCTGTCCCCCCTTCTGAACATCACGGCTGTACCTGAATCAGTTGGAAAGCACTGAGCTACTACTGGCTTTTATGAGGATTTGCATGAGTAGCAAGCTCCAACATAAGATCCCAAGCCTGAAACACGCTTCACTGGGCAGGGAGAGTCCTCTGCAATATTCACTCACTGGAATAACTGATCAGCAAAACCAAGCACTTTCTATCACACAGTAACATTTTTCAGTGAGTTAACTGGATTTCAGTTCTAATGCTGAGATCTTACTAGTGTGAGGAGATTGTATCACCTCTTAAATGTAGGGTGAGAACATAATTGCTACTTTTGCAATCACGTGTCTCCTAAAGCTTATTTTTTAGCCTCCAATATTATATGAAAAAGTCAAACATTTTGGTAACCATTCTAATCAGCACAAGAACCTCAACCATGAAAGAATGAAAAAAATAATCTTGTTAGTTCTTGTCAGATTGATTCTTATATATACATACATAAGTTCTAAACTGAGAATTGTATGATGTACTGGATTTTGGCCACTATTGGTCTCTTTGCACTATGAGAACTTGTGGAAATTTTGCATCATCCAAACTAAAGTTACTGGAAAATGTACTAATGTATTCCCACATACCTGAATAATAGGAACAATAGCAATGGCAACAATAGGAAAAATAGGAAAAAATGCAAGTTTGGCAATAAAGAAGGGACTAAACTTAGGTGTCCATTATTTTGATATAAACAAACAAACAAAAAAACCAAACAAACAACAGTAAAGCCAGTAGAACTGCAGGGATGTAAAACTGAACTGAATGCAGAGAAAAACAGACTTCTAGTTTCAACTCGCTGAGAAAATAAACAACTTTCTGCTTTAGTGTTTTCAAATGTCATCACCATCACCAAGCACTCTCCTCTAGCTTATTGCTACAGCACAGGAAACTAAAAGGATTGATGCCTCCTTCCCTTTTTATTTAGGAGGTAAATGTACTCTAAACTATCTGAATGGCTAGTGACCTTATTAACAAATGTTTTGAACTTCTGTTACCACCTTGGAGTCTCTGGTTAAGCTCTACCAAAGGCTGTTTGAAGTGACCAGGGGCCATGGCTTTAGCTGGTCTCCAGTGGAAGGATGTGCACCAGCAGTGTGGGTGTGAATCTTCAAAGGAGGGGCATGGACAGGACAGGAGATGGGCATCAAGGAATGATGTAGGGATATCAACCACTTGCAAGGTGGGGAAAGCCGCCTACGGCCAGCCTAGGGTGTCTTCAGTCTTTTGTTTGGGTGGGAGAGACAAGTTCTAGCCCTGGCTCCCACTCACTACATCACTAATGCGCTCCTTGTAAAACCACTCCAACATCTTGGTGGCATTGCTAGAGAGATGAACTGTAATTTCACAGCTTGAGATGGAAGAAGGGCACTGTCCCAGCTCACACTACCTCTCCCAGGAAAGGCAACTTGGTTTACAGATTGGCAAAGGTCTTGCAGCCTCCGGGACTGCCAGCCAAGAGCTTTCAAAGGTACCAAATTCTTCTTTTCATTGAATGAAGAGAAAAACCCCTATAATGAAGCTTAAATTATCTCAGAGAACAAGCATGTGCTGTTAGCATGAAGTACAACAGGAGAGCTCAGTGCTGTACAGAAACGATGGAAGGAGGTCCACAGAGCTTAGTGCTAAAGATCCAGGTTTTGTCAGGTTGCTGCACGGGAAGTTAGGAGGGCTCTTTTCTCCACTTCTTACCAAGGGCCACACACAGCCTATTTCTTCACCATCATTCCAGACACACACACACAACACCTCTGCATCACCTGGAGATTAAGAGCTATAAACCCCACTCTGCACTATATAGCAAAGCAAGGTAGATGCAAAGAGAAGTACCTTCTGCCCTATTCCAAAGCACGCTTGCTACACTCCAGCCTCTAGGGAGTGTAGTGCCAACCTGAAACACAATGTTTGCCAAAGCAGTCAGGTGTGGTTACCCACCCACATGAACTAACTAGATTCAAATTGCTGGTAAACGTACTTTTTCCTGGAGAGTAAAAAAAAACCAAAGAGATTAATATAAAGGTAATCATGAAGAAAATGTACGCAACTATATAAACTGATAAGCTGAGCTTCCACCCATGTGCACTGAACAAATATTTCATTACTGTAATTTTCTAAATAACTGAAACAGCCCTGGTTTTGGAAGATTTTTCTCTATTATGTAGTTATACCATAGTAAAAGAAATATTTGTTCCAGAAAGTTATTAATGAAAGTATTATTTCAATTACTTATGATTCATCGGCCACTACAGTTGTATTACCTGCATTTATTATTTGTGGTAATGATGTATGATGTTTTAATAGCTCTCTAAAGCCAGAGAATATTATTTCAAGAGCAGAAATGACAAATTTCATCATGGGTTTCACAAGGCTGTGTTTGTGGGGTTTTTTTAACATCACAAAATAAAAAAAAGCTATCCTAGATTTGTTTAAAAATGGTGACTATATCACCAGTTAGGACTCATAAAAGTGCATCAACAAGTCGTTACAATGATTTATTTCTTTTTAAGATTGCATGACTGGGGAAAAAATCCCCACACAAACAATCATTCATTTTCAGCTTAATCTCTCTCTTACATGTTTTCAAAAGCACGTATTTGCTTTCTCTCACTCTCCCTTGCTTTTGTTTTCACAGGCACCCACACAAATTGCTCCCAAGCCAAGGGCTAGGTGCTAAGCCTCCACTTGCAGAAGATTTTAATGGCAGCTACAAGTCCCTGGTAGATAGGCTTTAAAAAAAAAAAAGTGGCAGAAGTTCCATTATTAAGCAGTGCTGCTAAGCACCATTATAATTTTTCTGCTTTTATTTCTCATAACGATCACATTTCTTAAATTATGACACAATCTTGTTCACCCAGAACTGCCTGGTAAACATACAGAATACATCAGCTAACACCGTAGGTGCAAAGGACACATGTGATGAAGAACGATTCTTACGAACAGCTCCTTGGTGATAAAGCCACAGAAATGTATCAATTACTTTATACTCTTACTGCAAACTATACTCTCAGAGTTACCTAACACCCTTTCATTAATTGCATAATTAATTTAAGCAGTTTTCGTATGACTGCTATGAGAGAAGTCAGTCTAAACAAATCTACACATAATGCGAAAGTCAGAGACTGAGGCTTAACAGACACTGCTTGTGTTATTCATGGCCTGTGGATAAAACAAAGTAGCTTGTCACTAACACCTTTCTTAAACTGATATTTCATAAACGATAAAAGAAACTGTAAGCTTTTGTGGCAGGCTCCTGTTTTGTATTTGTATAACACCTTGCCCCACTCAGGTTCTAGGACACAACCAGCTCCTCAGATGTTCAAAAACATAAGTGATAAAGAACGAAGAGCAACACAAACAATATTTCAATAAATGAAGAGCCTTCTCAAGCAAACAAGATTAATGTGAAATGCCATAGTAAGCAGAAAAAGGATGAATTTTAACTTAAGATTTCAAATAGGCTACTGCAGAGATGAAGAAAAAATAAAAATATTTGAAAATACAACAAGGAACAGTTAAGAGATCTCATGTTCAATATTATCGAGAGATCTTTCCAGGATAAGAAGGCTGTACCCCATATATCTTCAAAGGAAGAAAAGTGGGCTTGTCTGTACGATTATCTGCACTCTGCTTTTCTCTAGTGTTGTTCTATTGACTTCAGTGGAATTACAGAAGATATACAACGAGGCACCTAACATCACAGTTGGGGCTAATATTCTTTTAAAATAATGACTGCAATATTCAGCTGGCAATTAAAGAAACTCATTTCAGACATGTAAACTACACACTTGCCCTTTACTATTTGTAATGAATCAACCAGCTCTGCCAGTTAGAATACTTGGCAAAGACTTGTTGAGCACGTCGACTTGCAAGAAGTTTCAGCAATGTGTGGTCGCTTAGGTCCAGACTGAGGTTCACTAAGCCAAACAGAATAACTTCAGAGCCTTTGCCTTACATTCTACTGACTACATTTTTAAATGAACCAAAATTCAAGGATAGACATCTAAAGAGAAGGCAGGATTATTTGGTGCTAAGCCTTGAGTAAGATGAGGAGCAAATCAATTCCAAATCCCAGGACACTAAAGTAACCTCAGGGTGGACGTGCAATAATCACATGGTATTCCTGCAGTATAGTGCACATGTGAATGTCTGCCCCTCCCCTGTGCTAGTATGATCCATGTTATTTCTGCACTTCCAACAGAAATCAGTCTTCCATTCTTGAGTGCATCTGTATCAAATACTGAAAAGGTAAGATCCTGCCCGTGAGAATTTCATCATCACATGTGATAATAGTACAGGCCTGGGCAGGAGCTGTTTATTTAGCATAGAAACTAAGACAGCAATAGGGCAAAATTAACAGAGTACTGACTATGTGGAGACCCCATGGAGCCCATCAATGGCTTACGCCTCCAGCTATACAGGAAGATGAACAATTATTGACAAGAGTCACAGCTGCTGCCATGGCATTCACAGCAATAGGTGATACAGGAGTACCATGTTATATTTGCCATGCTGTCACTAACATCACATCAAGATTTTCCCCATGCTGTTTTTACACCAGAGAGACCCTGCTACGGGCCCAGGAGACGGCTATAGGAAACCTGGGACAGTCTCTCCCCCTCGTGGCAGAAGCCCTAAAACCGTAAGTACTTCAAGGAGACTTCTTTGCCTGGAGTTTTTCTCAAAACTTTGAGAGTCTACTTAAATCATGCCTGTTGCTTTTCTCAAAACTTTGAAAATCTACTTAAATCACAAAGTTTCATTTTCCTAATCTGTCTGCAGTGTTGCTTGTGGGATCTTACAGCTGTTCTGTCCGTAAAACCAGTAACTCACACAGATGTTTTAACCAGTTTGTAAAGCAGGATTGGGATTCCACTGGCAAAGAACTAGACATAAATGAATGCTGAGAACAACCACGTCAAGGATTCTCCAGAATGTCCTTCTGTACTAGCCCGAGTTTTTCTCACTTCAATTTTACACGAGTGAACAGTCCAAGATTCTACTAAAACTAAGACCCTCAGAAGAATGGAAACTAAGCAAGAAAGTGTTACCTTAATAATAATGCCATTGTAAGACTTCACCGAGATGTGGAACACAACACTGCAATTAGGTTACATGAAGTCTCTTGGACACCTATTTCCATCCCACTGTCACAGGACACATTTCACAGCACATGTGCCATATTCTGAGCTCCCATGCCTGCCACCAGGCTTCAGACTCCCAGGGCAAGGGGGACAGACAGTGCTTGGCTCATGCAGAGACAACATACCCACAAAGGCTAAAAACACTTCTTTATGGTCTCACAGGGAAAGAAAACGTTACCTCAGCAAGTCGTGAATGCTTGTGAACGTTCTCTCCTTTCTGCACGCTCGGAGCAAGCTGCTGCAGCACGCCTCGGCTGCTTGTGAGAGCACGGGTCAAGCGAGCAAACTTTCCCCAACCTTGAGAAAAAATTCAAGATTATTCACGTTACCAAAAAAAAGCTGCAAGTGAACCACATAAAGCCTCTCATAATTAAAAAAAAAGTTAAAACAGATCAATCTGCTGTAATAGTGACCACAAGGGAGTATGATTTAACCGAGTACCAGATAAAATCAAGTCACAAAATAGGTGTCAGGGTGGTAATGTAATAAAACCCATGACTGCAGCGTCTTTGTATTCAATGGCTGTACAAGAGTGCTGTTACATGAACTGCATCTTTCATAAAGATAAATGTCCAATTTACAATAATCTTCTATTAAATCCAATGGCCAGATTTGGATCTCACAGCACCGCAGAAGACAGTCCAGACCAACAAGATGTAAGCCTAGAATCACACACAACGAAAATTACAGTTGCCTGTAACAGAAGTGAATCTGGCCTCAGATGTACCAAGCACAGATCTGGCAGAAGTAGAGAAATATACATAAGATAATAAAAAGCAGAGCAGACAAAGCAAAAAAAAATCATTAATTTTATCTTCTCTAAACAAAAGGGGGAAATATACAAGTAGATTTTTTCAAGCTCTAATAAAACATTTAGTAGCTTCTGGCTGAGAAGTCATATACTGAATTTTAATTCAGAATATTTTTTACAGTCATTTCAAATACCCAACAAAATAGAAGACCTTGAATGACAGTCACAAAAGCTAGTTACAACTCTAATTTTTATGAGCAGTACTTTGCCATAACAGAAAGTCAGGCAGAGTATACATCTGGATATTTTTGGAACTCTGAAAAGAAAGTATTAGTGCATTTAGTCTCAATCTTGAAAAATGCTAGCACCACCTGGGAACTGTTGAGCAGTCTCACCTCCTACTCCAACTGAGGATGCTCAGCACTTTGCAGATTCATTTCTTAATGAGAACCTGGTTCTGGAAGAAGACCTCTCCGCATTATGGTTTTATCACCAAAAGAAATTATACTATTAGCCGTGACTGTTCTTAAAGACTAGTCTGAAATTTAGCCTGCAAGCAATCCATGACAAGTACATGAATATGGATGGTTAAAATACTACCCAGTACTCTGAATATATCCTACACTAAAGGACTATTTCCCAGAGAAATAAATCAACATGACAGAACCTCGAGTGACATCAGTTTGTATCTCTTATAAACCTGACTCAAAGCAGTTGATTTATGACAATAGATTTCTATGGAAGGTGGGGGGGGCTGGGGGGTTTGGCTTTTTTTAAAAGATATGTTTATAAATGAGTACTCTACGTGAAGAAATCCAACTACAATTGACAGGCTAAGGCTTGAAGGCCTTACTACCTTCTGACTAAAGCCAGCAGAAGTTAAAAGAATGGCTCAGGTGGGAGAAACCATTCGTAACGGCTAAGCTTCAGCTAATATAACCCAGACTAGCCTTTGTAAAGCCAACGCAGCAATATAGGCCAAGCTAAGCCTTTGCTTTTGCGGGACTTGCATGCCAGCACTGCTGCGTTTCCTCGCTGTTTGAGGACGAGGGGAGCACGCCAGCAGCCCCGGTGCCTGTTCAGCGATGCACAGGCGGGCTGGCGAGGCCCGGGGGCTGCTCCCAGCGGACGGGCGCAAGGGCCCGGTTCTCCGGCCCCGGCGGCGGGGGAGCGCCGGGCGCGGGGGCCGCCCTGGCTGCTGGCCATGGTGCTGAAGCGAAGGCGGCGCCGCGCCCCGCCGGCGGCAGCCCAACGGGGCCTGCTGACAAACGGCAGCCCCGGGCGACGAACGGAACGGGCGACAAGAGCTCGAGCTTCACACGGGAACTCGAAAACTGCCTCCCTTACCAGGCACATACCGCTTCTAACGACAGCTAATATAGGCAGTCCCCTTTACTAAGTCAGAACAGGTAGGGCATTTTCTTGTAAGATATAAAAACTAGTTCGAAACCGTGAGCGTGTGTTTTCTTCCTTCCATCGAGTTTTCTACGAATTGGGCTATCCAGAGACAGAGAGGGGAGCAAAAGCAAAGCCCTTCATCTGAGCTTTCTTGTACAAAAGCACTGCCAGAAGTGTCTGTGGCATGGTTTGTGGCTATGAATGCTGAGCACTTTGGGTACCTCCCCCTCTTCCTGAGAGTCATCTCCTGAACGGTACAGCTTATCCCATTCCTCTGTCCACTGCGACCCTATAAGCACCTCCCCTGACCTACATGTTGCAAATCTCGTTTGTGGGTGCTAAATGGCATGCAAAAGGACTGTTCCCATGAACATCGTATCTCTCAACATATACTCCAAACTCTGATCTGAAAACAATACAACTGTTTGTTATCGGATAGAGACTGTGTCAAGAGGCAGGGCTTTCCAGCTTGGGTTTTTGAACCAGTGCTGGCAGGCTGGGAGTATGTCATACACTGGGTGCAGCACAGGAGCCCAGCCTGGAGCTGCACATGCCACTGTGTGATGATATGCCTAAAATGAGGCACTGAATCACTGTGGAAATGCCTCAGGTGTATGAATCTCATCTTTAGGACAGAACCCTCTCCTCCTTGTATTGCCTTTTTTGTGTGTGTGTGTGAAAGGAAGATAAAAATGTGGGAACTTTGAAGTATAATCATAGTAGACCTGCAGATTGTGGCACAGAAAAAAGAAAAAGAAAATGAGAATGACAGTACTAATCCTATTGAATGATAACTTCTCCAATACTGCTTGAAAAGACAGCAGTACCTGTTGAATTCATTGCAATTTTTCCTCCAGAATCCTAAGGACAGACACAGCCTACAGCAAGTCAGATATTTATCCAGTGAAGACAGGTGAAATAATGGACTTAAGCCACAGGAGATAACATAAACATTAAATTCTAAGGGTCGTGGAGCTGATCAGAGGAAGAAGATGGGGCTTTCCAAGACAAGAAACTAGGTTTCAGAATGGTGTAAGAATATATTGATGTTAATCCTGCTAGAACAGGGGGACCAGAGGATATGGATTAGGAGTTCTCTTTCAATACAAGCTGTTGGTATGTCCCTACATCCATTCTTTTCCTCTAGAAATAGAGAAAATATAAATTCAACTGAAGTCTAATGACCTCAGGTGATTCTCATATAGGGGTATATATCCCTCAAACAGACAAGAGCTCACATAGCAGAGAAGACAGCCTGGAATCTAGGAGCCAACAAAGCTGGATGCCAGCCCCATGGTTGTGCTTGCCTGTGCCTCTGTCTTTGATTCTAACCCATTTTTATCACTGTTTGGTCTCCTTTTTTAGTTCTGCAGAAAACATCATGCAGGGACAAAGCAATGAGAGGGTACTAAAACATCTCCAGATTCTAAAGGATGAAGAGCCTTCAAGATCAACAGCATTGATTTCAGCTGTCCTGTATTCCACAATGCTCTTTGTTTCCCACCCTTTCATTGCAAAAAGCTGAATAGAAACTGCTTCTGAAAACATCCAAGAACGTCCCTACAACAGGGACAACAGCTGTCACCTGAGCTTTGTTTCATGGGTAAACATGGCACTGAAATACACCTTTGTCATGTGATGTTTAACTCATCAAGACTTCTTTTCTTTAAGGGCTGAAGCTTCATTTAACAATGTTCTTAAGTTGAAGAAACCAATTTTCTGTGTCTTGAGGTGAGCATGACCTGTTAATACTGACTCACAACAACATTTACTATTTATTTGTAGATAGTTATTTGTTTCCTACCACTCTCCTCAATCTGATGATGATGACTCGTAAATTCAAACATTAGGAACTGTGGCAGTTACAGAACCCTTGTTATCAAGTTGCTGATCCATGGCTTACACAATCCCTCGAGTTACAACAAGGAGCCACTGCCTGCTAGAGAATAAGCTCGCTTGGTCACAGGTCTGTTGTTCATATAGAACTGTGTAAATGTGAGTAAATCAGGATTCTAGCAGTTTTTGCCTCCACTCAAACCACCTTTGTTTTCTTGCACAAAGATCCTTGCTTACATCCATCATGCCTCTCTGCAGTCTTAATGCTCCTTCCCTTTGAAACTTCATGACTAAAACCGTCTTATTTTTCCATCTGGACTGGGAAAGCATACCAAAGTTTTTTAATATACTCACCACTTCCCTTTCATTTGTTTCCTTTTTTAAGAAAACATTTCATCTAGACAAAAGTAGAGTATAACTTAATCAAAATATTTCTAACACTGGCTCTGCTCATATAAATACATCTTTAAAAGCAGAACAAAAAAACTAGACAGCAACAAAAAAAAAAAACAGAAACAAAAAGGAAAAAAGGAAACACTTGGAGTTTTCCCTGAATTAAGATGAGAGAGGCAATCAAAATATTTTTTGTGTAGCCCTGCTTGTGATGCGAAGGACACAGAAGCTTAGCTGCAAAACGAAATAAAGCTTTTTCTGCAGAGGAGATGGTAACTGGTAACTGCTACAAAGCACAGGAGGTTACAATAGCTAGAAGGCTAACAACCATTCTCCTGTAGGATTCAGTGATGTTGAATTTGATCATCTTTTTTTGTATAAAAACAAAGTATCAAAAGCAAAAATTAGGATCCAAAGAATAATTTCTAAACTTTTATAGAGCAGCATAGATGCATCTGAGTATGTTCACATTGTATTCATACGTGCAAAACCTGTTCAGGCAAACTTCTTACTAGCTACTCGGAGTGCAGGCACAGATCCTATTTGTCTGCACAAATGACTGTTTTCATGAAGTGATGCATTCTACTTTATACATTATTCTCAAATATCTCGTACTTGGTGTGTTAGATCTCAAACCAAAAAAAGACATACACAGACAAAATGCATGAATTCCAAATATAGCATATACTCTAAAATTCAGCTGAGAAGGTGACCTATCACTTCACAAGCCAAATTTAGCTACGCTATAGCTTGATTTTGCCTACTTCTATTCAAGTAAACTATTTTTCCCCGATTTTTTTAAAGGGGCAAGCATATGAGGAAGAGTGGAAAGAGGCTGTTTAAAAATACTATATCAACATCACTGACACACTATTTTTAAGTTGCTTTATTTAGAATGCACTATTTTTAAAGCTGCTGCATTTAAAAGCAAATATACACAACTTCTATGGCAGTCATAAAATAAACATCTTCTAAATTATCTGAATCAATTAACAAAGAGACTACGATTAGAAGTCTACTTTCTACATTACTTTAGAAATATTTTCTTGTTTCATCTATTCCAATGTCTGGTATTATTAATAAAAAAAATATTGAGAATGAAAAATGGTACTGGAATCTTCTATCTAAGTCACCTTCAGATAAAAGATGTCTATTTATTTTTGTGTACAAGTCAAACACCTGTCATTAAAGCTCAACACTTTTCACTCAAGGAGCCACTACATCATTTGCAGCTGAACAATCATGCTTGAAATTGCCAGCAGGTGATAGAAAACTAAAATATACCACAGCTAAGGTTTCACTAGGTTTAGCCTGACAGATTAGTTGCTCTTTGAATTGACCATGTTCTTGTACTACATAACAGTATTCTCCACATAGACATACAGGCATTGATTTTGAAAAACTCAAAATACTTTATGCTATGCCACTCTGCAACTATGCAAATAGCACATATGATAATAAAATACTTGCATCTGCAGGCAGCCTACTACATGTTAAGTGGTCATATGCATAGGAAACTGATTTCACATACAAACACACTAAAAGAAAAGTAGTTCCTAAAAGCTGACTGAAGGTGAAAGAAGGAAAAATAATTGATTTAGCAATCAGTTTTCAGTTGTTTCAATTAAACAATAAATCTCTAAGGTCACAGTTTTAGGTTTTCAGATTGGGAGTTCATTTGATTTTAGAATATGAGAAACGTTGCAACAAAATTCCTATGTAATGTTGTACACAGCAAAAAGAATAGGCCCTTTTCAAAGCTCAGGACTGTAAAAGCAATGATTTTTAGCAGCTAATACAATTTTACCTTTTTTAGATCTTCCAAGAATCTTTTTCCTTTCCGTGAATCCTAGAACCCACTGCAGACAATGGTCTGACAGTCCATGCCTGCCTTTTTGCCCCCTCACAGTATACAACTGCACAAAGAGATCTAATATTAAAGACATGGTCATGCATGTACAATTCTTTAACTGTTTGACAAATCAGCTGTTCTTTTCCAAGAAAATGCTCATCTAGCCATCAAGTGACTGATATATCACCTCCTGAGATGCATGCAGCAAAATTCCAAAGCTAGCCTACAGCAAGTAACTTACAGAAGAAAGGCAGGCCTAGGGGATAAAATAAGGATTAGAACAGAATGTGCAGTTTCATTTATATCGTGTTTGATTTGTGTATACAGCAACAGAGAACCCTTTACCAGCATGAAACTGGTGCAACTTAATTAATTTTAGGAGATTCAGAAACAGATTCTGGAGGACTCATTTAGCACATGAACTCTTCTGTACATTAAGTCACAGCACTCAGGGAAGGAGTACAGAACTGTGAATCAGTGGCCTCTAAATAATGAGTCCAGTTCTTCTGCTCCATCTGGAACTTTTGGTAGTCACCTAGCCAGTTTCCATGGGCCAGATGAAGAAATTTTGCTTATCATTTTAATTCCTCTACCAGTTGGTGCACCTATTTAGTGCTTATATTGCTTTAGATATGGAGCTGCTAAGAATTACCATGATCACTGTAAGAATAGCATAATTTCAAGATCTAAAGGAGATTTTTTAAAAACTAGCATTCCCTTGCTTCAACATACTTCTCTTGCAAACAAAAAAATTACAGTGTTTCCTTGTGTTGAAAGTGAAGGACAAACTCTTTTCACAAGAGTGCATATCACTATGGCATTAAAGATCTGTGAAAGCAAAGAGAAAAGGCACAGCTACCACTCTTGACAGAAAGCCCTACTCATCAACTGACTAAATGAAGCAAGGACCTTCACTCCCAGCAAATGAACAAGAGCCAGCTTTACTGCATCATGTTGATTTATCTTTGTTGTCAATCCTCATCAGGATATAGTGAAGACTACTAGGCACGAAAAAAAAATACTGTAGACCCAACCTTTGTGACAAGATACATTTTTTAGTTTTATTAAAGCAAAGAAGAACCAAACAAACAGTATTAAGAAGAGAAAAAAGTAACCACATAGCTTGGAAGGGGGTATGTTTGTCAAGGTTGTACTTCCTTTTTCATGGTAACAGGTGTTTCCACTTTGAGAAAGTACATTTTTTAAGAATAACATTTTGAGAATAAATGTAAATCAGTTCACCTTCACAGTAAGTTTCCTGTTTAATTTAATACTACAAATATTATTAAATACTACAAAAATGCAAACAACAGGAGAACCTACGTCTTTTTTTTACCCCAGAGGACGCAAGTCTCTGTGGTTCTCCATATGGGTACAAAAGGTCTATTTCTGACAGGCTCTGAACCTGAGTATAAGTTTATGCTGCTGTCACAGCTGAGTTTGTTTCCAGGTTTCCAGGGTGTAACTCAGCAAAGGGTTAACAGCAAAACACAGCAATGCTACTTCACTCACCAGGACAGCTTAAGACGATGGGAATTTCTTCACATATGTCAAAGGAAACTAGTCCAGAACTTTAATATATAGAATCCCATGATAATGGCAAGTAACATCAAGCCAGACAGGATTAAATTATTCGGAGTTTTGCTAGACTCAGGCAGGGTTGATTCCTCAGTTTTTGCATATAGTGTCATGCACAATTTGTACAAGGCCCAAGACCCTTCAACTCCTTCTGACACCAAAGAGGCTGTTTAGCAACACTGCGACTCCTTGAAGGCTATGCTGGAGTGTGGATTAATAATGAATTTTAAAGGAAGAGCAGCACCTATTTACTAAACTCTGCTTCCTGAAGCACCTGTGGGTTTCACTAGCAATGACCCTTTCCAGCGCAGGCCAGAGCCAACTCGCTTAAGAAACCAGCAACCATTTCTTGCACAAATGCTGTTGCCGGTGGCACAGCTAGATGCTATTTTAGCATCTAATTATTTGGCTTTGGTATTTAAAGGACTTCAGCTCTTGCAAGACCAGGGCAAACAAACAGAAGCAGCATAAATATATAATTGTTAGAAAGACAAACCTTTACATGAATCATCCTCAATGGGCTGCTTGAAAGCCGTTATGTCATTGAAAGTGCAAAGAAATAAAACCACTTTATCCTGCTCATTTCGAATTGGAGCAATTTTCACAAAGAACCAGACAGGTGTTCCTGGAAATAAACATATCAAAAAGTTGGTCAATGGTAGGCAGAACAGTAAAGGTACTAGTTTAGATGTTTACACTTCAAAATCAGCGATCTGTAAATGTTACTTTAATGTTGGGTTTTAATCTTCAGGAATCACTCACTATTTCTGGGCTTCATCTATAAAGTGAATACTTGACTTATGAAGTGCTTCGTGATCTCCTGAAAGAAGAGTCCCACGTGGGCGGACACAACACAGTCTTGCTGGTTCTGTGCAGGACTTGAGAACAGGCCAACTGTGCCAAGACCATGACCATAATATAGAGTCTGAGCTTGAGCACGACTGATTTGGTTGACCTTATACTTCTCTGCAAACGGAGCACCATGCCCTAACAAATACATCAGCCTACACCCAGCTTCAAGATCCAGGCTCTGGGAGCTCTGGTCTAGCCTGCAAATCCTCCCATGCAAGGGAAATCTTTTGCAAGCTGCCTTTCAGCTTGCCTTGTCCTGAGTCTGCTCACAATCACTCTAGTGTGAAGCAAGACTCCACTGAATTCAGGACAGAACAAGCCATCAGGACCAGGCCATGGGCTGTGGACAGGAATAAGTTGTACTGCATAGAACTGTACTTTTCCAAGTACTGCAGCAGATAAACTACTAATGCAAACTGCTTAAGAGATCAGAGCCTCCACTTCATAGAAGATATTATCCCAGATAATGACCCTTCAGATACTGCTGTCAATCTTCCTGGACATCTATCCACACAGATCACCTCGTGGAGTGAAACTGTCAGTCAGCCCTGCCTTTCTATACTTCTGGCAGTTCTGCCGAGGCTGCTGAAAAGACCCTAGTGAAGGCAATGAAGCTCCATGTAACAAGACAGTGTCTACCACTCTCGTTTCACAGGAGTCACCACGCCAATGTCAGTGACATTTGAATATAAGCCGATTGAACAGCTCAGAACAAAGCTGAGGGCTCCTGTATGTCATAACATGGCGTCCTTGAAGGCACCATTTTTTAGTCTGCAGTCTTACCTTTGGTCACAAAAACTGCAACTGTGAGGTACACGGCAATCGGGATACTCCAGGGTCTGCCAGGCCTGGGCCTGCAGGGAGCTTGTATGCAGGTTTTCAGAGTGTCCCTACACCCTTAATGATGATGACAAACCTCACCATTGCTTTTGCAGGCATAAGATGCAAGAGCCAAAGAGAGGATTCAGGCTTGCTTGCTGTGAGCAGCATTTCTCTCGAGTGTCCCTTGTGAGCTATGCTTGGAGAGACACTGGTCTACATACCAGTGGCCAACATAAGATGTAAAAATAAGCAGAATTTTGACCATCTGGGAAAGCCAGAATAAACAGCACCACACGTAATTTTTGTCATTAATGCAGGAAAGCCTGTTTTCAAGGTGATCTTAGAAGACTATTTCTTTTCTTTCTCAATCACAGGGCCTTCCTCTAGGCTAGAGATCAGATTCTCTTTCACCTGAATTGCTTAGTATTTTAACATGAGTATTACATAGCATATTTCATGCAACAGTTAGTTATAGCTAGGGCCACTTGTGTTTCCTGACTGTCAAAGGGTGACAGGGAAATCTCAGGTAGTTCACAAGTTACTGCTCAGCAAAGCAAGCAAAGGCAGCTTTTTTTTCCAACTATGTTAATATAACAGAGGTTGTTGCTACTAGTGCCTCACCTGGCTGCTTCCCAGCCTCTGCACTTAGCAATCTTTTCTGGCCACAGAAAGCCAGGGCATCTCCAAGACCCATGGACAACTTCCATAAAAGAAGTTCAATTCCTAAGGCTCCCACTGTGCCTGGATAGCACAGGCAGTTTTAAACCCTGGCTGAGACTCCGTGCCATATGTACAGCCACCTCTATAAACAGCAGGGTATACAATGCATGGAGGCCTCTGCTCAAAAAGCAGACAAATCCAGATGGAATCACTGATGGACATTTCTGGAGCATGCCTGCATGGCAGAAAGTATTCAGGGGGGTGTATATATATATATATATATATATATATGTTTTTTTAAAGAGTTAACATTCCTGAACAACCCCTTCCTGTGCCAAAAAAATCATCACTAACTTGCTAATGAGCTTAGAAGACACTGCCACAAAGCAGCCAACAGCCATTTTCAAGACAGTAACACCCTTCACACTACTCTTTCTCAGGAGCTCCTAAAATTGCCTATCTCCATTTCTTCTTGCCTACTTGTTTTTGCCATCTTCACATGTGACATGTGAAGTATTCTGAGGTTGATCAAATCCATATCTTGCTTTTACACAGACTTCTTGGTGACTAATTGCTTTTTATTTTACCCACTTTGACACCCTTTACTAACACTGCAACTTTTTAATCAGACGGGATCTCCATCTACAGCCTTGCTTTTTGATCTCCATGTACTTGCTTTTCTGATTAGGGATTTTTTTCCCCTCCCAAAACCACTTTGTATTGTTTCGCTACTTCATGCTACAGCCATTCTGCTACTGGCTGCTCATAATATTAACCTTCACAGCACTGAGGCTGAATTACATACTCAGATTCATCTCTGCCTCTCACAGCTATAAAAACTTATTACCTTGCTTTTGAAGATGCTGTACACATCACAGAAACAGAAAGGATGCAATTCACCCTCTTATTCTGGCTATTTGTCAGATGCATGCTGTCATCTTCTCTTTATGATTATCATATGATATGTTATTGCAAGATTTTTTTAACATGTTCTGAATCCAGCAAGAGGAAGGACTTTTCCTGAGAACCTGTAGAAGGCTGATGCAGGGCAAGGAGCTTATATCAGCAAGGTTCTCACCTTCTGACTCCCATGCCTGTCCTGCATTATTTATAGAAAACAGGAAAACAAAATACTGTTTTACCTAGAACCAAGTGTAGATCTTAGTGATGTGCCCCACAGACAATGAGAAAGAGTCAGATATACTTGACAGCTAAAAGTAGGTGTTTTTGATGACTGTCACTATTTGGGTACCCTTATAACTTCCAGAGTGTCAGAGTGCCACAAACAGGGGGTATTCCAGAGCAGGGTGTAAAATCAAGGTGGCAAACGTGGTCTGCGTAAATGATGTTCCAGTTTTGCATCTACACAGTAACACAGCCACAGCAGAAATAAGTAGATGGAAAATTCTGCCAGGCTCTGTATCTGTCTCCCCAACACTACTCAGTATTTTTCCCTGCAGTCTGTTCCCCACCACCTTATCAGTCTCTTTTGTGAATAGGAGACAATTGGATATAAAAATACAGTCATGAGTAGCGCTCAGAGTCCTGGGTTACATGGCTTTTCCCCAGTGCTCTGCAACCAGGAGCTCATTCATAGCACAAGTGGGATCTGAACTGTGGGAACACACTGAAAGGCATAGTCAAGATGTGGCTGTGCTCAGCTTTTTTTCCTGCATACTGGTTTAATTATCAGAAGAATTTTACTTTTTAAACATTAAACAGTTTATTTAACTATTAAACAGGAAAGCTTAAAGTATAAACCACTTATAAATCAGGTCGGAAACTAGCATTTCAACCTCCTACAGCCAGCCCTCATACTCTTGGTGTCAAAGCGGATGTTCCTGCTCATCCAGACAATCACAACTGGCAAGAGGCACAAACAAGGCCATATTATTGAAAAATGTGACAGTCAGATTCAGCCTATGGGTTATTCAGGCAGTGAAACTGCAGCATGTTTCAGGGCTCTCTTAGCCAAACAAGCGTAACTTCCGCATATGCCCCCAGTCCGCACTGATGTACAGCCATGCAGAAACTGTTTACCAGTGTTTCCAACAATACATCTACTTTCATTTACGTTTGGTGTTCAGTCCTGGCAAACTCTCTCACTAGCAAAGTTCAATGATAATGCCAATGCACAAACAAAGAAGTAAACACTCGTGAGCCACGTTGGCTTCTGTTAGATTTGGAATCAACAGTAAAAGAATCCAGAGTTTGTCTAATGGCATAGGACCAGTCCTGCTGGAAAAGGTAATGTCACTTCAAAGCTGGTGAAGAAGCAGTGTGAACAACCGGGAAGAAATGAAAATCCACAGTGAACTTCTGACAGTAGCCATAGAACTAGCCTGTCTCACAGTACCAAAGTTACGTAGCTAATTCTAAAATTAAAAGATGCAGCTCTTCATAGTCTTCACTGGCCTGAGTACAGTACTTAGTGTTGCCTCAAAGGCAAGACAATTTTAAGAGCTGTGGTTGAGGTCCTCAAGTCTTCTACAGACTAACACACAAAAAATGTCTCCGCACCTTGTAATTTCCTATCTGTAACACAACTACTATTGTCTCTTCCCTCTCCTCTTTTCCAGTGTATTTCAACAGTGATATGTTCAGTCTCTTGCTGAGTAGGAAAACCAACATTTAACATGCTATTTAACTTTGGTTGAGGTCCTTCATAAACTCTCATAGCATCAAAGTGAATGAGACATTAAAGATCTATTGCAGCTTCCCCCCCGAGCACACTGATGACCTCTCCTTCAATTTTCCCTCCTGTCAAACAAAAATAGGCTAGAACGAAAATGAAAATCACTGTCTAAATACACTCTTTCCCCATACCTTGAACCATTTAACCAAAGAGGTCAGCTGTTTTTCAAAACTAGAAAATGCATATTGTTTAAATAAAACTGCAATACACAATTTTTCTTTCCACAAAGTAAAACAATACTTGTCTATAAATACAATGAAAAAAACATGTTTTGACAATTCAGCTGATGTCTTCACTGCCCTTACTGAATGGGGCAAGTTTCCTAACAGCAGCACAACCCCTGCATGACTTGATAATGTCTCAATCAAAGATCATCAGACAGGGATTGCCCTGAAAGTCAAGCAGCAGGGAAACAAAAAGGATAGAAGCATGTGCTGTGTCTCCACCAATTCCTACGTGTAGCAATGCAGACAGCAGGGCTTCAGTTATATAAACAGCATGGCTGACTGTTACAGTCACCCCTTTTGGGGTTTCACTTATGCCCAGGTACTCCGTATGAGATTGTTTCTCTCTATCCCACACAGATCGAACAGTTTGTCCAGCATCAAATTGGCAAACCAGCTGATCAGGTGTGATCAGAAAGAGTTAGGCAACCCACTATATCCACACAGATTTTAACTAGGAGCACAGAGAAGCCTCTGACATGTGACCATGCATGACAAATAGCAAAAGTCTTCCTATAGACTTTACCTTCCAGCAGAGAGCATGCACTAAAAGAGAACAAACCAACGCAGTATGTAAGAGCTCACCACTCTAAGCCAATATTAATAGACCTTACAATACATTTCCAGCACTTTAAAAGCTGTTACCTTCAAGTTTTCCATATCTGGTGCTGCAATGCTCTGGCAGCTAATGCTTCTAAAGGTCAGATCTTTACATGCTAAGATAAGGAAAATCAATTTTAGTCCCCAAAGGTGGAATTGCTACACACTGGGGTTATCCTATGACACTGAAACAACACAGCAGGAAAAAAGATCAGCACACACCCTTGTACTGCAGCAGTGTTGATATGGTTTACCTGATGCCGAGTTCTCTGAAGAACAGAAAGTGAGGAAGAACAGAAGAGGAAGACACAGGGAAGTCTTGAAATCTTCTTTCAATTTACTCCAGATAAAATATTCAAGGACTACTACTTGGAAGTCTTACTGTTCTGTACATGTTTGAGGAGATGACAGCAGGTCTTGCTTGGCAACACATTTGAAGTTGACAAGATCAACGGGAATTATCACTTTCATGAATCCAAAATACTTTGATTTGATCTTCCTGAAGGTAAGTGAACTTATGCAGATGGATTTCACAGAAGAGGAGATGCAGATGTGCATGCTGCTTGACCAATATGGAGGTAGATTTCAATGGGAGGCTCAGGATGATACATGCCAGTTTACTCTGACACCCTCATTCTTTCCTGCTTCTGGTCCTATGCAATGACCTGTTTTAGCAATTTATGTACCAAAGATTTCCGTCTGCAGACACTGAAGGCACAGCGCACACAAATATAAATGGTTTTAACCAACACCGTTTATGAGAAATTCTTCCGTGGTGGGAAATCACAGGTCTACCACCCCGCAGTGAATTTTGCTCTCTATAATTAGGACCGGGTGTTTGGTTGTTTGGTTTTTAACCTCTGTAGAAAGCACTGATCCCAAAGATACGTGCAAGTAGAATCTGCCAAATCAGTATTTTGGGTTTATTTGTCATACCTAAGAGCCTTCTAATACACTGTGAGGGAGTGGTGCATGTATTATTAAAAACAAAAAAAAACATCCAACACGCAAAACAAAAAAACCCACACAAAAATCTTCATGGTATTAAATTTGTTAAATATTCAAGCAGTCAGAAAACCAGAGAAGTGAACTCCCACACAAATTGAAAGTGAAGCCCAGCCTGTGGGACTCTCACCGTAATAGATGTACTCAGAGCAGAGCTACTGCCTATCCAAATCACTTCACAGTGCGCAAAATAATTGCCTACAGCCAGCCCTTTAGCTACTGCCATTCCACTGGCCTCACCTGTAGAAAACCTTTGAGAAAGGAAAAAAAAAGCTATCTTATTGCTCTCTGCAGCACTGTTGCAGACCGTAAGCAATGGGAACGTCTTTGCTGAGACAAAAGACACTTGAAGATTTTTTGTAACTCTTCACGCACTTTAGTTTTGAAGAGTCCAGCCCACTTCAGATATTCTTCCACTGAAGCAGACCAAGTACTGCATA
Organism: Opisthocomus hoazin; assembly: GCF_030867145.1. Taxonomy (NCBI): domain Eukaryota; kingdom Metazoa; phylum Chordata; class Aves; order Opisthocomiformes; family Opisthocomidae; genus Opisthocomus; species Opisthocomus hoazin. Next base: position 26,597,794 of record NC_134415.1, read on the forward strand.
TAAAAGGGGGTTAGATTTCAGATGAGCACCACCTCTTCATAGGCAGACAGAAGCAAGTAAGTTTATATTCTTACAAAAATTTACTTCAGCAATAATGGAAGCAAATGCGTCTAGAAGCAGCCTGCTTATGCACTGCTTGTAACTCAGACCTGTGTTGTAGATGGAAAACTAGGCAATGAAAGTCTAAGTTTAATTTACTCAGCCATTTTAATTTATGAGGTGGATCATAAAGTGTAAAAACCTAACAAATGGCCATCAAAGTCTCATAAGAAGTGAGATGTTTAAGCTACATCAGTTCAGATAAGCTAAGATATGACTAAGACTAGATACAAAATATTTTCTCATACCTTAGGCCATATCCTTCCTTGGTGTAAGTTAACATAACTCCACTGATTTCAGGGAGACTTAGCAATTTTGATTTTCCCATCTAGACATAAACAATACTTCCAGCATCACTGGACACTCGCATCTAATCAAACAATGGAACTGGAGCTCTCACATGAAACTACTGTCAACCTGTCTGTTGTCATTTTGCAGTACAGATTAAAGAAAGCTTTCAGTTTGTCTTCTTCCAGGTATGACCATGAATCCCCACTGAATGCAACAGGATGGCATCAGAGCAACAATGACAAAAATCTGGTGGCTGTGCACCTGCTTGCTCCAATTGCTTCCAATTATCCTCAAGGAGCTCTGCATTTCCAGGAGGCAATTCTTCCAGAAAATAACAATGACTGTCACGTATCTGCTGAGTAATCAAAGGCCTAGCCCAAGGAACCACCAAACCTCTATCATGTCTTAATTTCAGGTTCTGAAAAGAGGGAGGATAGTCATTTCTGGATGAGGAGAGGGCTGGACAGAGAAAGGGGAGGCCAGGTTAGAGACAGTATCCACAAATGCAAACATGATGAAGGCAGAAGACTACATCATTCTTCCAAATACTACAGCCTATGCTGTTTCTAGAGTGGATACTGTGAATTGCAATGAAGCTGGTGGATATACTGTAGCTATCAACATCTGGATGGGGTATTCTTATCAGACACCCAAGTAAATACTAGCACTGGCTCACCACCATGGAGAGTGCAATGTCAAAAAAAAAGCCTATCACTTCTAGTAGCACTATCAAACATCTCAATCTATTGTTGACACGTCTAGTGTAAGATCAGGACATAACTGTCACTCAGACAGAGAAAGACAGAAGGTTGGTGCTCATAAAAATACAAGATGAAGATTGACCTGCACTAGCAACATCATAGTTAACTTGAAACTCTGCTTTGTTTTCCTTTTTTCTCCTGAAAGCATAGAGATCGTATTGTTAAAACAGCTACAAGTACATTAAATGTACAGGCTGTGGAAAATGTACCAATTATTCAACAACACTAAAATGGAAGAAAAACTTGCTATTTATCATGACTGTTAGTTTATAGGGAGGGAATGGACAGGTAAACAACAACAACAAAAATCTATTTCCTGTCTAATTTTCTGGCTAATTTGAAGCAGAAAAATATAATGAGGGAAGAATAGAGAGACAAAAAAAGAAGCAAAGGGCAAGAAAAGAGACGTCTAACAAAATTCTGGGTCCCTTCCGAAACCTTCAAACTGAGAGTAGGTTGAAACCAATCACGTTCATTGCCTGAGCAGGCAACTGCCATAGTTGCAGGCAGAGGTAAAGTCACCACAAAGGCAAGGCTGCTTAGCAGTCTGGGTGCCAAGTGACTGGTAAGCAAGACAGTGTTTTTCCATGATGTGGCTTATTGTGAGAAAAAGCTCCAGGACGTCCCCTTTTTTGTATTTTTCAGTTACAACTCTCTAGTGTTATTAGTCAGTCTCTGTAACAGTAGTTAATGTACCTCTAAGGCTATGAATCTAACAAACATAAGAGCACTGTGTTTTGTTAAACTTAAAAGCAAGCTCTGTGCTTTCCTTTTTCCCACGCCTGTGACTCTGCGCACACAGCAGAAACATCGCAGCTCTGCTTTTTGGCATGTCGCACAACACAGCTTCTGCACAGCTGGACTTTGTTCTAGGCCACCTCTCCTCAGGGAAGTGCACAGCAGGGCAGGAAACATTCCTCACGCCACGATTACCTTGCTTTAAATCTGCATAAAAGACAGAGGCCCCAGGCTCTACTACAGGCCATATGCTGCAGCAATGACAGAAGAGTAGCTGCATAGCCTCTTGATGCCAAATCGCTATTAACTAAGAGACAACTCCAGACCCTCCGAGATCCCACGACTGCAGTTTATTCACTTGGCTCTGGATGCATAGATGTGAGCTGCATATGGTCCCTACGGCCACTAACTGAGCTAGGAACAGAAATCAGCTTTAAGAAATAGGTAAGCATTGGAGGCAGAAAACACTAGAAGGAAAGAAGCACAAAGCCAGGCCATTCAGATAGCACATACAGCTTTTCAAATGAGTTGGACCTGCAAAGCTGTGCTCCAGAAGGACCCTGAGCAGTGGCACTGTGTCAGAGATCATGATGCTTTGAACAGGCTAAAAAGAGAAGAAAAAGACTGGAGTAGAGATGAAGCAAAAATCTCTGAAGGATTTTTCTTTCTCTCTAAAAGATGACAAAAAACAATTCCATGTACTTTGGCACCACCACTTCTTAGAACAGATTAATTGGAAATCATGCCTGACCAATCTGATAGCTTTCTATGATGACATGACTGGCTGGGTAGACGAAGGGAGAGCTGTGGATGTTATCTACCTTGACTTCAGCAAGGCTTTCGACACAGTCTCCCATGATATCCTCCTGGGGAAGCTGAGGAAGTGTGGGCTGGATGAGTGGTCGGTGAAGTGGATAGAGAACTGGCTGAATGGCAGAACTCAGAGGGTTGTCATCAGGGGCGCTGAGTCTAGTTGGAGGCTGGTGACAAGTGGTGTCCCTCAGGGGTCAGTACTGGGCCCAGTCTTGTTTAACTTCTTCATCAACGACCTGGATGAAGAGTTAGAATGTACCCTCAGCAAGTTTGCTGACGACACCAAACTGGGAGGTGTGGTAGATACACCGGAAGGCTGTGCTGCCATTCAGCGTGACCTGGATAGGCTGGAGAGCTGGGCAGAGAGGAACCTGATGAGGTTCAACAAGGGCAAGTGCAGGGTCCTGCACCTGGGGAGGAACAACCTCATGCACCAGTACAGGCTTGGGGTGGAGCTGCTGGAGAGCAGCTCTGCGGAGAGGGACCTGGGTGTCCTGGTGGACGACAGGTTAACTATGAGCCAGCAGTGTGCCCTGGCTGCCAAGAAGGCCAATGGGATCCTGGGGTGCATCAAGAAGAGTGTGGCCAGCAGGACAAGGGAGGTTCTCCTTCCCCTCTACACTACCCTGGTGAGGCCTCATCTGGAGTACTGTGTCCAGTTCTGGGCTCCCCAGTTCAAGAAGGATGAAGAGCTACTGGAGAGAGTCCAGCGGAGGGCTACAAGGATGGTGAGGGGACTGGAGCATCTCCACTACGAGGAGAGGTTGAGGGAACTGGGCTTGTTCAGCCTGAAGAAGAGAAGGCTGCGAGGGGACCTTATAAATGCCTACAAATATCTGAAGGGTGGGTGTCAGGAGGATGGGGCCAAGCTCTTTTCAGTGGTGCCCAGTGACAGGACAAGGGGTAATGGGCACAAACTGAGGCACAGGAAGTTCCGTCTGAACATGAGGAGGAACTTCTTCTCTCTGAGGGTGACGGAGCACTGGAACAGGCTGCCCAGGGAGGTTGTGGAGTCTCCTTCTCTGGAGATATTCAAGACCCGACTGGACAAGGTCCTGTGCAGCCTGCTGTAGGTGACCCTGCTTCGGCGGGGGGGTTGGACTAGATGACCCACAGAGGTCCCTTCCAACCCCTACTATTCTGTGATTCTGTGATTCTGTGTAATTCTGATAGAAAACAAGCAGTTCCACATATTCACAGATCAGCACTAGCATAACTAACTACTATCTTTTAGCTTTTGTGAAGCACCTGTGGTTCTCTCTTCAAACTCCAACAGCCAGCACTAGCTGGTCATTTCAACAGAAAGACCAATGGTTTACGCATATAGGTAGATTGGAGTACCTTTCCCCAGAAAACTCGTCTTTCAAACAAAAAACAAGGCAGAAACGAGGTTAACTGTCAAAAATTACATCACAACTGTTTCTGTTATGTTTTGTGGTTGAAGTCCGCCATGCCCGCTAATGCAGAACTGATCAAACTGATCTTCACAGCTGTGATGGAAAGGAGCTGAGAGCAGGACGCTTCTGCAAGGTACCCTCCCCTGTACACAGATACTACCAGTTTCATGATTAGAAGGCAAAATTGTTAGGAGCAAAATAAGTTACAGAATGCAGACTTTCAGAAGAACATTTAGCCAGGCTGAAGACTCCAGAATATTTACATTTCAGGTCACATTAAGTAGATTAAAATAACTGTGCCATGACACAGTCCAAACTAGATGGGGCAACAAGTTTGGGGCAAGTAGTTCATCTGCTGACAAGGGCAGTTGGAGACAGACCGAAATTCGTACAAAAAAAAATCATATCCCAATTAAGGGATTTTTGTCCAAAACTAAAGACAGTTTCATCTGAAAATGTCAGAAGTAGTTTAGCTTCTAGAACAAAATATGTGTTCTTTTTATTCCGAAACTACATCTAAATACTAGCTTTGCTATATTTTTAAAAATTAAGTATGTTCTCTGTACTGGAAACCATTTGCACAAACCTAGCTTGTGTATTATCATTGCTGATGGAATCTTGAATGTTGTCTTAAAGCATTACACACAAACTGCTCTAAATGTCAGAACAAATTAGAGAGCTTCGTCTGCCTCCCTGAGTGACTTTCACCCCTAATGTTCTCATTTCTCCTTTGTAGATCAACTGGTAGAACTGGGGCTTATTTAGCCCTAGATAAAGCACAGTCCTCCAGGCTGAGAGACTTGCAGTTTACACTATAATTTAAAACAACTTACACACCTATGTTAACGAATGAACCAATCAACTACTTACTGTTCTTCTTGTACATCAAGATTTCAAAGGAGTTCATCTCATAGTTCTCAAACGTTTGCCGGACCTTGTCAATTGTATCTTTGTCTGTCAGCTCTCCATACATAAAACTGCAAATAAGGCAAGAAATTCAAGTCAGAGACTAGACAAAGACAGAAAGCCATTTGTTTACAGTGTGAAAAGGACCTATTTAGAAATAGCCCTTCTTTGATTTTGTTTCACCTGGAAAGTATATTTGACACATGCAGCCCCAGGAGATAAAAGACAAAACTGGAATAAACAGATTACTTTTCTCCTCAAGCAGCAAGCACAACACTACAAGCTATTTAACAGAAAATAAATCTGTTCTCAAATACCTGCAGGTGCTGCTTTTTTGCATAACTTCTGCTCTGTGATATCCTGATAGCTTGCAAAATCCATCGTTGCTGTAGACAATGGGCCAATCCACTATCTGGGCATTACCCAAGACAAAATTCGTATCTGTTTGAAAGAACACATCAGTTAGACATTAGACAAGGCTGTGGCTGCATTAGAGGAAATACTCATTTTGGAATCCAATTGCTCCAGTCCCTGCACAGTTTTTCCCAGCTACTGTTCCCACTGCAGTCAACAGGATTATTCCCGGTTTTAATGTGAAGTCTTATTTAAAACATTAATTACTTATGCAAAGCTTAAGAGGATGATTTTATGCAAGTGAAACACATGATGGTTAAGCAGGTAAAATTCATCCCTTGACTGTGGACAGATTCACCAAGCTGTTTCCCTCTCTGCCACACACACTGATGTACCATGACACTCAGTTTGAATGTGAAGCCTCTTACACACAGCCAAAACAGCACATGGGCAATATTTCTCCTCTCTGACTCTAGACACAGTGGCTCCTCTCAGTACAGCCTTCGCTGCCGGCCACACAAGCTCAAATACTTCTCGTGTGACGTGTACGGCACCGTGCTCCAAACTAGACACCACACAACTAGGCCTAGTACTCGCACCAGTAGAAAGAACTTTGCTGTACAGGCCAGGAGGAGTTTCAATCAGTAAGAAAAAAACTGAGCAGGATTCACACCTCCACTCTCACTGGATCTGTGAGTGCTACCTTTTTTATGATTGATATCTAGTTCAAATGACAAACATACTCAATGCTGTGCCCAGACCTTGCTTTTCTCTGCTGCTTCGGCTCTTGTGCAGTCAACCAACTACACCTGCACCAGGACAGACAGCAGTGCTGCGGCTGCTTGGGCACTGGCAGGCAGGAGGAGGTGGTGGCTCCTTTCACAGCTGCAAAGACCCCCTGGCTTCTGAAAGTCAGGCCAGACAGCCACATGAGATTAACAGGCTTTCATACTTAAGGGGAGCCTTTCAGGGAGTCCACTACACCGTGTGCTTTTCAGGATCTACCCCCAACACAGCCCTCATTAATGCTTCCTGCAACCAAGACACACAAACATTTTACCTATTCATTGCAAAAAGGTTTGTTTATTTCAACTTTCAGAATCTTTTGTCCTGTTGCAAACTTCAAGTGGATTTAAATAAAAAACTCCTCCAGCTATCTAAATCCACTGCCCAGTCCTATGAGCATGATGAAGTGTATCTTTATAGACTCTTTAGAATGAAATACACCAGTAGTATAACTTCAGGACATTTTAACTGCTTTGTTTCTCACAGCCTCTTTTGAATACCATGGTTTTTGCTTGGTTGAAGCACTTTGTTCCAAAAACAATACAGGTCTTTTACCCCTTCCTATGAATAAGTAAGCCAAGTCATTTCTCATTGCTAAAGCAAGTGCTTTTGAGTGTCTGTTATAAACACTGCATTGTACTGTGTTAGGATGTTTTTAAATTTTCATCAGGAAGTACAAAAAAATGACAAAAAAATATGCATATACAAATGTTAGGCCAGGTCTCGCCCTGATCTGAATGGTGTTGCTTCATGCATGCATCTCTTCTCACTGTCTCCCCTTCTCAAAAGGTAACCTACCCTTCTCTCCACTTCCTCAAGAGCTTTTTCAAGAGTTTCTATTAACGTAAACCGTGGCCTTCCTTTCACATTTAAGCCTCAACATTGTCTTTGGACAAATAACCTCTTTTTTCTTAAAAGCTATCTAGGCCTCTTTTCTGATGACCATTGCAGTGCTAATCCTGCTTTTATCCAGCCTTGCAATGCTTCTGTGAGGTACGACAGTGCTCTTATCCCCTTTTTACAGGTAAAAACAAGTCACTAAGTCCACAAGGGGATTTAAGCACCAAAAGATGAGACTGCTACAGCCTAGCCCCTAGATGCCCAGCTCTCAGAGGCTCTGGAGCTGGAAGCTCAGTGCACAGTGCTGGTGAGATAGAACTGAAAAACATTAGCACAGCAAATAGAAACCTGCCCAAGTTAAACTATGGAAAAGAATGAATAAAGGGGATATTTTAAGGGGTTTTTTTTCCCCTTTCTGATACCTAATATTTTAACATAAGCCCAGTTGTCACAGATAATACCCAAGATTCTTTGCCATTATTACAGGAGCTAAAGAATCACGTTCCCACTTGCTTACCTTTTGGCCCAATGAAGCCTGATTTTTTTGGACTGGCACTTTCCAAAGAATGCTTAGAGAACACGCAAATATTTCCCTCCCTGCTGACAACCTAGCAGTTTGTGTGTTCTCCTACGAGACATGGGGTTACCTGAGGGCAGTGAAAGCTTAGCCTTCATTTCAACTCCTGAATGACCATTCTAATTATCAAGCTACTGAAGAGAACAGATGCCAGCATCCTCACCATATGAGTTTTAATTTAAGACAGTGTGACTTAGCTGTTTTATTTCATGCATCCCTATTAGGCAATCCTGTTGGTCTATGTTGGATGAGCCTCTCCAGGAGGTGGAGGTAGATTGCTTCACTGGACAGTCCAGGCTGGGTTCAGTTGCAAGTTAAAACCAAGCTGAGAGATCTTTATGTATCTACAACACTTTAAAGGCAGAAACTTGGGCACCTATTAATCCAAAAAGCAAGTCAGAGATTTTGATGATCCCACTGTTTTCTCATTTCTAGCTAGTTCCCATTTCATGCATCTTCACCCTTCTTTGATCCAGGCTTTCCAGAGCTCACAAACACACAGCAAGTAAATGCTGAAGTTGGATCCATTCTCTGGAATCAACACCACACCCCTGACTCATCTCTGGACTTGCTCTTCCAACTCCATTGCCACACTTTTTTAGTGCTTGCCCTTGATCCAAAAAAAGTCCCTGCAGAGATCAGTGCTAGGAAACTACCCATGTAGCTGAAAGCCTGCAGAGAAGTCGTTGGCCCTGCAAGCACAGCAGCCGGGCAGCTGAAGGGGCTATAGCATAGCACCATCCAAACTGCTAGCCCAGGAAAGAGGTTTACAACCCAACACCAGCTTTCCTTGGGAGGCTACTAGGCTGAGGATGATCAGTTCCTTTGTTCCTGATTTTGTTGCAAAGGGAGAGACAATCTGCATTGGTGGTTTCCAAACTGCCTGTACCCACTTTTTGTTTTTTTTTAAAACTCGCTGTGGCCTAACAGCCCGCAGAGTGGGAGTCCCAGCATCTGCAAAGAAAGGGTCTTAGAGACAAATAGCAATTTCTTTCCAGTTACTCACTCCTCTTCACAGATCTCTTTAAAGACAAAACAATGACACAACGGTGGTTCTCTGCCTACATGGAGAGCACGCCTGCATTTCTTCAGGCGTGTCTCTGACAATGGTGCTTTGCCTGTGTGAACACTGGCAGGATACAGCATAAATTAAGGACTCCCACTTATGACTCCCCTGTATAGTTTATTCTGACAGATAACCTGGAGGTAGAAGGGCTGTCCTCATTCCTATCATTTACATTCAATTGCATTGATGTCCCTGACAATGTGCTGCTTGGAGACAGCTCATAATCTGTTAAACAATTGTTCCTAGCATAAGAAAATATTAAATAACATCCACTGAGGCAAATATCGCCTCTCCATCTGCAGGGACACAAAGTCCCAGAGGCCAGGAAACAGCTGTGGCTTTGTTGCACAACAAGCACAAGGGATGCTCTAGTGAACTCTTTGAGCATCACAGGGCAAAGCCTCTTGGGCACTCACAAGTGGGTCAACAAGGCCAGGAAAGGAGTTGATCAGAGGAAGACCATGAAGAAATCCACTGCTAAATTCTCTTCAAAGACAGGAGGTAAAATGTGCACGTAATAGCTGCAGTACTCAAACTATTTAGTGACTTGAGGCACCTCTTTGAAAGGACTCAAAGGACTCCCTTACTAGGAAATCAATCTCTATCACAATGTCGATTGGGTTAGCGGTATTGCCTGGCACAAGGAGAAGCTGTAAGCATCACTGGCCCGTCTTATCAGCTCCAAGAAGAATTCAGCTAGGAACTGGAGAGGGTGGGCTCATAGAAAGAAGACATGGGGTTCTGGCTTGTGCTACATTCGTCACAGTATGAGCAAGACCACTGAGAGGCACAGAAATACGTCAAGCGCAGCACAGAGCACCTCATGCTACAGAAACACAAGAAAGAACTGCAGCACCTCAAAGGCAGCAAAATTACCTGCATGAGTAGGGCGGGCTTCTATGATGAGGGTCTGCAGCACTGGTTACTTTGTGAAGTACCCCACTTTGTATTTCCCAGCCTGCACTGTCCACAAGTCAGTTCAGTTCACTGCAGTATATCCGCATGTCGGCCTTTACACACGCAAATGTCAGACACATTTTGCATTATTACTTTAAAATAGTCACAGCTGCTTTAAAGCAACAAAAAAAACCCATTTTAACTCCTTCCAAAAATGCAAGCATGGGTTTTGCTCAGTCACTGAAACCACTACTTTCCTTCACTCACAAAATACATCATCACAGAAGAATCAGAAAACGTCTTTCCAAATAAGTGATCCTTTAACAGCGACAGCAAGTCTCTAGAACACCCAGCTTCTCCAAAACTACCATATCAACTGAATCTTGTTGCTACGTATAGTGCTTTATTTAACCGAAACAGTCCATCAGCTCAAACCTCCAAAACACCTGAGGACAAGAAGCACCTCACAGACATGCAGGTGGTCAAGACTAGCTGGCTGAGGAGAGCTCATCTCACAGAATCACAGAATGTTCGGGGTTGGAAGGGACCTCTGTGGGTCATCTAGTCCAACCCCCCTGCTGAAGCAGGGTCACCTACAGCAGGCTGCACAGGACCGCGTCCAGGCAGGTCTTGAATATCTCCAGAGAAGGAGACTCCACAACCTCCCTGGGCAGCCTGTTCCAGTGCTCCGTCACCCTCAGAGGGAAGAAGTTCTTCCTCATGTTCAGACGAAAAAGAGCAAAGAGCACCGAGCAAGTTACTGCAATGCTTCCTCCGGTCCACTCCCCTGTACTGCCTCACCTTCGCACCATCCCAGCCTCTCCTGTCAGGTGGACCTTGCCACACTGAGCCCCCTGTCCTGGGTTTGGCCAGGACAGGGTTAATTTTCACCAGACTCCAGGAAGGGGCACAGCCAGGGGGTGGGGGCTGACCCCACCTGGCCTAACAGAGCCGGGTATTCCATACCATGGGACGTCACGCTGGGTTCCGGTGGGGGGGGGGGGGGGGGCGGCAGGAAGGCTCTCGCGGCTTGGGCGGGCGCAGCACCGGTCCTGTTTCGGGAGAGCGGCTGTTGTACGGTTCGTGGTTGTGTTTTCTCCTTATTTGTATCGTTGTTGTTCCTGTTTTCCCTCTGTTTGCTGTTCTGTTAAACTGCCCTTATCCCGACCCACCAGTTTCTGCCTCTTTCCTTCCATTCTCCTCCGCACGCCGGCGGGGGGAGGGGCGGCCGCGTGGCGCTTTTGTTGCCGGCGGCAGCCGAAACCAAAACATTAAATTGGCGCCCAACGTGGGGCGGGGATAACGGCAGGGCTGAGCAGCGGGTGTTAAAACTGCTTTCTTACATTTTGTTAAATTTTGTTATACGCATTTTTCTGTGTTAAAATAGTCGCCGGTAAAAATGTTTCTGACTTTGATCAAATATCTCTGCTACGTAAATCCTTACTTGCTGTATGTGTTTGCCGCCGTGCTGTTTGTTACCTCGGGAAAGAAGATCAGGATGATGATTTTGCTCTACCTTACGATATCGACTTATGATATGATAACATCACTGTGCATGAAATTAGTCTTGTATTTGCATGCGGCACTGCGGTCATTTCCGTACCTCGGATCCTATGTCTTAGATTTTGTTAATAATCAAACCCAGTCTGTGGGGAAAGCCGAAGGGGATACCTTCCCCCACTCTTTCGCCCCCCCTCTCTTCCTCAGGCTGGTCCTAACTGCTTTTGAGAATTTCGAGTACCCGTGGGATGCTCAGGGCAGCACTCTCCTTTTGTTCTGCCTGCTGAACGGGTTCTGGGTTTTGTTTAGGGTTAAGCAAGTCGTTAAGAACATCCTGCAGAGACCTGCCCCGGGGCTGGATAGCTGTGAGTGGCTGGGTGTGTGGGACAGCATGGGCAGATGTCTAGAGCAGTGGGCACCACCGGTGTTTTAAACTCACCCCTGAACAAATACAGAATCCGGATAATCTGGTAAAATATCTGAAAAAAGTGTGCTGCCACCCTGGGAACTCCAGAGAGACACAGATCACCACAATGTGCTGGGGTCTGGCCCACGCCTACCGAGCCATGTTCAACACTGTTCAGTGCCTTAAAGGGGAAAGGGGGGGAAGCGAAGCGGCAGGCGCTGCAACTGGCGCTGCCCCCCCAGCCGGCCCTGCAGCCCCTCCAGCCCAGCAGGCAGTCACAGCCCCCCAGACTGGCACCGCCACTGCCACAGCTGCAGGGTCTGCCTCGGTTTCCCTGGCAGGCACAGCAGCTGCTCCAGCCCCAGCTCCAGCCGCAGGCATCGCGGCTGAGCCCAATGACCAACCTGTGCCGGTAGCAGTCGCCCCCGTAAAACTAAAGAAAGACGCAAAGAGAGCAGATCGCTCCGGGAGGGATGACGATGAGCCAGGGTCATCGCGGGAGATAGAGACAGAGATCATCACCCGGTCCCTGTCCCTGAGCGAGCTGCGAGACATGCGGAAAGACTTCAGCCGCCACCCAGGCGAGCACATTGCCACCTGGCTGCTGCGGTGCTGGGATAACGGGGCCAGCAGCTTGGAATTAGAGGGCAAGGAAGCCAAGCAGCTGGGATCCCTGGCCAGGGATGGGGGCATTGACAAGGCCATTGGGAAGAAGGAACAAATCCTCAGCCTCTGGAGGAGACTTCTGTCAGGCGTGAGGGAGAGGTACCCCTTCAGTGACGATTTTGTATGCTATCCTGGCAAGTGGACCAATATGGAAAGGGGTATTCAGTACTTGAGGGAATTAGCTGTGCGGGAGCTGGTTTACTGTGACACAGACGATGAGCAGGTACCCACAGACCCAGATGAACTCCAGTGCTCACAATCCATGTGGAGGAAGTTTGTGCGGAGCGCACCCTCCTCATATGCCAACTCACTGGCAGTTGTAAACTGGAAAGGTAAAGACGTACCAACAGTGGACGAGGTGGCTGTCAGACTCCGCCAATATGAGGAAAGTCTCTCTTCCTCCCTTGTCTCAGCTGTGGAGAAACTGGCCCGGGAGGTGCGGCAAATCAAAGAGAACATGTCCTACTCCCCACCTGTACGGGCCAGTGTCTCAGCTATTAGGGGCAAGCGTTTCCCTGCTCAGGAGAGGGAATACAGAGGCTATACACCCCGAGGCACCCTGTGGTTTTACCTGCGTGACCACGGAGAGGACATGAGGAAGTGGGATGGAAAACCCACCTCAAGTCTAGAGGCCCGAGTACGTGAGTTGCGAGGTAAAACAATCACAAAAGGGGACTCTGTTAGGAAAAATGCCGCTCCAGTTTCCAAAAGCCAGCTCTCCAGACCAGGTAGACAGTTTGACCTTGATTCCGATCCTCTGGAGGGGACCTCCAAGTCATTTTTACAGCAGGTGAGCAGCAATTTCTCTGACGAGGATTAGAGGGGCCCTGCCTCCAGCCAGGTGGAGGAAAGGGACAACCGTGTCTATTGGACGGTGTGGATTCGGTGGCCTGGCACGTCAGATCCACAAGAGTATAAAGCTCTAGTGGACACTGGTGCACAGTGTACTTTAATGCCATCAGAGTTCAAAGGGTCAGAGCCCATTTGCATTTCGGGAGTGACAGGGGGGTCCCAAGAGCTGAGTCTACTGGAGGCTGAAGTGAGCCTCACTGGGCAGGACTGGCAGAAGCACCCCATTGTAACTGGCCCCGAGGCTCCGTGCATCCTTGGGATAGACTATCTTAGGAGAGGCTATTTCAAGGACCCAAAGGGGTATCGGTGGGCTTTTGGCATAGCTGCTGTGGAGACGGAAGAAATTAAACAGCTGTCCATTTTGCCTGGTCTCTCGGAGGATCCTTCCGTTGTGGGGTTGCTGAGGGTTGAAGAACAACAGGTACCCATCGCGACCACAACGGTGCACCGGCGACAGTATCGTACCAACCGAGACTCCCTTCTCCCCATTCATCAGCTGATCCGCCAGCTGGAGAGTCAAGGAGTGATCAGCAAAACTCGCTCACCCTTTAATAGTCCCATATGGCCAGTGAGAAAATCTACTGGAGAGTGGAGACTGACAATAGACTACCGTGGCCTGAATGAAGTCACACCACCGCTGAGTGCTGCTGTGCCAGACATGCTAGAACTTCAATATCAGCTGGAGTCAAAGGCAGCCAAGTGGTACGCTACAATTGACATCGCTAATGCATTCTTCTCCATCCCTTTGGCAGCAGAGTGCAGGCCACAGTTTGCTTTCACCTGGAGGGGCATCCAGTACACCTGGAATCGACTGCCCCAGGGGTGGAAACACAGTCCCACCATTTGCCACGGACTAATCCAGACTGCACTGGAAAAGGGTGAAGCCCCAGAACATCTGCAGTACATCGATGACATCATTATATGGGGCGACACAGCGGAGGAAGTTTTTGAGGAAGGGGAGAAAATAGTTCAGATCCTTCTGAAAGCCGGTTTCGCCATTAAGCGAAGTAAAGTCAAGGGACCTGCTCAAGAGATCCAGTTTTTGGGAATAAAATGGCAGGATGGGCGCCGTCAAATCCCAATGGATGTCATCAACAAAATAGCAGCTATGTCTCCAACAACCAGCAAAAAGGAAGCACAGACCTTCCTGGGTGTTGTGGGTTTTTGGAGGATGCACATCCCAAATTACAGCCAAATTGTGAGTCCTCTGTACCACGTGACCCGGAAGAAGAATGATTTTGAATGGGGCCCTGAGCAACGACAGGCATTTGAACAGATTAAACGGGAGATAGTTCATGCCGTAGCCCTTGGTCCAGTCCGGTCAGGGCAAGATGTTAAAAACGTGCTCTACACCGCAGCCGGGGAGAATGGCCCAACCTGGAGTCTCTGGCAGAAAGCACCAGGGGAGACTCGAGGTCGACCCCTGGGGTTCTGGAGCCGGGGATACAAAGGATCCGAGGCCCGCTATACTCCCACTGAAAAAGAGATTCTGGCAGCATATGAAGGCGTTCGAGCTGCTTCAGAAGTGGTCGGCACTGAAGCACAGCTCCTCCTAGCTCCACGATTGCCGGTCCTGGGCTGGATGTTCAAAGAGAGGGTCCCCTCTACGCATCATGCCACCGATGCTACGTGGAGTAAGTGGGTCGCTCTGATCACCCAGCGCGCCCGAATGGGAAACCCCAGTCGCCCAGGAATTCTGGAGGTAATCATGGACTGGCCAGAAGGCAAAGATTTTGGAGCATCGCCAGAGGAGGAGGTGACACGTGCTGAAGAGGCCCCACTGTATAACCAGCTGCCAGAAGATAAGAAACAGTATGCCCTGTTCACGGATGGGTCCTGTCGCATTGTGGGGAAGCAGCGGAGGTGGAAGGCTACTGTATGGAGCCCTACACGACAAGTCGCGGAAATTGCCGAGGGAGAAGGTGAGTCAAGCCAGTTTGCAGAGGTGAAAGCCATCCAGCTGGCTTTAGACATTGCCAGTCGAGAGAAGTGGCCAGTGCTCTATCTTTACACCGACTCTTGGATGGTGGCCAATGCCTTGTGGGGGTGGCTGCAGCAATGGAAGAAGAACAACTGGCAGCGCAGAGGCAAACCTATCTGGGCTGCCCCATTGTGGCAAGATATTGCTGCCCGGCTAGAGCAGTTGGCTGTAAAAGTCTGTCACGTGGACGCCCACGTCCCTAAGAGTCGGGCCACTGAAGAACATCAAAACAACCACCAGGTAGATCAGGCTGCTAAGATTGAAGTGGCTCAGGTGGATCTGGACTGGCAACATAAGGGTGAACTCTTTATAGCTCGGTGGGCCCATGACACCTCGGGCCACCAAGGAAGAGACGCGACATACAGATGGGCTCGTGACCGAGGGGTGGACTTGACCATGGACACTATCGCACAGGTTATCCATGAATGTGAGACATGCGCTGCAGTCAAGCAAGCCAAGCGGGTAAAGCCTCAGTGGTATGGAGGACGATGGCTAAAATATAAATACGGGGAGGCTTGGCAGATTGACTACATTACACTGCCACAAACCCGCCAAGGCAAGCGCTATGTGCTCACAATGGTGGAGGCCACCACCGGATGGCTGGAAACCTACCCTGTGCCCCATGCCACCGCCCGGAATACCATCCTGGGCCTGGAAAAACAAGTCTTGTGGCGACATGGCACTCCCGAAAGAATCGAGTCAGACAACGGGACTCACTTTCGCAACAGACTCATAGACACCTGGGCCAAAGAACACGGTATTGAGTGGGTGTATCACATCCCCTACCATGCACCAGCCTCTGGAAAGATTGAACGTTACAATGGGCTGCTAAAAACCACTTTGAGGGCAATGGGGGGTGGGACTTTCAAAAATTGGGATACCCATTTAGCAAAGGCCAACTGGTTGGTCAACACCAGAGGGTCCACCAACAGGGCTGGTCCTGCCCAGTCAAAACCTCAGCGCCCAGTAGAAGGGGATAAAGTCCCTGTAGTGCACATGCGGAACATGTTAGGGAAGACAGTTTGGGTTAGTCCTGCCTCGGGCAAAGGCAAGCCCGTCCGTGGGATTGCTTTTGCTCAAGGACCTGGGTGTACCTGGTGGGTAATGCGGAAGGATGGGGAAGTCCGATGTGTACCTCATGGGGATTTAATTTTGGGCGAGAATAGTCCATAAATAAATTGTATAAAGTTAATTGTTAAATAACCCTGTCACTGTCTGTTATCACTGTTATAATTGTTATATTTTGTACCAGTAGTAGCATAGTAAGAATCGTCCAGATTAAAGAAGGATGGACTTTTTCGATGAAAACCTAGCAGAGCACAGCAATGATGGAACTGGACCTGGTTTTCAACAACTGGCATCCAGCAACTTCATCAAGATCAACATCTCCTGCAGACTGTGGGCACGGGCCGCACCAGATACATCAGCCGTGAGCTCGGGATGCAGCAAGTGACCGCCCATCACCACACATCACCTCCCCTGCCACGGAAGACCGTAACGACAGATGGAGCCTGAAGTCATGGATTAAATGAACTCAACGGACACTTTAGAGTGATGATCCATAGACTAAGGGAATGATATCTGGAGACAGGAGAAGTGGTGGTGATCGACCGGACAATGGGGGACCTGGGCATGACGTAGATGGTATGGAATAAGGGGTGGATAATGTCCTGGGTTTGGCCAGGACAGGGTTAATTTTCACCAGACTCCAGGAAGGGGCACAGCCAGGGGGTGGGGGCTGACCCCACCTGGCCTAACAGAGCCGGGTATTCCATACCATGGGACGTCACGCTGGGTTCCGGTGGGGGGGGGGGGGGGCGGCGGGAAGGCTCTCGCGGCTTGGGCGGGCGCAGCACCGGTCCTGTTTCGGGAGAGCGGCTGTTGTACGGTTCGTGGTTGTGTTTTCTCCTTATTTGTATCGTTGTTGTTCCTGTTTTCCCTCTGTTTGCTGTTCTGTTAAACTGCCCTTATCCCGACCCACCGGTTTCTGCCTCTTTCCTTCCATTCTCCTCCGCACGCCGGCGGGGGGAGGGGCGGCCGCGTGGCGCTTTTGTTGCCGGCGGCAGCCGAAACCAAAACACCCCCCCACCTCTTTCCAGAGGCCAGCACACCAGTTGTGCCTTCCCTGTTCCTTCAGTGACACAAGGGCCCTCCTCTGGGACACACTGATCAGAGACCAGCAGGCAGACATATTCCCAGGATGCTGCCAGACACGGTCCCACTTTGCTGCCTGCACAGAGGAAGAACTCGGGGCAACCAAGAAACCTCTGCTGAGTGAGCTGTAGCGCAGACCTTGGTAACAGAGGCTGGTCTCCACTGCACTTTCAAATATGTATGCAGGTCTGTCAAAGCCCCCCAGAGCCCCCAAAGTGTGCTCAGATTGGTGCTACGCACAAATGTAACTTAAAAGTGTTAATATATTTTCCCACAGACATCACACAAATAAAAAACTCAAAAGATTTGCTCCTAATTTATTCCCCTCTCAGTGAAATGCTACCCATAGTCACCGGGGACGGGGGCAGGGGATACAGCCGCCTTAGCTGCTGTTCCCTTAGCTGGGCATAAAGCAGCACAGGGGCTACAGCCCAGCCAGCGTAAGAAGCGTGCAGCAGGCAGAAATCACGTGCAACTGTTGCATGATTAAAGACTGTATCATAGAGTGTAAGCACAAGGGACAGATGAGTTTCTAAACAATTCTGGTATTTACAAACTTGTGACTTTGCATCACAAGTAGCATCATTTGGATACAGGGAAAAAAAGAGATGGGTTCATTTTTGGTAAGGAACACAATGCACCAAAATAGAACATTGTTTGTAAGTAGGCCTGTCAAAATTGCTACAATCACACAGCTCATATTGTGATTTTGCTTTAACAATTTGCATAGGATAGGTATCCATGAATTTTTACTCGTGTTTAGTCTTAGCTCTGAAAAAAGTAAACCAGCAGATTTAGTCACATGGATTGGTTGCACTGTGAAGTGTAACTTCTGAGATCAAAATATGGTCCTAAATTAGCACAAACAAGTCAAACTGAATTTCAAGCATCTACTCAATCCTTCATTCGCATACATGGGATTCAAGGCTCACACTTCAGGGAGGAAAGACACAGGAACCAACTAAATTTTCATCTCAACAGAAGTGCTGTAACTGTATTCAAAGCAAGTACAGAGCTGCTCAAAGGATCAAAAGGCTATTCACATAGTAGAATAAGAGTAATAGGACAAAATTCTGCTCTTCCACTTACATTCTCCTGCAGAAGCCAATCGTGTTACATGGCTACACACATCCACTCAGTATCTTCTTGTATTCATTCCTAGAGTGGGAGTGCATCAATGTTTAAATACCCCATTGAACAACTTGATCTCTCTATAGGATGGATGATATAGGGGCCTCAAAAATGTATATCCTTAATATTGAGACCAAATTATTTTAAGCTGTAGCTTCACTCTACACAAAACATATTATAAAATCCTATCAATAGGTTAATTTGGGCTTACATGTTTTATAAAAGTTTCATATAACTATTTATTTTACAAAAACAAAAAAGGATTTAAAAGCTCCTTGACTGCTAAAGCATGAACACAATCCACTACATGCAGGCATTTCGTGCTTTATTCAAACATGACTTGCACTGTCGTGTGTACTCCAGAGCCTAGTGCACGTACAGGCTGAAAAGAATTATTAAAAAATGCATTTCATCACACTTACCACAAATAAAAAAAGAGACACTAACTAAAACAACAACTTCAAGTGACTCAGGATCATTACAGAAAATTAATGTTAATTTCAGCCAGCAGTATAGATAACAACTACTGGTTCCATCTCAACATTTGTTATTTTGCATTGTTATAGGAAATATTTCACAGTAGGCCTCTACCATTAGAAAAGTTTAAATTGAAAAGAATACATTCTTCCAACACTAGTAGCTGTAAAATCTTCATAATTATTTGTATTTTTAAAATATAAAACAAATCAGTGCAGAACAATGGAACAAGAATAGCTAAAATGGAAAGTGCACAGAAGCTGTCACATGTATTTTCTGCATAGCATCATTCCTTGCCTATCCCTGAAGTACTGTCCACACAGAGAAATTAAAAAAAAAAAAGAAAAAAATACATTTAGACATGTGACATTAGCATGAGATAATTTTCAGAAATTAGAAAGTTCATCAGCTGTAAGAGTCCTACATGGCACCATTCTTAATAAAGGACAAAAATACAGCTTAGAAGTGAGACTTCACCATTTAATTGGTTAGGGGGGTTTTCCTCCCCCATCTCCTCTTAAAAGAAAACCAGGAAAAAGCATGGTTTAGTTGCATTAATTATATGGGTCTTCCATGAGTTTAAAGAAGCCATTTGATTTACTGATTATAGCTACAGCCATCAAAATCCTTAAGAGCATTTGACAAGATCTAACTCCCTGCTCACTTTTAGCTATATGAGTTACAAAAATGCATTAACAAATTCTCCAATGAATGGCTTTCATTAAGATTTGTTTTATGATCTTGTTCTAGGATTAATGCAGAAATGGACTGATATGTTGAATTATCACAGTAGAATTCCTTCAGCTTTCAGAACATTAATTTTAAAACACATTATCTATCATCTCTGTGTTGTACAGTTTTTTTCTTACTATCTATAAAAGTCGTTTTAAGGAAATCAGGTCGTACATTTCTAAATGCATAAAGATACACACACCAAACTAGAAGCTTCTGGACTAGTAAAAGTCAGCAAAAAATTATTTTATATTCGACTCAAGTGATGCTGAGAAAAAAAACGTCAACAGCAAATAGATATTTTGATGTACTGACCAACTGTATGAAAAACATGGATGAAAATAAACATAACTCCACAGCTGTTAACTTAGAAAAGGAAGATCAGGAAGACACAAAACTCTTTCCTTTGTTTCATTCTCAATTTGGGAAAATGGCCTTAACACGGAACCTAACAATTTGACCCCTTGTGATTTGTGAAGGTGTGCTGCTTTCACAGCTAAAGGTCTTGTTTTAATCAGTGCCAACACACAGACTTACACTCGTGGACTTCAGTCAGCCATAAGTGATTTTACAAGAAATCTTGAATAAACTGGGTCTTACAGGTTTAGATACAAAAGAGTACAGACTGAGATTCAAATACCGGATGCCAGATTTGTAGAGGGTAACACTCACTCTGCCTTGCACAGGGCAAGCCATAGTAATGGCAAGAGAAACAAAACCTTCAGCTCAAGGCACTTCATACATATAGCACCATCTTATTATTGACTGAGCAGTTTTCCATGCACTTTTTGCAAGGTGTGGCTCTGGCAAAGAGCTTTCCATGCAGGGCAAGGGAAGCATTCTCCAGGCCAGACCTCCTAATCCATTAAATTGGGTTATTTATGCTGAAATTAACCCACTGAAGTCTGGAAGGTGGATGAGATTTTAAACCGGCAGCATTGAGCAGAAAAACTCCTGCATATCTGCTACAGCCTTCCAAGTCAGCCTGTTTGGGAGCTTTAAGAACTAGGATAGCTTAATCCAGACATTGCACCTCATAAGGAACACCTCCATATTGCTGTTCCCTGTGCACAGTTAACTTCACCCTTTTCAGTACTTCCATGTCTAAAACAGTCACTAAAATGCATTTCTGCATTCAATAGAACCTCACTAGATCATACTAGGATGTAATTTACCTGCAGCACAAGGCCTCTGAGCTGGTCCTCTGCAAATAATGAATTTCACCCGGTGCTTGTTTGAACAGCCATTGATAATTATGCAAATTTATGAACTGTCAGGAAACCAAACATATTCTGTCAAAAGGAAACAAAAAAGTATAGTCCACCCCAAAAATGCGCTTGTTAATTTCATCAAAAGCAGTCCTGTTCTCAGCATGAAAATACTTTCTTGAGGACTGATGCTATTTACCAAAAGTGTTGCACTGGTATGGGGTACCCCAGTGAAGCCCAGGACCTGACTGCCTTTGGCACATCACATATGGAAGAGTGATGCACAGCATGATGTGTTCATACAACAACATAACAGCTCAGTAGTCTGAAAGTGACCCACAGTCCTTCAGACAGTAAACCCTATGTTTGGGGAAGCATGTCTATACTGCTGCTGGACCCACATCGCACTAGCTGCAGCCAGGTCTGCATCTCCCTACCATGCTGCTCACTGCTTCAGGTTTTGAAGGGAAGGCCGGCAGGGCCAGGCTGCAGCAGACACAGCAATGACAGGTTAAGGATCCTTTGCAAACATTTCACTTCAATGAACATTTTATTCAAGTGCAAAAGTATGAAAATAAAACTCGGTTCAGTTCTTAATTCTCTGTTACTTTCCTTTGTATTTCTCTCTGGCTGAACACAAAACCAGTTTCAGAGCTGTTTATAATGGAGTTTATTTCTCTCCTAGGTCTCAGGCAATGGTACAAGGTTAGCATGCCCAGGTTGCAGAATGTTTATTGTACTGGGACTTTATAGTCTCCAATGAAAGTAATGCCATAAATCATGGAAACGTCTCTTATTCTCAGGATTTGTGTCTGAAGGTGCTTTTTCTTTCCCTCTACAGGGAACCTGCTACATTCTCCATCAAAGGGTGCAGGTTTGCTTCCAACCTTAGGGCGTTCCCACAGAATCTAGTGAAAGCAAGACCAAATTCACACGAGCCTTGTGCCCTCTAACATCCCCTTCATCCAACCTACTCGTGTTGTCAGTAAATCAGAAAAGTGTCTATGACTTTCACTGGAATTCCAAAGACATGTAAACACAGGGCTTGCTTTTGCCACCCTTACACATGCACAGTTATCACATACTTCAGTGAGAATTTTGACCAAGGAAGGACTGCAGAATCTATCTGGCATTTACATAAACTGCAAAGTATTTTCGCCTCCCATTATTGATAAACCATTGGAATATCACCAAGAATCAGTATTCTCTATAACATATTGCACCATTTGAATTGGGTGCCTTGGCCATGAACCAAGATTATAACTGTTCTCGTTATAGTGCTTGTATACTGTGGGTGCACTACATCACCCGAGAAAAACATTAATATCACATTAGCAGTAACCATCAGGAGCTAGTGATTCTTTACATATTGCACTGGTTTACAGCATGGGCTCATTTTCTGTTCCACTGGGTGTTCTGTCTTCAAATATTTCAATGCTTCAAACAAATTTTTGTCAACCAAGCACTACATGCAACATTTACTTTTCTAGCTCTACACGGCTAGTATGGAAACATGGCTATTAAACCTTACATACAAGCCAAGCAAGATTATGGTGTCCCTCGTTTCAAAGAAGAACTTTAAGTTCACACTTCATGCAAAAGGTCCTCTTGTGAGAAGAAATCACAAAGGACCAGATGAGGTCCACAGGTCTCAGTGGATGACGTTTTATATATTCTTTCCTCTGTGTGCGCTATCTTAAGGCCATCCCATCCCAGGATGGGCCGAGAAATCCTCCATTCTTTCTTTACTCCAACATGTGCAGAGGAAATACTGTGCAGCTTCTAACACTAGCATAGCTCTTTTGGCTGGCATTTAGTGCACAAGAACCCATTTCAGCCGATTTGCAACCTAAGAAGAAACTCTTGTCCCTAATAACTCTAAAGGAGATGATTCAGACCAATGGAGTTTGAGGTGAGTCTTGCTGCAGATGGTGTGATACAAACACGAGCAAAATACTAACCCTAGAGGAGAAACCCTGAACTTGCATGCCTATGCACACTGCTATTACTTTTAGCCACTGAAGGTGCATCAGCTTATCAGTCCCACATCTAGTATGAAAAGCTGTTCAAAAAATTACTTGTTAAACTGCTGGTAAAAAAAAAAAAAAAAAAAAAAAAGTATAATTAGTGCTGTCCTTAAAGCAATGCTTCCAAAAGTGGTTGCATGCTAATTGCTTTGTTATTACCATACGGCCTCTTTCACCGAGTTAACACCCCCTGCCCCAAAACAGAACACGTAGCCAGAATGTGTTGTCCACAGCTCACCTGTGACTGTGGATGCATGTCATATACCAGTACCTTTAAGTGAAGCACTTATTCAGTATCTGATTCTGTTCTATGACCAAATTCCTCTCCTTTCAAAGGCAGTCCTCCCCCAGTTAGGAATATTCCTGTATCAACTCAGTATCTGTTGGCACTACTTCACTTGCTTGCATGTGCCAGCAAACACGGTTTGACAACAAGCCCAAGGTTGATTTGGCAAATCCCAAACGGCCTAGATAGTTTCATTGTGGGTCGCATTACTACCCAGCCAAATAAAGCCAAGAAGGGGGAGCCAAACCTCAAGCTTTATGGGTTCTTTTAAGCACTCATCCTGTGGGCATCCCAAATCACTCAAAGGCCAAGTAGGCAGTCCAAGACGAGCCACACAACAAGGAAACAGCATGTTTCCCTGCTGGCCAGCACGGCCCTGCCTCATAAGGAGAGTAGAGACTAACCTTGTCTCCTGGAAGAGACAGAGGTTAGAAGAGGCTGATGGTCCCACGTTAGAACTGATTCACACACCACTCATGTGTGACGGCATCACATTTACAGCAAAGCTGGACTGGGTTCAGCAAAAACTAGAAGGCTTATTACAGAAGAAGTGGGCTTCTAAACCTGACTCACTTCCCTAAGCTTCTCCTAATATATCTGAACTGTGCATCACTTCCTACCAGGCTTAACCTAAAAATTTGTATTGATTACAGCCCTCAGGACTCACTGAGCATTTGGAAATGGAGTGCTGTCATTCCACCTGTGCTGCCTAGCACCACACTGTTATGACACGTTGTTAATAACAGGGGAAGAGAGAAGGAAACAGAGCACAGCTTCTGCTGCATGATTCCCCTCACCTCCAAACCTCAACCGATTTACTGCACCAAGGTTTTGGCACTGGAAGTCAAAAGAAAAAATCGGGTTTTAATGAAGAAAATAATCTACAAACTTAAGACAGTTTTGCATAAAACCTTAGATAACTGGTGTTGTAAGATTACAGAAGCAGCCTGCATGTGATGAAATGCAATGTTTCATTTTTTTAAAAAAGAGGGCAAGATTCACTGGAAGAATCAGAGTATTATTTCAGGAATGCAGCTTCCAACCCCTTCCCTTCTATAGGAAAGTTGCAGAGAAAAACAACCTATAAAAACAGTCTTACAATTCTATGTGAAAACACGGTCTTACCAAAGGCTATTTCTCCAATAACATCACCTGATTAAAAAAAAATCTTTGGATAATTTGAGTTTTTAGCTGCTTATCAAGACAGTTAATTGTCTCTGCCTTATCAGAAGAAGGGGAGTACATTTTACATAATTAACTTGTCTTGTCTGGTCTTCAAAAGGAGCTTGATCCTCCATAGTCTCAATCACGCTACAAGTTCTTAATCCCTTAAGCAACCCCACCGAAGTCAATGGGAGCCCTGAGAACGGCAGAACTTGGGCTCAGAGCTCGAACAAAATGCCCATGCCCAGGTTTACACAGAGACACGGCCGGCCGCAGGCTCGCTGAGGGAGCAGCTTTTGGGAAGTCCCTCAGTGGAAGAATCTGGGTAACATTAACGCACACTTGCACGACATTGGGAAATTCGAGGCATTTTCCGCGCCACAGCTTTCCAGGGGAAAGACCCGGTTGCAGCGCACTAGGGAAAAACAAAAATTATGTACCCTCGGCCCTCAAAATGGCAAACTCTCTCCTCACTCACGGCAAACCTTCCCTTCCAACTCGGCCAGGCGGCCCTCGCCGGGCTCTCCCCTCGCAGGGACCATCTTGACTCCCGCACCGCCTCCCCGCCCGAAGCCCCCGGACCCCCCTCGCCCCCCGCCGCCGGGTCAGGCCCCGGCGCTCCCCCCCGCTCGCCCCTCGGCGCCGATCTCGCCCGGCACCGGGCGCAGCCCGGCCGGCGGCTCTGCTCGGGCCGCCCCGCCGTGCCGGCGCACCTGCAGCCGGAGCCCGGCCCGGGGGCGGCCGCCGCGCTGCCCTGGCCGGGCGCTCTCCGCAGGGCTCGGGCGGATCGCCCGGCCGGCGGCACCGGCGTCGGCCCCGGCACCTGGATGCGCCGCTCCGGTGGAACCGCCGCCGGGGCTCAACGCCCCTCGCCCGGGGCTGCCCCCGCCGAGGAGGCGGCGGGCTGCTTCGCCGCGGTGAGAGCTCGCCCTCAGCCCCGGGGCGCGGTCCCCCCTTACCGTTAGACCTTCGCACGATGTTCTCCAGAAACGTGTTCTGAGGCGCCACCAGCCCTCGCCTTCCCCCGGCCATAGTCGCTCTGCGGGAGCGCGGCGCGGAGGCTCCGCTCAGGGCCGCGCCGCCCCGCGCTCTGCCGCGCCGCTCCCCGCCCGCCCCGCACTCCTCATGCCTCCGCCGGGACCGGCACGGCTGTGCAGCACCGGCCCTCCCGCCGCCTCCCGCGCACCGCACACCCGCGCCCGCCACCGCCGGACCTCCGCGCAGCGCCCCCTGCCGTGCGCCGCCGCCCTGCGCCGCCGCTCCGCAAGCCCGGTGCTGCAGCGCCATCGTCTGAGGGCGGGCGGCCGGCCGGGGAGCCCGCCCGCACCGGGAGCTCAGCGCTTCACCGCGCCCTCGTCACCGGCCCGGGGCGGCTGCGGCGGGGCTCGGCCCCTCACCGGTTCTCCCCCGGGGGCCGAGGGGCTCGGAGCGCTTGGAAACCGCTCGCCAACTCTCGGCGGCGGGAGCCACCTCCGCCTCCGCCCCGGGTCGGGCGCCGCCGCGAAGCACCGGCGGCTCCGCTCCCGGTCCCCCGGCGGGCCGCGGGCCGCTGCCGGCCCGGCTGGCGTTTCGCGCCTGCCTGCGATGGCTGCTGCCTAGTGTTAGGGGGTCAAGCTGATCAGCACCTCAGTGGGAGCACTGAGGTAAACTACACACAGCCTTTGGCAGGTCTTCAACTCTTCGAAATATTTAACTTACAACGGTTTTTCACTCAGGGATCAGCCGACTTCGTTCTTTCCCCCTTTACCAATCTATCAATAAAAGGGGAAGGAACAACCCCATGCACCAGTACAGGCTTGGGGTGGACCTGCTGGAGAGCAGCTCTGTGGAGAGGGACCTGGGTGTGCTGGTGGACGACAGGTTGACCATGAGCCAGCAGTGTGCCCTGGCTGCCAAGAAAGCCAATGGGATCCTGGGGTGCATCAAGAGGAGTGTGGCCAGCAGGTCGAGGGAGGTTCTTCCTCCCCTCTACACTGCCCTAGTGAGGCCTCATCTGGAGTACTGTGTCCAGTTCTGGGCTCCCCAGTTCAAGAAAGATGAGGAGCTACTGGAGAGAGTCCAGCAGAGGGCTACGAGGATGGTGAGGGGACTGGAGCATCTCTCCTCCGAGGAAAGGCTGAGGGAGCTGGGCTTGTTTAGCCTGAAGAAGAGAAGGCTGCGAGGGGACCTTATAAATGCTTATAAATATCTCAAGGGTGGGTGTCAAGAGGATGGGGCCAAACTCTTTTCAGTGGTGCCCGGCTACAGGACAAGGGGCAATGGGCACAAACTGAAGCACAGGAAGTTCCAGCTGAACATGAGGAAGAATTTCTTCCCTCTGAGGGTGACAGAGCACTGGAACAGGCTGCCCAGGGAGGTTTTGGAGTCTCCTTCTCTGGAGATATTCAAGACTCGCCTGGACGAGGTCCTGTGCAGCCTGCTGTAGGTGACCCTGCTTCGGCAGGGGGGTTGGACTAGATGACCCACAGAGGTCCCTTCCAACCCCTTACATTCTGTGATTCCGTGAAAAGGAAAATACTCAGATCGTTTTAATTTTAAAGGCAGGTTTTCTTGCTGGCGATGGCATTTACCAGCTGTAAGGCCCCATTACACGCAGCACCTCCGGGCTCCGCAATTCAGGGCGTGCTTGGGCCACAGGTGCATGTCCATGTGGTCACGGGCCTGGGGAACCACGGCATCCCTCAGCGCGAGCACGTGCAGCGCGGCAGGCGATGGCCCGTGTCAGTCCGCTCTATCAGCCTCAGCGCTGCTCCCGCAGAATTGCACGGTCGGGCTCAGCTACGCAGCGGGACATGCGGCTGTGACCACACGCTGACCGCACGCACGCGCTGCCGCAGCAGCCCAATCCGCCCGCCGCCGGCCTCCTGCCTCCCACCGCATTTTGTAAGCGAAGGGACATGCGCTTTGTGCTGTGGAGAGTTGAGGGGTGGAGGCAGGCGATGATGACTTTGCTGCAGCAGGAGCTACAGATCAAGTCCCAGAGCATCCTGGTGCCGGCAGCCACTCGCGCAGCCGGAGACCCGGGTGACTCCTCAACACCCCGAGCAGCCCAGTCCCGCTGCCACGCGTAGGAACCAGCTGTGTCATGGAAACCGCTTTTAAACTGGCTGTTAGCTGTGAACTGGCCATCCCTGGATTTGCTGCCAGAGCAAGACAGGTTAGGAGAGAAAAACCAGGCACCTGAAGTCGCAAAAAGGCTCCTAGTTCTCCCCCAAAAGTTGTTGGATTTTGAAAAATCCCATGGAAGCACTCATTTGCATCTTCACACATCCAAATCCCCAACATGTCTACATACGGAGACCCCAGGTTATTTTGTTACCGCTAGCTAGCCACACAGGCCAAACCTAAAGAGATCTTAAACTCTCTGGCAATTTCCCCAGAAAAACTGTAACCGTAACCTTTGACACCGACTTTACACAACTGCGAACAGCCGGGAGTGAGGTTTTGAAAAACTGGGATCTGGAATACCGTTTCGTTATTCCTCTAAGCCACTGTGCCGGGGGCGAGGTAAGTGCATGCTATCCCAGCTTCTGCTGGGCTCGGCAGGACTGTCTGTGACTTGGGGACACCTGGCAGCTGGCACACATCACAGAAACTTTAAGGCCTTTAAAGAAAAAAAGATTTCAAACTGAATCAGCAAGTACACAGAAGCAGGAGGAAGCAGACACAGAGTAAGACAGAAAAGCTGTATTTTTTTCTGGAACTCCATGAAGCGTGGGCCAACTGCAGTTCGTGCTGCATTGCGTGGTCCAGTCTTTGATTATCTAGCTCCCATTAACTAATTTTTCAGAGCATCACAAGTTCCATGTCAAAGGTACCATTTTCGCTAGGTTGGGGTTTACATCTACCTTGTAACACTGGAAATGAATAAAATGCTACAGCAAATGGAAGTTTTCTCCTTTATCTTCTACATCCTTTAGAGTTTCTTCTCACTGCAAAATATGATTCCTGGTGGTGATATGAATTTTTCAGCGCTAGCACAGAGGGACACTCTGCTAGTGTTTCACTGGGATTATTTTGAATTCTACACTCATTTTCTTGCCATTACTGGTAAATCTTGCAAACCCCACAAAGCTGGAAGCAAAGCCCCACTTGAAGCGGCACACGTACGCTGTCTGACTTCATTATTAGATGGTTACCTCCCTCCAGCTATCTTTTTCTGGGAAGCTGAACACTGGAATTGCTTAATTTGCTTGTTTGGCTACTGGACAGGACTTAATACCCAACACTTCCACTTACGGCTAACACAAAAGGTCGCAGTTTGCAATAGAGGACACGCCGCTGTATTTTATTACGCTGCTCTTTCAGCGTAGTGTTTTTTCCTGAAAAAGGCCCCAAGTCGGGAGTTGTAGTACCCCAGTAAGTGACTGTCCCTGGGCTGCAAAGCCTCAAGCTCCGGTTCCACAGTCACTTTGAGCAGCTGCTGCTGCAGAAATGACAGATTTGCCTTCATCTAAGCCGTCCATATTTGTCACCCCACTTGAATTAAAAACCAGCCTGAAAAGAAACCCAGCACTGGTGGTGAATGAGGAAAGGCAGCTGAGACCCCTCCCTTTTTGGCAGCAGCCTGTATCTATGCCAACCCATTTACTAACATG
Source organism: Opisthocomus hoazin (assembly GCF_030867145.1). Lineage (NCBI taxonomy): Eukaryota > Metazoa > Chordata > Aves > Opisthocomiformes > Opisthocomidae > Opisthocomus > Opisthocomus hoazin. The sequence goes on from NC_134415.1 coordinate 26,626,501, forward strand.
ACCGAAACTTCCAGTGTTGGTACACATAAACATGTTGAAAACTCTATCATCAATAAATAACATTAGTTCCAGGCACTAATTCGTGGGAATGTCACTAAACCCCACGGTATCTATGAAATAAAAACGTTGGAACAGACAGAGGTCCTTTCTTTCATCTCATCAGAAAGTTCACTCCCGTAATTTCCGTTAAAAACTTGCCCTTAGTCAGCCATACAGCGTCCGTAGGTAATCTGTTCCAGCACCTAACAAACCTCGTAAGAGAGCTTTTCCTAACATACGGCTAAGTCACCTGGTCTTTAAAGCTAGTTAAAACTCTTTCTCCTGCAGACACAGAAATCACCAACTCTTCTGCAAGTTTTCAAATGCATGAAAAGTTGCCATAATGCTCCTCTGTCTGCTCTTGCTGCCTTTGGGTCTGAACAAACCCAGTTCTTCCGAAGTTGCAGAAGACTTTTGCTGTTAGACTCTGCCAGTTCTTTGGGACTTGTCATTTCACTTTCACAGCACCAAATCAGTAAAGAAACACAGTGGCTAGGGAAGTCTCATATGCTCAAAATTTCATTAATTTGTATAGAAAAGCACCGATTTTATTCAAGGCCTTTTTCATTTCTAACCTGTTTCGCACACTACACGAAACACCTTTCCTTCTTTGTAAAAAATAAACTGTCAAAAAACAGACTAATAACAACTCCAAGTTATAACAAACTACCACCAACCCTGAAAATAAAAAGAACATTCGATCTTTAAATTCAGTTCCATTTGTATACTACCATGTGGTTTTTGCTAAACTGTCAAAATACAATACATTATTTGATAGGATAACAAATTACAGAAAGTAATGCACAAGTTACTCTGCTATACAGACACTAAATAGAAAAAGGAAATTCTGAATTCAAACTGAGATGGAAAAACCATGATAATTTTTTTTTTAACATTAAAATAAATAAAGCAGTTACTATTCTACAAATTCTTACCACCGACAGTTTGCAGGCTAAGGTCCCTATCTAAGTACACACATACATGAATACTTAGTTGCTTTTGACTATTATATGTTACCTTCTGGAAAAAGCAATGAGAAACAAAAGTCAGACCTGAAAACTAACGTGAGTCCATAGTCTAACAAGTGCATGCATGTCCATCAAAAGGAAAGAATTTGGGAAAACATCTGTGCATGTTACCGAAACTGTTCTACTTATTTCTACAACTTGTTTCAACCAAAACGCTCCAGACATTGTCAAAGTTCAGCCTGAAGGTTCCTAAAGGTCCAATTATTTCTGTGGTCTAAAATCAAATGAAACTTTTAACCCAAAGAAATGTCCAGTTGCACAGCAGACTGTAGACCTAAGAATTGAGGAATGTGAGTGTTCCCAAAGAGCCATAATAAACTTGTCAAAAAATGAACACGGACATTTCTCCAGTTTTGGAATTACTGAATTTCCTCCAAACTTTTTATAGGTAACAAATACAGAAAACTAACTAAAACATCCTATGTTCTGAATGGAAGGGAAAAAAATCTCAAAATAAAACTGATGAGTGAGTACACAGCCAGTCTTTTATTTATACATCTAACATTTGGAGTGTGGGCTAACAGGGAAGAACTGTTCCTTCTTAGAACAGCTCAAAAGGGCATAGAAAAATTTTCCCCATTTGGACAGCATGTCCATCTCCACTTATTTCAACAGGAGATGGCATGCTGTCCTTCCAGATTCAGGAAAAAAAAAAAAAAAAACAACAGCAAAACAAAACACAGCTCAACACAAAAAAAATCCGCACACATCCCAGTTAGGACATCAGGTACTACCACCATTCTCCTGGCTGCAGGTGTCTCTACCCAGCCCTCTTGGCTCAACCTGTCCTGCCCTGCCCACGTTCTCTCCCAGTCTCAGAGCAGAGGCTGTCATCCACTGAAGTGTTAGACTCAGAGGAGGAAAAGAAAATAACCACAGTTTCTTTGGTTCCAGGTCTGGTAGGTTTTTTGCTAGCATTTTTATTGCGTACTTCAGTCGGGTTCGTTTTTCCTGTGTCTGGGTCAATACAAAACAAGGCAAAATGAAGCAACTAGGGTGCAGCTTGCTTGAATTCTAACAGAATGCAGGGTCCCCCACTAAGTAATTGTAATAAATATTTTTATTTGCATGCCCTATCCACAATAAGCCTAGGAACCCATAGTTGTAGGTGATAGTTTTTTGTTAAGCAGCAAGGAGCACTGCAGGCTGTATTACTGTGTTGTTACTGACTGCACTTTTCTGTCTCAACTCTGGTCCATTAGTCCCTGATTTAACAATATAAAAAAGCCACTTTTAATCCTATATTTTCATAATACGCTGTACAAACAATAAAACCAAAACCTAGCTATTTTAGGCCTAGATTCAGATATATAACTCCTAGTTAGGAATATGCTTGCGCTAGCTGGCAGCTCTTCCATCTCTTTTTTTTTTCCTACTTCAGCCCTAAAACATCCCCTTTTGGCCACTGCCCTTGATCCAAACCACGTGATTAGCTTTCTGAACAAACCTCAGATTCTACAGTACAGCAGTTTCCAAGTAAGTAATAACACAAAGAATAATTCCTAACTAATATGGAGATAGACTCCCCAAATTAAAATATATAGCCTAAACTCTGTAGTTAAATTAAAAAAGCAGAACAATCTTAAAAACCTTATTGCTCGTTCTCTGGACAGAAGCATCCTACCTGTGAGGCTGACAGTAGTAAAGACACTGCTAGCGCCTCTTTTACAGTAGCCTCTTCAAGAAGCACATCTCCAGAAGTACCCAGTGTAAAAACTATTCTCAACACAGTGAATAATTTTCTTGCACAGGGCCTGTATTTCATAGCTTTTGCCCTACATGTGCTCAGAATCCCTGTTTTGGATTGTTATATTTCATAAAGTTGATCTCTTACCTCAAGACATTATTGACCATATCTGCTCCTTGTACTATTTCAATTTTAAAAGGTTTGTCAACACACAGAAACCAACCCCCCCTCCAAAAAAAAAACCCTACAACAGGCAAGGGAAAAAAAGCAAAAAACAAACTCTTCTCACTTCATTTCAGTTTTATCAAGCCTAACATTTCATCGTGTATTTCCCACTTTCTGATCTTCCTGTCAGCAGGCTGGATTACTCGCAGTATTTGCTTTCTATGTAGACGGAATTTTGTTGCATTCTCTGACAGTGGGAGGGATATGCAGAAGTAGCCAAACAGCGCAGGAGCACAAATCTGGAAAGAAAGAAAGAAAAAGAGAAAATGAAAAAAAAAAAAAAACCCACAACATTTTGTAACTAGCTTAATACTGCCTTTTTTTAAAATTTAATTTAAATATAGTGATTATTGATTTTCTCACTCTAACTAATCTCTTACTGTTATCTTCTGCAGTTGCACTGAGAAAAAATCCTAATTTTCTAAGTTTGATCATATCTTAATAGCATTTTTTCCAGGGCCTTTATCAGCACTGGACTCATATCTAGGCCTAGTGACTAATATCACACAACCCTAAAGTCTGATGGGCTATTGGTTTTTGTAAACACACGGATACCTGCCATGGTTTTTTTACGCCTTTTCTAATTTTGGTTAATTTTTGTACCATATATTCTGCTCAGGCACTGCCAGGTACAATGTTCATAAGGAGCTCATATTTTACAGACATTCAGTCATGAATACAGATGCTCTGTGAAATTCAAAGTGTTTAAACAAGTAGAACAGCACTCCTTTTTGTGCTTCCATTGATTATTGTGAAGCAAAGACTTCTACCAGTTAATCGATACAAAAGCTTCTGTGTAAAGTCACGCAGTATAGTGAAATATCAGGACATTCCTTGTAAAAGATGAACCATAATATCCAAACCTACCTCCGGCTACCTAACCAAAATACAGTGTATGGCACAAACGAAGGTGAAGTTAGGGAATGAGTGGATGGGCTGGGACACATGCTTGTTAGAAGTGAACGTTTATACAGGAGACATCAGCCGCAGCGTCATCTATCAAAGGTGCTTTTGGCAGTTCTGCAGTATCTGCAGGGAGCAGATCTCTAGCAGTAGGCTCAGAGTGCAGCTTTGAAACTGGATCGTCTCTTTGGTTTTTCAGAATACTAGATGTCCAACACAAATGGACCTCATGACAGGCTCCCAGACTAAAACGTGTTTCAAGCTTTAATTAGGTAAACCCTTAAACCGAGGATAAAAGCCACCTTCATTAAAAGAGATGTAATTTAGATGAAAGATAGTGAACTATATATGAGCAAGTAAAAACCTCACCTCCAGCATAAGAGTATTTTACCAGAGTGAATTTGAAGGCGGTATTTTTCCAAAAAATACCATGGGAAACAGCATTTTCATCTTAAAGTGAAATAAGCATGAGTTTTTGGTTTTCCTCTTGGTCTAACAAACACTCCAGCAGAAACACTGTGAACTGCTGAATCTTCCCAAGGAGAATTTTCCTAGCGTAGACTGCCTCTTTATGTATTCACCCATACCCTCAAATGCAAGGTTGTGCATTTCAGTTTTATATTTATGTAGTTTTTATCTGTCGTCTCAGACAGGAGAAGAGAGAATCATCATTGCTGAAAGCATTATATAATACAACCTGAAAAGCCAGACACAGCCATATTGATTTGTTTGTTGTTAGCTTTTTTATTAACAGAATACACTTAAGAAAACCATTTGCACTCCTAGAAAAATCCAGTGAAATGGTATTATAATAACAGTTACCACGTGGGAAAATAAATCTTACATATTTCAGAAAAATTAATTAGCAACTATATTTTTATTGCTTGCAACTCCATCTTGTAGGTACTCTCAAAGTGGAACCTCTCGCTGATCTTTCCTAAACTGCATACCTGAACTGCAGACCATTACATCAGCCAAAAAATAGTTACAGTAGGAACAGATAAGTTATTTGAATCGCAATAATGTTTTGGTATCTACACGATCCAGCCACAATGACCTCCAAAATCCAGCATAGCTCCATAATGCAGGGATTTCTAAGAAACAGTATATACTTTTCTATAGAAACCAGAAGATGGAAAACAAAAATACAAACACTTGTAATACCTCAGGAACCTGCTTTTGGTCATACACAGTCAGGATTATTTTCCACTTTATTCTCTCCCTCTTTAAACCATAAGAAGCCAGGTAGCATAACCTATGGAGAACAAAATTTAGCAGGAGGTGCCAGTTATGCTGTAGCATAAAATGTAATTATAGTCCAAGGCCCAAGACATACAGCAAAACAAGCTGCCACTACTGATTACTACACCACACTTTATACTTTTTTTCACATGCAAACAGACATCATCTTCCTCAGATGAGGTTCTTAACACTAATACCTTTGGTTCTTTCAAGTCCCCCAAGACTACTCCTACAATAACACTGTGTCTTAAACGGATGGGCAGTACAGGGTTACAGTAATTTTACCTGGTTTGTTCACATTAACATATTGCTGATGCTTCCCTTATTCTCCCTTGTTTTTCCTAATGTTGGTTACACATGCTGACTGGATCTGCATTAAACGGTAAGCTGTTTGGGGCAAGGGTAGCTCTTTTTCAGCATTAGGCACACAGCATAGTAACGTACTAGAACATGATTTTTTTATTCTGATAGGTGTTAAAGGACACTTCTCTCAAGGAAGCGAGTGTTTGGTATTATTAAGTCCAAGGGTAAAAACTTGCACAGTATGTTCCTTTTGTTGCGTTACTTCAAAGAAGGAAAAGGAAGAGAGAAAAATAAGAGGGAGCATAAACATCATTAACTCACAGCAAATGGTCACCTCTCCAGGTACAATAGCAATGGACAACCTGACAAGAAAGAACAAAGCAGTTTATCACACATTTGACTAAGTGCACAAAATCAAAGCACTTGTTTTGCTTTGCCCTTACAAAAAAAAACCAAAACCCCAAATAAACAAAAAAAAAAACCCAGGAAAAATCCAGACGTCATTCAGGAGAAGTAAAATTGCATTTCTTACGGAAGTCCAACTGTAATGATTAAGTGAGATCTGCTTTTCACTGAACAGTCCTACAAAAACTAGTTTAAGTAACTGTATGCAAAAGAAAGACAGTACAAAGCAAAAGCAAACTAGCTTACTAAAACAATTACAATGCCGGGTTTTTTCCTATGGGAAACAACTGGCCCTAAATCAAAATTATTTGTAATGAAATGCTGCCATTTCAGCCACACACGCAAACTATTCAGACACAAAGAATCTTCCCTGACAAAACCAAATGCCAGTGTTCTGATTCAAAGACCTACTGTCAGCTGTTACCAAAATTCACTTTGAAGAGGGTATGGAAAAAATATAAGTAGTTAAATGATGCCTGTAAACTGTCTTTCTGAAATGACCTGTTGTCCTGAGTAGCCTGTGTAACATGAGGTTAAGCCAGCTAAACTCAGGTTTTTCCCACAGTGTGTCATGATAATCAACTGGACACAGAATCCCCTCTACTTTCTCTAAACAGTACAGCTTATCTGCTATTTAGGTTAACTGTGAAGAAATGAAATAATGAGACTGAAAGGGCTGATCAGGAACACCTGTCCCTTCTGTCAAGAAAAAGAGGGTATTTGGAGAATTTCTCATTTTTTTTTAAAGGAAAAAAAATCATCATATAGTGTCAGTGGGACTTACTGCTATAATGAGTCACTGAAACAAGAATCTACAAATGCATAAAGGTGGAACAGATATTTTCTTAACACATCTAGAGGAATCTAAAATTTTTTTTTTCAAAAGATATCAAGCTTTACACTTCAGAGATTCAACAAATCTTTCGAAGACCAAGAATAGGCTTCTTGCCAAGACAGAATGGAGATTATGGCATCTGCCCCCAAACGAGTTCCTCTGTAGACTTTGCTGTTTGTAACTGTCAGGACCAAAGCACTAAACAAGATGGGTGTTAGTACTAACCCATTACACTAGTTCTCAGATAAGCCTTCCTACAGTGCAAAAAAACCACTTCAAAATATAATTTTTAACAGAGTGCCAATTGCTAACACTCCCAGCTTCATTCAACATATCAACCACCCACACCGTACAACACAACCTAAGTCTCAAATTTTGGCAAAGGTTTCAGAGGAGTATAATCGGGTCAGTTAGTGGCAGGTATTTAAATACAGAAAAGTGTTTACAACTGCTGAAGTCCTTAGACTTCTCAAAAAACTACAATGTGATTTTCTCCATTTCCCAAGAATAAGTTAATGACTGTCCTTATACAGACAGTCTATACTATATGATGAGTTGCAAAATAATTGCATCTAGATTTGAAGAGCAGATACCTCTTGAAGCCTATAGCTGGAAGACAGCACTACAAAAATAAAGCAAAGAAAAAAAATCTCAAACCTCAGTTAGGGGATCTTAACAGCAGCAAGTCAGTCAGCAAATGTTCCATTGTTGCATTTCACCAACCAGTTGTAGAACAAATTTTTACCGATTTCTGCCTTAAAAAAAATTAATAATAGAATTCAGAAATACTAGTAAGTGCCCAGCTTGACACCAATGGCCTGATTTTCCAGAGCTGCAGAAAACCCATGGCTTCCATCATCTTCCACTGGTTCCACTAAAATACAGTCTTTGGAAAATTCAAGAATGTTGCATGGAACAAAGCAACCACCACCAGTCTGAAAGAACTAATAAATTTCACCCTGTCCACTCTAAGCCTCCCACTTACCACCCAGCAGGCCCAATTATGTTTTATATAAAAGAAACACAGTACCTGACAGACGATGCCTATATATTTTCCAGCAGAGGAGCGAACAGACTCCAAGCAGTGTAATTTATCTGAAATCACCTTGATTCCAGGCATGCTTTTCTTAAGGTGTTTATGAAGACAAAGAGCATATTTTTCTTCTGAAACATTCATACCAAAGGAAATTACAAATCTTCACATTAAAGCACAAGTTTCCAGGCAGTATATTGCCAAAAGAGTTCACAGTCATCCATTTTTCTCTGTGTTTCACACAACACACGCTATCCAGTTATAATTTTTCTGAAGAAGCAACACATAATAATTTGACCTGTTTCTAAAAAGACACAGATGTTAAATGGCATAAAGCGACATATCCCAAGCTGGGGAACTGTCAAAATGCTCTTTCCAAAAATCCTGAGAGAGTAAACTATCACCATAAGATAAAAAGGCCACACATGCGATCCGCAGTACCTTTCACGAACTAGAAATTTCATAGGCAAGATGGACATAACATACAAGAAAGACATTGAGGTGCTGGAGCGTGTCCAGAGAAGAGCAACAAGGCTGGTGAGGGGTCTGGAGGACAAGTCTTACAAGGAGGCTGAGGGAACTGGGGTTGGTTAGCCAGGAGAAAGGGAGGCTCAGGGGACACCTTATTGCTCTCTACAACTACCTCAAAGGAGGTTGCAGTGAGGTGGCTGTCGGTCTCTACTCTCAAGTAACAAGCAACAGCACAAGAGGAAACAGCCTCAAGTTGCTCCAGGGGAGGTTTAGATTGGATATCGGGAAAAATTTCTTCACCGAAACGGTTCTCAAGCATTGGAACAGGCTGCTCAGGGAAGTGGCAGAGTCACCATCCATGGAGGTATTTAAAAGATGCGTAGATGTGGTGCTTAGGGACATGGTTCAGTGGGGGACTTGACAGTGTGAGGTTAATGGTTGGAGCTGACAATCTTAAGGGTCTTTTCCAACCTCAATGATTCTATGGTAATATAGGCATGTGAAACCATCTAGCGTTTTAAGAAATTATTTTGCTCTGAACAGTCTTTGCTTTCCCATAGCTCACCACTCAACAGTTAATACTATCGTTATCCCTCACTGCAAAGCAATAATAATGAATCGCAAGAGTCCACAGTCTAAGAGCCTGATTTTAAGCAATGAATTCCAAGAACCTACTCTGACAAAGATAATTGCAAGAGGCCTCAAACCTGTGTGGAGCAACCTCAGAAGCCATGTGGGTTTGAAGTGCAGTTAACTCACAGATAGTGAAAGGTATTTTCCTTGAGCTTCTATTTCTACTAAAGCCTTTTAGCAGCTCTGTTAAAAGGCAGAAGCAACTGCTTCACCTTCCTTCGTCTGCAACCTCTCCATTCTTTTATTCCCTTCCTCTCCGTTGCCGTTCGTTTTGCACTCCAGCAATCCCTCCCCTCCTGCCCAAACACAACCCTTCCCTCCAAAACTATGACTTGGGAAGTAAATTTTAAGAAGAAATGCACAACCTCCAAGAGTGAAAAACTGAGAAGCTCAGAAGAAGAATCTTTAGACTGGCCTGAGTCATATCTTCTGAATGCACTGGTTACTGTCCTCTGTGGCTTATGTTTAGAAAGAAAAATTAAGAACAAGGATATATAGTAATATGGCAATATTAGTCTAAGCTAATTCCCTATATGTAGTTTCTACAACAAATGCAGGACCAATCTGACAAACAGTCTACTTCAGCATACAACATCTAATCCAGGAGCTCCCAGACACTGAATGTGACAGAGGAACTGTGGAGAGGGGAAAAAAAATTAAAAAAAAAAATAAAAAAAAGGAAGACTTCTATACAAGTGAAAACATATTCCAAGGCAAGCCAAATCTTAAAATTGCATGGGGAAAAACCTCACTACACGCATTTGCCACTATCTAAGTGCTTGACTCAATGAACTTACGCTGTTTTAATGTAACCTCTGAAATGCAGTTTTAACAGTAGCCATACAAATAACAGAAACAAAAAGGGGCAAGCTCTTAAGACAATTCTCATCCCAAACATACTGACAAGGAATCTTTTTTTTCCTTTCAGCTGATTCCCTTTACAACACTTGGAACAACTTAGCATTCCTGAAAGCTGTTAATAGCTTATTAACATTTGCAGTGGCTTTATCAATTAAGAGAAGAACTGACAGACATATGCGGCTGGACGGGATCCACCCAAGAGTACCGAGACAGCTGGCGGAGGTGCTCACCAAGCCACTTTCCATCATTTATCAGGAATCCTGGCTCACTGGGGAGGTCCCAGATGACTGGAGGTTAGCAAATGTGACACCAATGTACAAGAACAGCCAGAAGGAGGATCTGAAGAACTGCAGGCCAGTCAGTCTGACCTCCGTGCCAGGGAAAGTTACAGCGCAGATCACCTTGACAACCAGACAATCAGGCCCAGCCAGTATGGGTTTATGAAAGGCAGGTCCTGCCTGACTAACCTGATCTCCTTCCATGACAAGGTGTCCCGCCCAGTGGATGAGGGAAAGGCTGTGGATGCTGTCTACCTGCATTTTAGTAAAGGCTTTGACACCCCTTCCTCCAGCATTCTCCTGGAGAAACTGGCTGCTCATGGCTTGGATGGGTGCACTCTTCACTGGGTAAAAATCTGGCTGGAAGGTGGGCCTAAAGAATTGTAGTGAATGGAGTTAAATCCAGTTGGCAGCCGGTCACGAGTGGTGTTCCCCAGGGCTCAGTATTGGGGCCAGTTCTGTTTAGTACCTTTCTCGACGATCTGGACAAGGGGATCGAGTGCTCCCTCAGTAAGTTTGCAGATGACACCAAGTTAGGCGGGAGTGTTGATCTGCTCAAGGGAGGAAGGCTCTGCAGAGGGATCTGGACAGGCAGGGTTGATGGGCCAAGGCCAACTGTATGACATTTATCAAGGCCAAGTGCCGGGTTCTGCAGCTGGGTCACAACCCCATGCAACTCTACAGGCGCCACAGGCTTGGGGAAGAGTGGCTGGAGAGCTGCCTGGCAGAAAAGGACCTGGAGGTGCTGGTTGACAGCCAGCTGAACATGAGCCAGCAGTGTGCCCAGGTGGCCAACAAGGCCAACAGCATCCTGGCTTGTATCAGGAATAGTGTGACCAGCAGAAGTAGGGAGGTGATTGTGCCCCTGTACTCGGTGTTGGTGAGGCCACACCTGGAGTACTGTGTTCAGTTTTGGGCCCCTCAGTAGAAGAACGACATTGAGGTGCTGGAGCGTGTCCAGAGAAGAGCAACAAGGCTGGTGAGGGGTCTAGAGCGCAAGTATTACGAGGAGCGGCTGAGGGAACTGAGGTTGGTTAGCCAGGAGCAAGGGAGGCTCAGGGGACACCTTATTGCTCTCTAGAACTACCTCAAAGGAGGTTGCAGTGAGGTGGCTGTCGGTCTCCACTCCCAAGTAACAAGAGACAGCCCAAGAGGAAATGGCCTCAAGTTGCACCAGGGGAGGTTTAGACTGGATATCAGGAAAAATTTCTTCACCGAAAGGGTTGTCAAGCATTGGAACAGGCTGCTCAGGGAAGTGGCAGAGTCACCATCCCTGGAGGTATTTAAAAGACGTGTAGATGTGGTGCTTAAGGGACATGGTTTAGTGGGGGACTTGACAGTGCGAGGTTAATGGTTGGACTCGATGATCTTAAAAGTTCTTTTCCAACCTAAATGGTTCAATGATTCTATAATGCTGCACATATGCCCAAATCTCACATCCTTAGAATACAAAACTAAAAAGCCTAAAATACTCAGTTTTAGAACTAGAATAACAAAGCCCAGTTTCCTGCAAGTTCTCCTACTGATTTTGCATCTAAAAAGTACAAACATAGGTTCAAGATTTTCCTGTAGTTCTGATACTTGTGAGTGCTTTCTCTTCTGTAAATTCTTTTGTGTACATTAAAATGTTAGATCACATTACAGCTTTTTTCCTCTACTGTTGAGGCACCTGCAGGTAGTCAACCACCTTTGCTTCTACCTTTTCCTTACTAGTCCTTTCTTCCGACTCTTGGAGAGAGAGAGAACAGCAAGCATACAGGAGTCAGAGCTTCTTTTCTTGCATTTTTAATGGTCAGCTGCCAAAAGCTATCACAAAAACAATTCTTCAAAGACCACAATATTCCCTGAGCAGAAAGAATCTTGACAATATTTCTGCATCACATTATAGGAATCCCACATAAATCAGGGGTTTTTCAAGAGTATAGAATTTGACCACACTGGGCTGATTTCAAGGCAAGTATCAAACAACAGCTCCCTGCAAACATGGCAAACTACATCACGTTACAATCCTACTGTAAAACACTAGAGACACTTAGTAGTCACAAGTAGGGACACAAATAGTCATCTTTCCTTAATCTCACTGTAAGCAAGCAGCTGTACCTTTCTATCTAGCATTTTTCAATCAATAAATCAACCTACTTGGGGCAGACAGCTGCCAGGGCGCAGTTTGGGAAGAATGGCTGAGATGTGACAAAGTGTAACGAGTTGTGACAGACGGTCCAAGTTGTAACATGAGACTTGACTACAAGATATAGCAATGGTAACTTTAACAGTTAAGTTTATACTTTTTTTGCTACATCAGGAAATCAGACTGCCAAGTTTTCACTGCATCATTAAAAATCCCTCTAACGCATAAAGTATAGCCATAACGACATTAAACATATTTGCATAGAAACAAACCAGACTAAGGTATCTCCAGGTTAAGCAACAAGACCGCTACCAGCTCTGTAACTCAGCCTCTACCTGGAGCCAAGCTCAGCCCTTTTTTCCTCTTAAAACCTGGACATTTTGATATGAACTGGCTGGTGACACCTGAGCACGTGGTAACACACTGTAATTACGTTAAATAAATTAATAAACAAATAAATACATTTTGCGCATTTATAAAGAAAAGCGGCACCGCGTCACACACGCTTCGCAACACCTGGAACCACCTGCCATGAGGCCTATTTCTGGCGCCGGCTTCCCCGCGCCCTCAATCCCCTCAGCCTGAGCTGACCCCGGTCTGAAGCGTTCTCCGAGAGCCCCGAGCTCGGCAGGCAGCGCCGCTCACCGCGCCGGGCCCCGCCCGCCGCCGGCACCAGCTGCCGCCGCCCCGCCCCGCCAGATGACCGCGCTCCGGCCCCGCAGCCGGCCATTGCCCTCCGGCCCGGCGCAGCTCCGCCGGCCCAGCCTTGCCCGGACGCTGCCCCGCAGCCGGGCCTCCCGCCCGCCTCGCCCACGCAGCCCCCTCGCCCACGCAGCCCCCTCGCTGCGACCATGGTGGCCCAGCGCCTCCCGCCCCTCAACGCAGGCCGCCGCACCACCCCTCCCCCACCGGGATCCTTGCGCCTCCGGGGGAAATAGTCCCTCTCCCCTCCGCCCCCGCCCGCCGGGGGAGCCCCGCGAGGCGGCAGCGGGGCTGCCCACATCGCCGCGGCGGAGGAATCCTTTCTACGCGCCGTCGGCGCTCTCTGCCGGCATCCCCGCCCCCTCGGCTAGATCCGGCCGGGCCGGCGCGGAGGGATTCCCGGGGGCTGCGCGGCTCCGGGGGAGCGCGGGGAGGCGGGGGGCGGTGTGAGGGGGGGAGGAGGTGCCGGCGCCGCGGCGGTCCGAGGGGGGGCGGGGAGGGGGCAACATGGCGGCTCCGTATTAACTTCCCCCCGTCGGCAGCCCGTGCTGCCGCCGCTCTCCCCCGCTCCCTTCCCCCCCTTCCCTTCCAAGCCCTGACATGCCGGGCATGATGGAGAAGGGAGCGGAGCTCTTGGGGGGCAAGAGCCGGGCAGCCCCCAACGGCGCCAAGAGCAGCAGCCCCTCCAACGGGCACTACTCGGAGCCGGAGAGCGGCGGCGGCGACAGTGGCGACGAGCACGGTGCGAGCCTGGGGCCGGCCCCAGGCCGCCCCGCCAGCGGGGGAGGGGGGGAGGTGAGGGGTGGCGGGAGGGGCGCCGAGACCGAGCCGCCTCCTCCTTCCCGGTGCCGGCGCTGCCGCCGCCGCTGCCGTTACTCCGCCGCGCGCCTGTACTGCGGAGGGCCGGGGGGGGGGGGGAGGGGGGAGGGTGCGCGGGAGCGCGCGGCGCGGCCCCGCGGCTGCCGGGCGGCCCCGCGGTGCTTAACGACGGGGAGTGTCTCCCGGGAGCCGCCGCCGCCGCCGTCCCCATTGTTCCGCTGAAATAATAAACTCCCCCCGTCCCTCGCCGGCCCCCTCCCCGCCGGTCGTCGGGGGCTTCATCCGCGGCAGCGGGCGGGGTAGCGGGGGGGGGAGGTGGCTTATTCCGCACGGCCGCGGCGGGGGCTCCCGGGCGGCGCGTCCGCCAGCCCGCCCGCCCGCCCGCCGCACGGCGGTAGCCTGGGACGGCGCCGGCCCGGGGACACCCAAGGCGTTAATTTCTCCCTCCCTCCCCCCCCTCCCCCTTTGCGTTGCAGATGTAGGAATGAGGGTCGGAGCGGAATACCAGGCGCGCATTCCTGACTTCGAGCCCGGTAAATCCCCGTTCGGCTGTGACCTGACATCTCGCCGCCGCCGTTCCCGGGGCGGGAGGGGACGGGTTTGGTGCCGGGGTGGGCTCGGCGCTCTCCCGCCGGCGGGGCTCTATTGATTTTTGCTTTCGAGCCTTTTGTGTTGGCGGTGGGGGGTGGCGGCGGCGGGAGGCTGGCGGGGGCCGCGGCTGCTCCCGGTGCGCCCCGGGGGCGATGGGGGGGGCGGACATCGCGGTGGGAAATTTTCACTTCGTTACCAGCCCTGTTATGTGTGTCCGGCGGGAGGCGGCGGAGCGGAAAAAGGTTGGATACTCCCCCCCCCCCCCACCCCGCCATAAACCATATAATATATAAAGAAGGTGATTTAAAAATGTTTGCCGAGGGGTGATGGATGCGGCCGGGCCGGAAGCGGAGCCGGCCGGGCTGGGGGAGGATGCGCTTCGGGGGGGGAGGTGGTGGTGTTGAGGGAACCCCTGCCCCGGGTTTTGTCTGCTGCGGTAGCCCCGCCGGTGCGGGGTGGGCTGCTTCCCCCCCCCCCCAGCCCCGGGGAAGAACCCTGGCTGCGCTCGCATAGCCTGGCGCTCGGTTTTAGCGAGTTAATGGCCAGCACGCTGTCTGGCGTTACTACGCCGAGCAGCGAGGCCGTAGGAGCGCCGGTCGGTTTTGCCGTCGCGGTCAGATGAAGCCTATCTGCTTTCCCGTTCTCCAGACAGGCTCCATGGGTGTCAGACGGTTCCCTACCGGAAGAGGACCGGGCCGGAGCTGCTCACGTAGTGCCCTGCTAGAGCTGGAGCGAGCCCCCCGGGACGGGCGCGGGTCCCCGCAGGCCGGAGAAAGGGCCGGGGAAAGAAAGGGGGAGGGTGGGATTAATGGATGCGTGGCCTTGGCAGAAGGGAATGCCTTTCCCTGAGAAAGGAGCGCCTGGTCTAGGTCTCTTTGTTAGTGAGGCTAACCGTTTGCACCCTTTTATTTTTACGTTGCCGACATAAAAATAAACATAAATAAAAATGATCGTTTTTAACGTGCAGCCTGGGCTTGTTTTTCCTACAGGCCACTTAAATTAGAAAAATACATAGTGTTTGTTTTTCTTTTAATCAAAAGAACTCTTCACCCCTTGTAGGACAGCTGAGGTTCTGTGGTTTCAATTTTGTAAACTACATATGCAATAGTATCATTGCGTTTGTAACTACGGAACTAATTTTAGGCTCTCTCGTAACCAGACTTTTGGGAGCTCCTAAGTGTTCCTGGGGGGTAGGATTCAACTGATGCTCCTTTCCTCAGTAACTGGGATTAATATATACTCCTTTACTTGATCAGTTTCCTTAATGATGGAAGTCTTTCTTCAGTAGGTTCTGTGTACGAGGCATGATGTATAGTATTGTTCTTCTCAGTGTGTGCATTTTGATTATGAGGGCAAGAAGATAGTAACTTTTACGGAACACTTAAGTCTCTTATAAAATAATTTTTAAAAGTGTAAAAGTGCTTTCATCCGTTTGGTGGTTTTTTTCTGATGAATCTCAAGGCATCATTTTTTAGAGATGGAAGTAATGCTGGACAAAAAGCTGTGCTCCTGTTTTTTTTTTTTTTTGTAGCAGATGATGTAACGGACACTCCGTCATACTTCTAGGTTTGCAAATATGGACACAGGCACTATCTCTAATTTACTAACTTTAATGCTGTTTCTTCTTGGAATTGTTTTAATGCCTTTTTTTGAGGTCTTTCCAGATACATTAGAATGTGTGTTTATTTACAGTACTTTGAGTGCTGTTTTTTTCTAACCCCCTTAAAACAGGTAGGTGGGAGAAGGGAATCAGTGATGGATGATGAAACTAGATAGAAGTCTAAGATAAAAGTCAGCCTGTGGGACACACAGCACAGAGAATACAAAAATGAGTTGAATAGATACCAATCCTTTGCCCTCACTTAGCCTGTGTTTAAAAAATATTTGTAAGCTGTGCTCTATGACAATACATTGAGGAACAAAATATTCGTGATTGAAGTTGTGATGGTAGTAAACTTTTTTTTTTAACCTGAGTTCATGTATAAAATAAATTCTTTCAGGAAGAAGAGTATCAGCTCTATGTCAGTGTCTCCTGGAAGAAGTGGATTGTGGTTAGAAGCAACAATTAGGAGAAGCTTAGGAGAATTTTCTCACTGCCAAAAATCAGTTTTCATAAAGTAAAAATCCTAAATCTCCTTACCTAATTTGCTGAGTTAATAAACCATCTCCTGTACTCCAGATTTTTGTTTTGTCCTGATGGTTTTCCTGTAGTACTTTATATTCGTGATGTGAAATTGTTTGTGCTTGTACAGTCTGTTGCACCTATAGATGCAGCAGGATGTTACTGAGATTGTATCCTTAGGTTGTGGGCTGTTTGCGTTCTCATGGAAAGTGGAGAATGCCATCCGTGGAGATGCACCATACTGTTGTGTCATCCACATAGGAGATAACTGCTAGAGAAGTTTTATGCTACCCAGATTTGGACTTCCCGAAGGCTTTAGTATGAATTTTGCTTACTTAATGCTGAAATACTTGTTTCCCATTTACTCTTCTCTCAGGGCAGGGGCCTGTTGAGAAGAATGTTTTATACTGTTTGAGGTCACTTATGGAATCCATTTCTGTGTATGTCCTTACAAGTTTTCTCTTTCTAGTCTTCCTGTGCGAAAGCAGACTTTCTTAAATTGAAACTATTAAATGGTGTGGTGAAGTATGTAAAACTTTCAGTTTTTTCCATGTCATCTGTCCTCACGTTCCCTGATTTTTAATTTATTTATTTATTTATTTTAAAGATTTTCAGTCCTTGATTTTTAGAAAATGACTTCTTACTCCTGTTAGTTTCTGTGATTCTGTTCCTACTCTCAAAGCTTGATCTTAAGCAGATGATGGTACTTTGTATGCTGGAAAACAATATGCTTCTAAATTGCCATTCTGCCCCACAATTCCTGTAAATCTTGTATGCTGCCAGATTTTCGTTGTATTCTCAGTACTTGGAGTTGTCTACAGAACAGCATCATCAGCGTGTACCTAACTTATAATGCTAAGCTGAAGTTTAGAAAGCGTTACTTTGCTGCTACAGTTTCTCTGTTCTGGAAGCAGTGGAGAGTGCCTGTGGGTCATCTTCAGCTAGCCCTGTTGTCCAAGTGGTATTGGCGGAGGAGCACAGCAGCTGAAGTACAGAAACCTTTTCCTAAGTGGCTTGAATGTGGGGTTTCAGCAGAGGGAGACTTGTATTTGACATGTAGCTCGTGGTCTTTCTCTACCTTACTGGCTTGCAACTCTGCTCTTTAACATGCTTTGGTTAACATGTTGCCTGGTATTTCCAGCCACTGTCAATGGATCTTGCAGATGAAGATCATGTTGCCCTGGAGATACAACACAGCCTTTGTGGGGGGAGGGAGTGCTGCTCACTTGAATACTTGGGACACAAAGGACAAGAAGCAGTTCTGATAAAGGTAGATCATGGTACTGAATATGGAGATGGAGGGATCCCTGATGCTGTAGCTGTGGACATCCTGTGCTGAGGACAGGATGCCTGCCTTCGAGCACAGACCTACCTGTATGCATCCCATCCTTCCTTTGTCATCCTTGCTTTCCTTTTGGTAGTGTGAAGATACCACCTGAAAGGAAACAGTTGTCTGATTCCTGATGGAGAAACAGCACTTCTTCCAAAAGGGGTGTTCTGGTGGGAGCTGCTTGTTAGCCACGTGAGGGTGGCACCTCCGTAGGGCGAGTGTCACCACATAGGTGATCTCCTCCAGGCGCAAGTGATAGGACTCTGAAACTAAGTTTTTTTGCTTTAGTACTTGAATATTCAATACCTGGTAATATCCATGTTACCTATTTGTTTGCAGGTGTCTATCTGGTATTTTTTTTTGAAGGAAAAACATATACTCAAGTTTAGACATTTCTTGCTCACAACCTGAAATTCTGATGCATTTTCTAGTAGTCCTGTTTTCTCCTCATCTCTTAGTTAGTGGAATACAGGGTAGAGGTCATCTACTTGTGATAAAAATGAAGTGGACAAGAGAAGGGTGCCTGTAACGTCTTTGCATTGCTCTTCATGAAATACTGCATTCCTAATGACTAGAAATGGCATGCTTTTTTGTTCTAAAGTAGAATGCTGTATTAAGGAATTTGTTCTCATATACCAAAACCCTTTCAGAGTTTAGTGCTGCGTATGCCTTGAAACTGGTCCTTTATGAATGTATGTACATTTTTAACTTGTGACAGGGTTTATGGTGCATTTAGGTTATCTGTCTTACACATCTCATTTTGGAAGACACATGAACTCTTTTAGTTTTTCTAATTAACTGGTTTTCAAGTTCACAGTCATAATGGATCTAAAGATTGCAAAGATGATAGCAAATACAAAACTGCCAAACTAAAGAGAGAAGAGCAACAAAACATAGTACATCATTAGAAAACACTAAGTTACTCTCTTTTCCAAAGCATTGAATTGGTTTGCTTTGTATCCTTCAATGAGATATAGAACCTGAATATAAAGTATAGAAGCTTAAAGTGTAGTGAAAAGTTATTTGTTTCACTGAATGAAAAAAATCTGTCCTGTTACAAAAAGGATGCAAGGAGAGTTCCTCCGAGCGCAATCCCTCAAGGAATTCATACTGACACAAGTGTAAATGCTCCAATCGTTGAGCAATGTCTTAGCTAGATAAACTGTTGTAAGAAAAATAGATTGTGAGAGGCTTTATGTAATAGCATACCTTTGTAAAATATTAATGAAAAGTAACTATTAGTTAATGCTTTTCCAGTATTGGGGAATCTCCTTTTCATTTACAATGTGTTTTTAAAAATCAAATACTCTGTGATTTAGTGCTTTGTACAAAGTTGCAGCAGTATTGCAAAATCGCTCTGTCCTCCTGATAGATTAGGTAACTTGGACTGTTTGCCTTGCCACACTGAGGTGCAGCTGAAGCAGAAACAAACAGAAAAACCCACCTCCCCCCCAAAAACCAACCAAACAAGAAAAGATTACTTGTACACCCAACTCCTTTCTACAGCTACACAAATTGTTTGGCTATCGATATCAAAATTACATGGCTATGAAAATCAACATAAGAGAGATTGATGAACAGAATTGTTTCTGGCAAGTTACTGGTATAATGCCTTATTGAAAGGATCGGGGATGGTGACTGTATTCTACCCCCTATCGCTTTTTGCTTGTTTGTTTGAAGGAAGCCTCACTTAACACAGTAGATCCTGATACTCCTATAATAGTGATAAATGTTAGAGTACTAATAGACAATCATAACTTCTGGGGGACTGCTCCAACACAAATACCTCTAAATTTGCATCCATGCCAACTTCAGCAATGCACTTTAATGCTCCAGTTGTGGTAACCAGGATCCTGTCTAATATCCAGGTATAATTGAACCTCTTAAGAGTAGTGTTCAAATTCAGCCATTTGGTGTCTTAAGGAAATAATACGGAATTAATGTTTTGTTGGTTCCCCCCCCCCACCCCGAGTAGCTGGACTGGACTTTTTAATACGGTTGACTTTTACTTACTGTCCCATGACTAGTTGTTCGCTAGATCATATTTATAAATACTGAGACTGGCTTGTTTTCTTACAGGTGCTACAAAATATACTGATAAAGATAATGGAGGGATGCTTGTATGGTCTCCATATCATAATATTCCAGATGCCAAGTGTAAGTCCTTCCCTGCTTAGGAACTTGGATTCTTAAGTATAACTAAATAATGGTTTCTGATGTGCCTGTTTGCTCTTTATTGTACACACAGTGAAATTGTAAATTAGTAAATTAAACACAAGGCTTCTCTTTTTTATTTAGAAAACACTGGGTAAAGGAAGGTTCACCTTCTCTTATTTTATAGTTAAGTCTTTGTTTCAAATCACACCACTTGTATCATCATCACAGTCTGTGAAATGTTTAGTTGTTAATGAAAGAATAAGACATCTAAACATGAGGAACTTGCTGCTCAAAACTGGTGGGAAAAGGCGTTGCAGTGGATGAATTCAGAAGAGATATGTTGAGGCCCAGTTCAAGGGGAGCTCTCTTATCAGGAAAACCTGAGCATTTTCTCCCTTCGAAAACGACGTGAAATACAGGAGTCATCTGACTAAATGTGATCAGTTATCTGTTTAATGTAGTTTGAACTTGCCTCCTATGCTAGAATTTCCCATATGTAAAACTGTGTAAACTTTGAGGATGTGGTCTTGAGAACCTGGTCCTCAGGACAGTTTCTACCTATTACCCGTAGTTAGAGATTTATGTCCCTCTACATTTGAGGGAACATACCTTCTACCACTGCAGAACAGTTAGAAATAAAATACAACTATGATTATTAAACACTTTCTTCATTCCTTTAAAGTACAATTAACTCTTTACTGCAACAGTTTATGGCAAGGACGTCTCTGGTCCATTTGAATAATGAGGATATAATTGTTTCCTTTCTCAGTCATGCTTCCTTTCAACTACGTTTAGTTGCCACTCAATTGTGAACTGTAGAAGGTGAATGGGAAGAGTCTGTTTCTCAAAAAATAATTTTAAAAAAGTACCCATTGAAGATCAAAACTAGCAGGACTTAATTGCAAAATGATGGAAAGTGTTCAGCTCAAAGCTGGCTCTAATATGGCCAAATATGATTTTAAAAAATGTGTTATTGGCGAATTTCACCTGATTATTGTATTTTCATATTCTATATTGAAAAGTGACTTCATGCCATGGTTAAAATTAATATTGGTCAGTGAACACTATATTAATATCGAGGATATGCATAATCATGGATCTAGGAACTCTTTACATTAATTCTTAACATGTTTGGGAATACAAACAGTAGTAGTTAGGTTTAAAACTAACTTGGATGTCTGGACACCCCCCCCCCAAGTGTGTCTGTGTCCTTAGGAGTGGGTTCCAAGAAGGCACAGCTTTTGCAAAACCAGCTAGTCTCCAATTTAAATAAATGATAAGTCTCTGTGGCTTTGTTGTAGTGAAAAATGTGAAAGAAAGAATTTTTTTCACTGAGAATTAGCTTGTATAAAAAGTTTATAAACTTAAATGTTGGATTAAAGACAGTGGGCTTATTAGTTATTAACATGAATGAATATATTTAATGTTTTGGGGGACCTGGACCTATGCATTGTATTAAAGTATGGGAAGACTGTTTCCCTGTGTTATATGGCCATTTCTGTATCACCTTATAGCAGAACTAAAAGTACTGAAGAATAATTCTGACATTGCTTTGTTACAGTGGATGAATATGTAGCAATAGCAAAGGAAAAACATGGATACAATGTGGAACAGGTAAGTGCTATGAAATGAGAGTGCTCGTTTAAAGGATTTTTTAATATAAAAGTATGACACAACTCTATTTTTTTTTCCCCCCTTGATTACCATTAATTAACGCTGTTTCTCTTCAGGCACGGCAGCAAACACTGCAGTTAAATGGATCTGCATACAGTTGTGGTCTGGATTCTCTGCAAAAGATTGAGCTCTTTGTTTTCATGACATGCTCAGCTTTTAATGTGCACTTTTGAAAGGTTTGGTATGTTTCTTGATACACTGGGCATGTCATGCAATTGTGTGTGTATATCTAGCTAAAGAATTTCCTAGGAAAGTAGCTTATAAATTTAATGTTAAATACTAGAATTCAAATATAGTACAGATTTGAACCATTAATTGCGATAGGGACAGCACTGGAAAGGTTTCTTGCCTATTAAAAAAAAAAAAGGCAAACCACCTTTAAGTGAGTGTTTTTGCAGAGACAGGAAAACAGAATTAAATTCTAGGTTCCAGAGTAATAAACAAGTTTGCTTTTTT
This sequence comes from Opisthocomus hoazin, assembly GCF_030867145.1. Classification (NCBI taxonomy): domain Eukaryota; kingdom Metazoa; phylum Chordata; class Aves; order Opisthocomiformes; family Opisthocomidae; genus Opisthocomus; species Opisthocomus hoazin. The sequence goes on from NC_134415.1 coordinate 26,648,423, forward strand.
TTTTTAATAGCCTTTAGTCACCATCCTGTAAAAAGTACAGTATAAAACTTTGCTGGTTTGCACTTAGTTCTGTTGCAATTTTCTTCATAAATTAACCAATTTATGTAAAAGTGAGATTACCTATTGCAAGAAAATATTTGGCACACAAGTGGAAACAAGTTGTGTGTGTTTTGGAGGATGGAAGCTCATGATAGCAAAGACTTGCTAGTCAACTGCTACTGGAAAGAGAGGCTGACAGTGTTGCGGTGTCCAGAGTACCTGCAGTTTGGCGATACTTGTTTATGGCTTGGCTTTTGTTAGGGGAGAGAGGGAACCAACCAAGGGATCTCAAAATAGATCTGGAAAAAAGACTTAATTTTCAAAGCATCTTCTGGTACAAAATACTTGTAGACTGTTCACAGTGGAATAGAAATTATCTTTGCAAGAGGTGCTCGTTGCTTGCCATTTTAATAAGTAAGTAAGTTTGCTATGTCTGGGTAATTAGATGATGTGAAATCAGGGGTTTGGAGAGCTGATGAACAGCTGGTGATCGTGTCTGCACTGTACGGTTGAAACTGAGTGGATTACATTTGCCCACTCCCGTGCCAGATTTGGCATCAAATCTGTCATTGATTCTCTGGCAGAAAGTCTAATCAGCATAAAATTCTTAAAGAATATTCAGAAATGAAATTATGTAAGAAAGTGTATTTAAATTTCCATTCCTTATTAGGTGCATGTGACATGGAAGTGGCCGTGCTGCTATTTATGGATTGGAGAGTTGTAGAAAGACCACTCTCACTTTGAACTTTAAGACTTACATTTTGGATGATCCTCTGGCTGCTGAAAAGTATTTTTATTTTCTTTTTCAAGTGGGCTAGTAATAAAGGCCTGAAAAAGAGCTATAAGGAAGTGTGTAGGTGATACATGCTTGTGAAGGAAGAAAGCCAGTCAAGTTTGAGCCTGTCAGCCTAGTTCATGCTACTTCAGAATTACTGCTGCCATGCCAACCTTAGATTGTCTAACTTTCATAACTTTAATAAAGTACAGATGTGCCCACTCTTCATATCATCTCCAATAAGAATCTTTTAACTTATAGTACATAGCCAATGAAATTATAAATACATTGTGAGAAGGGGTTCTGTAGTCAAATTTTGTTTTAAATAAATATATTGCATTTTTTTTAATTTAACTTGTCTCAACATTTTAGAAAGTTGACTAAAACCAAAAAGGGACTATTTCTTTTCAAAGGCTCTCGGCATGTTGTTCTGGCATAAACACAATATTGAGAAGTCCCTTGCGGATCTCCCTAACTTCACTCCTTTCCCTGATGAATGGACGGTTGAAGATAAAGTCCTATTTGAACAAGCATTTAGTTTCCATGGAAAGAGCTTTCACAGGATCCAGCAAATGGTAAAGTAATATTTTAATCAAAAGCATTAAACAGTTCAGATGCACTAAGAAAAAGGCTGCTGTTGGGCTAAAATTTCATGTTGATTTCTGTGTAAAAGCTTCAGGATCAGCCTTGAATCTAAGATTTAAGTTAATTTCAGCATGTCTCTTGGACTTATAGCTTTTTCACTCTAGTAAAAAAAGCCTCTCCCCACCTTCTCCCTTTTTTAAAAATGTATATGAAGTACATCCCTCCTTTCCATCTCATCCATGCATTTAAAACATTTCGGTAAAGGTGGCTGTAAATAGAGCAGAATTATAATCTTGGGTGGAATTTTAATTTTAAAAAGTATTAACATGTTAATGAATTCTTCTAGCTTCCAGACAAGACTATTGCAAGCCTTGTAAAATATTACTATTCTTGGAAAAAAACTCGCTCTAGGACAAGTTTGATGGATCGACAGGCTCGAAAACTAGCTAATAGAAATAATCAAGGTGACAGGTAAGTTTTATATTCTTAAATAGGTAACCAGAGACTGAAGTGTTTCTAGGTCGAGATGTTGGAGTAATTTCCAGCCATTATGTATCAGCATGAGCAGTGTTTTTAAGTTTGAGCATCTATGGCTATGTCTCTGCTTTTGGTAGGGCGTTTGGTACCTGTGCTTTAAGAACTGTATCACTCTGGTTGGTGTGAGTTGTAATAACACGCTTGAGTGCTTTAATGGGTAACTGTAAAAACAAAGGGTTAAAAAAAACCTGAAGTCTGGGAATGTGATTTAGAAATAATGCTTTATTTGAGAAATCCAACCCTGTATTATTGTGTGGGGAGGAGAGTGTTTTTGTGGGTGTGAGAAGTTACATTGTATGAATGACCGGATTGGATTTGGCTAAACCTACTGTTATCTTCTCAACTTTTTCTCTTCGATTTAGTTCAGCAGATTTCATTTTCGCCCCCCCAATGCCTAGATCTTGAGCACTTTGGTGAAAAAGCAGCCCTGTGTTTTCCCATGTTACATTGTCCCCTTTTGCTCCCCACAGACATCAACAAGGCTTTATTCATACGCCTGATGCAGTGGTTTGAAAATTGATCTTTTAAAACTAACATGGCAACTGAAAGGTTATTTCTATCCTTGGTATAGTTGACCATGTAAGTGTTTATGCTGGCACAAGTAGTAGAACTGGAGAAAGGTGACACCAGATTTTTTGGCAGCAATACCAGTACTACACAAAGTCATTTTGAAACTACAGTTTAGGATTTCTTGTTTATCATAGTAATTATTATAATTTAATAAATGAAATAATGTTTGTAACAGCTTTCTTTTGAAAACTACAAATAACTTAGAGGTGCCATATACTTAGAGTAGATATTTTAGAGTAGATAATTCTGTCTTACCCTGGTAGATATTTATATTTGGGGTTAAAAAATATATAAAATGACCAGCTTCTTATCATCTGTCCTCAGTGATGATGACGTAGAAGAAGCTCATCCAATGGATGGAAATGATAGTGATTATGATCCCAAAAAAGAAGCCAAAAAGGAGGTAACAGATAGCTTAACGGTGAATGTCAGTTTGTTTGTTTTCTGTGAATGTGTTACTGTGAAGAATATGACTTGTAGTGAAGAGGTTTAGCTTGTCGCGTGCTGAAATCACGGGATTACTAGGTGATCAAGATCTTGACAACTTCCGGTTGAAACAAAATTTTAGTGTGTGTTTTTGCCATTCTGTGGATGTAAATGCATCTCATCTTCACTATTTCATGAGACGTCTTCAAGTGTTAAGAGATGTATGCTACACTACCTGCTAAAACAACATTCCCTCTGCCTCTGTGTTAATATGTTTACAGTTTTACTGGTTGTGAATTACTGGAATCTAAATGTGTTCTTTGCATTTTAAAATTTAATGACATTTTTCCAAGAATAACTTTTTTTTTTGTTCTTTCAAAGCCATACTGAGGTTATGAATTTCAACTAATTTATGGCTTTATTGAGGAGCTTGCTACTAATAAATGTAGAGAAAAACATTTTTGTCTCCTCTAATGAGCACTTACTGTTAGCTTTGCAGAGAAGTGCTGTGTTTGGGGTATGTTCAGGTTTAGCGTTTTTAGGGGGTTCTTTTGGTAAACATTTTTTATGAACAAGACTAGAAGAACACAGTTAAGTGTGTAAGCATTTGATTGTTTCCTTGATCAACTTAGTGCATTTGTGATTTTCCTAAAATAGGACAGTTCATGCTTCTTGAGAATCTGTGAGAGGAGAGTTAGTGCAAAACCTCAGCAATCCCATAAAGTGGTATCTAGGATTATTAATAAAGCTTTGCAGTTCTACCAGAAGTGATGATGAGCAAAAGATTGACAGGTTTAGATTCCATTATCAGCTTTGCAGTGACCTTCAATGTGTTGCTTTACCTATACTGCCTCAAGGGAGGGGAAAAAAGGACAATTGCTATTGGCCCTTTTTGTAAAAGAGTTTGAGATTTCTTTTTTTTTTTTGTTAATATGCCAGGTTATGTTTTTTAGAATTTGAAATGGCACAAGGTCTAATAATGAACTTTTTTACTTTTCCTTCTGCTGTTGTAACAATGTTCTCGCTATCTGCTCATTGAGTTGCTGCATAAGCCACTTCTAAATAAGGGCTATTTTGTTCAATTTACTTTCCTTAGTTATTGTTTGAATCACTGCACACAGTACAGAGTGAAAGTGTGCGTTCATAGACTTCTAGGAACAGGACAAATAGGTTTGTAGTTTCTGATGAGCTATTCGGATCTATATAAGATAATTTTGTGACCTAATATTTCTGTTAGGATTTGCGTACTTTCACCTCCTAAGTAAAATCTAAACCAAGTAGGCTACTTGAATGTGCAGAGCAATGGAAACTTTCTGTTACCAGAGAAGACTAAAACAGGCCAAACACTAGCTTGGCAAGACAAAAGCTTGAGAGAGTATTTTCACTTTAAATCCAGATTGAACAGATGGGATCTGCAATTTCATACTGAAAGAGCAATGCAGAACCAAAAAACAAATGGTATAAATGGGCCAGAAGTAAACTCCACCTTGGGATTTTTAGATGTCAAAGATGCAAGGCTCTATATCAACTTTCCAAGGAAAAGCAAATATCTTAAATGCTTTTGAGATGGCCTCTATGAAGTCTGTGGGCTGGATTAAGATGTTACATTAGCTGGGAAGAGGATGTGGCAGAAGGTCAAGCATAGTGGAGCAAAACACTGTTTGCTGGTCTGTGCTAATGCTACGGAACATAATAATAATGGCTGCTGCAGTTTGTTTTCTCTTCACTGTGATCAGATGACGACCTCCTCTTAGCATGCATGGATGCCAGCAGGGAGGAGCAGTAGGGAGCTGCTTGAAGTAGCAAAAAGCCTGCATCCCACCTCTGTTCCGGTACTAAGCGTTGCTTTGAATTGGAAGATCCTTGCAGGGAAAGTAATTTTTGCTGCTCTACTCCTGGTCTGTAGGGAACCTACCCGGTTGCTCTGCGGGAGTCACATACATGCAGACTAGCTGTTGTGCAGCAGTGCCTACTGAAGACAAAGCTGAAATTTTTAGGTGTCCTAACATATTGAAACAGCAGCTACAAAGATTTCTTCTCCTCTGTGCTATCGCTTTCCACTTTAAAAAAAGCAAGCAACAAAGGTTTAAGTTTGTGAAATGACATGGATTTTTGTAATGACTGCAAAAGTAAATCCACCCTCTCTCTTCCAAACCTCAAATCCCCTCCCACCGCAAACAGCACTATTGCATTCCAAGTTAGAGTGCTTGCAGCAGGGGAAAGTGTCATCTTGCATTCTTGCCCATCCTGGTTGACTTTCTCTCATTCTTCTCCCCCAGTCTTCACCTGAACTCTTTGTATCTGGCCAGAAATAAATGTGTAAATTCATTGATTATTTGGTTTAAGCATGTAGCATACATATTCTTTACCTTCTGCGTACACAACAGGTTTTCAGTTTTTTGCCCTCTTTTACACTATTTAGACTGTGATTTCTGTACCTTTTAATTGTGTTTTTAGCCATATTAAAAAAAAAAAAAAGTTTTGAAAACTGGCTTTTTTAAGACTAACACAGCCTTATCCAGCAAATGACTGATATGCTCCATCAGCTCATCTGCAAGACTTAATTTGGATACTACATGCAGAGGAGGATGTTAGCTTAAGTTTTCTTGGTCATAAATTTGACATTACAATGCTATGTGATACTTTAATAAAGTTGTATATGAGATACTGTTATTCTTTAATGATTTATTTCTTGTAAATTAAAGGGCAGTAATGAGCAGCCTGTTCAGACCAGCAAAATAGGTCTGGGTAGAAGAGAGTATCAGAGCTTGCAGCATCGCCACCACTCTCAGCGTTCCAAATGCCGTCCACCAAAAGGCATGTACCTGACCCAGGAAGATGTGATAGCTGTTTCCTGTAGTCCCAATGCAGCCAACACAATTCTTAGACAGCTGGATATGGAACTAATCTCATTAAAGCGACAGGTACCATGGGTTATTGGTCTTGTTTTGTTTTCATCTTGGTTTGTTCTGATTGTAATGATTTTGAAGATTATCTATGAAGATTCTGAAACGTCTTTAATGTGAGTCTTCCTGACTTTGTTCCACAGTTGTCACCAGAAATGCTGGACACTAGCTGACTAGCTATTCTTCGGTTTTGTTTATGTTCATCTGCTCTTGTAGATAACATGAAACAAGATGACTTCCTTTAAAAAAAAGGGGGGCGGGGGTATGGCATGAAAACAATGTTACAGATCTGAGGACAGGAGAAAACCAAAGTGACACTTTTTTTTTTTTTTTTTTAAAGTTTGTTAAAAGTATTTGTGTGACAAGTGAGAATAAGACCAATGAAGCAGTGGAAGTTACATCTGTTATGCTTAAAATAGTAGCTGTTTTTCTGGATGTCCTTCCCCACATACTGTGGAATTATAGGGGGGTGAAATCATGGACCGAGTTATTTCTCTGTTTGAATTGATGAGTCTTCTACTTCTCATTAAATTTAGAAAAGCTTTGTAGTCTTCAACTTTAAGAGGACAATTGCCTGCATCCTTTGCATGAAGAACTTAACTTTTGGCACTTAAAGTTGAAACACAGAATCTATTCAGCTTCTAAGGGTGTAGCAGTATGTGCATGCTTGCTTTCTAGGAGCGATGGGGCTACAAAGTCAAGGCTTATCTCCTGGAATTTCTGCCTCCTTATAGACTGCTAACAGCTGCCATGTTGCAAAATCATGGAGTAAATAAAGGGTTTCATGGGGTTTTTGCTCCCTTCTATTCTTTTACAGGATAAAAGTGCTTCTTTCTGTCACAGCAGGACTCTGGGGCTAAATAGCATAGGTGGGTTTCACTCTTTAGCCTAAGTGTAGGTGAGTTACAGCCTTGAGGTTGTGTTTCTCTTTTTTTCTTCCAGTGATGTCAGCAATGCAGCCTTTGGAATATCCCACTGAGTTGTCTGCTTTTTTGTCCATACTTAAAGAACACTTATAATAGCTGTGCAACATAGTGTGCGAAACTATTTCTGTGCCTGTGTTACCTTTTGTGCATCACTGTCAGGTTTAAATGGGTAATAGATATGTGTGTATGATTTGGAAGCTCTAGCCTTTTTGTAGACTAAAATATTTTATTTAAATATTTTAAGTAATTTCAAGAATCACCTTTAAAGGAAATCATGATCATTTAAGGTCAATAAAAAGCAGTCTGTCAGAAAGAACTAGCTGGAAATACTTCATGAATCTTTACCTTTTTTCCAAAGTGCATTTTAGAGAAGAAAGAAGTTAATGTATACAGTACATATTACTTAGATTTCTAAGAACCAAGTTTTATGTCTAGAATATTCTGCATTCTTCTTCAAGAACACATGCATCATTATCAAAACTTGCTTGCTGTGTCCTACTTTTTATATTCCTGCAGATAAACTGTTCTTTTGAAAGACTGGCTTAAATATTTTTCTCTCTGTAGTAAACTGTGCTGTATTTTTTTTTTTTTTTTTAACAGTTAAAAGTAGTGAAGCCTTAAACCATAATATTTCTCTTTCTAACTTAGGAGGTACACTTGTGGCAATCCTAGTGAAGATATATGTGTAAAGTGACCAACTTTCTTTGTGGAGCTGATTAACTTTGTTGTTTTTGACCAAGGTTCAAAATGCTAAGCAAGTAAACAGTGCACTTAAACAGAAAATGGAAGGCGGGATTGAAGAATTCAAACCTCCTGAGGTAAATCAGAATAAATGTTAGAACTTGTGGCCTTGCACTTACGTTAGTGGGAAGCTACAGAAATGTATTTTGCTGCAGCATAGTGTTTGCATTCCAGCAGCAGCTTAAACAGGATCCATTGAATTACATGCAGGGGTGAGTCTGTGTGACTTCTTTACAAGAAATCAGTGGTATACTTTTTTATGGCAACTGGCTGAATAAAGAAGCAGAAGAAACTGAAATGTCGTGTCTGTTCATGACAGTAGGGAGCTGAAATTGAGCCCTGGGTTTTTTCTGATTAAAAGTAGTTACTGTAGATTGCTAGCAGTAAATTCTGTGTTCTGTGTGAAAACATTATATACATTTGGGCATCCAAAGAGAATGATTTATTACTACTGAAGTTCTCTTTTTGCTTGTTTTAAAGGCTTGGATATGAAACATAACACGAATGCAGAACACTCCAGGCACCAAGTCCTAATAGTTTAGATAAATGTAACTATAAATTCAGATTCTGTCTGCATAAAGATCATTAGCTTGTGCATAAGGTATGATATAGCTAATATTAAGAACTGCAATAAAACAAGGGAAAACTGTTGGTATAGTTCTGAGCTCAAATCCTTAAATGCTACTTCCTCTTCGTGAAAGCAATCATAAACTATAAATTTATGGCTTTATAAGCAAGAGATTTTTACCTATGTTTCTAAATGTAGTGCAGGTAAAACACATTCTGATGCTCAGAAGCAGCTGTTGAAACATTTTAATGATCTTTGTGCCATTTCTCTAATTTTAATAGTCTAATCAGAAAATCAATGCCCGTTGGACCACAGAAGAGCAGCTTCTTGCAGTACAAGGTATGTTAATAGTAGTAGCGACTTGAAATCTGATGCAAAGGATTTGAAGAGGTACTCAGGCTTATGTTTGTGTTTCCCTCTCATGAAAAGCTAAACTTTATCTGGTCTTATGAGAAAGTCACTGGGAAAATGGCAGAACTAGTGAGAATATTTAGCACATTCATTCAAGCAATGTGACACTAGTCTTTGTTAGCCATGTTAAATCTTGAATAGAAAAGCTAAGCTGAGTTTAACAACTGTAGTAGTACCAAAAAGTCTCTTCAATCATCTTCTAAATAACCTTACAATAATTTCTCTAAAGTGGAAGACTGACGTAATAGTTGAAGTAATAAAATTTGAAGCAAATGCTCGTTAAGACATCTCTCCATATTCTTAAAGTAGGAAAACGTAGAAGTAAAACTGCTTTACAGTTACTTTTCTCTGTTCGTGAGGGAGTAAAAGAGCAGGTATCTGCCCAGGGGAGGCCTTTTAAAGAGTCTGAAGCTGGATCTGGATACTTCATTAACAGTCTTATTGGAGAAAACCCAACATTTTCTAGCAGGCTATTGATACAGCTAATTTGCAGTTACTTCATTCATACGAAGGAAAACTGACTCTTGTCTTGCTTTAACATGCACTGCCTAATCAAGGAACATGCAAGCGAAATATCTGGAGAGCCTAATGCTGTCTTGAAGTCACTATGTAATGACTCACTTCTATGGATCATCTCTTTTAAGATAATATAATCAGCTCAGTTATACGCATCTGCTTGAATTTTAGTATAAAAGGAGATGAAGAATACAGAGAAATAAGTCTTTCATTTTAAACCTTAAGTTGGATCAGGATATCAGTGTAAAGTTGTCAGGTGTGCTATACCTGGTAGTTGTTAGCCAGATGATTGGACCTAAAGTTAGGTTTACTGTGAAGTGCGAATGGAAATGCTGAAGAGCGTGGTGTATCTGAAGTCATGCTTCTCAACTTAAATGCCTCAGACAGGGATTTGCATCTCCAAACCATTTTCTGTCCCAAGTTTGTTCTCTCAGTATTGCTAACAAGCTCACTTTTTTAAAGTTTTGTTTCCAAATGCAACTGAGGGAGATGCCCATCTTTGATAGGATAGTGTAGTAAGTAGAATACTTGCTGGGGAAGTGGGAAGAATCCAGGTTCATTGTGCCTGCCTTAGCATGAAAGGATTCAGACCGTCTTACATTTTCATGGTTTAGTTATCAGAGGTCTCACCAAGCATGAGTTTGGGAAGTGATAAGAATGCATTGAGCTTTTGTTAAGCTATGGCACTATATGACCAAAAAGGTAAATAATATAACTGGAGAATGGGCAAAAGAGAATGAGGGTTGATGCTGACTTACTGGAGAGGAGTTCTAGTCTTCTGTTCTCTTCTCCAGGGAAGGTTTCCTGTTTTATAAAGGTAGTCAGCATCAGTACTTAAGGGTGGGGTGAGAAATCAGGCCTTCTGGAAGGAACATGTTTTCATTGAATTTTTATGTGTTTCTTGTATTGTTTGCTTTTTATTCACCTTCTTTTGCTGCTGTATAAAATGGAGATGGGAGAGCACCTTAATGCCAGGGACAAAGTATTCTTATTATCCCTCCCTTACCTGCTACCCAGGAGTAGAGTCTCCCTCCTGGAATGAGAGTGCTGTAGGTATTATCGTCCCATCCCTCAGGCTAAGGACCCTGATCTCTTGCTTCAAAGTAATTGCTTGAGCTGGTAGACTTATGCGTGAAGGAGCCATGCTGTCTTTTGCCCTGACTCTGCTTTTAAAAGAAAGTAGCCATGGTTGCTGTACTAAAAGCTGCCATAATGCGTGTTAGGCTTGAACTTGGAAGTTGACTTGAGCACGGGGACATTTGGTTTGTACATTTAAAATACAGTTATTTAATCAAATGTATTGATACAATTTGGCATGTGCTTTTAATAATTTTACAGAAATCATAAGCATTAAGCAGGTAGGTGGCACTTCTGTGGTTTGTTCACTTGAATTCAGACATCATTTTGCTACTGTTTTTCCTAAACATGAAAAAAACCTCTTGTCATCTATAGGCTAATCTCAAGAGATAGGCCGTAACTGAAGAGTAGGTAATGAGAAAACCCACCTTAAATTAGAGCTAAGTGTGTAATGTTAAAAGCAGTGTGAGTGCCTGCTGTGGTGTTGTGGACTAAGGCTTACGATCTCTAAGCCAATCTTTTGCAGTATAACTTAATCAGGTTACTGTTCAACTTTGTCTGAATAGTTACTGAATGTAACAGGCCAAGTTCATCCCTTGAGGTGTTCTTAAGTTACAAACTTTTATGTATAGAAATGTATGAGAACAATAATCCTTTCAAACTAAGATCTCAGCCATACGAAAACTGCAATTGCAAAAATGTTTTAAGACTTGTTTGAAACAAAAAAATTTGCATTGGAAGGCAATGCGTGACTTTCATAGCATTGCAGTGGAAAACAGTTGAGACAACCAGGATCTAACCCTACATAAGGTGGTTGCCATTAGTGCTGTAATCGCAATGAAACTGCAGCACTCGTAACCTGGAGGTTGTCGTTAACTATTTCTGCCTTGTTGCAGTGCTGTGTTGCATCGCTTTGGACCCAGGCTTGTGTTTTGTGTGCCTCGGTGTCTGCTGTACTGCACGGCATTAAGCAACGTAGGCAGCATCAGGATTTTCAAAATCATTGGATTTTTGAGTGTCTCCGGGTTAGACATTTAAGGGGAAACATTGTAACAGTGAGCACGAACATGTTCAAGTGCACCTTTGCAACTGGGCGAAGTTTTGCAGAGCTTGAAGGATTCCCATGATCAGGGCTACTTTCAGATGAGCCAGGAGAAAGACATTCGTACATGTGAAGTGAGGCTATGCAGTCGTCTTTTGAGCTTCAGTTTCAGCAACCTAATAAAGTTATTCTTATTGAGTAACAGATTAAACAGTTTAGAAATAATTTGGGTGGTGTGTAGCACAGAATTTGTAAAGGATGTGTAAGTAATGCGCGCCAATTTGAAAGAGATGATGAGTTGGCATCAACTCTTACAGATATGCCAGCACCTTATGCATAAAGCTGTCATAAACATATATTGAACTTTTTGTTTCTGATGCAGATTAAAAGGGTTCTACTACACCATTGTGTGGAAGCCATTGTGGTGATGCTAGAGCAGTAGTAAATAACACGCTGAAAAGAATCCAAAAGGAGTAGTGTTGTGTGTAGCTAAACTAAGGAAATTTTGTTTTCTTTAGGTATTTCTTATAGTTGGGCTCTCAGTGAAGGCAAGATACACTGTTTTCAAGCTGTTTGCTTGGTAATAAGCTTTAAGAAATTTTCTTTTTGATAACTTCAGTTGAAGTTAGCCAACAGGCTCATTTTTGCAGATTAAGGTGAAGGAAGAAGTATAGACAGCGTAGTAACAGAAAAGGCTGAAATCACTAAAAGTCTGAGTGAAGTTTCAAACAAAAATGTGGTTTGTGCTACTGTGTACTTTGTTCACTTGATTAATTGTACAGGATGTTAGATATGTTGCAGTGGACATCTAATGATAATTATAAATTAGTAAGGGTGGTAATGACAGGGCAATCAAGGAGTAATAAAACACTGGAGGGAGTGCTCTGTGGGCACACGCAGCTTTTAAGGAGTGCAGCTGATACCTTGCACAAGTGATAAAGTGCAGAGCCACATCCCTGTCTTTGCTTTGCCTAGATACATGCCCTCCCATGCGGCTCTGCTAGGTCCCTTTGTTTCCTTTCCAAGGTTCTTGCAGTCAGGATGGTTGGATTGTTCTGTGTGCCCCAGAAAAGATCTTAAATAGTGTAGCTGGGCTCTTGATAGTTGAAACATCAGCTTCAGCTGCAGAAATTGTTATTGTCCTAGAGCTGAACTTTTCTCTTAGTTTGCAGTGAGTGTACATTACCACATCAGAAGTGCCTATTAACGAAGAAAGTAGAAAAGAGCAGAACAAGCTGAAGGTCATACTCTTCACCATTAAGTTGAAAAGGAACATAGCTTTCAGAATTGGAATGACTCTCACTTTCTGAATCCTTTGCTTTACTTTCTGAAGTGAAGCATGAAATCAGGCATAAATTTCTCTTCCTGTAATGAGAGTGCCTGTCCTCTAAACACTGTAATACGTTCCGAATTACTTTAGTTATCAGGAGCTTCACAGAAGAAGTGAAATTGTAATTCACTCATGCATAGCTGAGAGCAAAAAAGGAGTCTTCTGTTTACTGAGTCTGGAATAAAACTCTGTTTTACTTCTTTTGGTCTCCAAACTTTTGGGCTCCTGTGATTAAAAATATACTTTGTGCAGCTAAAAGCTATGTTCTACGATGCTGAAGAGTTTGAGGATTTTCTTCTTAAGCAGGAGAGAGGAGGAACTAGACACATACCCTAAATACAACTGAGAGAAAGTTAATAACTTTAGATCATAATTCCAATTTTAGGTTAAAAACTATGGAATGTTGTACTAAAGTGATTTTTTTTGTTGTATGCAAATGTAGTTTTAGAACTTTAGAAAGTACATGCTGGAATTTTTGGCAAGGACCAGCAGCGTTTTCTTGTGAAGTGTTTGTAAATGAAAGTGACCTACTGATGTCAACATGAAAATGAATGAAAAGAACGATGCAAAGATCTTCTGTCATGCTGCTTCTTGCTGGAGGATTTGATCCTTGGAGGCTTGTGCTGAGCTGTCTTACAAACAGATACCAAGAGCTTAGATTTACCCAAGGTGATTGTTCCAAAACCCCAGATTCTTCTACCCATCTCGAATAGTGAATGAAAGCTTTAAAAAGACCTTGTCAGGTGAATGCTTGCCAGTTCCCCTTTGTAGCCTCGGTAGAGCATGTCACAAGTGGAGGAGTGAGCAGTGTGTCGTGACTGATGGAGCTGTGCCCCCTGTTCTGCCCTGTGCCAGGAGCTGCTGCCCTCTACCACTCCTGCTGCACAGGTTGTGGCCAAAGACACATCTGTGTACAGCTGGCGTGGAGGGAACCTATAGAAGCTGTCAGCATTTGTCACTTGACATTTCTAGTGTTATACCCTGTTTACGGCTCTACACACATGCTCGGTCCCCCTCACTCTCCCATCTTGAACTTGTCTTGGGCTTCTGCCCTTACTGCAGGCACACTGAAGGATTTGCTTTATTTGTCAGAGGCCAGATCTCTGTAGTTTTAGGTTGGGAGGCTCGGTGAGTAAGCCAGGATCTTTAAGAAAAGTGGGTAATGACCTTTTAATAAAGTTCTTGATTTGTATGTTGATAGCTGTGCAATTAAAAATTACTTTGTTATAATGGAAACTGAGGCCTTCTCCTAATTGAGAAGTCCTCGTAATTAGCGAGTCCTTGGTTTGCAGGTCCCATAGGTTCTCTCTATAAATACATCACACGTAGCTGTGTCTGACTGATTCTTCACAGCTATGTTATTTACTTTGCCTTCCAGGTGTCCGAAAATATGGTAAAGATTTTCAAGCTATTGCAGATGTAATTGGCAACAAGACTGTTGGCCAAGTGAAGAACTTCTTTGTAAACTACAGGCGTCGGTTTAACTTAGAGGAGGTATTGCAGGAATGGGAAGCGGAACAAGGAACCCTGGCTTCTAATGGTGATGCTTCTGCTTTAGGGGAGGACACAAAAAATACTTCTAATGTGCCATCAGGAAAGAGCACTGATGAAGAAGATGAGGTGTGTTTTGTGTACCAGAAATAAGTAAGCATGGGTTGAGGAACAGCATTTTATTTAGTGATATAATGTAAGGTTAACTGGTGTGGAGTGGCAAACCGCATTCTAAAGAATGATGATGAGCTTGCATAGAACTTCAGCCAATGTCGTTAACCAGCTGGGAGCAGGACTGCACCTTTCATAGTGACGAGCACGTTACTGTTTTATTGTTAAAATACAGTTCTTGTTCTAGAAAGAAGACTCTTGCTTCGTAAATATTTTTAGTTCTGCTGTCTATAATGTTTTGGTTGATGATTTCTTTTCAGTAACTTCTCAGTTTTTCGGTTTTGTTTTTTAAATGCTGTTTCCTGTGTAGTGGACAGTGGCAGCCCAACTGGATCATGTTCTGGCTGGGGTGGCTGTTCACGCGGTCTTGTCTTTATCCTTTGTGCAGGCACAAAGCACTCCGGCCACTCAGTGTTTAGGCCCTTCACCTCCAGCACAGGCATCTGCTCCAGCACCTACCGCTCCCATGGCAACTTTAAATCAGCCGCCCCCGTTACTTCGTCCAGCGCTTCCTGCTGCTCCTGCTCTCCATCGTCAGCCTCCGCCGCTTCAACAGCAGGCGCGATTTATTCAGCCAAGGCCGACTCTAAATCAGCCTCCCCCGCCACTCATCCGCCCAGCTAATTCCATGCCTCCTCGTCTAAACCCAAGGCCGGTGTTAACCACAGTTAGCGGCCAGCAGCCACCCTCGCTTATCGGAATTCAGACAGAATCTCAGTCCACTCTGCACTGAAGAAATAAAGCGGAATTGTGCTAACTCCTACATTTGAAAAATTCTATCAGTGTACTTTTTTCTTTTTTCTTTTTTCCAAATAATGAAGGGAAGAAAAGAGCAAACCTTCCACAGGTATCGGTCCAGTTTTACAGAGGAGCAAGCTAATAACTAGAAACGGAACCACGTGAATGACCACCTGTATAAAAATATTTTTATGCCGAAGACTTGTACAGCAGAACAATGCCTACAATACAGCCCTCCTCTGTATGAATAACTGTTGAAGGAAGCTAACTTCTTAAATGAATAAATGTTCAACACACCAAGATTTTGTTTAACTGATTTTTACTCTATTTATTTTATTACAGTTCTTTGTAGTCAAGCATCTAACTACAGGAGAGTAGTCTGGCAAATCTAGGAATAGGATAATATTGTAGGAGACTTAAATGTAGCATTGTTTTTTTGTGTGTGTGTGAATTTTTCTTTTTACTTTCTAGTGAAAAAAAAATAATGGCCTTAGGTTCAGAATTTTTGGCCCTGTTTAGATAGCAGTAGAAGCATTTCACGCACTTGTAAAATGTAGGTGTTTCTTCTCCTTTCTGAGAAGACTTTTTCGTGTTTAAAAGGTACTGTCTTAGTAAATACTCCTCTGAAAGAGTATTCTGAAGATTCAGTGAGCTATTGTACCAAACTTACTAAATCTCACGCGTGTTCTACTCGTAGAAGTTAACTGGAAACAGGATTCCAGTTTCCTGATGCAGTATCTCTTGTGGGCTGGGGTGGAGAGAGCGGCAGCAACTTCCACCACCCAGGGGGATGACAGGAGAGGAACCATAAAGCAAGAGCCATTAATTTAATTTGTCATTCCACTAGTTCTTCTTATTTAAGTATAGTAGAATTTCATTCCTCTGAGAATGGCTGTCTGCAGTTCGTGTGTGTTAGATCATTGATATCTCGCCTAAGAATTCATGAGGGAAGAATAGAGGCTGATGGTGGTAGTAGAATACTGGGGCAGTGGAGTTACCTGCTGCCAGCCCAGCCTTACCGTTCAGTGATTGTCTCTGATCTCTGCTGTCTCTGGCGGAGTTGATTAGCTGGGTTGAGGGTATTGTGGGAGGGTTTTTTGTTTGTTTTGTTTTATTGACAAAGCAAAATCTGCATTTGGGTATTCATTATTGCTTCCAAATTTTAGGAAATGGAAAGGTTTTCTTTCCACTACATTCATCAAACTGTCCTTGTCTGAAACCTTGATTTATGCCCAGCAGTGGGGGACGGGGGTGGTTTCGAAAAGTGGATGCCCC
Organism: Opisthocomus hoazin; assembly: GCF_030867145.1. NCBI lineage: Eukaryota > Metazoa > Chordata > Aves > Opisthocomiformes > Opisthocomidae > Opisthocomus > Opisthocomus hoazin. The sequence goes on from NC_134415.1 coordinate 26,664,547, forward strand.
TACCTCCAAGTAAACCAGGCTGCAAATCTGAGTAGCAGTGTTTGAAACTGTGTGATCTGTATCAAGCTATTGAAAAATTTTGCATTCTTGACTATGTAATAATGTTCATGTTAACTACCATACTATTGTAGAAAATTATTTTTGCTTGTAGCTGAAATGGTATTTGAAAATGCTTTTAAATCCGTTCTGTTATTAACTAGATTTGCCCTTGACTAAAATGAGATGTTTCTTGAAAATGGGATGTGCTCTCCCTACGCTTTTTCACCGATAAATTGAGTAGTCTAACGATCAGTTTAGCAGCTGGCTAAGGCCTTTTTTATGTGCAAAGGGAAGTTCTTATAGGATCAGATCCTATTTCATTTGTAAATCTAGTATTAAAGTTTGATAGTTGTGGCCTGACTTGCAGTTAAGGTGTTGACCTTTATGCTTTAGTTCTTCATTTAAAAATATTTTCAGACCAAACTTGAGAAATTTTCCTTTCAGAACATCTTTCACTAGTGTGCTGAGGTCTCGTACAAAAGGTCCTTCTTAGAATTTTTCTTTTGCATCAGAGTAGATGCTTAGCCACTACGTGAGCATCGCATGACCTCTCGTCTAAGCAAAGCAGCACTGTAAAACGAGCACCGAAGAATTCGTGGTCACTGAAACTTGTCTTCTGGGAGTCATAAAGTGTCCCCTCACCAGCTACACACAAATCTGGCTGCTCCCCAGACTTTAAAACTGACACAAAACCGATCTGGTACATTTTGACATCCTAAGTATCTCAGTTTAATTGTTAACAGTGATAAGCTACATCTTCAGGATTTTTTTTCTTTTTATTTGTTTTTTAGCATTGAGTCTCCCAGGTGTGTGTATTGTACCTTTTGCTAATTTTTGTCTCTTGTCGATAGACTTCAGTATGCAGAATGTTGGGTGTTGCAGTACAGTTGGCCACCACCAACTGCTATAAAACTGTTCAGTACATTGTAATTCCTTTAAATCTTGTTTAAATATTCTATAACTGGGCGCAAAGGTGCTGTATTTGAAGGGGGGAGGGAGGGTCAGAGATGGGTAGTATTTCTTAATTTACATACACTGTAGCACACAGTAGGGAACTCCTAGCATTTGTAGTACTAAATAAGTATGTACATAGCAAAATGTCTTTATTGTGTGCTTTGCAGAATATGTGCATACAGTTTGCACGTCCTGTTCTGGGGGGTAGGGTTTGTTTTAAGCAGTGTTTGCCTGGAGAGTGATATGCTTGCTGCTTAATCAAAGGATTAAAGTTTCAAAGAAATCTGTGTCTTCTATTTTTATGTACCTTGTAATGGTCTGATATGTTAGGGCCCTTATACTGTGATTCTCTTCTAAATTCATTTATATTTTTTTAAGAATTAGAAATAAAATTATACAATGGTGTTGATTTCGGTGGGGAATTTCTTTTGCCATATCTAGTCTCCTGTTTTGTAATGTAGTAATGAACTCTGACTTCGAGGTTGGCTTAATTTTGTCACTTTAAAAAATGTACAATGTTTGCACACTAAAGTTGGGCGGAGAACGTGTATCCTACATTGTTCAAAGCTAATGTAACTCTACAGCTTTTTGTACAGTTTATTTTAGTTAATAAAGCAAAACGGTACTAAAAAATGACAGGTTTTACAAATGCAAGGCATGATCCGAACAACATGTCTTCTAGGAACGACACTTGCAAAACACGGCTGTACAAGAACTATCAGATTTAATTGTTGCACTTTAAATCAGAATGGGTATGAAGTTAAGCAGGTGTTTCTGCTTTAATAAAACAATCGCTAAACATTGCGCATCATAGTAAAGCACTTTAATTTGTCTTACAGTTGATCATGAGCAAAAGGCATTACAGTTACCTCTGTCCTTAGGTTTTTGTTCATCTTTATATTGTTGGGATTTTTCTGGAACCATATAGAGTTTATTCTGGAAACCTTACAGTTCATAGAACACAGACCGGTGGGTTATGTGCGTGGGAGTTTGTGTACCAGGAGAGCAGAACTGCAGAGTTTAGGGAAGAGTTGAGGATGAAGGTTACTGAAACAACGTTGTCGTGCCTCTTGCTAGCAAAAGAAAGGAACAGGCTGAAGTCCCCGCTGGTGCTAGGCAGAAATGGGATTGTCGGACAAGAGCAAAGCCAGGGCAGAAGCAAACTTGTCGAAATCGTTTGCTGGGAGAGGTGCGCTTCAGAGCGCAAAGGAAGCCGTAGAGGAGCCAGCAGCTGTCACAGCTCCGGTACAAAATGGTGCACTGCAAACTGCACTGAATACAGCTTGGTGGTTTTGATCAATGTGGTGAACCTCCAGGTTTTCTGGAGGTTGAAATAGCTACACCTCAGAGTTTGCCTTTCTGGGCAAGTTAAAAGCAAGCACTGTCACAACAGGCATTTGCTTTAAGATCACAGGAAGTTGTGTGCGAGATACAAAATTTTTAACACCACTTGTAGTCGGTTACTGATGAATTAGGCATCAGAAGTCTGTAGCTGGGTAGGGACAAGAGGCAAAATATACCAGCAACGGTATCTGGACTATTTAATAAGCAACGGGCCCATTTTTTTGTAACAGACATCCTTAAACTTGATACTAAAGTAGAACTTCAGCAAAGTAGATCCTCAGGGCTGTTGCTCATGTGGAAGTTCTCCCTTGGACCGGCACAAAAGGAAGCACCGAGATTCGGGGGTTGTGATCTCTGCTGCTGCTGCTTCAGGGCTGTGGCTTTGTCTTGATGCAAGCCAGGCCTCCTGTTACGCTTGCTGACTTTTAAGAGCTGTGGTTTTAAAAGTAACACCTGCACCCTAATATTTGATGATCCATGTGGTGGCAGATCTTTGTCACCACAAAGCTCCGTTCTGGGGGACTGCAGTGTTCTGCAGGAGGAGGAGGATTGTGAGTGTAGAAAATGACTGCCTTGGGCACTTGACCCCATCTCCAAAGAAACCATTTACCTTTATAAATATTTAGTTACAGAAATACAGTGCCTGTTGTTCTGACGGACGTCCCTGTGAACCTCACAGACTAATCAGGATAAGGATGAAAAGAAGAAAGTCCTCAATTTTTGCAAGAGGGAGTGTTTTAAAAGGTCTCTGGTGTAGTAACGGCTGCTACGCCTTTGCTGGACTCCCTGATGCGATAGTGACAGACACCCCTGGGAGCGGCAAGTCCGAGTCATTTTAGCAAAAGCAGGATCTGAAGCCGTTTTATTTCCATGACTTTTAGAGCTCACCTTCAGCCAACCCAGATAACACGGCCCGGGTGTTTCTTTTTCCGACCGTTTCTTTCTTGTCAGCCTCGGCGCTTCCGTGCGTGTGCGGGACGGAGTTTTCCCTGGGGACCGGCGCTGCCAGGAGCGGCTGGGTGGAAGGACGGCGCAAGGCGCAGCAGCGGGTGGTGGGGGGCGAGCGGCGGGGCCGATGCCCCGGCACCGGGGGCGGGAGGGCGGCCGCGTCGCCCGCCTCTGTGCGGGAGCCCTCGGGGCGCCCTGAGGAACGCGCTGAGCGGCGCGGCCGGGCGGCCGCAGGGCCCCGCGGTGAGCTCCCGGCGGCCCGGGCTGAAGCGAAGCCCGGCCCCCCCCGCCGCCGGGGTCTCCCCGCCCGGGGGTTGCCATGAAACCGAAAGCGGCTCCCGCCCGCTTCCTCGCCGCGCCCCCCGCCCCGCACGAGCCGCGCCCCGCGCAGCCCGGGCCGGCCCCGCAGCTCCCGCGCCCGGAGGGCAGCGAGCGCAGGTGCGGCGGGGGGAGCCGGGCCGGGCCGGGCGGTGCGGCGGGCGCGGGGGTCACGCCGGGGCCGGGAGCGGGGCCGGCAGGTGCCGCGGCCGAGGGCGCGTCGGGAGCGGGGCCGGGGCTGCGCGGGGCCCGCCGGCGGTGCGGGCCGGGGGTCGTGGAGGGCGGGAGGCCCCCGCGGAGGCTCCTCGGCTCGGAGGGGACGCGTCCGCGCCGCGCCCGTTCCCTCAGGGAGGGAGGCCCGCGCGGGGAGCCCGAGCCCGGGACCGCCGGGGGCCGCGCGTGGGCGGGCAGGAGCCCCTCCCCCCCCCAGCGGCGCGGGGGCGACCGCGGGGCCGCGCCGGGCGGGGCCGATGCGGCGGGGACGCGCAGGCCCGGTGCCCGCCTCCCGCGCTGGGGGGGCCGAGGAGGGAACAAGGGAGCGGGGAGCGCCCGGGTGAACGCCCCGGCCGCGGTCGCCTCAGGTTGCCGGGAAGCGCAGCCGGCGTCCCCGCCGGCGTCAGCGGAGTTCCGCCGGGGAGGGGGAGTTTCCCCTCCGTGCGTGTGTGCGCGGGCGGGCCCGGCCGGCCGCTGGCTCTCCCGGGCCGGCAGCGCGCCGAGGCGGTAGGCTCCCGCCGGAGGCTTCCGACGCCCTGAGGATTCGGGAGGAAGAATGGGGAGCCCGTCTCGTCGCGCTGCTGGAGCCGCTCTGCCCGCTGTTCCCGTGGCTGCCCGCTGCCAGCCCAGAACAGCGTTCTTCACAGCGTCCGTCCCGCTGGTGCGGGACGGCCGGGAGCTGTGCGGCCACGCGCTCGGAACGGCCGCGTGTGTCGGGGCACTCGGGGATGGGCCCATGCGGGAGCACCGGCCTGGCCCTACTGCGCATCGTCGCGTTTCGTCTGAGGCCTGCGCTGCCTGCTGGTTTTCGATCCCAGCGCGAGTCGTGGTGGCCGTGTGCCCCGCCCGGCCTAAAGCCACCCAGAGTAGCCACCCTTGCTGTTAGCCTTGGCCATCCTCTTCGTCGCTGTCCCGTGGAGGAGCGTTTGCCGTGGGTGAGGACCCCGGCGTGCCGGGAGCTGTGTGAGCAGAGGGCAAAACCGCAGCCCTTGGCTGAGGGGGGTTTCGGGTTCGCGTCGGGCAGCAGGAGCACGCCTGGGTGCGGGAGCAGGGGGAGACAGCAGGGCCCTCCAGACCAGCGTGATGGTCGGTGGTCGCAGTTGGTCAGAAGCCCGTTGCTCCCAGCTGCTTGGCAAAGGAGATCTTGCGAAAGAGATTTGAAGTAGAACAGTCAGCGAATGTCCCTCCAGAAAGTCTGCCCTCGCAGTACGCACTTGGTCAAACTCAGAACAAGGAGGCAGCGGAGCCTGGTATCATTGTTTGGCCAGAGATGAAACCAGTCCTTTGAAATAGTTGGAGGGGGTGTAGGGGCAAGTGGAGGGGGACTACAACAGGCCTTGAAAGTCCGGAGCCTTTGGTGCAGCAGGAAGTGGAGGGACAGACAGAGCAGCGATGTGGTTGTAGCTGTGGCTCAGAATAATGATCCCTGCAGCAGCACACTGGGTGGAAAAATAAGTTAAAGACTGCGTTTCAAGAGAAATGAGTGTTTGGAAAACCAGAGGGTGATGGTGATGATGATGACGGAGTTTTATTTGTGTAAAAGTGGACAAGAAATACTGTATCACATAGAGATAGAGACAAAGCAGGAGAAGTTGTGAGACATTGTGAAGATCTAACGCTTCAGGGCAGAGAGGGAGATGGAGGTTACGGACCTGTGCGGAATACGGGCTGGCTGTGCTAGCTCTGGGCGCTGGGGGGCTGTGCGGAAGATGGCTTTTTGGGGAGGGCTGGGGGCAGCGGGCTGCCTCCGAGCTGGTAGTCCCCCTCTGCCAGCATACCGGCGCACCGGCCGAGAGCTCAGCCTGCGCAGGAAGATGGTCTGTGGCAATAGGGCACGTCTGCGAGCAGCTGGCAGGAAACTTTGGCTGAAGAGGTGTAAGCTGCTGAAAGATAAGATTCCGAGTAACGTCAGGAAGGAAGAAAGAAAAGCTTGTGGCAGTGCTAGAGACTGTGGAGGGCTTGGGAGGATACACCAAAGTAGTAACTGCAGAGTTTAGAGGGGATGAGGAACGACATCCAGGAGGGGAAAAGATTTGAAAGCTAGAGAGCTGCTGTTGAAGACTTTGACAAAAGGAATTTCAAGTGAGTGCAAAAAGCAGAAACCAGACAGCTCTTTATTTTACCCCACAGGCTTCCTAATCGGTCTCGCTAAGAGAGGAGCATAGTTTTGGTGTAGCCATCAGAGAGCAGAGCTGTGGGCCAGGTCAGGAACTCTTCATTCTGTGCTGCATATTGTTTGGGTCACTTCGCCAAATCCCTTCAGTGGGCTGCTGCGGACTTGTAGGGTGCTTGATCTCCTGGGCTTTATTTGTGTCCCATCTTTTAGCTAAGCTGTAGCCCTCTATCTTCTTCAATTCCTTGTCTGAGCCTTTGGTTTTACATAAATAGATGTCATTTATCATCAATGAAGAGCTGACTGTGGAGAGGTATTCCTTTCTGGCCCTCCGGGGAGTCTATATGAGTTGTAACTTTTCTTGGGCTTCTGATCTTCTGGAGACAGTTGGTGGTGGCTGCAGTGATACAGGTTTCTTTCACCCCGCAGACGCGTCATCCTCAGCGGGGGTTCGGAGCAGAGTGCCAAGCGTGGTGCTGCGGCCGGCACCCAGCTGCCCGTGTACCTCACGGCCAGCGCGCCCACGGGTCTGCGCCCTGACTTGCGCTGAGGATTTCAGAACCTCTGCTTTTGCTTCCTGGTCCTTTTCTGTCCAAGTTGCCCGGCGACTGACTGTGAAGAGTTAATTTTCGCGCTGTTAGTCGTCAGCCCCTTATCTGTACCAGTTTGTGCTGCAGTGTGCAGTTGTTCCACCCTCTTCCCTCAGCCCAGGGAAGAAGCTAACTGCTTCGCCCTGGTGTGTGGCTCAGGAAGGTGAGGGAACTTGAGTCCTGCGTATTGTTAATAAAAATGTTGCAAAAAAACTCCATAATCTCCCCAGCTTGGTCTTGCAAGAAATAAACAAGTGTGTGAGAAACTGTCTGCAGCCTAAACCACGGTAGTTTTGGTATGGGACTGCCCAGAGTGCTCTGTAGTTAAAAGTGTGTTCATCGCTGGGCCAGGGGAATGATAAAGCAAGTTTTTGTATGTAATATACTGATATTTGCATACAGGGATTCTCTAAGGGTAAGTATGTTGCTGTGTGCTTATTTTGCAGAAGATAATATTGAAATGTAAAAGGTATTTTCTATTATTACTCAAAGCCACCTAGTGACTAACCAGACCTCAGGGAGAGGAACAATCTGCAAGGCAGTTTTTCCCGAAGTAGTCACTGTGAGACATGCGATGATCAGACCTGCACTAAGTCATATGGTTTCCAGTCTCTTCCACTATAGCCATGCGCTTGAAACTGGAATGCAGCCCTTACTGGCTATGAAAGAAACAAAAATCAAGGGTTTAATTTCTTAATGTTGCCTCAGAAACAGCAGGTACAAGCGGTTGTCAGATCACGTATTCAATGAAAGATATTGTGGAAGGTTGCTGGGCAGTATCTATAAAGAAAAAAAACTTGTCCGTTTGTCTGTCTCGCCGCCATCGACATTAAACCTTGTGTTGTGGCAGTTTTTTACTGAGGAATGATGAGCGTGGACCTCGGTGATGCCTGAGATGCGCCTTGACTGCACTGAAAACAGCAGCATTGTTTGCTGCTGGGAGCAGTACAGATAAAACTGGTGCCAACAGCGAGAGCAGGGTTGGCTGCTGGCCACGGCGTGCTCAGCACCCTTCTCCCACGGCACCGCGCCTGATGCCAGAAGGGGCGGTTCTGCCTTCCACCCCTCATGGCAGATCACTACCCATCCTCCCACCACCCATCCGGCCCGTGGCGGGGCTTGCTGGGCGGCTGCGCTTCTGCCCGCCTGCGGCAGCGTGCATGGATGGGTGGACGCAAACTTTTGACGGCAGATCGCGTTTAGGGAAGGGGCTGCGGGAAAGCACCGCTCCCAGGTCGTACCCTCATAAGTCTCCAGCTTGTCCTGTTTGATCTCATGGGAAGGACTTCTTAAGAACGTGTCCTTCCCCTGGTTTTTTAGGACAATAAAATGGTGACAATCTTTGCTGCCACTGCTTTCCCAACAGCAAGTCCATGGGGTGCCCGATAGCGTTTGGGTTTTGACGTTAGCAATTACCTTTTCAGTGAGGACTGTGACTAGAAAAATGTGCATCCATCAAATACGTATGTGCGGTAGAGCAAAATCCACTGAACTCGTGAATTCCTGAGGCTGCAGCAGGGGGAATCGTTTACCCCTGGAACACGGGAACATGTCGGAAGAAGGGGTGGCCAGCCCTAGCGACGTTTGAGTGAATAACCATTAAGTGGATTCATAGGTTTACGTATACACGCTGATTAAGGTCTTCATGAAGACTAAGTCAAACGGTCAGGGGTGTGGAAAATTGAAGCCAAGACTCTCTTATGCCTGGAGTAGGTATTCATGGCCAAACTGACTGAGTGGTCAAAGCAACCGAAGTCCCGCATAGCATGTCCCCTTCGGGCAAGGAAGGAGACGTAATCTTAAAAGCCCCGAAAGACTTAGTTCTGCAAAATGTGTAGTGGTCTATTATTTGTTAGGAAAAGTGAGGACTTCCCTTTGGCTCCAATATACTAAAAAAAAAAAAAAGACAGCCTGTTAGTTGTCTTGCTCTCCATCCCTTACTGTTACCTCTTTTCAGTAACTTTTGTTTCTATATGTTGTTCTTGTGTCTCTCTTTCTTTCCTTTCTTTCTGGTTCCTAAATGCTGTTGCTGTCTGTCTTTTCAACCACTTTCATCCCCTTGAGCCTGCTTGAAACTTGGTCAGGGTTTCAGCCCTGCAGTTGGCGCTGGAGATCGAGGGCTGCCCACGAGCAATAACACCGGCCTGTCGCTCTCTACTCATCTGCAGAGTGAAATTGTTTAAAATTCAGATCCTGCTCCTACTCAACTTCTCCATTTGGGGGTTTCCCCAAAGCTTCCCAGAAGCAGATGGCGGTTCCTGGAGCTGTGCTCGCAGAGCACTCAGCGTTCCGCAGCGCTGCCTCCTCCCGATGAAACCGGCCGGATCCGTCCGTTCTCCAGAGCTGCCGGGCTCGAAGAAAGCCTGCGTACGCGCGGTTTTGCTGTTCTGATGTCAGCCTGTGCGGAGGCTGTGTGGAGTCAACAGCCTGACCAGGATGCACCCTGAGGACAGGAGTTCATGGCAAGGACAAAAGAGTATCTGCTGGGTTAAAAAGCTTGACTGTAGAAGTGAGCTTAGGCTGCATCTAGAAATACAAGTGGGATCAATTTAATTGATCCCATAAAGAAGCAGCATGACTTCGAATCGATGCCTTTCCCTTTGACGCTGACTTCAGCGATGACTTGTCTGTTCCTCAGCTTCGGGGAACGTTCAGAATAACATGCCGTAGGTGGAGATGCCTCCTGGGAGGGGAGGTGGAAATTGAAATAGGCTAGAAACGCTCTGGGAGCAAGCTCGGTTAAAGGGAAAAGGCTGAAGAGGGTATGTGTGGCATTCACTACAAGACCGAATAGAAGCTTTCTTTGGAGAACTAGTATTTTAAGTAACAGGAGACTTAAAAATTATTGCTTTTATGGAAAATAAGATACCTTACTTTAGGAGAGGCAAAAAAAAAAAAAAAAAAAAAGACAGAAATCCAGGGGAGGAGGCAGAGGGGAATAAGGAAAGAGTGGGGTTAGTGATGGAGCCCGTGGCGCTGCCGCGAGGGCAGCACGTTTTGTGGTCTGGGGAGGGAGGCTGAGACGGCGTCAGGGGAGATGGAGGCTGCCAGGAATCCTGTGTGCGCAGTTATGTTCAGGCTACAAAATCGTGAGGGTTTATGGCCACTCAGATTATTACAAACCCAAATATAAACATTTCTTAAAACGAATTTTATCTCAGTTGGAGAGTTCTGGTTTAAATGCGGAATGCTTGTGCAGCCTGTAGCGTGGCTTGACGGAGTCGGGCTGCGACCGAGCCGGTGCCGTTTCCTCCGTGAGCCGTCCCTTTGCTTCCTGCAGCGACCGGGTCCGCCCGGGCTCGCCAGAGCTGCCCTGGAGGGGTTCACAAGGCTGGACACGGGTTTTCCTTATGTCCTGACGTAGTTCCTGCTGTCCATGTGTTTTTTCTTTGGTCACACCACTCGCAGCTTTTGTGAAAGGTGAGAACTCCTCTGCATCTCGGACAAAAACTGGGAGAAAAGTTCTTGGTAACCTTGTGTTGCTCCAGGTGGTAAAATCTGCAGTCCCTACATCAACGCAGTAAGGGAAAATACTTTTGTCCTAACACTTTATAATGTTTTTAGACGTGATCTTTTCAAAGCTACGCCGGGGGATTTCCACTCTCTCGCTGTTTTAAAATGCTCGTACTGTTGTTTTAACCACAAAGCTTACGCTGGCGCACTCTCTCTCTCGCTCTCTCTCTCATTTTCTCCCCATTGAGGACCAACTGCAGTTTTCAGGTACGGCTTTACCAAAATGTGTCTTGTTAATGCTGGCAGGAGCCTAACGTTGCTGGAATTATTTTGCATCTCTGAAGGGCTCTTCAGGCACGAGCTGTGGGACAGGGGGGTGTGAGTGGCGCAGGGCTGCATTGGGGGAAGGCTGCAGACCCCGAAACATCTCAGGAACTGAAGTCACCCTTTGAACTGGCAAAGCAGTGTTGTGGGGGTGAGTGGCGGTGCCTTTTTACCAAAATTTCTGTTGGCGCTTGGGAACGTGGTAGCACCTCCAGGTATTGGTACAGAAGTGATGGGAACAAAATTATTTTCCAGCTGTGAATGAGATTATTTTAAGACAAAAATTTTCCATGTTACTGTAATAATATTGTGTTGATTAGATGTAGAGAGATTTCTTGATAATACCAAATTGATTAATTAATTGTTAAGAGATCCAGGGAAAATAGCAGATGTAGCAAATAAGCAAGTTTTCCATAAAATTAAAGCTACTTCAGCGCCAGACACACTTCATTAGCTGTAAGAGTGTATTTTTTTTTTGTCAAATGCTGTCTGTGTTGTAATCTATGCCTTAAAAAAAAAAATGAAGTCAAGTCTTATGGGGATTTATTGTTATGCTTGACTGTAACTCTATGCAAAGGAAACCTTACCGTCTTACTCTGCTTAGTGAAAATTTGCCTATGGATATTAGTAAATTGCTGCTTGCTTAGTAACGTTCTACTGTGCCTTGAGAGTAAGGTAATACTGGAATTCAAAGGGGATAATATTGTCTGTATAGAAAGGAAAACAAATTTGTTCTGCTGCCCTCTGCAGCGACATCCCCTGTGGGGCCTCAGGCACATATCCAGTAGCAAATTATTGCCGTTAGAAAAATTCTTTCCTGGGTACCAGCTGGTCATTGCACCGCAGTTTTTAAGGAATGAGGACAAGAGCAGAACAGCTCCTGAGGCTGAATTGCTGCCTGGTGAAGGAGGAGCGAGCCCTGAGTGTCAGTGGTGGGTCTGTGCTGGTGCAGCGGGGGGATCCTTCCCTCCACCCCCTCGGGGCTGGGGGGCACAAGCGACACAGCCGGGGTCCTTCTGCCCCATGGGGACTCCGCAAGTGCGGTTCGTTGTCAGCAGTCAAGATGTTGCAACTCCTCCTGGGTTGGAAGGAACAAGGGCGATCCCTCAGTGATGCCAGATGTCATTGTCTGCTGTTTTCACATGTCTCCATATAATCTGCTCGTTGTTAAATATGTATTTCAAAGTGTATAGATATTTTTAGTCGTTCTTTAGCAGACTCTGTTACTTGTTCCACTCTGTATGTTAGGAGTTGGGGCGTATATTTCTTGTCCCCAAAATACAGTGTTTTTGTGGAGGACTTTATATTAGTAGTAAATCATATAACTTTGTCATTTTAATTAAAAAATACTAGAGGCAGCTAATCTACCTAGTTTATAAGGCAGCTTGGAGAGGGTCATTTTAATGCAAGGTATGTTCCTCTCCATCACATTTCTGCCTGTCAGCTCCCAATGAAGTGAGTTGATCTTAGGCTTCTAAATTTGATAATTTGATAGAACTTTCCCCACCGTGACTAAGACAGGCTTCCAGTTCTGACGTACCATAAAAGGCAGATAATTTTCAGAGAGAGGGACAGGGCATCTTCTAAGATTTCTCCCTACCAGGTGCCTTAGGGCAAAGCAATAGACCTGAACTAGAGCTTTGTATAAGAGGAATGTAGGTTTGTAACTTTTTCCTATGCCCTGTTACATGTATTTCATGGAAACATGGTAAGTAAGGAAGCTATCACAGTGCTTTTTCCTGAGCAATATCCCAATCCTGGAGAGCAGCTGAGCGTTGCCCTCCCCTCACGCAGTGAACCTGATGGAAGCCGTGCTCTCAGCCTCTGTTTGCTGGGCAGCAGGACCAAGGATCCTGTCTTCTGGTGCGTGCAGGGTGACCAAATCTGTGATAACAACTCACCTATTTGCCCTGCTCAGTCTAAAAGATGTGGTGGTGTTCAGTGCCTGTTCCTCGGGTCTGCCATGCTGGAGGTTTCGGAGCTGCAGCCTGCCGTAGGGGTGCACTCGTAGCTCGTGGGGTCGCCTGCTGACATTTCGGGGGGGCTTGGCTTCGCGTCAGAGGAAACAGGAAAAACATATCCTCTTAATAAAGAACAGCTGCATTATAGGGATGGTTTTCTCAGTGTGCAGTAAGTATGTTTTCATGGCTAATAAAAGTTAACCTGTGCACCACAGTTCAGTGCGATGCTGGAGTTTCACACCGCTCCTCTCCATGCTGGCTCTGGTGGGGAACTGTTTGAACACAGCTTTAAAAATGTTAATGTAATTTCTGTATTATAGTAAGTCATGTCGATGCTGATTTTTGTTCTTATACCATGTTCTGCTCATCTCTTACTCAGTTTCTGAACAGTAAGATAAAACAAGTGTGGAGCATTTTACTGGAAAACGTTTGGGCTCAGTTTGGTGTGGTGGCAGTTAAAAGAGGATAGCCCACATTTAAGAAAGTTTATTCTTGTTGCAAAAACTCTCCCTTTTGGGTTATTTCCAGTGAGGCTGAAGCATCTGCACACAACGCAGTTCTAGAGGGCTGTTCCCAACGCGGTTTGCGCGTGCTGCTGTTGGTGCAGGCAGGGCTGGGATGCTGAAATGGTGGGAAGGTGCAGCTGGGGGCTCTGGGTACTGCGCTGCCACTGAGCTCCCGCTTTTGGTAGCTCTTTACAGGGCTTGGGCTTAGCCTCTAGTGATTCAAACTGCTTTTCTATGTGTGGTCACAATTCATTTGGTGTGCGGAAATCCATTTTTCTGACATGTAGATTTTCAGTGTTCATGGATTGTTGGGGGGGGGGGTTGTTGTGCTGTTGCAGCAGAGTTGCAATGAAAATCCCCTTGCCATGTGTGTTGTGCATCTGCCCCGAGAGCATCATTGTGCAGCCTGAGCCTGCCGCTCTCTAATACTTTAAAACAGCATTGCAGTTCACACACATGCTGAAAAATTGCAATATACACAGAGAAAGGACACCTTCCCATTTCTCTTAGCTGTGAATAGGCAGAAGTGAAAGCGTCGCTGGTCTCCTACGCGGGCCAGGCATTCACGTCAGCAGGAAATTGATTCAGTTAACCACTGGTGTGCTCTCGCGGTCACAAAAAAGCACTTTTTTCCCTGACGGTTTCTCTCTGGTTTCAGTTCCAGTGGGGGTGCTGGAATCCAGAAGTGGAAGCAGAGCTTCTGCGATCCTCCCTGAGTCACTGGTGGGCACTGGGACGGGAATTGCGCGCTGCCTGCGATGGCTTGGATTGCACGCCACCGAGCACTGGCTGGCAGCAGGTCTGGCACGGGGCTGCTATTTCTCGGCTCCCCTGAGCCTGTTGATTCACATGGGCACCTCTCCAGCTCGGGTGAAGCATCGCCATCCACAGGCCCGCTCCTGGGGCAGCCCCTCACCTCCAGCAACGCAGCTGCAAACCCCACAGCAAACCTCCCGCAAGGCTGGCAGTGGTGGCAAACATCCTCGGTGTTCTGGGCACGCAGAGGTTTTCCGTTCCGCCCTCTGAGCAGGCAGGCTTGCCTTTCACCCAAGGTGCTCTTTGCTGTGCCCTGAGGTGCCCTCAGCTGGGCAACGAGCTCCTGAGCAAGGCTCAGGTGGAAGAGGCACTTTCATGGAAATGCTGAGAGTCTCCGTCTGTAGGGATGGAATCTGGGCTGAGAATATTGGTGCATTGTGAAGGTGTTTAAGGAGATGAAGGTTCTCGTTTCCGCAAGAGAGTTGGAAGGCATTGTACGACAGCAAAGTGCTCCTTGCAGAAAGAAATGGGAATGAATGTGGTTGGTTCAGTTAGCAGCAAGAGCTCTGAAGGAGTTTCTGGATGGTATTTTGGGCTGGTGACTCTGCATCTTCTTAAGGCATCCCATGACTTTGTGGTCTAAAACATCTGTAACATTGTTTACCCCAGCTGGAAGTACTTGAGGAGTTAAGGCAGACTCTTAAAGGCAAAAAAGGGTAAAACACAGATTTTTGTTTGTTTGTTTGTTTACATGTGTTTACATAGTGCAGCATTAACTTGCTAAACCATGCCATGAGATGATGTAAGTCCTGGAGTGTGATAGGACTCAGGAAACTGGATGCTGTGTAAGTGGGAGGAAGCACTAATAACAGAGAGGAAGGAAACGTGTTTCGGGGTTGTCACCGACCAACGACAGAATGAGTTCACAGGAAATTCATCCTGCAGGTAGTCTGTGCTGTGGAAGTTAACGGTGACAGCTCTCCATCTGCCTTTGAAACAGCAAGTGTGCTCTGCTGCTGGCGTCCACTACTGAGGCAGCCCAGGCACGAGGCAGGGGATCCCTCGGGCTGCATTTTGGTGTCTCTGGTTGACGTGAGGAAAATAAAATTGCTCCTTATGAAGCGTCAGAGAACCAGGAACCCCATTTTCAGAGGAGAAAAGGTCAGCTGCGTAAAAACAAAAGGAGCGAGATGGACAGTCATCTCTGGTTTGAAGCAGAAGGCTGTTCAATTGGAGTGACCGAACAGGGTAGTTTGTAAACTCTAGTTGGAATAAGAAGTCTCTATGCCTGGAACATGATTAGGGCTCGTAATCCTGTGGGTTACCGATGTTAGATGATCAGTTGTGCTGGAGTAACTCTGACATTCACCCTGGTGGAGAGCAGGGAGGCTCTCACAAGCTGGGCAGGTAAATACTGTGTACAACCATGAACAACGGTTCAAGAGTTACAGGAGCACGTAATGTTTGCTGTGAAAGACATTTTTGTTGGTTAAGTGCTTTGGCTTGTTCTTGAATCAGGTACTTCATGTGTCCGCAGGATTTCCTCACCCAGTATGGGATATTAAAGTAGCAAGGAAAATGGATATTACTTTGTGAAGCCTAAGGTGGTCTGTGGCAGTGCTTGATCTGTGCGTAGCACAGTACTAATCGCTGCTTTCGTGGGCCAAGAATCCGTCGCAGCAGGGAGGTAGGGCAGTATATCAGTACTTGGCATACTATTTCGTGCAGCCCTAAAGTTATTAATGGTGATGTATTGGCCCGGCTTGCCTTCGAAAGCAGCAGATACACTCGGTGACCTTAAAGAGCTGAGTCAGAGCTCTCAGAGAGGTGCTGATGCCAGTAAGAGTGACTCGAGTGACTGACAGGGCGGGTGATGCACATGGAGGAGAAGTAGCATCCCACAGGACAGCTATAAAATCAAGGACTTCCCTCGTGAAACAATCTGAGAGCTCAGGTGCATTGTGCTTTCGTACACACCCTGTAAGGAAAAATTGCCTTCTGAATGCAAAGCCGCGAGAAATGAAAACCAGAGTGGCTCTAGGTCTTGAGCTACTTGCATAAAAAACAACTGCAAGATCGAGAGACCAGTGACAAATATCAAGGTTTGTGACTTAGGGCTGGAAACAAGTGTTGCTGGGTTTCTTATTAGAAAATTAACATTGCATTCCTGTGCTGTGCGTGAGCTTTGGTGGGCTGAGAGAAAAACGTATGTCACGCTTCTGATTGCAGTCTTACTTTTCTGTCTTTTTTTTCCCACCACTTCTTTTAGGCAGGATTAATATAGCCAAGAACTTGCACATAATTAAGTAAAACTTTGAAAAAGTAGGATTAGAGTTTACCGCTATAAATGAGCGATCAGCGGGAAAAACGAAGATGCCAAGATAAGAGGCTTTCACTCCTGTAACACCTAAACCAGAGGTAAAATCCCCTTGCTGCCTTTGGTTTTTTTATTTGCATGCTCCTTGCTGTGAATCCCAAAGCTGTCTCCTGCTTGAACCAGCACGACGAACTTGCAAAGTCACGTGGGCAGCCTCTGTGCTAAGCGTAGACTTCCCTGGCAGACATTAGGGCCAAGACTTGGCCTCTGCTTTCCCCAGCCGTGTCTGTGACTCTTGTCATTTTTTTGAGACTAAGAGCTGCTGCAAGAACATTTTAAAAAGCATAAAAATCTCTATTCTGTGGAATAATTTTCAGATTGTGAAACTCTTTTCCAAAGAAGTGTGCTTTGATGCTTGTCGCGTAACCATCGTTTTGTGGTTCTCCGAGCATTTTATTCTTCTTCCACAGTTGGTGCCGCTTTTCCCCCCGAAACCTGTCGCGCCCGGCTGCAGATGACAACCCTCCCGCGAGCGGCAGCCTGCTGCAAGCCATAGCTGAGGCAGCCTGGCCACCGTTGAATATTTGAAGGGGTTCTCCCTGCGTCTGGCTCCCAGCGCAGCTCCCATGGCCTGTGACGAACTCGCTGGTCTCTCGGGCATCTTCACACGCCAGAACTCTGCCAGCGCCGCCTCTCTGGACTTCGAGCCTGATGCCGACTACAAGTTTGTCGAAACCTTAGAAGACCGGTACAAGTGTGCCTACTGCCACCTCGTCCTTCGCAATCCCCACCAGACGGGATGCGGCCACCGATTCTGCCAGCAGTGCATTCTTTCTCTGAGGTCAGTGCAAACTCCCTCTGCGGCCACGAGCTCCCCATCCTCCCCTTCTTAAAACGAAGTTAACGCCTTCTATAAATCAGCAGTGAGTGCCATAGTAGTAGTACCAATCCGAGAAAATGATGAAGGAGTGAATGGCAAGACTGCGAGCTCAGTGTTTTAAAGGTGTCTTTAAAGACCTGACCCGAAGCTGGTGAGGAATACTTTGGTAACTGCAGCGAAGTCAGTGTAAAGAAATTTTTGATGTAAGCTTAAGCAGTGCTGCGTGAGATGCTGTCTCAGTCTGTCTGTCTCGTATTGTGCTGTTCAGGTGAATTTGCTGCATTAGTGTCTCACAGTATGGGCACTGGTGGTTAGGTGAAGCTGTTTTCAGTTGCTTCTGTATCGTTCCTTTGATTTTAGCGGAGTTACGAAACTAATGTTAGTATTACCTGAAGCTACAGTCAGATCACAAGGCTGCTGGCATCCAGCTGCTTGGGATTTACCTGCAGGAACAAATGAGTTCACCCCGCAGACCTGTCTGGAAATACCCTGCGTCCTGGCTGGCGTACCCGCGGGCAGCGTTTGGGAGGGCTGCAGAGAAGCCTGATCACGCGGATGGACGTCTCCATTCACCTTTTATGAAATTCAGATGCTTCGTGTTTGCCGCTTTCTCTCTCTGGGTTGCCTCCCTTTTGCACTGCCCCACTGAGTGTTTTCCCATCCTTTACCAGAGGACTGCTGGAGGCCCCTCAAGACAGGAGCAGTTGGATCTTGCTGGCATAGCAAGGAGTGCGCTGCTCGCACTGGGCAAAGGCTGGGTTTAATGCACACAGTGGGTTTTTTTCAGATACGACATTTGCAAGCAACAGATGGCCAGAGAGTGACAAAGTCCTTTTAATTGAAAACCATCTTATCAACACTTGTAGGACAAACTCTGCTTTCTGTTACATATTCACTGTCACAGCTTAATGCCCTCTTAGAGCTGTGGGCAGAATTTGGCTGTGTAGTTGCCAGAATAAAGAGTTTTCAAAGCACTTTTTTTGGTTTTTACGGTATCTAGTACTGACTTCTGCCAGAGCCAGGTTCTACCATAGCCCAATTTCATAAAATAAATCAAATTTTCTGTAGGTTAACATGACTTTTCTTTTGATCTAGAGAGTTGAATGCAGTACCCACCTGTCCTGTTGACAAAGAAACAATAAAAATGCACGAGGTAAGTGGCTGTAGTTTTGCGTCAGCAGTCAACATCTGCATGGAAAAAACAAGACAGCTGAGAACAAGGTGGCTCATAGTCTGTTAGTCCTCAGGGGCAGAGCGGTGTTTGTCTCCACAATGATGCTAGGGGAAGCAGTGTATTCAGTGATGCTCTCCCGAAAAGGAAGTAGGGGTGTATAGCTAAAGCTTTATTTTATACCTCATGTTCTGAAGTTATTTCATTTTAGTCCTGTGTATTTCCAGTAGTGTCGAAGAGTTTCACAAAAGTTTCAAATTTTCTCTAGATTTCACATGTCTTTTTTTTTAGGGGAGAGTTTATTGACTTACTTTTTAATGCCCTGTCTCGCTGGGGGATCTTTTTTATTGGATTGTCTTTGTTTTGACTTGGCTATAATTTGCTGCCTTAACTATTTCAACTGCATATCATCAACCCTGCAGACTTAAACTTACTTTTTGGTAACTTTTTAGAGGAAAAGACAAGTTCATGCTTCTTATTTTGCAAGCTCCTGATTTTTTTTTTCTTGGTAATGGATTAGTTTGTCCTTATTTATATGCCACAGCTTGAAAGTATGCTACATACTTGGTGCCAGAATGAGTTTTCCAGTGAAATCGAAGGTCTCCTTCCTCTCTCTCTCCTATTGCTGATAGGAAATTGTAATCAGACTTTCCATGTCATTTTTGTTTTTCACTCGTTGTCTTCTACTTTGTGCAAATTTGAATTTTGATGGCAGTAGTGGAACAGCGAGCAGCTTTATAATGCTTCTTGCAGGAAGATCTCTAAATAAGACTGAAAGTTTGCTCTGGGGACTTATTCGCTTCTGCATACATGACTGGGAACAGTGCTGTTTCTCAGAGTCTATACAAGGGATATCTCAGCATCGTCTCCATCCCAAAGGCACGCTGCGCTGCTCGAACATCGGAGGAGCGTGCACAGAGCTGGTTTGGCCTTTGGGGCCCATTAGCTCCAGCTGCTTTCTTCTACATACAGGCAGGCTCTGGCAGCAGTTTTATAGCTCCTGAGCTACTAATCCTGCTGTCTGTGGGATGGATCAGCATCTGTGGAATAACTATATGTGAGGAAAAACTTTATACTTACTAGAAAATTCATATATGCTTTAATATATATTTTTAGTATACATTTTCAATATGAATTAACAAGAACCACACTCACAATTACGGAGTCTACACTTGTGTGCTGAAAAGATTTGTTGTGATGTTTTGCTTTTTTATATTCTTTATAACATCCCATGTGACCACATATGAAGGCTGGTTTGCTTCCTTTACAGGTATTCAAAGATAACTGCTGTAAAAGAGAAGTTCTCAACTTGCATGTGTTCTGCAAAAACATTCCTGACTGCAATTCAAAAATAATTCTGGGACGATATCAGGTTAGTTTGTTTGATCAAATTTGAAGCCTTTCATTTTCATGTGAACTCTGTGTGTTTATTGTAAGCTAAATTCCAGTGATTGCCTTCAGACCTCACAGTTATTGTAGCAATGTGGTTTAAGTACAAAGGTTATGACTTAGCTATACACTGTAAGTAATAAATGTGAAGCTCAAAATCTTATGGCTTTTAGCTTGTCCCAGCTTTGCCTTAGGTTATTTATTTGACAAGAACCATTTGCTTTATGCAGCTTTAGTATATCCACAGTGTCTATACATACCTTCTGTATGCCTAGGTGCCACACGATGATTGATTCAAGAAAACTTGCAAAGACATACTGGCCATTTGCACCTTTTCTCAGTATATCAATTGAATGAAAAGCGGAAGCCATACAAAGGAGTGTCCAAATTTTCATGTTCAGTTTAGTTTTGAGGTTGGAAAAGAAGAAAGTTTGTAGAGGAAAGAGTATTTGGAGTTTTGTCTGTTACCAAACTGCCGAATAATTGGAACTGTAGAACTTCCAGAGGAGGCCACAAAGATGATCCGAGGGCTGGAGCACCTCTTCTGTGAGGAAAGGCTGAGAGAGTTGGGGTTGTTCAGCCTGGAGAAGAGAAGGCTCCGGGGAGACCTTATAGCAGCTTTCCAGTACCTGAAGGGGCCTACAGGAAAGATGGGGAAAATATTTTTGGCAGGGCCTGTTGCGATAGGACAAGGAGTAATGGCTTTAAACTAACGGAGGGTAGATTTAGACTGGATATAAGGAAGAAATATTTTACAGTGAGGGTGGTGAAACACTGGAACAGGTTGCGCAGAGAGGTAGTGGAGGCCCCATCCCTGGAAACATTCCAGGCCAGGTTGGACGGGGCTCTGAGCAACCTGGTCTAGTTGAAAATGTCCCTGCTCACTGCAGGGGGGTTGGGCTAGATGACCTCTAAAGGTCCCTTCCAACCCAAAGCATTCTGTGATTCTATATTTCTGTGCATCTGCTGGGCAACTGCAGGTGCAGTGAAATGCTTTGGGGTTTAATTTGCTGTTGCATGTTGCAGGAACATCTTCAGCAGTGTTTGTTTGAAAACGTGCAATGCAGTAATGATGGATGTTGTGATCAAATTCTTCGGAAAGACTTGAAAGATCATTTGAGCCAGCACTGTAAATTTCGAGAAGAAATCTGTCAGTACTGTAATAAATATGTGGTGTTAAATAACATAAAGGTAAGATTATAAGGCATTCCATGGGAATCTGTAGCATGTGTTTCCTTTTAATGTTGCTGAGTGAAAAGTTTCCAGCATTGCAATGGGTCTTAACAACTCCTGAAACAAAATTTGGCTGAGTATCTGAAGGAGAAAGTATAATAAATGTGCTTTAAACAATACCAGTTATTGTTGCTCTCTTCTGAAACACAGTGTGATATGGGGCTTGCTCATCTATGTTTGGGATTACTTTTTGCATAGTTCCTCTATGTATACTACTTCACAAAAATGCAAACCATTGCCTTTTTTTGTTTCTTTTTTTCCCAGAATCATGAGGAAAATGACTGTCCTGATTACCCTGTGCCTTGTCTCCAAAACTGTTCACAAATAATTCTGAAAAAGGAGGTACTATTATTTTTTTCATATACTGTGATTCAGCAGATCACACATGTTTATGAAAACTGAAATTTACATTGCAGAGCACATTGGCCTGTGCCAATAAAACTTCATTGCTCTAAATACTTTCTTTGTTTGGTCCTAAAAGGGATGTACGTCCCATCTTGCAAGTGAGGTATTCGGTCACTGCAGACCACTGGCATTTCGCAGTATGGAACAATATCTGGCTTGCTTATGGACTCTGAATACTCCTTTTCTTGTTTACGTGATGGGTGGTGTCATGACATGGGCCTTTATTCACCCTTTATGCAGGCATTCAGATTTTATCAGTGCGGCAAGGTACTTAATGTTTGTTTTATTACGAGTTTCTTTGTTAATATACGCAGATGGAAAAGCACCACACGGTGTGCCCTGAGGCAGAAGTGGACTGCCCATATAAGCAGTACGGCTGTCTCGTAAAGGTACTGTTCGATAGATCTTGTTTGTTCTGGGACTGGAATTTGTCTCCCAAACCAATCAGAGTAATTAATCAAAATAACCAATTTCTTTCACAACCATTTCTAGTATTGGCTAAGGTGCTGTACTAGAGAATCAGCACTGCCATTCCCTCACTTTCAAAGCACAGAGGAGACATTTTAAATGCTTGCATCAATAAATTTTTTACTAACAAACCGCTTCTAAAATCTGTGTATCTTATTATTTCACTCTTTCGCTTTCCCCTCTGCCACATGAAGGTTAAAAGAGGGAAACTTGCTGAACATGAAAACAGTGCCCTGAGGGAACACATGCTGCAGATTTTAGACAAGAACTCTCGGTTGGAAGAGCAGGTAGGTTGTATTTAACGAGCAATCTTCAGCCATTCTTGGCTGGCTGGAGGACGATACGAGATTCTGCATTTGTTGCCTGGTTTAGCTCAGCTACATTTTAAAAGACTCTTTTTATCACCTTTGCACACCTCAGAAGTCAGAATAAGCTCTTCCAGTGAAGGCAATCAATTAGATGGAAACCCCTCTGTGCTCAGGCATGTGTATTCTCCACCAAGCACGGTGGGAGGCTCTCGTTGCCATCACTCACCTCATTTGCTTTCAGTCTCTGCTTCCAGTGGATACGAGGTTTGGAGATAAAGCATTTTAAAGTTTCAGTGGCCGGTCAGTTTGCTCTGAAAAGGAGCCTTTAGATACCCAAGTCACCCACTCTGTAGAGGCAGCACGGAGTAGTGCAGAGCCAGTTGCAAGCACCTTTCCACTCATGATCGCTTCTGAGGCTCCCTGAGGTGACACTGGGTGTATGCCCAGTCCTGCCAAGGTGAATGCATCCAGACTGATGGTTGACTTACTCTTCTGCTTGTTTATGCTAAAAATAAGTCTCCCAAAATGCTACAGCTTGGTTTTGGAGTTAGTACTACTCACTGACTCATCTCTTTTACTGGTTAGACCCTAGTATAGGCAAAAAAGTATATACATACACACGGAAACACGCATGCACATGTGCGCATGTAGGTATGTATTATCCCCCTATAGAGCCCAATGGCTCGTCATGCTGGGGATGAGATACACCAGTCTCTCTGCACCTGTTGTCACACAGATCGATTAAAGAGTACGACTACCTTACGTTCAGTACTTGCCAGTGCTTATCCAGGAATTGTGAATTAAGTAGTGCAACATCTACCTAAGTTAGAGGCTTTGCGTTGTAAACTTTTCCACTTTCTCCTATGTAGTCACATATGTTTTAATTTGTTTGTTCTATATTTTGGCGAGCCTTAGTGTTCTTACTCGTTTTTTTCCCATCTATAGATATCTGACCTGTATAAGAGCCTGGAATGTAAAGAAATTAAAATCCAGCAGCTAGCAGAGGCCGTTAAAAAGTGTGAGAAAGAATTCAGACAGTTTGCACAACTGTTTGGTAAAAATAGCAACCTGATGGTAAGCACGCAGGTGAGACATGAATTTTATCTTTTTTGGCCAATTGCTTTCTTAATCCTGAAACGTGTTTATCCAGTAAGAGTCGGCATTAATAGCAGGGCAGTAACAAATCTCCCAGATGCTTCACAAGCCCTTCTTGTTCTTTTACAGTACAGCACTCTCTTTTCATTTTAACCAGTAAAGAAGTTTGGATATCTGATCTGTGCAAAAAGCACTGTATAAATCCTCATGGCCAGATCCTCATGGCAAATATGCAGGTGTAAATCTGAATAATCCATTGAATGAAGTGCTGCAGTACGAATGGATCTGAGTAAGGGGTGGCTTCTCAGTCACTAAATGCCAAATTAATTGTGAAGGAGCATTTGGATACATTCCTAAGCCAGCAGAGTACTTTCGAATGCACCGTATAGTTGATATTGGCTAAAGGCTTCTTTATTTCAAATGATGGCTGATGTTACGAATGTCTCTTGTCTCCCCTTCCACCCTCTTCCAATGGCATGAACTGGGAAGGCTCTGGCCAGTCACCTGGATAAGTCTGCGCGCCTGGAATCGCAAGTGAAACAGCTAATACAGATGGCGAACCAGCAACAAAGCAAATTAGACTTGCGACCCCTGTTTGACACAATTGAAAATGTAAAACAGAAGATTGCCCTGATGGAGACATATGATCAGCGCTTGGGTGCGTTGCGACTCTCAGTTCTTACCTGCACGGGTGCGGGGTTTTTGCTGATTGACTGGTGGCTAAGCAGAGGCTCTGGTGCTGCAGTCAGTCAGCTCTTCGCCAGAAAGCGCTTTCTTCTTCTCGCTTTCTAAGACCAAGCCGTGGTGGTGCGTGCTGCGTCCTCCCGCCTTCCCCTGTTACACAAAGCCTCTGGAATTCTTGTGGCGCTACAGGGCCAGAGAGCCGGGCTTGGTCGGGCTGAGGCACTGTGGTGGAGGCAGCGGTACTGTCCGCAGCTGGGCATTAAATCTTATTGGTAGTTACCTATTTTCCCTATTCAACTAGAAGCTGCAATTACAATAAACAAAAAAGTTAACAGGTGTAGTAACACTAGTCAACAGCCTGTACTCAGGCTTGAGTAGTTCAGTATTGTCAGCTTGAGTCTGGTTGCTCTTTGTATCCAGTGCTCTGACAGTTTTATTTTATCAGATGTTTCTCTTTTTCTCCCCCCCCACCTTTTTTTCTTTTTTTTGTTTGTCCTCAGTTGTTTTGGAAGGTCAGTCCAGCAAACATGATCTCCAGATCAATATTCACAAAGCACAGCTCAATAAAAATGAAGAACGATTTAAGCTTTTGGAAGGCACTTGCTACAATGGGAAATTAATCTGGAAAATCACGGACTACAAGATGAAGAAAAAAGAAGCGGTGGAAGGCCGCGTCCTCTCCATATTCAGCCAGCCCTTCTACACCAGCCGCTGCGGGTACAGGTTATGCGCGAGAGCCTACCTGAACGGGGATGGCTCAGGAAAGGGAACACACGTCTCCCTCTACTTTGTAGTGATGAGAGGGGAATTTGACTCGCTGCTACTGTGGCCTTTCAAGCAAAAAGTCACACTTATGCTTTTGGACCAAAGTGGGAAAAAAAATCACATTGTGGAAGTCTTTAGAGCTGACCCCAACAGCAGCAGTTTCAAAAGGCCGGACGGAGAAATGAATATTGCCTCCGGATGTCCACGCTTCGTGCCACACACCGTCCTGGAGAACACGAAGAATACGTACATCAGAGATGATACACTGTTTTTGAAAGTGGTTGTGGATTTAACCGATCTGGAGGAATTGTGAAAAGCATGCCTGATCAGTGTGACTGCTTTAACTATTAAGAAATCCTTTCTTGGTGACTACCAGCCATGCAATAGTGAATTGCCACTTGTCAAGCTACTGATAATGTTTCGAGGCTTTCGGACTGCATAGCAGATAATGAATTGCCAAAGCATCAGCCTTTCCTTTAACCTTTTTTTCAAGACTGCGTTTTTAAGGCAGCTAGAAGTCCAGTTTGATGCGAGCATGCATTCGATCCAGGCTTGGCTGAGTCCAGGCTGGGGGGAATGCCTGGCTCCCACCACCAGACTGGCGCCTGGAGACGAAACTCCTCCAGGAAGCCCTTTCGGAGCCCAAGCAGGCCTGTGAGCTTCCACCCCTCATGCAGAGCTGAAGCCATGCCCAAGCGTGCAAGTGCATTTCACCTGTCTGAAATGGAAACGTTTCAACATCAGCACATTTGAATCAATGTGTCTCGATCCCTCCATCTCCTGGATTTTTGAAGCGGGGAGAACGGCTTCGGTTAAGCAGGGAAAACATTTGCCTGGGATCTTGCGTTTTGTTTAATAGTTTTTTTTCCAGAAAGCCCAGAGGAAGATGCCAACCCCTCTTACTTTTCTAGCCTGGTATTTCAGCTGTGTACAGTACCCCCAGGTCGCAATAGCCGTGTTATGTCCTTCCTGTTCCTGCCTAGTGCCTTGGGACTGATGTCCGTTGGTGGTGAACATCCACGGTCCCCATCCGAAGTCAGAAGAAGCCGCAGGTGCTTCTCACCTCTCAGGACATGGCCAGAAGCAGGGTATGCAGCCAGCATAACAGCTCTCCGCTGCACTGCTGCGAGAAGAGGGGCAAAACTCCCGCACTTTTGCTCCTGCATCTGCACAAAAGAGATGTTTTCTGGCCTACCAGCTCTACAGAAGGCAGGAAGAGCTTTGGATATCTGCCTGGGATAAAGCCGATGTAACATGCACTGTCCCCCTCTGCTAGAAACGGGGATGTTTGGGAAACAAGGAGGAAAATGGGCTAGGGAGGGAGGTTGCTTTAAGAACCCAGTTCTCACAGGTAGTGCAGCTCTAGCGTTTGTTAAAAGGCAAGACACGCTGACTACGAAGTTACGTCTGAAGATCTGAATTTTTATTCCAGTTTCTCTCCAAAGGAACATGTGCATTGTGTGGGGTTTACTGGAGACGCACTGAAACCACCATGATCAGGCACTGAGGAACAAGTGACAAAGAATACACGTGCCTTTTTAAAGCCTTTTGGGTGCCTGGAGAGGGATGTAATTTTGCACACTCGGTCCTTTTATTATTACAGGTGACAGAATTCTGTATCTCTCATCTCTCACAGATCAGGTAGCGAAACATTGCAGCGTTACCCATTGCTCCTGCAGTCCACTGGCAGAGCAAACCTGGAACTTGTTGGGAGGCAGCAAGAAACCAAGCTGGGTTTAGACTACGAGTAAACTAGGCAGGATAAAAATCAAAACGGGGCACAGACTGCAAAGCGAAAGGTAAAAAACTCAAGAGGGCAAATGTGGCAAAATCAAAATGCCCTTTCTGTGCGGGACGCTGATATCCACTGAAATAATACAATTTGGGGAATTGATACCAAGACGAAGGCAAAATACCGTATTTTATATCTGCAGTCTCATTGCTAGGCACTTACTTTCCCACGGGGTTTCTAGGACATAATTCAGACAAATATTTTCAAATTCAGGGGCGGGAGGGAAGAGACCTTCATTATCTGTACCTTATGGTGAGTTAGCACATCTGAAATCTTCATTTTGGTCTAGATGTCCTTTTCTTTGTATGATGTCAGGATGTACTGGGCCGCTGTAAGGGCTTTCTGTGTTCCCAGCGATGGATGGTGAGAGTCATATTTTATTTTGTACGGCCATGACTGACTTTAAGAGTCATTTTGGCTGTACAACAGAATTAAGTCTTGTGTCCATAACACTTCATTACAGAAAGAGCAAGCTTGGTTTGAAAATGGTGTGGCATTCTAGGACATCAGTCCCGAGCCTTGGATGTGGACTTCATGTTGATCATTACTTTAATATTTGTCATGTAACTTTCAAAGTGGCACAACTTGCATAATAACCACTAATAACTGATGTAAACGTACCACCCAGGTTTCCTGGGACTCTCCAGTGCATTGAGTGTAAAATACAGAAAGCGATAAAGAACTTGGAGAATCGAGGGAGGCAAGAGGGAAGGGATACAGTCTGTATCCCGGCAAATTCCCAGCCCTCTCGGCCTCCGCCACCCCAAGCATAAAATGGGGATAATAATACTTGCGGAAGCGTTAGGACTATTTAAATGTTTGTGAAGAAATGTGAGCATGAAAAGAGCTAAGTATTATTAAAACTCCATTTCTAATTGTTAGAGTAGGTGATGGCATAGTGACGTGGGTAAGTGTTTAGTGTGTTCCTGGGCAGAGTTTGAAAGCATGTTCGGTTCTAGCCAGTTCGTACTGCAGTCTCTCCTCTACCTGCCAGCTGGGTTTAGGTTTTTGCCACGAATATTCGTTTTAAAATTTTGAAGCACAAATGATTCTTCCTGGGCAAGGGAAACATCCCTTTTGAAATACTGCCTGTTTTATAAAGAGTTAGTTGAGAAAATTAATTTTTTTAAAGACAACCGTCTTTAAATTGGTTCTTTTTATTACAGCAATTGAGACATTTATGTTAAGATTTTCAGCAGTTTTTACTACTCGTGAACAGGATTTTAAATTTCATCCCATTCCTAATAAAGTAAAAAATGTTCCATAGCATGAATCGTCAGGAAGAATTTTGATGTTGCATGAAAAACACCAAAAAACTTTTCAATAATATTGTACTGCGCAAGTAACCAAAAGAGCGTAGGGCATTTCTAGATCAGCATACAGTATGTTTTTAATGTATTTATTGACAGTTTGTAGTCGTTTTAGTATCTCTTACAGGCATTTTTCTAGTCAAATGTCATCACTGTATGTGTAAACTAAGAATAAATGATCTTACCATCCTTCTGGAGTGAGTGTGGCACACATTCCTTTTGTGTGGATTTAAGCAGACTTCTTGGTAAGAAGGATGTGGAGTGCTGGATATTTGCATTTACGTTTATGTATTCTAAGCTAAGCTGGATCAGGCGAAGACCCGCGAGGTCTGAGGCTCCATCAGAGTCAAACCAGGAGGCGATTTCCGTGCGGAGCGGGTTGGGGCTCAGCTGACGCTGGGTTTGTTTCAGACCCGGCCGGCAAGGGAGGAATTGCTTCCAGTGTCCCGCGATTACCTCACGCTCGAGAGCGCGGTGTTTTAAAAACAAGAACGGAAAACTCGCCGGGGCTCGGGGCCGGCGGGCAGGGCCCCGCGGCGGGACGCCCCAAGCGCCCGCCCAGCCAAGCCCGGGGAAGGCGGAGGGGCCTCGGCCCCTGGAAGCCCCCGCGGGCCGGGCCGGGCCCGCAGGCCGACCCCCACCCTCCGCTCCCCGGGCAGGAAGCGGCCGGCACTTCCGGGTCGCAGCCGTGCGCGGCCGGCCCGGGCCGCCCCTCGGTGAGCGCGACGGCGGGCGGGCAGCCGGGACGGGAGCGGCCGCCTCCCTCCCGGGGTGCCCGGGCGGGGGGGTCCTGCGAGCCGCCGCGCCGAGCCCGGTCGCGGGGAGGGGGCGGGAGCCCGTCTTCCCCCAGGAAATGGCGGCGCGGCCCGGCTCGGGGCCCTCCCGGCGGCCGCGGGCCCTAGGGCTCCCTGCTCGGCCGGGCCCGGCGGGCTGCTGCGGTGCGGTGCGGCGGCTGGGGCGGACTCCGCGCCTGGGCTGCGGGAGGTGGCGCGGGAACGGGATTCTGGCCCCGACGCAGAGGGCCGAGAGCCTGGCCTGGTGCTTCACCGCAGCGTGAGGCCGTGAGGCGGGAGCGGCGGGGACGGGGGGGCTGCGCTGGGGCGTGTCGCTGTCCTCTGTCGCCGCGCTGCGCCTTTTTCTTCCCCAAAAAATGGAAATTATGTTGTCGAACGTCTTTTGGAAATGATGCTGCTGAACGTGCTGTTGTCTTTCGCTAGACATGGACAGCGGGAAGGATGAGAAGAGTAGGACGCTGTGTGCAGCTTCGCAGGCAGAGCTGGAAGTCGGAGGTAGGCCTCGCTGCGCTGTTTCGGTGCTGTGGCGTTACCCCTTGGGTCAGCTGCCACGGCTGACCCAGGTGCAGAGCGCTGTCACCTGCTAATGGTAATAAACCATGGAGCACTGGAAGAGGGGGAAAAAAACCCCGCCGCCCCTGCAGAACAGGGGTTCGTTGTGGTTAAGTTCTGTGAAGAGTCGTTGTTGTAGACTGTAGTTACCAGCGTGCTTGTCACTGTTGCCTTGTGTTGTCCTAAGGAAAAGAAAAAAGGAAGCGGAAACGCAGTAGAAGCAGATCATCATCCATTTCATCCACATCGTCTTCTAGCACTACATCCGCTTCTTCCTCCTCATCACGCTCGTCATCAAGGTCGTCTTCAAGTAGTAGAGGTAAGCTACCTCCATGCATACACAGGATGTTTACCAGTGTTGATAGCACTCCTGGAAGCATTTAGAGCTTATTTTAAATGTGGCTAAGCCACCGCAGAGGGACAGTGTAGCATACCAGTACTGCATGTTCAGAGTGGTTCCCTCATAACCCTTTCCAATTGCTGTGTTAAGGTACCCCTGCGCACAGTGTGCAGTGTTCCTGTGTTAATTTAAATCACTTGAGAATAGAAACAGCCATTCAAATAAGTGTTACTTTGTAACAATGCTGTATATATTTATAATTCTGTATTTGTTACACTTTAAAAACACAGATCTTTTCTACCTGACCCATCTATCTAGACCAGAGTTGGGGTTTTTGACTTAGTCTTATTTTGGTCTTAACATTTCAAGTATTTAGCTTTGAGGGCTTGGGTGAAGTTTATTAATACCAATGACCAAGTTCAATGGGAACACATGTGCAAGCATTACAGGACGAAGACTTTCCATACTAAGCTGCTGCTTACTTAGAGGACTTGGGGTAGAAGCTATCTGGGAGTAAGTGCAGATTTTTTCTATGGGTATAACTTGAGACATCGAAGGGAATGTATTGCTGATTATATCAGGACTGCATTGTTTTGGTATTCTGTATCAGAATATTTGGTATCACTGCAGGTAAAGTGACCAAATTGCTGTTTTGTATTAAAAAGTGTCAGGCTAAACACTGAACTTCATGATCTGGCACAGTACTTTATGTTTGTGACTGTGTGTTCCGCAGTTTAACAAAGAGTTATTTCTGCTTCTTGTGAATCAGATTTACATCTGTATGGAAATACTACTTGTTCTCCTACTTCAGTGGCTTGATTCAATGTATCTGACGTAAATAAATTCTGAAAATATTCAGACCTGCGAACTTGTACATTTGACGGGGGGACGTCTTCCTTTCTTCTTGAATGAATTTTATCCCATGTGATACACTCTAGAAAACTTCTAAAAAGAATTAAAATGTCATGTCAGGCACTCACTGTGTGAATGTGCTTGGCATGCTGTCTGGGTCACCTTTTGGAGGGATGTCGAGAAACGGACCTGAGGGAAAAGTTGTTCTGAATTAGGCTCAAGTTCTCAGTCTGGTTGCTAAGAGATTTGCTAAAACTTCACAGCTAAAAATTCCCTAAGTTTTCCCATTCACAGGGGAGAGCAGATGATCTAGCAAAAATGTCCTGCAAGGGCATGTTTAAACAACTCTGTTTACTCCATCTAGGGAAGAAAAGAGGTGAGGTAACTGAGCTAAGATGGGTATGTAGATGTAGGTAGTTTCCACTATAGAGAGGGAGTGAAAAATTATTCTGTGACTTTCAGAGCAAGGAATAATGACCATAAATTGCAACAGGAAGAATTTGAATTAGTAAAAATACATCCTAATAGCAGAACAGTGGAATAGCTTGTACAACTATTCCAGTTAAAGACCTTGAATGATGAAGGTAGCCCCAGTCTCATGTGTCGGGTACAGCGGGAGTGGAGTTAACGTTCCTTGGGATAGCAAAACGGAGATTTCTTGTGGCTTTTTTATATCTGTGTTTCTCCTTGCTTATTTAATGAGTGGAGCTGTAACACTGGCTGTTAGACACTGGGCAGTGCCTGGGAAAACTGAGAGGAAAGTGGGGGAAAGCTGTCTTCTGTATGCCCTGTGCACCTTCCTCAGCCTTGCTGCTAGCATAGGTTAGATGGAAAGTGAAGCTAACCTGAATGCAGCAAGGACGCATTTTGCTGTGCAAACAGAGACATCGGGATATAGAAACTGGGAATGCAGCTTGTTACATGGAGCTGGCAAAGGGGTTCCCCTCAGACAGGAGACAAGCAGGCAAATCAGTGCTAGTAGCAGGGAGGTAGGATGGCTGAGTATGGAAATGAATTGAGCTAGCGAGTAGGCCAGGTGGTGAGGGATGTCAACTCGAAAAGAGTGAACAGGAGGAAAAGATGGCCTGGCTTAGCCTAGGAAGTCAATGGTTCAGTGCAGAAACCTAGAGAAATTCTTCCAGGGTTTGCAGTCATGAGAACCGTGGCTAGGATGGTGGGAGATAAAAACTGATTCTGGAAGAGATGTGGGCAAAGGGATAAAACCAGGCAAGTGTCTGTTTAGCATAGCGTACTGATTTTCAGTCTCTCGGAGGAAACACAGTTTTCTTGAATGTACCGCTTTCCTGACGTTGCCAAACATTTGTAAAAGCCCTCTGGCCAGGCATACCGTCCCCTGTGGGTGCTTAGTCCGGTCCGTTGTTACCAAGAGGCTGAATGTGCTGATAGAATTACCATTTTCATAGTTTCTTCTGACGTGCTTGTGCTGCATTTATCATTAGGAGGCCAAAAGAAGATGGCTTGGGCGGTCTTACCTTAGACTTTTCTAACTTTGGAGTCTGGCTGTGCTCTTGTACATTCCTAATGCTACCTATTGCTTGGAATTTATTGTAAAGAAGCTGCAGAGCCGATAGCTTGAAGGCAGTCTGTTGGAAGACTAGTAAGCTATTTCACAGTCTCTCTAGGGTTACGGCCCCATAGTCAAAGCTGGTGCTTCAAAATCTGCTTCCTCACATACCAGCCACAAGGTAGTCTTTAAAACCTGTGATTTGCTTATAGAACTTGCGAGTTTCTTCTTTACAGAATTTACTAAAAACTTGAAGTCGGAAGGTGAGCTGAGTAAGTATGAAAAGTTTTTCATTTGCCTTGAACAGTGATAATATTTTCAGTGGTTTGTCAGCCCCAACAGTACTTCTTGTTGCCTTCTTTGTAAGTCAGGATCCCTGGCTATAAAACCAATATTTGCAATCTGTTGAGCACAGCTGCAGAAAGAAGAGAGAAGTACTGTCCCCATTAATATAATATATTGGTATAAGTAATTGGTGAGTAAATTGGGTATTTTCAGTTTCTGCGTTAGACCAGTAAGTGGCAGTAAGTTAATGTGTTGCTTTGCTCAGGGTTAGTTTCAACCAGTGCTAATATATATAGCTGAATTAAAGCATTTTCTTCCTACGTTTTACGTTTCTATGTGCCTTATCTGTAAAACCAAGTGCCTTTTTCGGAATGTTAAATTTAGAGGTTTGGTGTTTTTTTCAGATTCTCCAAAGTCTAAATCAAAGAAAAAGAAAAAAGAAAAACACAACAAAAAGGTAAACATTTACTAAGAGAAATAAGTACTTAAAGAACTGAAAGTAGTTCTTTGCATTTCGATAACCTTCAGTGTCATGTAAGATGTAATGCTTTTGTCTGTGGCTATGTAAATCTGAATTGCACTTTTAGGGTTACAGCAGAGGAGCTGACAGGTTGGCGTATACTTGACTGTATACTAGAGGAGAAATATTTTAAAGGTTCCTTTTGCCAGTCGTTGCTGGTCCAGCTAGAATTTAGAGTAGTCTGTGAAGAAAAGAGAACTGGGGAGTCTTGATAACTATATACAATTTCTGTTAGAAGAAAGTATTTGTAGTCGGAGTGAGTGGTAGATTCTTGCTGTTGTAATTTTTCTTTTTTGTTTTATTAGGACCTTCTGTTCAGAGATTTTATATATTAGGGTTACATTTAAAGAGAGATAATCAGGGATCAGACTATTTCTGTTTCTCAAGATCTCAAGGGTTGCTAACTCTGCTGCATTACTTTCTGTGTACTTCAGATAGTACCTGTTCAGCAGTGGTAAGGGCAAGCAGTAGCGGCTGTCTTGACTAGCCGGAAGTGTGAAGAGCTACCCATGGGTTTCTTTTTATTGCCCTTGTAAATCTGTAAGCGTAAGAGTACATGTCTTATACTTGTAGAAAAGGAAAAAAGAGAACAAAATGAAGAAAAAGAAAGAAAAGAAGAAAAAGAGAGAGAAAACAGGACCTGTCCAGCTTTCAAAGGTATGCGTGTGTGAGTCTGAAGTCCCTTTATATTTCTTATCTAAACACTTAGTCTGTCCTGTCGTAAAAATGTTGATACCACCACCAATTTTGTCATCAGCAAACAGAAACCTATTGCTTTGGACAGTTAGGAAGCATAAAATATTATTGTCTGTAATTTTATTGAAGATTTGTAACATTACAAAATAAAGCAAAGCTTACGTGTTTCTTGCATCTTTCTAATGTGTGATCTCATTTTAGTTCTTTAAAAACAAAAAGAAGAATGAGAACTACAGCATGATAACTGGAAAGAAAATTAAGATGAAAATAAAGAAGACTAAGCAGGATAAAGAGGTAAGAGTTCTAATAGTAGTCTTTTGTAGAAGAGTAGCTCTTACAGTGAGGAGTTGTAAATTGATTGTAGCTTTTAATGTGGCTATGATGCCATCTGAGAAATTTTAAATTCATTCTTTTGGCAGGTTTTGTGTTAGAGTGGAATGCTCGGGCATGGGTAGACAAACCAAAGGATGCTTGTGCAGGTTCTTAGAATTCCAGTCTGTAATGTTTTGCTGTTTGTGGCTTTCTCTGTTGATTTAATTTGCACTGGTTTTAATTGTCCTCATCTTCTTCCAGTCTCTTGTGATCAGTTGTAGTAATTGCTGCTTTACTGTGTTTTTCTAATGCTTGTGAGACTAGCCGTTATTTAGAGAGGAATTAAAAAAAGATGATAGTGGTACTAGGACCACGTACTCATGCATTCTCTCAAAGCAGTCAGATGATTTTGCTGAGATACCCAGGGAAATAGATGTAATGAATAGCATTTTGTGATATTGCTGTGCGTGTTGGGACTCAGCACTTAAACAACACGCTCACTCTTTTCAGCAGTTTCCACACCTTGGAGGGATCTGCAGAGGGCTTCTGGTACTAGTCACTAGGCGTTAAAAGTGATACTTCGCTGAGGTATCCAGTTTGGTGGATTCAGATTCAGCCGTAACAGTTCATTCTATAGCTACCAAAACAGACCTGAGCATTCCAAGTTAAATTTGATCAAAAATACATTATCTTCTTTCTGTGGCACTGATGTTTGTGTTAAATTACACTGAACGCTTTCTAGCCTTATCCCAGTAACCTGCTTCTTACAGTATTTGGTGTCAAATATTTGATATTGGTCCTCTTCTGATAGGTGTTCATGGTCATGAACATGCTGAATTGAACAAGTTCCATTCTGCACAATAGTTTAAGATTCAATCATTGTTTTATAAATTGTGATTTTTAAAAACACTGGAAACAAGTGTTTTGTCTGTTTGGGCCATCTGTTATGTGAAGAAAGAACCTAAATTCATGGTTCCCTTTCTGTTGTGCGGCAAACTGATGCTTATGAATAGAAAAAAATGATACTTCTCAAAGCATAAGACTTGCTGTGTGTACAGTGAAAGTTGCCTCAGACACCAGAGAATTGCATCTCTTCTGCTGGCGAGTTCCCTCCTGAGCAGGCTGTGAGCTACATGATGACAACCCAACGGAGCCTCCACAGGGAGCCACCTAGAAAATGTATCGCGAAATAGTACAGCGACAGCTTGTCTCCTATAGCATCACTCCTGAGTACCCATTGCCGTGCAGTTCCTCCAGGCACTCACACCAATCTGGTACCTGGTCATACCCAGCTGTTTGAATGTGGTGGTGTTTGTTGTGCGGTGTGCGGAGATGTGAAGGCCCCACGGAAAGCAGGGTTATGCAGCCTTGGTCCGCTGAGTGCAGGTCTGTTTGTTAAACTGCTGCCTCTGCTTTTCTGCTCTGCAGAGAGACCGGAACCGTGCAGAACTCCTCGAATTTCTGAACTCTGCCTTATAATGGGAAGAGTGCTGACCAAGGACTTTTAAATACTAAGCCAACGATCATCATGCCTAGCAAAACACTAAAGGGAAACTCAGGGAAGAGGACACCAAGTTTGACAAGACCAGACTCTCCTGCTGAGAAGACAGTCGGGATGTCCTATTTTAATGGCAAAACAAAGAGTAACTGATAACTTGTTAATGAAGATCCATGTCCTCCTTTTGAGATCCTAAGGTAATAGCCAGGCTGTGGTGTTACAGAAGAGCCTAAGAGTGTGTCAGTGACAATGATAAGAAATGACACGCCAAAGTCCAATAATGTAATTTCTGTCCTAACTGCATGCAGAACGCGCTCTGAATTTCGAATGTCTTAATGTTTCTAGTAGTTTAAGCAAAGCGGAGTATTTGTAAATGTCTATTTGAAAGATGAGGCGTTTCTATATGTATATTTTTTCCAGTAGTGGTTTTACTTGTCCTAAAGAGCAAGTTGACCTTTGTAAATAGAACGTGCTTTTACATAAATGATTTTTTGACAGTTCATTCACTTATATATAATTTTCTTTCAGAGTTTGAGATACGATCTTTCTCTGGACAGTTTATTGCTCTCTCTCACTAGAAAGTTTAACAGTAAAATACTCTAGAGCAGTAATGGTAGCTGAATTATTTTTATCCTAAAATAGACGCAGGAATGGTCTCTGGTTTTGTTTATCTGAATCAGCTTTTCAAAGGCAGTGCACAATAGATGGTTTACCCCTGACATCTGGAGCTGCAGTTCCTAGACCTAAAAGTTCTGGAGTTCTGGTCTGCCTTTCTGATCCCGTGAGCTGTGTATCAAATCTTTCTCTGTCGGAAGTGTGGCAAGGCACGTATCCAATGTGTTAGTCTAATGTAAAGAGAGAGAGCCGTAGGAATGATGCCAGGGCAGGCAGTGACAGTGACTCTCCAGGTGTGTTGACAGTCCACTCTGAGACAGGTCTGGATGTGCAGCTAGACCACAGCATAACTTGCGTGTGTGAGCTGTGGTAGTTTGCTCAGTTCTGGCTCGCTTCCTTCAGGAGTCTTGACTTTTGATTACCCAGCAGGCCCCTGTGTACAGAACCCTGATGTGGGAATTCCACTTGAACCCCTTGTGTAGCAAGTGCTTCTTGGGAACCACATTTCAGGAATGCCTGAAGAAAAGGAATCAAGGGTGGTTAACCTTGACAAGAATATCAGGTGTACAGTGGTCAGAGTGTGGGGAGTTCATTAAAGAGCAAACAAACAGAAAACTCTGTCTGCCGTGGTGTTTTAAGTAAATCTGAAGATTTGTACCATTGCACAAGGGGTAATTTTAGAACTGTTTTGACATGTGAAACCTTCTGAAGGTGATCGAATCCTGTCTCTTCCCTAAGGTTGTTTTTTTGTGAAACATTTTGCAATTGTAGAGATGCAACTTTTTAGAGACTAAAGTTCTGATCAGAGGAGGAAGTCCTTACATCCTTATGAACATAAAACACGAAAACACATAGGTAAGAACTGCAGTTTCCCAGACTTTTAATGTGGTGATGGAAGCTTTATTTACAGGCACTGTTCTGAAATGTCAGTAGGGGAAGAAACAAACAAACAAAACCCCTCCTTCTTTGTTTCATGTAGATTGTGCTTTGATTTATGCTAATTTGGTATCTTCTACCTAGAGATGTCAAAGCATCTTGCTCAGATAAGCAGCTTTTATCTCTGGACTTCTCTTAACAAGGTTAATCTCAAACATACTCTTAGAAGGCACTAACATCCTTGCCATTCCCTAGGTTATATGTAAAGATAGTATAATTTCCTGAAAATTTAGGAGGAGAGGGAAAAAAACCTAGAAATTTGGAAGACAGAAAGCAAACAGGAATGGGAAACCCAGAGATCTCACTTGTAAAGAACTGTGTTCAGACTTAATTGAAATAATCTGCTTTTTGCTGCCTTATTCAAGCTTGGTCAAGACAGTAAAACTCCTCCACTGTTCCATGCTAGTATGGAAGAGGCCAAGGATCTTTAGTAAGATGATGTGGTCTGTTCCTGTTTTAATCTTTTGGGGTTTTGGTAGTTGCCAACTCTGACTGTACAAAAATGAGTCAGACTTAAAAAAAAAACAACAAAACACCACCCAAACTTTTTTTTTTTGCTGTTTCAGGACAGAGGAATTTTTCCTATTTGGTTTTGACACGCTGGATATGCTTTGGTGACACTTCAAAGTATTTCTATGCCAGCGTGTATTTCTGAGCTATCATTTCTTTTAGAAAGCCAGGCTGCTTAAGTTCTGTGGCAGTGATTCAGTTTTATTCTCTCCTGCCCAGCCAGTTACGAGTGCTGTCTGAAACTTCCCAGCAGATGTGCTTTTATAAGCCTCCTTTTCTTTCCCACCCATCTCCGTATAGATTCTCGCCTTTCTAAAGAGGTTTGAGTTCATGTTGCCTCCTTCCCTTCCCTGTCTTTCCCCACGAGCACTGAGATTACGTGCATCTTCTGGGGACCGAGTGTCTCTGAGGTTGCTGTGTGGAGCTGGCCAACAGATTGCAGTCTCCCTGGTGACCCCAGGCCCATACAGCCGGAGTAACTGTCCATGCCTTGCTACCTCAGGAATGAAATTCATTTTGTTGACCTTTCACTAAAGCATAGCTTCTTAAAACTGCTTCAGATTACTATCATGGCAGCTGAACAAAAGATGGAGCCAGTTGTGAAGGTTATGGTAGTAAGGTAAGAGATGTAGAGAAATGTGATGAAATACAGACAGAGAAATTTGTGTGAGGGAACTGTGAAGCAGTGTGGGATGTTGACCTGATATGCAAATAGCTGACAGAGAGCCTTGCTACCAGGTCTCAAAAAAGTGCATATCATGGGGGAAGATGAAGGCTGGAACAATAGAAAAATAGAAAAGGTATGAGGTAGGGATAGAGGGAGACTGCTGCTGTCAGACATCATGGAGTGGGGCAGAGGTCAGGTGATAAGGAAGGGGCTGCAGAAGCTTACCTGGCTGGACAAGTTGAGATTCTTGCTAAAATGCTGAATAATAGAAGTCTTGCAGATGTGAAACGTACATTTTTGTGTGTGCGTGACAGTCTTCTCTATCACACCCACTTTCTGCGTCTCTGCACCATTTTCCATTCTGGGACTCAGAACTCAACTGATTTTTTTTTTTAACAACAGAAATTCCAGAAACAGAAATCACGGGGGTGGGAAGGAGGGGAAAGATATCTTCTCTGAGCCGCTGCCGCCATGCCCATCCTCCTTGGCACCGTTCTTTCTAAGTATTCTGTGCCGTTCATGAGAAGTTGTGCCACAAGCAGCAGAATTGGTAAGGCTCGATCTCTTAGGATTTGTGCCTGTTGCTCTTTAAGCCCTTGGTACCACACTAGTCCTGCCTCCTGCTTGTGTGCTGTAGTCAGGCAGGCATAAATATAAAATAGCTGTGTGGTTTTCATCAGTCCCATGGTGGAGGGTGTTCATTTCGACCTCCTGGATCTAGTGAGTAATTGTCATGAAGCGGGAAAGGATCCAAGAATTTCTGAAGATCTCTCCACACTTGATACAACTGGTAGTAGTCTCAAAAGCTGTGGGAAGGGAATGGAGCACAGTTACATAAGTTTTGTTTCTTACACAGGGAAGATGGGCAAACCCCCAAACATTAAGGAGTGGTTGATGCAAGTAATGAAGTGCTTCAGCCAGTTCTCGTGGGCAGTGCAGTTCTTTGTTACTCTTGTTTCCTTTGTGATTTGCCTGAACTTGACTTCTTTGCCCATGCAAAAATGTACAAGAGATCAAGATGACAAAATGCTTATTAAATACCACTTTCTCCTGCAAGTACTCGCCTCCATTGAGCTAAGATGTATCGTTCTGCAGTGCTGAGCAGGGCCTGCAATTCCAATACCCGTTCAGTACTGAGTGTGGTTAACCTTAGGCAAGTTGTGCTGTTTTGATGTACCTGGATGTGTCGCACTGCAGGAATATATAAGCTTCCCAGTCATCCTCTGCAGTGGGGAAAACTGAGTGAGCTCTATAGGCAGGGGAAAAGCAGGGGTCAAGGGCTGCAGTAACCTGCTCGGGTGAGGTGCGGGTGGGGGCCTTGGCCACTGGATGGAGCTCTGATACGCTTTGTTGTACAGGTTAAACAGGATCTTGGTCTTCACTGTGCATATTTAGAAGCAAGCTTCCAAAGTTCTTGCTCAGCTCTCAAGGTTGGGAGCTCCACTCTCATTTGGGCACTCTATGAAATGGCTGGATTTTAAGTGGTAGTGGGTCCTCCTGAAGGATACAAGGTCCTGGGCACACCTGAAAATCCTCCAGTCTGCTACTTGGTCGTATTTGAAACTGTAGGGGGATAAGCTGTTGAGGAGCTACTTCTTAAAAGTATTGGCCAACAGCCAGCCTTCCATTTCCATCTCTGGACAAGATGAATGATCAAAATTACTGTCCAGTGCAGAGATCATAATTTATTTGGCTGTTGAGAGCAGGTTTTTTTTTCCTGCCTCTTCAATTTCGGTCTTAAATTGTGATTCACAAGGAGTATGAAACATCTAGTGCTGTCTGAGTGGACAGTAGGACATGATGCAAAGGGCTGTAAGGGAGCAGTTTTCGAGCCTTTTCAAGCAGCGTGAAGAACATCATTAATACCAGTCCGATAAGCGTACATCGATCGCAGAGGCACAGTATTTAAGACGACGACTGTCCTAATACCAACACGCTGGCCACTGGTGCTGCCTTCCAGTAAGGCACTGAACGCTACTGCTAACATCAGCTGTGTTTATCTTGCTCTCCATTCTTAAGCTGTTCTGTGGGTGACAGTGGTGTGAGAGAAAGGTAGTGTGAGAGTGAGGAATCTGTGTTTGTCGGGAGAGGCCTGGTTGGAAAGTTGGTCCCTGTTTCCTTGTTAATCAGTGCTGGGAAATGTGCCGGCAGGTGGCATTGCTGTCCAGCTGGACTGTCACGGATTGTTTTTTTGTTTTTTGTTTTTTTTTTAACCTTTGGACATTGGCTTTGCACTTTCTTATTCTGAAACCCTATAATTAGCCTGCAAAGGCCTAATTATGTGTTGTTGATGGGGAACATTTGTTATTGCTGTCCTCTGAATTTAATCCAGTCTTTGTTCATTTCTTGCTCTTGGCTTTGCTGTGGACAGACAATAGTCTCTCCTGCTGGTGCTTGTGTGCCGAAGGCAGAAGGAAGCCTGTAACTTGTAAGCAGGTGAATGCAACAGCAGCAAATTGCTGAGAGCCAGCAGGGGCCTGGAAGGACCAGGTGTTCTTGCACCATTCCTACCTGGGGCTGCCGAGTTCTTCAGCAACTGCACCTTGCTCGCCTCCATCTCATAAATAATTTCAGACCTACATTGCCAGAATATAGAAAAAAAAATTACTTGAGGAGTATTTCACTGTCACTGCTTCATACGCCATCTGGTTATTAAATAGTCTTCAGACTAAATAAGGTGCAATTTGTTGCTTTATGCAACTGGACACTGCAAAGAATAAGTTTGGAAAAGCTACTGCAGACGGACTGTGACCTGATAGAGGCCTCAGAGAATATGACGTTATGATCACTAAACAGGTATAACAGTAATTACATTCTGAGAGTATATGCTCTGATGTGGGAAACACCCATGCTCTTTCCTATATTGTTGCAGTATCTGCTACTGGGTCAGGTTAGATTTATTTGGTAGAGGCAAAATGTAATTGTGACTAAAATCATAGAATCATAGAATGGTAAGGGTTGGAAGGGACCTTAAAGATGCTATAATCTGGTTATCTAGCCAAGACCCTAGGAATTTACATTTTTATGAAGTGTACAGTATACCCAGATGACCATAAATCACCACATCATTCACTGTGCTTCTTGTAGCCCTTTGCCTTGCCTTTCTGCAATTTTTCTTAAGATCTCAGCCTGCAAAGATTGTTCCTGAGTTTGAGATCTTTGTGCAGCAACTGCACAGAAAATACATCGCAGTCATTGGGAGACCTAGGCCTGAGACCCAACTCTTGAGGGCCAGCACCGTATCATTCTGACGTAAGCCAGCTTGACATGTGGCGTGTCTGTTCATGGAAAGGGAACAAGAGGTCCCTTGTGCTGACAGCCCACAGCACAGACAGCAGTACCAGGGAATAGCAGGGGCAGAGATGACGACGTCTGTGCCTGGCACAGGTGGGTGGAACTGAGGGAGGGTTAATAGCCCTTCCTCTATTGCAGGGCACAACCAAAAAGGCTTTGACTCCTGCAGCCCAGTGCTTCTCGGAAAGCTTTTTGGGCAAAACTACAGTGCAGTGTCCCTTATCAGGGAGGTGTAGCAGAACACAGGAATATCAGAATGGCCATCCAGTCAAGGCCTAGCCATGTATGGTTTTCCTCTGGGAGAGGCCTATAGCAATGTTTTGGGGAATCAGTGTAAGCAACAACACAGAGAGATTTGCTTGTCCACAGCTTCTGGCAAGGAGTGGCTTAAGCCTTGTGCTGTAGGCTGCATCCTGACCACTGTGGTTTAATAACCCTCTGAATGCACGTAGTCACCTTTTGGAACCACTCATCTGTCTGATCTCCAGAATGTGCTGAGCAATGCAATCCATACTTCAGTAATATTTTGTGTGAGGGAAAAATTACTTCCTTTTGTTTAACATTTGCATGTACAACGCTCAGCAGAAGGAGCCATCTGGGGCCATCTGCTATATTAAGGTGTTCTAATACCCAGGATCAGGTACAGAATCAACAGGAGTGACTCAAAAGTATCTGGAGACAAAACATCCATTTTGTCACTTATACCTTCTCATTTCCTGGTAATACTGGTTCATGTAAGACGTGCTTGGAAGCTGGTTGATGAAGACGTAAGTTCAAAGTTGTATCTGTAAACCACTTTGCTTCAGAGAATTTCAGACCTTTGCAGTTGTTTAATCATGGTTATTTATCACCTTAAATCTTGGGATCTGTTTGCAGAGGTAGCAAGATTGAAGACAGGTGGCTGCATTTGTAGTCTGTACAGAGAGGGTAGATTTTTTTGTTTAGCTGAAGTGCCGTTACCATTATTGCCTTTCTCCTTCCACATGTACGCAGGCAGTGTCAGGGCAGTGGAACAGCTGTTGTGTTTGGCTAGATGTGGACAGATTATATTTCAGGAGATCTTTAATTAAAGACAACAAATACAAAAAATTGTTTTCTATTTCACAGCTTTGCTTTAATTCTCTGAGGTTCCATGATGAAATGTATAAACAGTGCAATCTCAGCAGACAGGTATTTCCTGCGAAGCTTACTCCCAGTTCCCCACGGCATGATAGCTGATGTTACGCTAATCTGGGTGAGGAACCTCACCTCTTGCACGCCTTTGCTGGCTACCACAGCCTGTGGGCCAGGCTCACCTGTAGAGTCCATAGAAGCAGGGCTGCATAGTCTCTCTCAGGTGAGTAGTGACTCTGAGGAGTGTTGTTAGCCCCGTGAAGCTGAGCAGTGGTGTTACCGATAGAGGTGTTGCCATTATTTGTTAGAATGTATAGTAAGTCTAGAACTGCTTTTTCCCGGATGTAATAATGTCCTTTGGACAGCATAACACTATCAGCTATGGGACAACAGTGATGCTCTGCGATGATACCAAAATCCTTGCTCACTGAGGATTTAGAATGATTTGTGTTCAGTTCAGTTGTTTGTTAATGATGTGCTGCTATTTCACTTTTTATTCTTGTTAAAGAATTAAGACTTTAAGTAATCACTGGACTAGCTCTCAGGAGGGGCTACAAACAAATTGGAGAGTCTCATCAGGGCTGTGTAGAAATGCTGGGTTTTCCTACACTAGCAGATAGTGCAGCCCAGGAGGAGTAGAGCTGCAGAGTCAGACAGTTGTCGGTGAGGACCTGATGTTCACACTATACAAATTTCATGAGCGTTTACTTCAGACCAGCGTTAGTCCAGCTTTATGGTCCGTGAGCCAGCTGCGATGGATCATTTGGGTTAACTTCATCCAAAAGCAGCCTAGTTTTCCCACTGTGCCTGCCCCATGCCATGGCCCATAGCACAGTAGGTGAGGACAATCAGGAGTTGCATGCTCCTGATTTGAACTAAAATACTAATTTAGCCACACAGAACGTGAAATTAGGACAAGGCAAACATGGGTGGGTAGTTGTTGCCATGTGCTGTGACCAAAGGATCATTTATGGTTCAGTCCATGGCATTCCTAAGAAAAATGAGCACAAGTACAGTGCAGCAGTCATGCATCCTAACCACCTCCCCAGCTCTGCTTCAGTACCTGCTGGTGCACACACAATGCAGAAGGTCACAGTCAGTCTAAGCAGCTGGCTACAAGCAAACATGATACTATTTCTAATACTTTTAAGAGTACTGGATAGCAGGCAGTAAGAACAGAAGCCTCATAGCTTGATATCTGAATATCCCTTTGTCATCAGATGCTACTGTGAGCCTAGTGTAACTTGCAGAAGTGGCACAGGGAGAAGGGTACTGTTTAAAAGCCTGGGTTACATTTTATTGTGGAAATAGAAATTATAGGTAAGTTGAGGCACAGCCTGGCCTCCATAGCATACATGGCTTTGACCAAAGGTCAGATTTGTCTGTTTACTGGCTGTTAAATGAGAATGGTGTCTGCTAGCTGGATGTTGTTAATGAAGGACACAGTATGATCACAGGCTGCTGCGACAGTGTGAACACCCTTCAGGTGATTTCCTTGGCTTTGTATATTGCTGTAGGGAAGTTAGTTACTCCTGATTCTCCTTAAGGAAGAGTAAGCACATTACAGACACTGTACTGTAACAAAGAGCTTTATGTCAGTGTGTCAGAGTGTCCCATCTCTCCCAGCAGTCCATCAAATATTGCATCAATACAGTCAATACTGAAGGTGTCAAAATAGAACGTGAGTGCAAATAAAATGACTACAGAGCTGTAGCATGAAATTCGTGAACTCATCTCAGCCTTCAGTACCATACAGTAGCTTGCAAATGTATATAAAAACGATGGTTAACTTTTTGCCAAACAAGAGTTTTCCTGCAAATTGTGGTGATCTGTTGCTAGACATCCCACATCTTCTAGACAGCTACAGCTACGCTAAGTATGTCAAGCCTTTGTCTTTTACTTCATATACACAATCACATTACTTCACAAGGACATAACAGCCGAAAAACACCAAGCTGATTGTCGGAAGGCTTTAAACTCTCCCTCATTGACCTAGAGTTGAAATAGCCCATCCCAAACTGGATGCTGTAAGTGGAAGCCCTGAGTTTTTAATTAAAAGCAAGCTTCTGCTTTCAGGCCCAAGGAGGGTTGCTGGCAGCAGCGTTTACCAAGGGACTAGAAACTACAGCCTGGTGCTAGTAAGAAAGCCTTGTGTTCCATCTTAGATAGCCCAAAGGGGAGAGAGGAAGAGCCAGAATCCCACAGTCTCAGAGAGCTCTTAAGGGTTTGATCTTGATCTTTGTTTTATGCTGCCCTCCCCAATCTCTGGAAGAAACTGCACGTTTCTACTCTAGGATAGATTTCATGTGCTGGAATTCTTCCCAGAGCTGGCACAGCTT
The DNA here is from genome assembly GCF_030867145.1 of Opisthocomus hoazin. NCBI lineage: Eukaryota > Metazoa > Chordata > Aves > Opisthocomiformes > Opisthocomidae > Opisthocomus > Opisthocomus hoazin. The sequence continues at coordinate 26,708,731 of NC_134415.1, forward strand.
CAAAGGGTTTTGTCTTGGCTGTAGTACCCACATGGTGCTGCAAAGGTCCCCAGGGAAAGGAGTTGGAAATGGGTAAAAGAACAACAAAGCTACAGGGTCCTCCAGGAGGCTATACCCCACAGGGATGATTCCCCAAAAGCCAGTCATACAGGGAAATCCTCATCTCCTGTTGGTCATCACAAAGCATCCTAGCCCTTGGCTTCTCAACAAGACCCATGATCTTCACAGTGTGCCACTCTCATTCCTTTGCTGGTGAGAGTTGTCCTTACAGACGCTGAGTTAGGGCCCTGGTAGCTTTTCTGCAGCAGCATTTTCCTGTTTCTTCAAGGTCTCAGCAGAGCCATGCTGGCCTACAAGCTACCCAGCTTGCATTAAAGATTTTTTGTAATAGTATCAACTCACTGGCCAACAGCCTGTGATACACTGGAAAGCTCTCTTCTGAACACTCAAGAGAGAAGACTAAGGGAACAAATCTCCATCTACCAGAGCCCTTCAGTCGCTTAGAGAAGCAGCTTGTTAAAATGATCTCAACTATTGCAGCTGTACAAAGAACCCTGTAGATGACTGCTGATTCCCTTCACCCTTCTCTATACGTTGATACTATACTTCAATACTCTCTCAGGCTTAGCCATAAACATTAATTTTGGCCCACTGACTTATTACTGGCATGTGGGATGGAGCACTTACCTCAGCAAGACAGAACATTGAGGACCAAGAACAGCACTTGACACAGCACTGATGTATCCACCTGTATATCTACACAGCAAGTTGCTAAATTTGTATCATCTGCTCTGCAGGTGCAAGGTTCAGGGGGTTCTGCATGCACAAAAGAGAAAATACCCAAGAAACCTGAGCATGCCTAAACTGGTTACTATAGAATAATATTGGTCTTTCATCTAAAAAAGCTTGGGTCTGTTTCTACTCAGGTTGGATTGCTAACTGTCAGCAAAAAGCTGATCAAGAGCAGTGCTGAGGTTACCTGTGAAGTTTGTTGTAGCACTGAGGAAGGTTATTAGTTGGAAAAGGAAGTTCAGTTCCAAATCAGATACTAGCTTTAGCTCACAGGCCTGATCATGCAAGCCTTACTCATGTAAGTGGCTGCCTTGCTTTCAGCAAGATTGGTCCAGCCAGCAGCTCTCACTAGCTTGGGCCAAAAGCTTTTATAGATAACTACATCCAGGCTGGGGGGCAAAAGGGAAGACGACAGACATCACAAAGCTAATTCATTTTTCACAAGAAAGCAGTAATGAAAATGAGATAGTAAGTGAGCCTTGCCCTTAAGGTTGTGGAATAACTACAAAATTAAAGGAAAAGCTAGCATGTTTGGTAATAAATTATGTCACACACTGTGGGCATCAGCAGCAGTTACTATGGACACAACTTCCAAGAGAGAGACAGGCAGGAAGAGAGAGCCGGAACAAAGTAGAAACAGTAGAGCTAAAAAAGGGTTAACTGGGATTTTGAGAGATCACTGTCTAAAAACCTTGGTCAGTATAGAGTCAGTAATCCTTGGCATTCCGAAATTCTGGCATGCTCCAAACCCTCCTGGTGGGCTGGGTGCCCCGTTCCACATCCTCAGAGATGGTCTTGATGTCACTGATGAATGGGGAAATCCTGGACCGGGATTTAAACGTTGTTAAGGAGAGGCTGGTTTTGTTCTTTGTGTTCCATTGCCTGGCAAGCTTCTTGGCCTCTTCCTCCTCCTTGATCTTCTCAGCAGCTTCCTGCAGGACAGAGCGGAAGAGCCGGGATACTTCCTGCACTTCTGGTTCATATTCAGCAATGAGTTGCCGGAATCTGAAAGCACAGTCAAGGCACAGCTTTGATTAAAAACATCAAATTAGGGATTGCTGCCAAGTCACTGTGCTAGGCTTGGAACTTGCACTGTCCTGCAAAATGGGACTCCCTGGACTGAAGGGAACAACAACAGGGAGGGGCCCTGAAGATAGGCTCAAGGTCTCTAAAATCACAAGCAAGCCAGAGAATGTAAGGAAGCAATGAATCACCATTTCTCATAAGCACAAGAAGTAGTAGGGAGCACCAAACAAAGCTAGAAGGTGGCAAGTGTGAAAGCGAAGAAAGTGCTCTTCTCACACATCACCTATTAAATCAGAACTCAGTGCTATCAATCGCTTAAAAACCAAAATTATTAGGCAAGTTTGTGGAAAATGTCCCCATCACTGCTGATGAAACGTGATTTTCCAAATGTAAATCCTCGCTCAAGTAGTCCTTGAACTGCTTACTAGAAGCTGAGGATAAACCAGGGAAAGTCCCACTAGACTCCCCCTTTTTCCAGTTTTCATTCCCCATAGCATTACCCAGTGGCCACCAGACAGAACAAAATCCTGTAAAACTCTTCCTTTTGTTACATGTTTGATAGTCTCTCAATATTCAAATTTCAGTGAAGCAGTATTTCTTCCTCCCATGGCTTTCTGTAAGATAACGGACTGACTCAGCTGATAACACCTTTATTGGCAGCATGATGCTGTATCTAATTAGACAACTGTGAATTACTCCACTGCCTTCTTAGCAAAGAGGTCAAAATGGTTTTTGATGTATATTAAGCTAGATTAATACCAAGGAAGTGAAGAATTATCACTGTTTATTTTGCAGGTGAGGAAGATGAGATTCAGAGCAGGATAGTTTTCTTGAAGTCACTGGCTGGGCCAAGAGGAGAACATACCATTGCTGACACCTTGTTGGGCGATTTGGTCCCCAGCCTGGAGAGTGTGGGATCCACTCCCAAGGCTCACACACTGGTCACATAGGTATTCTGATTGTTCTGTAATAATATGTGTTTATGACAGATGGTAATATGACTACTCTTCTACTAAATATTCAGTTCTTAACATAATTATATCTACAAGCAGACAGAACGCTAAACTAGTACTTCACTAAAATCCAGGTATTTCTACTTCATGAAAGGTAAAGCGTCTACGGTCTGTAAGCATTTTGATATTTTTCTCCAAGAGAACTGAATGAGGATGGAAAATAGTAGGACTGCATTTAAATAAGCCTAATACAGCAGAAGCTGATAAGAGTAAGATCCCACTTGTTTTTTTGATAAGCCCTAGCAATGTAACAAATGCACTATGGAACTGCACTGCTTAATGGTGTACCAAAGGGTACCCAAGATTATATGTACAGAAAGAAAACCAGAGATAAACCAAGAAGACTCTTTGTACATTTATACCTTTTGACTCTTACTGTGGAGGCCTGGTATTGGACATAGATCTTTACATCATGCTGTATCCCAGATATTTCAGTGTGCTTCTCTCACAGCAAGTATTGGCAGCTACGTGTACAGCTGTGGAGACACCAGTACTGCACGCTGAGGGAACTTGGTATCAGCAGAAGCACCAGTCCCTTTCGGGGTCAAGCTAGAGGAATTTGACACAAAACCTACCAAAGTCACCAAGATGTTCCTTAACCATTGCTCCGGCTGAATTCCTGATCTCCTTCCTCCACCCCCTGACCGAAAAAACCCTCTAAACTTTGAACATTTGGGTGCACAAAGCCTCTGAGACACTGCAGTTCACACTGGTACGCAAATACTTACACAGTGATGCTAAACGGAATTGTGCAGAGCCTGTAAGAGCAAGAGACTAGGTCTTGCCAAGGGTTAGCACATAGCAGTGGTAACAGATTTGCTGTACATTGCAAGCATCCTGTCTTCCTTCTGAGAGGGCACTTCAGTGGCATTATCAAAGAGCCAAAAATACAGTTCTCATAATAAATACACTTTTTCCTTTATCTGAGTCAGAAGCATAGACAGATGAGTCCATCGAAACCCAAGTCTTTGCAACATTATTATTATTATTATTATTATTATACCAGGGAAAGCACCTTCAAAGGACTTCTATTGCAGAGGTGAACTGAATGAGTCATCCTGTTATTGTGTGTTTTAAAGACAGATGCTGTCATATTATATATATCTATCAGTACATCCTCTTCTTTTGTATTGGCAATTGTGCACCCAAAAGGCCTCATCACTGCCTCCAGTTTTAAAGTCTGTGTGTCATACTGCTGGATTGTGGCTTCAGAGCAAGTAGCAGCATGTCAGGCTGTTACTGGACCAGTGACAGGCTCTGGGAACAAGAGGGAAAATGGGTGGTACGATGGCAAATTTGCCCCCTGAGCACAGAGCTCTAATGCTAATGTCCCATGTTGCTAATAATACTCCCAACCAATCTAGCTGAAATAGTTTTCTAAAATCCATGTAGCTTCCCACCTTCATAGCTATCTGCCTGTTTGCACTCTCCTTAGCTATGGCAGCAAGAATTGTTCTGTGAACTCTGCTTTTGCTGTTAAGATTTAAACCTGACTTTTCAGGACCAATACAAAAACTACTTCATATGGAGCAGATCTAAGAAACAGAGAGAAAGCAATCCAACAGACTGTCTGCCAGTCACCCAAAGAAAAGCCAGTCTTATTCAGAGGAGAAGGGAAAGGGGGCCCCTTCCTCTCCCCTACTAGGATGAACTAACTTTGCCCCTTTATTAACGCCCACCTAATGTCAGTACCAGCATGTCTGTGTAAGGGACAGCTCAGGTATGAACTCCAAAAGGTGTGTGTACTACAAATATGTCTCAGCAGAAAGGATGGACAGGTTGTCAGGGGCTCAGGTCTAGCTAAACCAGTCTGTGTGTCAGAAAATAGATGATGTTTGCTGCAGCCACCTACGTATAATTGAAACCATCTTGCCCAACTATCAATGAAAGCCAGTTGATGTGCTGGATGATCCAGCAGTCTGCTCCGCCCAAAACACGCAACGTATAAAACAGTAAAACCACTGGAATCAAGGAATATGGGCTTGTATCCTGGGAAACCAACTCCACACAAAGCTGCTCACTGGAATTAAGCACACAAAATTGCACAAGGCTCACCTATCTTCTAGCACAGGTTAACGCCCTTACACTTTTGCATGGAATACTTTCAAACTAGGCAACTTCACAACCCTATCTAGAAATCCCTCCACAGGGTTTCCTTACTCATAAGAAAAGTATACCTGTCTGTCTTATTTGTGAAACAAGTTATGATACTACTGGTAGCTAATCTATAATATATTATGCTCGTCCCGCAGTCTTAGACGTGACTGTCAACAAAACTCACCTTGAGCCAGCACAGAAGCCTGGGGAGTGTGTATATGCACACATAGGGATGAGCACATTCCCCAGTCCAGGCTGTGTTTTAATCACAGCTCAAACAAATTTGTTCTTTAAATTGTGACCCTTGCGTTTACTCATACGGCCACTGGATTTTAAGAATCTGGCTGCACTTGGCTCATACTGGCACTGCTTTTGTTAAAGCACTGTCACCTGCTCATGTTATTCTGTAGGTCCCCAATTCAGTTGGTTTCCTCAGTACAGCCGGAACATTAAAGACCTGTTAAATGCAATGGAAGTCTGTGGACTTAATATGCTTATAGTTCAGTGTATTGCTGAGTGCCTGTCTGAACTGGGAGCTCTAAGTAGATTTAGTCATTCAAAGAAAACGTGGGGTGCTTAGTGCCAATAATTAGCTGCTGACTCCTGAATCTATATTTTGAGCAAGAATTCTGGTTATATTGTAAAGCTATGAATAGCTTTGCTAGAGGCTACTTGACTCCCAAAAGGACTATGGCATTCCCACTAACTGCAACACTTGTGTCACATCACCTCAAACTTAAGGTCACAATTGTAAACAAATCCATTTCTGATTTTAGGCATTTGTCTTACATTCAAGCATGCTAGGAAGTCCTCTTCTGCTCTACACAATCCTTAGAAAATTGCAGTACTTAGGCTGTGGTATTAATAACATCTCAGATCACAAAATGTGGGTTTACATTTCCATATTAGGGTTTTTTGTTTGTTTCTCTCTGGGCACAGAAGGACAGAAACCAACTGTTTCACTTTTGCTGAAACCGAAAGAAATGAAACGGACTGTAACTAGCTCTGATTAGAGCTAACGCTCTGACTAAAGATGGCAAAAATCTACCATTCTGTATTAGCAAGCTGCTAGTTTACTCATTCAGTTTAACCATGGCAGTTAGGTATTAAGGGCTTCACCAAAGTCATTGTCACTTCCTTCAAATGCCTCCAGGATTTACTTTTAAATATAGTCAGCGATCTTCAACCCAGTAATCTAAAGCAAAGTTACACCTAAATGCAATAGCTTTATTGGTATGAGGTGAATCAGAATGTCCAGATATCTGATGGTATTTGCAGTGTACTTGAATCCTTCCAGAATTTCAAGAGACTCAAAAGAAAAGTTTCTATTGACCCAAAATACAAAACAGGCCAACTGGATCTGAAAAAAACCTCCCATTTAAGAAGTGCTCCTTTCCAGCCTCCTCCACATCTAAAGAAACAAATTTATGGAAACTCCACCTCTCAGTACATGTGACTGTAGCCACAGAAAAGGACAATTTGGATAATCATTTAGACCTTTGGAGAATAAAGTGACATCTCTGACAACTTGTACAAAAATGCTTTGTTCGGGCTTTGAGTCCAAGCTTGGAATCTCACAAAGAAGGAGACCTTGCATGACACAAAACAAACTCTGCAGTCTTGCAAGATGCATGGTACTTGTGTTATTCAAGTATTGCACGCTTGTCGAGTACATCAAAAAAGACATCTGAAGTCCAAGATGGAAGGGAAGGAATCAAGCTTAATATTTTGGACAGAATCAAGGGCTTCAGTAAGGTACATGCTTTGCATTTAAATTTCCAAATGCAAGCTTGTAGATTTTTTTTTTTGGTGGAACTTTTTTCTGAAAGTTACTACACGTTAGAAAATCACAGTATATTCAAGAGGAAACACCAGCAGATCTTGTGATTAAAGTACTTCACTGGAAATGTGAAGATTTCAGTTGAATTCCTATTATACTCATCTTGTGCAATTTTGGGGAAGTTATTAAAATTTCCATGCTATCTCACTTTTTGAGAGAAGAATTTATCCAATTTTGGCTGTCTCTTAGTTAGATGGCGCGCTCCTTATTTCTCCTGTGCATTTTCAGCTCCTAGTATGGCATGCTCCATTCTTTTTCATTGTTTCCACAGCAGCAATGAAAATTTCTGAACCACAGGGTTCTCAGTTAGAAGGTAGAAAAGAAGAAGGGTCAACTTTTCACATTTCCAACACAAGAAGAAGGGATTATCAAATAAAACTAATACACATTAGTCTGAGATAAGCAAAATACAGTTTTTTACAGCAGAGTTGTAGTTCAGATGTGGAATTCTGCCACGGGGTGCCACAAATGCTGAAAGTTTACAAGAGTTCAAAAAAGGAAAACCAAACCCCACAACCTAAACAAACTGCTGAAAGAAAAAGCCACGCAGGGCAATTACAGACAGAAGGACCACTTCTGGCTCCAAAAGTCTCCAAGTTACAAGGCACGGCAAGTTGGAGGCAATATACAAGATACTGTAATTGTCCATACTGTTTTATTTGCTTGCCTTGTTCTTTTCTCTCTTTCTTACACTGATGCTAGTGGCCATTATCTCACATACAGATTGCACATCAGATCAAACAGACCTTTGACCCAGTCCAGTTCTGGCATTTTTGTGGCTATGACATTCTCTTCTCAGTCATGGAATTGAACCAACAGAGGCTATGCAAGCCTCATTTTTTAAATGTGGCCCTGCTAACCATGCAAAGTCCATAGTACAGAACAAACAAAAACATGCCACGTCTTGAATCATACTGTAATACAATTTCTGGTAGCCTTATAATAGCAATTTATAGAAGGATGAGTTTATCCCTTTTCAGTTATACCCACATAGAGCCCACCAGTGTCGCTGAGTACGTTTACTGTGAGCAGTGTGCTGAATCCTGAACAACAGTGAACAACCACTACAAGCTGCACTGAAATCACGCATCTTGCATGATCTCAGTTTGAAAAAAAAGAAAAAAGCAGAGTCGCAGCAAGTTGACATGGCTCAGCTTAATACTCTTTTCTGAAGGAGATGATGAACCTTGGGGCCTCCCAACCCCGGCAACCAAAGCCTGCTCTCATGGAAATAGCCTGCTTGCCAGACAGGCCTTGCTCAGTGGCCCTAGGGATGGTGAAAATAACTCAGAACCCCACGGGGTTTGTAGTGGCTTGTTTACAGCATAGTTTGGAGTTACACAAACACAAGGCAGGTACCATTCCCAGCAAACTCACTGGAGAGAACTCAGCCCCTGAATGATCCCAAATCTCTGATTCTGCCACCCTAGCAACCTTGCAAAAGCCAAAGCCTTGTGCCAGCTTGCTTCCAAGCTTCAGCCTCGGACAAGACTGGGCCTAGAGAGGTAGCTTTGGAATTCTTTCCTGGCCACCCCCACTGTAAGACAGAGGACCAGCTATTTCCAACCCTCTTCGCTTGTAGTTCAGGAGTTGTAGATTCATTTGCTCATGAGAAAACAGGTGCCACCATATGCAGTGAGGGACTGCAGGGTGCTAAGCACCCCATTGTATATGGCCTGCCAGGACTGTCTTCTTTCTAATCCCAACTGACGAACATGTTGGAACAAGGGAAGTGGCTTATAAAGGCCCATTTCACAACTTTGCTTTGGCTAAGGTGGACTTCAGAGTCACTACTCCTCACTTGCACTGTTCTAAGTGAGAGGGTTTAACTTGGAAGACCCTCCCCCCAAGGGAGGGGTCACCTTTCTCACTTCCGGTTTGCATGCTACAGCAGACTTAGATCCATTTATGAAAACATTTCACAGGTTACTCAGCTGGCAAGCAGCAGTCCTATGTCTAGCACCTGAAAATCTCAACACCAAGTCCAAGAGGCTCTGTCTACAGCTATGCTGCAGAAGGTAGAAGCACCACCCACCTATGCAAGCCAACTGCATGCCCCGCCTGCATCCTACTCCACGCCAAGGCTGTGGAGGGAGAAGCATGCAATACCTCCTTTCTCTGGGAACACCTGGCTCACAGGCTGAAGAACACAACAGCACCTCTTGGCTAGTCTGGACACTGGGGACAAGTGCCTTCACAAACCTGCTGCACAGCTGAAATCAAGGAAGGAAGGGTCCAAGGAGAGCGGACGAATACCAAAGCGGGTTGTTCAGAGGCTTTGGAATCTCCATCCTCACAGATATTCAACAATGGACAGGACAAGACCCTGAGCAACCTGATCTAACTTTGAAGTTGGCCCTACTCTGAGTAGGAGGTTGAGATACATACCTCCAGAGCTCCCTTTAAACCCCAATTATGCTACAATTCTAAAGACTGAAGCAAAAGCCATCACAATACTGAAATGCTAACTGTTTATCAGGCATGATAAAACTTCCCTGGCTGCTCAGGAGCATGAAGTACTCAACCCAGTCTCAGAGGAAAATGACATTTAGTAGCTTTTGGAGGAAATGATACCATGTTAAACTGACTTAAAACATTAGATTTCTCTTCTTCCACAAAGACACCATCACAACATGACTAATGGTACAGGATGCCAGGTTTTTGTTTTGTTAGTGCTAACAACTCTCATTCCCTCCTCACATGTCGCAAACAGTAGAGGGGGAAAGGAAAGGTCTGTAGCATCAGATCATTTACTGTACCTGAGTATGACAGGCCCACAGTAGGAAGGATGTATTTTGGTACACATATCCTCCAGCTGCAGCCGTTCTCCTGGGCTGATATCATAGCTCTGCTTTGGATAGCTGACCAGCCAGCCGTAGTCCACCCCAGTCTTGATCTTGCGATACTCATTCTCCCGCTCTCGCTGCTGCTTCTCTGCCTGCTTGGTCTGCCAGTTCAGCTCCATCATTAGTGTCTCAACCACCATTTCTGTGGGGTTCCTCTGGGAAATGCGGTTTGAGGGCTCATTCCACCTGAACCAGGATGCCAATGACATAGCGCTCTGTGTTTCTTCATTGGGAGCGGATTGAGCGTGAGGAGGGAGAGAAAAAGAACAGTGCTATCATCAACACACCTCAGCTGAGAACATTCTCCCACACATACCCCTTGAGTCTGTTGTTCACCTAAAAGTGCTCCTGGATTAGCCACTTAGAACTCACTGGTGCTGCGCACCTTGAGAAATCTCACCCATAGCACCCAGCTTGTGCAGAGGGTGAGACAAAGGGCAAAGAGGCACTATTTCTCTTGAACTTCCAGCCACTACGTAATTAAAATGACAGTCACAGTTCTTATGTCTGAAGTCAAGTTATAAGGATACCTTGCTCCCTCTGGGTTAGGCTGGGGAAGTGTTCTCCTGCCCACATGGAAGGGCTGGGGCTATGGCTTGCCTGTCTGAACCCTCATGGGAGGGCATGACCTTGCAGCCTCTTACATGCAAAAACTTAACACATGCAGTCAAACTATTGCTGGGAGCCACATTCTAGTCAGCAGGAGATCCTCAGGGAAGAGGGGAGGATAGGTGGCCTGGGTGGGTTTGCTGCTTGCTGTGACATAAGTGGTAGAGCTCACCTGTACTTAGGTAGTACTGGCACGAACAATAGCTGCATGAACTACAAGGCCAGGCAGAGCTTTAACCATTATTTTGCAAATGTGTTGTTGCATGCAGAAGGGGAGGCTGTGCCATCTTCTACGAGCTGAAGTCCAACTGTCAGCTATGCTGGAAGAGCACACTTTGGGCACTACCACCAGCGCCAAGGGAACTGAGGCTGGGCTGAGAGAGATGTGGCAGCACATCAAGGTTTAAAGCGTTACTGCTTCTAAGTGAGAGATTTCTGCTGCTGGGGAGTTAGCCAGCACTTAGAAGGCAGAACAAACTGCACCAATCAGCTCATCAAAAATGGAATTAACTCCCCACCCAGCCAATCCCTTCAGGTAGTCACTTCAAGAAGACAATGCATGGAACAAAGTTATTAACTATTGTATCTGTATATAAACACACTGGAGTCCAAAGCAGGCACTAGGGACCTGAACAGGAGCAAAACAGCATCTGTTTCTTCACACAGCACAGTTATGTGCCTTGTTGCTCCCTTCCATTAGTCCCCAGGGAGAAGGGGTGGCACAAATAATGGTTGCAGCTGGGATTATTAAAAGGCTGCTCCTTGGCAGCAGCTCGAGCAGGATATGGCGTCAAACGTTAACATGAGGGCAATGGATTAAAGAGCCTGATTCTGCAGGGCCTGAGCAAATCCTCACTACTGAGAGACACAAACACGAAGACAGACATAAAAGGGAGAAAAATACTCTTTCGATTTAAGCTACCATACTAGGGCGTAGAGCCTTTAGTGACAATGCAAATCACCAGAAGCTCCTAACTACCCAGTACTCCCACTAGAGTTGAGAGCCAGGAGCTCCCAGACTCCCTAGAAGAACAATGGTCTACAGGATTCTGCCTTCAGTGTCTGGAAAACTGTCACCGTCTGCACCAGGTGAAAAGGGTGCCTCAGTTCCTTTTATGCCTTTATCACTTGCTGTAATGTAGCCTTGTTCTCTTTCAAAAATGTTCATCTTATCTAAATATGTCACACCATTAAAGGAAAATGCTCCACAAATCTGGATAGTCTGTACAGCATCCCAAGTTTAAAACAACTTCAGGGTCTAATGCTTAGGCTTTTCTAGAATCAGGAAGCTTGCCAAACTGCATCAAAGGACTAGTTTCTCTACTAATATATCCTACCTCTTCCAGCAAGCAATACTGGTTTCTTCAGAAGGAAGACATAAAAGGGTTGAAATCTTCCACAGGACACAGATCCAGCTACCTAGGTGTGTAAGGCTACAGGCCTGTATAAACATTAACACCTTTGCTAGTTTACAGTGCTTATACATGAGGAATCGCTGTAGCGACTGTTTTCGCCCTGGAGTATCAGCTATGATTATCCTTATGGTACCAGCCGTAGTCAGCAGCTGCTGGAAGTAATCCTGCTCCTGTCTCATTTCTGTGCTCTGGACGAGGAGCAGCAGGTCCTCTGATGTGCTTGCATCGCCAGGGTGACTCCAGCTAACAGCTCTTTGGCTGCCTGCCGCTGACTTACGTGCCCAAGACACACGAATGAACTCGGGCTGAAACTGAAGTGCTGAGAGCTTCAACTCTATAATCCCGCCATCCTAACATGTACCTGGATCTTGCTACATGGTGGCCTCCACTCACTGTTACACATTATTAAGGATGAAGATCTTAAAACTTAAGACATTTCCCTTGGTCTTATCACCCCTTATGTATCACATTGGTGAGTCCTCTGCTAGCAAAAGTGAGTAGCAGAACAGACCACAGGTGGTTGTGAAAGATTTGGCCTCCCATTTCTTTTCAGCTCACTTGACAATAGGAATTTTTCATAAGCTTTTACAGGTATCTGACCAATTAAGATATCATTATTTCCATCTGCACCTTCACCCAATGAAGATGAACATGCCCTTCTGTAGTCTATCAGCAAAGAGTTAGCTTACTTGCTTTTATTCTGGCTATGACATGGTCTCACATTGGTTTAACTGCTGACTTCAGTGGCGTTAGGGGTAAACCAGTATAAAGCAGTATAACTGTGAAGCTGCAGAATGTCCTCCCAGCTCTTCCTAGCTCACCGCTGGTTTCATTAGCAGAGGAGCAAGGGCGGAATTTAGTGGTCAGAACTGGGAAAGACAGCAAGGAGACCTGGGCTTTCATTTGACCTGCTCTGGCTTTCACATGGTCCCGGACTATTCTTATTGCCTTATCTTTTTATCTCGCAGGTCTCCCTCAAAGCAAGTAGTTCTGCATGATGAGAACCATTTTGCCTAGCACTAGTATTGCAGAGGACAATCAGTTACAAACATATTTTGGATACCTTGTCTTAGCAAGATCTGCTGAAACCAAGCTTTGCACTATCCCAGAGCTTTCATAAAACACTGGCAACAGACAGATTTGCTTTTGATATGGGAACATGAACACCACTGACTCTGAACAGGACTTCCATTTGTCTTCCTCAAGTTACTTGAAAAATCTACTTCCACGTGAGAAGACTATAAAGCAAGGAACACACCTTACCTGCAGTTGAAATGGCCTGTTCTGAAATGAAAGAAAATCCTATCCAAGCATTTCTTGCACACTGGCAGCTTGTGCTGGCTGTTCCTAAGGGAATCTTGTTTGTATGAGCTTGTTTCCTTCCCCATCTCTCATCCATCATCTCCTCCTTTTGAGACCTGGAAACTGGCCATCGCTATTTAGCAGGCTTGACAAGCAACCACTCTTCCCACTACTGGTCTTTTCAGCCTGCAGAAGATACTGTGGGCTCCATTAATTGTTGCTGCTGTTTTCAATTTAAAGTTCACAGGCAGGCTAATCATTAAATGACTCAAAATGGCTTTCCTATTAGGAAAGACTCAAAGGACTGTCAGCAGGATGTGGGCAACCAACGGAAGCAAAAGTTTCAGCCTGACCTTCTTGTTGGGGAAAAGGACAAATATACACGTTGCAAGCATTCACGTTAAAATTATTAAAAGAAAGGAAGAAAGAGAAATAAAGTGAAAAAGATCTGAATACAGATCTTTATGTTGTACAATTAGTCCATTTTGTCGTTCCCTGTAAGAGGCTGTCCTGGGAGCTGACGTTAATCCAGTTGGTGAACTACTCTGATGTTATTCAAGAAAAATTTCAGAGTGGTTTATGTAAGTTCCACTCTGGAGACAGTTCTGAGTTTCAAGACTTTTGCCTCATTGACCCTACACCTTTGTCTAGAAGACAAACCTTCCCCTCACAAAGTTGACTGCAAGTGTGACCAACCACCTCACAAGCTTTCAAGTGTGCATTTACCTTAGCTAAGTTAAAGTCTGGAATACCTCACTTTCTCACACAGCCTCTGAGGGGTTTCTTCAATTTTTAGCAATTATTACTGAGACTTTTTGATGTAAAAGTTTCCTGTTAGCTTTAGTTCTAAAGAAGCTTTTTGCCTCTCTCCCAATCTCATTTTTGTTCTCCACTTTGTCAGCAATCCCTGCATTTTTCTCCTTCTCACATACTTTACAGCTTTCTCCATTCTCTCCTTGCAGCATTTTCTGTACAATTTCACCTCATCTTCCACTTTTTTACCTTCTCCAATATTTCCCCTTCTTGCTCCAGAGAACAGACCAAAGAATCATCAGAAGTATCAAAGTCTACACGTCTTATTTGTTTTTTAACCTTCCTAAAACAGGATTTCAGCCTTTCCTAGCTCTTTTACTAACAAAGGGAATGTTTCCATAGCTTGGTCTCTGGATGTTCCTTGGCCAAATTTGGCCTGACAGACATCATTGTCTTCAGACTCTTGTAGGCTAGATCACCACTTGCTAAGACTTGTTACAGCAGGGTTGCTTTCTGGTAAATCATGAGTCAATCAGCAGGACCTGTTTGCCTTGTAGAAGACGAACCTCTGAGAATAAAAAATTCCCTTTCCATTGATCCATTTCCTGGTTTACAGCTTCCAACATCCTCCAGGACAGGAAAGGAGTAGGCAGAGGTTGGGAAATGAGCATTTGTGGGGGGAAAAAAATAGAACAGAATACAGCTGGCCTCTCTATAAAGGCATGTCCTCAGCTTGACAAGTCTCCTGTGGTTTCCCTTTGCCTTCAGAGTCTGACAGTCCGGGAGTACTACTGACAACCCTCAGTGACTCTCAATAGTCTTAGAGGTATGGTAGTCGTGTCAGAGCAGAAGGAGAAAAGTCTTAAGGGGCTGGATGAGGAGCCCAGTCCAAAGTCTAGTGATGTCAATGGAAATGTTGTCACTTGGCTAGCTATAGACAGAGTCCCAGGAAATCCACTGTCATCCAGGCAAAGCACATCGACAAACGGGGCTAAGGAGCCGAGAGAGGCCTTCCCTCCCTTCTTGCAGGTGGTAGTTCCTTACTACTACAGTCACAGAGCAGAGAGACAGAATTTGCTCATGCAAGATATCCACTCAGCCTTTTTCCACACATGCCAGAGCAGAGGGTAATAAACAAGGAAGGTTATTTCTAAAAGAAGTGGGACAAACTCCATCCCCAAATTGTGGTGGTAAGTGTACTTTTTAAAGACATGCAGTCATGGAGAAAACAGATGATGTGAAATTGCAGAGCATATTAATTTTTTTGGTTTTAATTTGCTTCTTTAGTAGTTTGGCTTACGTTAACCAGAAAAGTCCAGTGTCCTTCAGATAGCAAAGGTTATCTAGTATCTCCCTGGACTGCAGCTCATAGGTAGATTAAGGCTGGTTTGGCTACACCCATCTCTGAAGTCTGTATGTGCTAACTGATACAACATTTAACCAGCTTCTCAGGCAGAATTTGTGGTCATGGCTATGCTGCTAGCTATACCTGCATGAAGTAGCATCAAGTAGCGACATCATCATAGATGAACCCCAAATTCTATTTCTCCTGTGATAAAGATATTTTAATTTTGTTCCAAACAAAGAATCTTAGCAAGTTCTAATTCAGAAACTGCTGCCAACACCTTCTCAATTTTATATATAAATAGCCCACCATAGCTTTGTAAAAGAATCCCTGTTCTCCACTGCTTTTCTGCAGAGTTGCTTACCATTGTCCTCTCCATACAGAGCCTTTTACCTCACAAGGGCCCAAAGAACCCTACTTCCTACCTGTCTGGAATGTCCCTTCTTGTTCAGTGACATGGAAGTCTATGGCGTTCACAGCTACTTGCCATGCGACTGTTATCTCACTGGAAATTACTATAACCTCAGACATCTGTCTCCCAAAGTGGCTATGAGGCAATTAATGCTGAAAAAGCAGTAGACAGGCTTTTCAATCAGGGAACTTAAAAGCAATGCAAATATAAGGATATTAATACAGCAGCATTCCTCATTCTGACCTGCACAATAGAGAGTGAACTCTTGGGGACATTCAGGGTCTGCTTATAGACCACAGCAGAGAACCTGCGTTTTGCTTTACAAGCATACCAGTTCTCTTGTGATGGACACAAGCTACTTGTGGACAAAAAACTTTCACAGTGGTTAAAATATATCCAGGGACATGACCCTGTTACAAGTAGCAGGGAATTTTGAATAACAGAACCATGGGGGATCAAGCCAACACTTCAAATGAAACATAACTGGCAAGTCTTCATGGCTGCAGGTGTTTAAGGAAAGCAAAAAGAGCCTCACAGCAGTGTCTAGAAGCGAGCTAACTGTGGCAGGGCACTGCGGGCCAGGTAATGCCTGTCTGCCCCTAGCAGGGCAGTGCTCGTGGTCCAACCAGCCTGCTGCAGGCTGACAGCTCCTGATGCTGCCCGAGTCTGCTTCTGAACGACAAGCACTCTCAAATACCTGTGAGAAGCATGCTGCTGTTCGGCATACAGTACAATTTCTGTATTAGTTTTTCTCCAGCAGACTTTGCATTCTCAGCACTATAGAAACAGGCTGGCTCTTTGTCTGGCGTAATTGCCACAGGGAGTTACAAGTCACTTAAGCCATTTGTGAATGTGCACGACTGTAAAAGTCACCGCTAGGTAGCATAACAGGAGGACAGTCAGGGCATATCACAAGGTGCTGCAAGACAAAAGAGAAACAAAAGCGGTACCACTTCTACCAAGGCAAAGCTTGAGTGGCCTTCTGAAAATACCACAGCAGTAATGGTATACATGGGTACATCACATTTTCTACAGCTAGTAGCCCTCAGAAGATTTTTTGTAATGAAACTCTTTAAAATTGAGAACACGCAAAAATTACTGCTCTCATCTCCCCAGCATTTGTGCAGTTTGTAATACATTCTTAGAGCTTCAACCTTTCAGAAAACAAGCCTATCATCTGGTGCACTTTACATCTGCACTTTGATTGCAAGGGGAGTAAAGAAAGAAGAATTCAACATGAACTGGGGTCAAAGCTCAGGTATGAATGAGAAAGGTATTTTTCAATCACTAGTCAAAACATGAGGAGAAAAGGTAGCTGATCTAACTGGTACAGCTTCACAATCTTCAGCAGAGCTGCACTAATATAAAACAGATTTGCCTCACTGAAATAAATAAAAGAGCTGTGTTGATTAACTCCAGATGAAAATCCAGTCTACAGATCTTAAAGTGAAGGCAGGGCCCAATAGCCTAGAGCTCTACTAATGGCTCGGACTCTCTAGAGCAGATAATCTTTGTGATAGCTGCAGAAGCAAAAAGGTGGGCGTTACTCAAATCTGCTTTTGAAGCAGAGTAGCATTTTACAGTTTGTCTGCTTATCAGAGCAAATGAGTTCCATCTGCTGAGAACCAGGACTATTTTCATGCCAAGTTCCCACTCACGCTTTATACAATATTTTCTAATACCAACCATAAAAACACACATATAACTTACACTGGACTGTTACCTAAACCTGCTGAAGCCAGAAAGTTAAAACACACCGATTTGCCCTGTTTGCCTAACTTGTTCTTAAAACTCCTGTATTTTGCTCAGATATGGCTATCTTGCTGTAGTGGATCAAACACACCTTTCATTCTATATCTTACTTTGATCTCTGCAGACTACAAAGTCAGGTTTCCAGTCAGGACAGAGGGATCTAAAGTGTTCTTCATCATTCATTCAGCCACATAAATGAGTTCAGAATGTAACACAGACACATAGCTTTCCTGTTATTAAAAATACTCAAACCACAAAAAAGTGTTGCTGCAATAAAGCAGCAATAGCATCTGATGGAAGGCTCCAGCACAAAAGGCTTTCAAAATCAAAACTCGGAGAGACCCTCGTCTCATCTCTCTCTATTCTACCATCATTGTAACTACACAATGTTATTAAAGGGGCAGTAATGTCACAAACTGCAGTTTCTAATACTGTCATTCACAGTAGATACTTATATCTATAGAATTATATAAAGTAAGAGCTTGAAACTCACACTCAAAAACGTATTTCTTCTGTTGTCAGGTCCACTGAAGTTTGGGGATTTTTTAAATTCATATATTGTGGCACAGATGAGACTAAAGGCTGTGAAAATGGGTGGGCGAGATGTGCATTCTCCATCCAGACTGAGGACTGATTCTGCTGTGAAAGCAGGAGTAACTCATTACATCATAAGGTGAGAATGCATTTTAACAGATGGTTGTACATTTCTGTTCAGTACTGAACCTTGGTTACAGTATCTGTAAGAAAAAATATTTACTGGAGATCCCCAAAGTTTCACTCTGTTTCAGTTCACTGCACAGCGATTAACTTGTGGGAGTTTTCCCTGTACTGGAGAATATGAAGACCAGTATTAAAGTTTGGTCCTTGTGACAGGAGTTGCTAAAAGAACACATGTTGTTTTAAAGTTAGTACTCAACAGAAAAATGCTAAATTTACAGTATGAAAACTTAAGCCTGTCTTTGTCGAGATCGTGTACAGCATAGGGAGCAACTGGCAGAGCTGTGGGAAAGCTCGTGCTTCTCTTCCGCAGTAGCTGGATGACCCACCAACAGCCCACCCGCAGAGCACAGCCACACAAGCAGTGATGAGCGCTGCCTTGAGACAGATTTTAATTAATGTGTTAGCACTGAGAGATGTACAGTGTAGTCTACGCTGTTACGCTACCACAACTCCAAAGCTACCCGACTGAGCTCAGTAGTACCACGCCGGGGTTGCTACACGTTGGACTTCCGCACCGAAGACGCTTGGTAGGGCAGATGTCTAACCCGAGAGATCCTGAACAAGAGCGGGCACAAGCAAAAGGCGGCACAAACCACGCTTTCCTCCTCGGCTGCCCGTTCTCCACGCAGCCGGTCCCCCAGCGCCAAGGCACGCAGGCTGGGGGGACACCCCGGCCCCCTTCCCTGCCCACCCATCCCGCCTCACCTTCGACGGTGGGGCTCCCGCTGCTTGCTTGCGCGGACGGACGGACCCAGCGAGAGCGGAGAGGGGCCCAGGGAGAGGACGTGGCTTCACGTCAAGCCCCCTAAAATGGCACAGCAGCTTCAGCCCGCGCTGGGGTAGGGATTAGCCCTGGTGACGAGGGATGGCAGCTGGGCTGGCAGCAGTGCTTTGGAGCTACTGGGGTTTTGTCCAGTACCTGCACAACCCACAGCTGCCCGCCAGAAAGCTGACACCCCTCCACTTAGGCAGACTTCGGCACCCGTGTGAAAATCCCTCCAAAACCTGAAAACTTTGCGGGGTTTTCTAGTCCGCGGACGAGCCGACGCTCCGCAGGAACGAACGCAGTTCGCAGAACTCGGACTCTCTCCAGCCGTTACAGCTGGGCTGCGCTCCCTGCGCCCCGTGCCCCCGCCCCGGGGCTCCGCGCCTCCCGCGCCGGGGCTGCGGGGAGCCGCCGGCCCTGACGCGCGGCCGCCGCTCCCTCACAGGAGCCTCTCGTACCGGGCAGCGACACCCACCCCGGCGGCAAGCGCCCACGCCGCCCGGAGGGCCGCTCTCCGCGGAAACCCCAACCCCGGACGCTTCGCGGCGAGGGCCGGGAAACGCGGCGGTCCCCACGGCCGCGGCAGCCCGCCCGCCGCCGGCGGCGTCCCCTCCTCCTTACCGCGGCCACCCGCTCCCGTCCCGCCGCCGAGGCTGAGGCGAGCGGCCGCGCCGGGGCAGCGCCGCCTCGACACCGCCGAAGTTGAGCGGAGCCGCCGCCACCGCCCGCTGCCGCCGGCCCCAGCCGCGCCGCCCGCCCGCCCGCCGCTCCCCCGCCGGCAGCCGCTGTTGCCATAGCGACCACGCTAAAGCGGCTTGGCCCGGGGGCGGCGCGCTCCGCCGGGGCGTCCGTCCGTCCGTCCGTCCGTCCGTCCGCCCGCCCGGCCCCGGGACGGCGCCGGCCCTCCGCGGGGACTCACCTCTGAGCAGCGGCACGGTGAACGGCTCAGTTTCATTTATCCCTTCCCAGGGCGGTCAGTCACAGCCGCAGCCGTCCGAGGGGCTTCGGTCAGCGGAGTCCCGCTGGGTTCGGAGGGGTGAGGCGGGACGAGGGGTCGGCGCGGGGGCTGGGAGGACGTGTGGGAGGCGAAGAGGAGGAGGAGGAGGAGGAGGAGGGTGGGGGGGGGGTAGCTGCGCTGCTGGGAAGGTGAAGGGCAGGCGGTGTCGGAGGGCAGCGCTTCGTCTCAGAAACGGGCTCTTTGCAAGAGGGGCTCTGGGCACCGGGAGCTGCGAGGGACGCGGAGGTTTTGGCAACCCCGAGAAGCGGCTGTGTTTAGTAAGGGGTCAGTGAGCAGAGCTGTGACTAGCGAGGGGTCAGCAGGGTGGCGAAGGAGCGAAAACCGGCCTGGAGACTGCCGGAGAGACGGGCGGCTACATGGGGCCGCGGGCGGCGAGGGAGCGGGCCCTGGTCCCAGCCAGGCGCGGCTGGAGAGACCCCTGCGAGCCCACGGCCGCTCACCCTGCCTCTTCCCGCAGCACAAAACCTGGTGGAGACCTCCCCACCGTCGCTGGCCAAACCCCCGCCAGATTCGAGGGGCGCCGAGCCGTGCCAGAGGGCCGCAGAGCCGTGGCCTTGGCTAAGGAAAGCACAGGGACCGGTGACACCGCCCGAGGACAAGTGAAACCCAAGTGTGTGTCTAAAGTCAAGCAAGTCCCTACTGAAAAGCGTTCCTAAGTTAGGGCCCAGGTTCTGACATCTTGGTATTTACCCTGTGCTTGCACA
Source organism: Opisthocomus hoazin (assembly GCF_030867145.1). Classification (NCBI taxonomy): domain Eukaryota; kingdom Metazoa; phylum Chordata; class Aves; order Opisthocomiformes; family Opisthocomidae; genus Opisthocomus; species Opisthocomus hoazin. The sequence goes on from NC_134415.1 coordinate 26,729,141, forward strand.
GCCAGGAGACAGTGGCGTTTCAGACCGTGTGTGTCCATAGAGTACACGCATAAATCAAAACAGACCAGCTAAACATTTACAGGTTAAAAGATGCCCAGTGCAGTCTAAATTAAAATGTATGAGGAGGTGGGTTTCTTTTAATGTCTAGTTTATTATTAGATCAAATAGCACAACCAGACTAACAAAGAGATTAGAAGCATTTTCTGCTCTAATTATTTCTGGAGGATTATGTGTCCGTCCTGAGCTTCAGCTCCAGCCCAGCATACTACCCAGCTTGCAGAGGCTTGTAACAGTCTGGGTATGCTCTGCTCAGCACGGGATTGTTGAGTTTGAAAGTCATTTTACATGGCTAAAGACCATTATGTTTCCATCCATTAAAACTTATTTCAAAAGTCATCAGCTCTGACTAATACAGAACAAACTCCATATTGAAAATACTTAGGTACCAGGTAAATGAGTTGTTGTATTTTCAATGCAGTGAAATCCAGGGAAATTCCTGCCATGAATCAGAGACACCGAAGGCTGGGGAATATCTTCAGGAGCAGTTCTTTGCAGATATATAAGCCTCACAATGGGAAAGTCATTCATTTCTCCTATACCTTATTTAGCAGTTGAAACCAATGATTCTTAGACTGTTGTACTGGTATGACTTCCCTGATCAGTCAGCACTCAAACCATCAGTTGCTTAGTAGCAGCACTCTGGTAACATAGACGGAGTAAATCTTTACTCAGCGGTCCATTTTCCAGCATGTGCCATGACAATCAAGGTTCACCATACTGTAGTTCGTAGTGCTGTCCGTTTGGGACTGCTGTTTTTCATGATTTATCAGATGCTGCCCTGACTCATCTGAGCATGTTACTAACACCGCAGCTGCAGCCCCTGTGATGTTAGTGGCAGGGCCTTCACATTTCAATGTCAAAGTCATAGGCCTCTGACAATGGCACTAAAGATGGACTTCTTCAATTGGTAGCAATCATGCTGCTGCTGTCTTCTGCATGGGTCCAACCGCAAGCAAATAATCTCACTTAATCACTGACAAAAATCAAATATAGTGTGGTAGGGTTCTATGTGGCCTGCTGGTTTTTGGCTAAGTTGAAGTGTGTCAATGAATATAATGGGGCTCACAGAGCGAACGTTGCCTTTTTCATAGGCTTAAAACCTTGCTTAGAAAAGTGCCACTTCTAGAGCTATTTGTCATATTTTTGCAGCACTTGTTTTCCCTCAGCAAAGCAGTTTTTCATTCACTGGGAAGATCTTCTTCCTGCTGTTTACTTCAAATCCAGTCAGCCCACCCACGCAGAAGTGCACTATGAGCAAAAGTGAGAAAGTTCATTCAGTCTTTAGCAGCAGTCCCCAGCTTTTTCGTGGCTGAGGCTCATCTGAGAAAAACCGGCAGTGTTACCGTGTCTCTTCTAGTGAATCTCTCTGTCTCTCTCCCCTCACTGTGGGGCTGCTCCTTTCTCCCTTCATGGGAGGGTGTGGGGCTGTGCCCAGCAAGGCTTAAATGCTTGGGTTTGGTACCTCAGCTGCTGCGGGGCGTGACCTCACCCGAGAGGTATGCTATCAGGGACCACTGATCGTTAAAAAAAAACATAGAATCATCATAGAATGGTTTGGGTTGGAAGGGACCTTAAAGATCATCTAGTTCCCACCCCCCTGCCATGGGCAAGGACACCTTCCACTAGACCAGGGTGCTCAAAGCCCCATCCAGAAAACAGTATCCTGAGTCAGTAGAAGAGGTAGATACTTGGATATTGTGTTCGAGGGCACAGCTGGATGAAGAACACGGTATACAGGTCTTTCTCAGGAAAACCTGTTAGGTAAGTCTATTACAGAGAGGGTTGTACCTCATCAAGGACTTTCGTCTTCGGATAAACATACCATGATGGTCTTGCAAAGATAGCTCTTGCTGAAGTGAACATCCGTTCTCCTGTCACCTTATACAAGCTCCTGAGTGATAGGCCTGTTACTGTATCTCAGTAGGCTCTGATGTTGGTTTTTTGCTCTCCTTCCCTCTTTTAGGAGATGACAGTTGCTATGGTTTACTAAAACCTAGAGATCCTGAAGCCATAGAAAAGAGAATCATGGGGTGCTATAATGCCAGGAGTGGAAGAAGATTGCTTAAAATGAGTATTGACTAGAGTAAAGGAAGAAAGTTAAGGCAAGAAAATTAGGCAGAAGCAGTGACTTCAGATAAAAGATTTGTATCATGGCCAAATATTTATTGTGGATGAGCCCCCAAGCTAAACATTTCAAAGGACTCTGGGAAAGCAATAGGAATTGTTGGCTTCACTGTAGAGAGGTGGAATGAGTTACATACTAGGAGCACTCTGCCCCTAACCTCAGCGGCACTAGGAAGCAAAAACCTACAGATGTTTCTTCTTTGCTGCAGGCATTGCACACTCAGTGCAGTCATCTTTAATGGCTTATTCCTTCTGATGTGCTGTAGTCAGTGAAGAGAGGCTGGAGGCACGCCGATCCTTGTGTTCTTCAGAGCATCCTTAACCCTGATGCAGTGAGTGCAGTTAGCTACGGCCCTCAGAAACACTTATACGCATGGAGATTATCCAGAGCACAACAACCCAATAATCCTCCAGCCATGACATATCCCCTTCTCTCGGAAACACCCGGTAAGCTGGGGATTCAGAGCGTGCGCTGCAGTAGCTGGCAGAGCCACTGATGGTTTTAACTCTGTGCACCAGAGGTAAGCAGCACCACAAAACCTGATAGGCAGTTCTTAAAATGCTGTTGCTTCCTTCTTGCCTTTCTGCTCGCCATTATAAAGAGTCACTGAACAGCAGCACTGTTTTAATTGCTGATTATCTTAACCGACCAACTTAACTGAGCAAATATTAGTTCTGTATTTTTAGCACTGTGAGTGAAAATGATGAAGTGTCATGAAATATTCAGCCAAAAAACAGATGTAGAAAGGCAAGCTGAGCAGCAAAAATTACAACACAGATGGTCATGATAAATTAATTGAAGGCACTAGGCTGCAGGGGGGGAGATGCAAAAAAATGCCATGGAGCCTTAAAGTAGACAGATGTCAAAAATATCTGTGATTATGCGCTTAATTACTCTCTCTATGATTGCTTGATTCCTAATGTACACTATTAGCAAACAATAATCTCCAAAGGACATTATCAAGGTTGTTGGCTTTTGAAATGACCACATCTCAAAAGCTGACACAGTCCATAATGTCACCTTTACAGGGCTAATATTTTTTTAACCATTAGTTTTCATTATGTGATCCAGATTCCTCCGGTACCAGAGACATAACTGCTTTCACACCATATTTGCAGGGGTTTTGCCTCTGTCTTACCCAAATATGTCTTATTTTCTCTTACACGGTTTCATGCAAATCTAACTGACAGTGATTGACAGATTTTCATTAGTCTCAGTGGGCTTTGAATTGTTTATTCTCTTTCATCTGAAAGTGAATTTTGTCCAAAATTCAGTACAACAGGAATATTGCCATTAAATTCAACAGGACTAAGACTTTGTCCATACTGTGTTTGAGTTTGTTCCAGAGTCTACTGAAATCAATGGAGGGATTTGAGCTCATCTAGAAAGGAATTAAAGAAAAAAAGGGGAGAGGCGGAGGGAGGGAGGAAGATGATCATGCTCTAGTTTCTTCTAATACATATACGGAGCATATAAGGAATCTAATTGTTGCTCCATACAGTGTATAACCTAATTATATCACTGAAACTTTATGGGATGTGTTGTTCAAGAAATACTAGCAGATACACCTCCTTCAGGAGAGATCAGTAGGAAGAAATGAGACAAGAATACCTATGAAACTGCTTGGGGATTTGAGACTGGAGGACACAACAGCGGGAAGATCCTCTGGAGGCAGGAACTGAAAACTCAAACAAGTCCCAGTGGGGTGACGCTGTTTGTGTAGTGCCTCCTAAAGAAAGTTGTGCCACCTCTTCCCACTCCAGGGCAGGCAGAGCTCTGGAAGGTGCCCGTATCCTCGGTGGGTCTAACTGATGCTTCTTTGAAACACTTAAGAAAGATGCAGGATACAAAAATCTCCTTGTCGCTACATCTTAAGGCCTTAAAGCCTACATCCCACAGTTAGGGAAGTAGGATCACCCCTTTCCCATTGCCAACAACCGCTTATGAACAACGGTTTCTGAAATGGTGGTGTTTCAGACGGGAGCACCCTGTGGGCAGTTGAATTAAGCCCACGTTCCCTGGGGTATCACTTCTATCCGTGGATTCTTTCCCGAGTCACCCACCCAGTGCGTGGAAAGCACTGGTATCTAAGCAGGTTTCAAGCCAGCATTTGGGATGCCCCTTGCACTGCTCCACCAACCTGCTGAGCATCCAAGCGCTGGCCATGAACACCAAATGCCTTTTGGCACAGCTGGAAACAAGAGCTGGCATACTGCAACACTTACACCGACTTGGCCCTGGAGAGGTCTTTCCCTTCAGGGTGGCTGTTCCCCACTTTCCCCATACTTGCTCCACTCAAGCCTCCAGCTGGAAGGGGCTGCTGCTGCAGAAGCTGCAAGAGCCACTCCAGTTCAGCTGGACTAGGAAAAGTGGGGGAGTTCCCAACAATTTACACATTCCTGCACACTGGGTTTGGGACAGGCGAAGTGAGTGAGCCGCCTCTGCAGCCTCCTGACTGCGCTTTAAAGCCTGGAGAGTCTGAGTGTTGCAGGGGTGAGAGAAGATTTTTAGTCGCTGCTTCTAGGTCATGAGGAAGCCATTAAAGTAGGATCACAAGGGGAGGGTGTGGAACCGGGGAACCCCAGCACGGTTTTTTTTCTTCAGATCTTAGCAAATTTGTTCTCTTTAAAATGTGAATTCTTCAGGTAAATCTTAAGACAAATGTCTTGAAAGCAATTCCTTCAGTTAAACGCCTGTTTTCCAAAAGATATGAAGCATTACCCACCCCCAGACCTGTATTTCTTTCAGCGTGGGAAGTCAACATTTGAAACTCTAATCCCACAGATGCTGAGATTTATTCTAAATCTAGAGCCTGTGATTTTTTATTTTTTTTTAAATTTCATTTAAATTCAGCCGAACAATTTCTCTTTCCTTATGGCCAGCCCCAGGCCACCCCATTCATCCATTACCCAGCGTTACGCTGAGGCTATCAGCAACCAAAGACAGTACATGCCGCAGGGAAGCTTCACTGGGGAAGATGTTAAATGCAGCGATTTAGCAACAGCACATGTTTTCAGTCTCTTAAGCAGACGGTGATCTATGGAAGCAGATGCATCTAGTAAATTGTATTCACAACACGTAGAGAGTCAGTTCAATCAGTCCTGAGCCTCTGCGCCCACGAGTGAGTTGTAGTATCTCACTGCGGCATGGTTCTGCACACCACTGGAGGGTAAAACTCCATACCTGTGGCATGAGGCAGCAAATGCCAGAGAACGTGCAGAGGCTGTTGGACAGCAGCTATCAAGATATATTTGAAATAACTCAGGCTCAGCCTACAGGACATCTTCTAATTTGATGCTTATCCACCCCACCCTTCCATATGACAGAAATGCTTATGAGACTGCCATTAGAATGTTCTATATTGTAACTCAAAATATTAATTATTTGACAAGCTAGTGCTCATTTTCTTATCATTGCAGTCATCAGTTTTCTGTTGTGATTCTAAATGGTTAAGCAAGCTGTATACTAGGAGGAGTAATCTGCTGTAATACACTGTGGTGTGATGCATGCACCTAGATTGGAGTGTTACTTAAGCTTTAATCCCCTAGAAATCAGTGATTACCCACAGGAGACAAATGGAGGGCAGTTTATAGTACAGTTGCTAGACAACAGCTCACCATTTAAAGTCTATTTGTCCAAAGATTAACTGCATTTCTGAGGCTATCAACTTTTTCAACAAGCTGTTTATTAAAAACAAAGTTTAAAACATCTAGATTTTCAAAAGAGAAAAGAGTAGCCAAATTATTGCTTGGCATTTGCAGTGACAGAGAGAAACAGTGAGAGTGGTGCAGAATGTACAGGAAGGGGCTCCTAGGGCTGCAGAGAAGAAATGAGGGAGCAGCACAGTGGGGACAGTGCACAGGCCCCTGCCACCCCCCTGCACATGCAAGATATGCATTTCCCCAGCATTTATATAGTAGTGCCAGGCAGCTGCTTGAAAGCGTTTCGTTCATCAGCTCCCTCAGAGAGTAGAACTGAAAATAGTAAAAAATTACAAAAAAATGTATATTAAATCCATCTCTTTTTCCCCCTTTTCCTCTCCTGCGAGCATTACAACAACTACCTTTGTTCCTTTTGGCAAAGGGGATATGTAAAATGTGCAGAGCTGGGTTGCATTTATCAAGATCTATTTGGAAATGCTCAAATACAGACTGCATGACTGTCTAACTTAACTGGGGTTTCCTTACTTACTGCAATGCTGTCACACTTCGTTTTGCCTCTTCTTATAGTTTTTTGTTGTCTCTCTGACCTCATTTTTTTTTTCCTTCTTCACAATAAAGAAAATGAAGCAAGGAAGGAATATGGTGGGCAGGGGAGGGGGTTCTGTGTGTGGAGGGTGCAGAGGGACAAGAAACCCCACAGAGGCTCAGAAAAGCAAGATTTTCCTGATCTCTCCTTCAGATCCTGTTTTTGTTTTTTAAGACACGAGTGTCTGGATTATATAGTCTTTACAATATATGGCCTCTGTGTTGCTTGGCAACTTTCTGAAATAATCTTGGGTTTTAGCAGAGAAGGAGCTGTTCGAAGTGTACATGAGTGCTTCAAAATCCAATCTTCTTAAATTATTTTCGCAACGCATCGTCAGTGCTCTTTTGTGTCTTCTTAACATACGGCAACAAAGACTGTCACTTTCCCTTTTCTTTTTGTAAAGTCCGTGTAGGACCTTACAGGCACATGGTGGCTGAAACGCCCTCTTATGACCTCTTCTTCCACATGGAGAAATTCAGCAAGTTTGTGCAGTTGTCCCACAGCTTGCACTGAATAAATAGCCTATCCTCCCAGGCCTTATTCTTGCTGCCCACTGACATTCGGGGACTATTTGCATGGTGAAAGTGTATTTCCTCAAATAAGGCCTTAAGGATAAGGTCTGCTTTGCTGCCAGATGAAGGCAGGACCAGCTCCAAGCCTAGCAGTGAAAGAGCAAGGAGGGACCAGCAACACAGTGCTGACTTGACCATCCCTGTGCCCATGCTGTGGAAGCCCAGGTGTTGAAGGTGGCCAGCGCTGGTGGTGAAGCCTCTTCCTGACAGCAGTGGCTAGTGCCAGCGGCATCCCCGGGCCCCACAGCAGCAGCATGAGCAGTAGCACCTCCCCAGCACGCCCCATTCCTAGCTCCGGATCATCAGCTGGCCCAAGCACAGGGAAGGACTTTGCTGGAGGAGCTGCGAGGCAGATATGACTGATGTTGCAACAGGCTTCATCATGCACAGAGCTGCAGGGGCCGGGGAGGTCACCTCACCTACAGCCGGCGCTGGGACAGCATGAAGCACAAAGTGTTGGTCCCTGACAGGACTTCAGCTAATCTATTCTTACACCCACGATGGCAGGTATCCTGTGGCCTCTCTTGGCTACTAGCTGTGCTTCACAGATTTCACAGTAACAACATTTTTCTTCATATCTAGCATAAGTTCTCCTTCACACAAATTAACCTGATTTGTCCTCATCGCATACCAAGTAGAAGGGGAGAACAACTGCCACAGTAGAATGCCTGTGACTTGTATTTATCTCGTGACCTGCTGTGACCCCTGGGTCTTATTTTGAAGTACTTCTGCCACTTATGTAGCTCTATAGTACATTTCTAAACGTATCATTTCATCTTCATCATTACTAAATTTCATTCTGGGCCATTTGCCCTGTTAGTCCAGATCATTTTTAACTCAGGCCCTCACTCCAGGTGCTTTCAGTCATTTCTGGCAAGAAGGTCATTGCAAAATAATATAAATATCTTCTCCAGTCAGTCCCACTGGACACTAATAAAAATATCCAGCAGAGCCAGGCTCATAGCACATCCCTGTGAGACCTTGTCTGAAATTACCTCCTACTCTGACATAAAGGAACCAGAGAGCTCTGAGAGTGGTTTTTCAACCAGCACTTCTTTGTTACGGTACTTCATCTACACCACAGCCTCCCTAGTGCATCATTAACTTTTAAATTGTTGCACAGAAGTCTGTGCAGCCAAGAGCAGGATTTGGCCTGGATATTACTAAGATTTGCTGTTGTAGTCCATGCTGTTTCAACAGCCATCGAGATGAAGACTTTCTATTCTTAGCTTGAGTAACAGCATTAATACACAGAGTTGCAAGAAAAGCAGAGAAATAGGTCCCCCAAAGCACTGCCCTTTTGTGAGACAGTCAGGGCCAACCGTGACTCCCAGGCTGCCCATTTAGACACATGTACACAAAGCCCCCTAAGTGCATGGCATGCATCCTCCCAGCCTGAAGCTGTGACTTGTTTGCAAATTCAGAGGAAGACGCGATCCTGGATTATCTGTGTGAATTTGAAGGGACAAATGGGAACCAATATGGACTTGATTGAATATTTTCTCCCCCATAGATGAGCCAGCCAAATTGCAGCCACTGTGCCAGAGAATTTTGTTTCTTTTCTATGATTAGTGTCTCAGGGAGAAAATTCAGAACATGCAGGCTCTGGTTTTCGAGGTGCTGGGTGCCCTGTGTCCCTTACCTACCAGGAGATCCCAGAACGTGAGGGATTTAGGTACTTTATGCCCCTTGTGGAAAATACCAGATTAGTAAGTGGGATCATTTGTGAAATAAATGGACCGGTGCTGCTGAAAAGCCAAGGACTGGGTGATCAGGCAGTTCTGCGGGCAAGAGCAGAGGCAGCGTGGAGAGAAAACGTAGAAGCAAGAAGTTCTTTCACATGCAAAAGCTGTCCGCCCCCTTATATCAAGAAAAGACAAGCCATTCCCTTGTGAAAGTTACAAAAAAATACTGAACATCTCTGTTCAACATTGTCTTCAAGTAATTCTCTATAAAAAGACAATCTCTGTCCCATCTTACTTACCTGGCCTCTCCACGGACTTATTGAGGAAAAAGAAGCTTGAAATGCAGCAGTGGGTACTGTTCCCAGCCCAGTCTTGGAGAAGGTTGCTCTCCACACCCCCCATTTCCAGCGCTTGTGGTCTGGAGAGAAAGACCATGCGTGGAAATGGGCGTGGAGATTGATGTGAGATTGCACAGCTTCCCCAGTGGCTCTGCCTGTTCGGAGATGGATGCCGTGGCTCTGCTTACCAAGGGCTGATGGGCTGCAAATGGCGCCAGCACTAAATTCACACCGGTTACTTTCTCAACTCATGGCTGACCTGGAAAGCAATGGTTTAAAAATTGTAGCCCACTTTCTTTCCAGAGTATTGATATTACTGTGAAATGGTAGCCTGCTCAGAGCTTGCCTCCCGGGAGGAAGAGACTGTCTCATTTGAGAGCAGCTACTGCAAGGACACGCTTATTCTGCTACAAGACTGTTTTTTCCCAATTCTCTCAAATAATATATTCCATAATATTCAATGTCATCTTATTTTTTTCATGCAGACAAGCCTTAAGTGCCAGCAGAAGATGAAACAGAAACCTGAATGACCAGGCTACGCTCTTGAAGAGGGAAGGCTGGGCGCCGTTGTCTCTGAGGACCCATTTTAGCAGCAGGTAGCAAAACTAGAGAGATTCCCTTGGAAAATTCCCGACAAAAAGTAAAACGCAAACCAAATAACCCATTCCACTTTCAGCTGCTTTTCAGCTGTCAGCAAGGAGGACAAAAATGCACAGAGTGCTGTCCATGCCTGGCAGCTCACATCATCTTCATTTTGCGAGCAGAGTCCAGCAGAGCTTCCCGCGGGCAGTGGCCAGCTTTCTTTGACAGTCTGAGTGACTTTAAGAGGGAAGTTCACACACAGCCGTAATGGTGAGGAGAAAAGTAACTTTTAGAGGGACATTTCAGTGGCAAACAAACTACAACATTCCAAGTGGAGGGTGCAACTGCCACCTTAGCTTTCCCTTCTGCTACTGTTAGGTCGCACCAGAAAGCAAACCATCCTGCCAGTGCTGGTCTGTGGAGGGGCTGCACCAACGCGGGGGATGCTGCCTCTGAGGAGTGGGCTGCATTTTGGCAGTGGCAGATTGTCTCCTCGTGTTATGGTGCCCAGCAGCTGGCAGCCTGCCTCATCGCAAAGCGGTATGTCTTCCTCGCTGCCCCGAATGTGCATGCCGTACAGCTCGGGGCACTGGCCTCCCTCTGCTGCCCAGGGATGTGAGCACATCTCCCTGCCCAGGCTCCCAGGTGGTCCCTGCATCTGCTGAGACAGCTGAGCCAGAGAAATGAACCCTGGCATTGCTTACCTCGCTCTCATTTTCTGATGTGCTTATGAACATATTGCTGTCACAAAGTAGTGCTCTTGATGCGTAGAAACACCAACCCCAGCCTCTCCAGCTTCTGTGCGGGGACACTGTTCCTCAGTTGCTCTGCCTTCCTCCATCTTGGTCTTTCACAACCTAAGACTCACTAAAGGCCTCCCAATAACCTGGAGACAGACCAGGGCCCCCTTGGGATCTGTGCTGCGTTCGGATACGGATGGCTTTGGTTCCTCCGCAGAATTCAGCTCTACATCCTCATAGGAAATGTGGTGTGGAGAGGCTCTGGGGCTGGACCCTGGTGCCCACACTGTCCAGCCACCTCACAGGAATGACGGGTCCTGCACAGCTCTGAAGCTGCTCCATTTCGCAAAGGGCTGTGCTGCCCTGTGCAGAAGGAGCAGGTGGAGAAAAGGTCGTCTGAACATCTTGTTGCTGATCTAGTGATTGCGAAGGAGTAGATAGGCTAAAATAAACAGTGCAGCAGCAGTTAGCACTCTGTCGTGTGTGCATCTGAGGGAGACCGAGTCCCACCCTAGAAGGTCAAACAGCAGACCTGGTAAGCTAATGTCTCGGGCTTTTTCCTTTCAATGAGGTACGTTTCTGATGGTTCCAGTTCAGTAACTATTAGCCTGAAGGACTTCATATTCAGCTGGAGTTATACCACCACAGTTGTATTAACTTCATTGTGTTCACACCAGCATGGGATCTAACCCATGCATACATCAGAGCAGTCTGTGACTTGAGATGCCTTCACCCCCTCTTTACTCTCATTTAAGCCCTGCTCTGGGCAAATCATCTGTGTCTGTCATACACTCAAGCTTTAGACTGGAGATGAGCTCAAAGCAGACGGTCAGATTTTAACCCAGCTCAGCCATGGGGAGTTGAGGTCTCTTTTGCTGCAAATATTTATCCAGCACATTCCTGATGCTTTGGGAGATAATGATAGAAGATTAGAATGATTATCATCTCTGCAAGTAGTAGCTTGCCATGATTCATGACACACAGCTCAGCTGGGATGAACGTGGTCCCATACCAGTATCTGAAATGCAAGGAAGTGGTAATGAAGGGGAGAAACGCTGATGTGTTTTCAGTGACGGGGCTACAGGAGGATTAGTTCTGTGATTTCTGAATCCAGCGTTCCAGAAACCGCCTGGCCTCTGCAGAATAGTTCATTAACTCTACTCAAAGGCTTTGCTATGGATTTGAAAACGGCCACAGAGAGTGGCCAAAAAATCACACTGACTCATGGGGCCCAATCCTTGGTGTTGGACTGATGGTCATTGTATGCTAGTGAGAAAGAACTGGAAGGTGGAGGTGGGCACCTGTGGGCACTATGACACTTTATAAAGTAGCAGGGCCAGCACTCAAAAACAGTTGAGGCAGTAGCACAAGGGAAAGAAGAAAGACTGAGTTGTGGTAAGCTGAAGTGTTCTCTGAGCTTGTACAACAGCACCTTTTTTTTCCCCCCTGTCACGCTGTACTAGTGCTTGACAAAGACAGATAAATGCATTTTTTAATTACGATACCAACTGTAATGAAATCATAACACCAGCAAGGAATGCTGTTTTCAGCAGAAACAGATCAGTCAGCTCTCACAGGGGTTTCAGCATTCTGGTTCAGATAGCTCTGTGACAGGATTTATCTGCACATTTATTCTTTAAGGTGTTTCCAGGCTATTGGAACTATTATTTGGCTCAATGGGTGGTTTATTTATTCTTTATGGAAGCTGTAACAGTCCTGAGAACCAATCTTTTCAGCGACCAAACAGGTACCATACGGAGAGCTTCTCACCTGCCATCTGCTCCAGCCTGGCTGGAAGGGATCAGCTGCGGAGGCAGCAATCATTCAGTTTCCACTGACACTTAGTCCTTGAGGTCTTTGCTGACTGCCCATAACAGTTCAATAAGTCTTACTTGTGATGTGCACAACTATCCCATAAGAAGAGGATTAAGACCATCTGGCTCATTAATAGCCCAGATTCCTATATGGTGATTACGCACTGCAAATGCAGGTAACTCCTCTGAGGTTAGCATGGCCCTAACAATTTATGGCAGCTGAGGATCTGGTCACTTCTCTGAGCCTGCGCTTAACAGATGCAACGCTGCGGTCTTCTGCTTGACTGAGGGCACTGGCAGCCCTTACACAGCAAAATGTGACATGACTGCTGGGACAGTTTTTTGGCAGAGGTCAACCAGTGTGTAACTAGTGATGTGTGATGTGAGGGATGACAGCCTGGGCGCAGCTGGCACCCAGCATGTTGCTTACCTCGTGTCTGAGAAATGTGGAGTCCTGGAATCTGTAATGAGTGATTGTTCTGTAACAGCAGGAAAATGTCTGTGTGCCCTCTTAGCGTTGTTTGGGGTGATTTAATGACGGACATGTCTACGAAAGTGCATTCCATACACAACAGTTCTGGGAAAAGATTATGTGCATTTAGCTGTCCTCTCAGGTAGGCTTTGGGCTGAGGAAGAAGACTCTATGTCTGGGTAAACTGTATTTCAGGCACTACAGGACTCAGGAGTTGTGCTGTAGGAACTCAATGAGGCAGGGAATTAGTCTTTCAGGTCAGGAAAAAAAAAGAAATAAAAATAAAAATGACAGAGTGGAGTGCCATCACTGCAGATTGCACTGCGTGGCTGTGGAGCACCTTGTTTTAGGGGTACCTGAAAGCAACAGAAAGAACGGGAAATTCAGAGCTCCCATTGTCCTCTATTACCAGCTCTCACTCCCGCTGGCCTGCTGTGCACAAACCTGCAGATACACACCTGGGATTTTTAAACACATATTTAGCAGCCATCTTGAAGGGAAGAAGATATGAGAGTCATAGAAATCTGGTTTTAGTAAGCGTGCAATTAAGAAACTTAAAAAGAGGAACTGACTCTGAAGCAAAAGATGCTTAGCTATAAAATGGCCCATTATCTTTAAAGTTAAAAACCCCAATGCTCCTGTTGTTTTAATACCAGGTTTTGGATTAGACATCTACTCCTGCATTGCCCAAAGTGACTGTGCAGGTCACTTAAATGTTTGCGGAAAGCCAAGCTCTCCTTTTGCTCTTCACAGTGGCTGCAAGGAAGTCACACCAGGCACCGGTCCTGAGAGGAGACCTCATCTCTGCTACAGACAGCTGAAACTCCACTGGAGCCACCGCCGCTGCTCTGCTTCGTATTAAGAGCTTGGCTTGGTCTAATGAAACTGTGTGGAAAGCAGCTCCTGTGCACAGCTGCATCTGCTGCCTGGTGCACAGGACAGCCCAGCAGCCACTCACCAGGGTCTGTGAGGGGACCACAGACACGGTGGGAGCTACCTGCATCCCCTCTGCAAGGATCCCTGTTGGACCGAGCTGGCAGGTGAGCCCTGGTCTCTCCAGCATATGAGTTAATGCCAAGCTGTCTTGTATCTCCCTGGCCTTTGGGAGGGAGGTGTCACCTGGAAGTCACGGTCACAGTTCCAGGGAAATGCAAAGGAAATGTCCTTCTTCTTCTGGCATATCAGTCTCTGCGTTCTGCAAACACAAAGCCTCTCCTCCCAAATGTTTTTCTGGGAAAGGTGGTCACGTACTACCCCGCGTCCCGCTGCTGCAGAGTAACGGGATGCAGCACAGCTGATCAAAGAGGGGCTCAGCAACCTGCAAGCCACAGCAGTGCAAATTCCAGCTCCTCCTGGGTCAAATCACAGTTACTGAAAAAAACCCCTCCATTTATTTCTTTATAATATTTCTGATAGTTTCACATAACTTAGGAAAGTGTTGATGCCATTCACCAATAGCAGGACCAGCCAGAGCTTTTTGAGGCACCGGTAATGTTGCCATCACTGAGTAAACTGTTATTCTCGCTGGAGCGCAACTCTAAAAACACAGGCAGATGTGTGGAGGTGTAAAAAGCAGAGTGAGGGGGGTGAGTCACTGCTCACCCCAAAGGCTTGCGATGGGCTGGCCCCGGAGTCCCAGGCGCGGCAGCGCTGAGCAGAGATGAACTTCAGTGGTGCATGAGGCACATTTCATTCATTCCTTCCCAACACCGCTGCTTTTGCTTCCTGTGACTGTAGCAGAAGTTTCAAGGCTCTCTGAGAAAGTTAAAAAGCATATTTTCAAAGTGGGGCATTCTTTCAGAAACCGATGCCTTTCAGCTGCAGCCACCGCCGCCTTTGAAAGGAAAATAGCTATCAACCCAGAGACAAGCTGAGCTCACTGCACTCCAAGGGAATCTGGGATCAAGCGTGGGCTGATCTCTGTAAGCAGAGGTGAGCTGCCAGGAGCACTGACATCTCTTCCTAGGTGGGAACCAAGCAGGACCCAGGAGCGAGCAGCCTCTCCTGATGCAACTCGGGTTAGTGGTGACAATAACCAAACCAGTCCCAAGTCTGGATGATCTCTGTCTATCAGTAGCAAACGTCCTTCACGTTGCTTAACATGACTGACAGTTTCTGCTGAAAAAAAAGCTTACCAAATCTTACAGGCCAAAAGTGAGCCACTGTGTAGAGCTGGAGGAAGGACTTGGCCCTGGCCAGCACTCCCTGTCAGCAGCACCGAAGGCACACAACAGCTTTCAAATGAACAGGAATAGAGACTGATTAGGAGAAGCAGGGTAGTTCTACTGCAAGATCATGCACCCCCTGTACCACGGGCAGGCTTTTAGCTATTTTAAAATTTCTACTGCTCATTCTGAATGTGGCAAGTGTCAGCACCAAGGCGTCCCTTCCTCCCAAAGTCTGCTTTCCCCACCAGTAAAAACCCTGCTTCACAGTTACTTTCTAGCCTGTAACTGGCTATTTGACTGCTAGAAACAGCTTAACTCGGATTTCATCACCAGGCACCTGAACCTGGCAGACAGGACAGCCCAGCAGCAGCTCACCAGGGTCTGTGAGGGGACCACTGACACGGTGGGAGCTACCTGCATCCCCCCTTCCAGGATCCCCGTCAGACCAAGCTGGCAGGCGAGCCCTAGTCTCTCCATTGCGTGAGTGACCGACCGCCTGTGCCTGAACATGTCTGCACCAGGTTGCTCATGTTGTGTGCTCAAGCACTGCTCTGGAAGGAGTTGGTGTGGTGGCAAATACTGACCAGCTTTGCCTTAGCTCTGTCCTCAGGAACGGTCACTGCTATTAATGCTGGATCACACCTGCTTTGACCTGGCATTCTTGCACACAAGGACTGCTTGGAGGCTGCACCGTGGCTAAAACTGGTTTCAACTGGCATACATTTTTTGGTCCTAGTGATATGATGTATGGACATTTCAACCTGGGGAGGAAAAGCAAGGCCAAGCTACGTCTCCAAACTACTGGTGAAATCCTAAAATTAGCATCAAGCAGAGGGACTGTTTGAAAAATCAGTGGTGGCCTGTAGATGGAAGAAATAAAACTGAGAGACTGAGAATTTGCACCAGGTGAAGTGCTTCGGCAGGCTTTGGGCAGGGCCTCTGCATCGGCTGTGCGCCAGCCAACACACGCACGGAGTCCTCCAGCTCTCCAGCTAAAAATAGAAACATATTCACTTCTGGATTCTCCTCAGGCTTTTAAAAAATCTCCTTTCGATCCTGACAGCTCAAAGATAAAACTGAGAAGCTCAGGACAAGTAAACCACCACAGGAGCAGAATCTCAGATGGAGTTTAGCCCATTTGCCTGGCCAATAGATCAAAGACACTCAGCAGCAGGGAGCAGCGTGGGCCTCTTCACAATCCAGCAGAGAAAAAATTTCCTCCAGCACCAAAACAGCCAAACCAAATGAGAATGCGTGTTACTACCCAAATAGCACTGCCTCCTATCCATTAGATAAGGCACACTTGTAACCTATGATGTACTGCAAAAACTGACAGGGTTCTCTGCCGGCGGCAGAAATCCCAGCGCCGTTCTGCAGAGGGACTCTCCCCAGCATCAGCGGGGTGATGCTGCCTTAGAGCTGACCTGCACCTCTTGCTTTCGACAGAGTAAGGTGTCTCCTTATGGCACGTGCCGAGACCATCAGCCAACTTGCCTTTCTCCTGCTCGCCCTCTCGTGCGGATGCTTGGGGTCTTGCCAGGGCTGGTCTCTGTGCCATCTGAGCTGAGTCCAGCTTCATCCCAACACTGGAGATTTGCCGTGAAGGAGAAGAGATTGTTCCTCCTGCTCACATCTGGACTCCTCCCCCAGCTCGCTCCTGAGGATCACAGCAGGTTCCCACTGGTCTCACAAAGCTCCCAGCAAAACACCCCGAGCCACCCCCTGGTTCCCAACACCAGCACACAGCAGCGCAGCTGCCTCGGCTCTCTGCACGATGCAGGGAGCTGTGCTGGGGCAGGCTGCCAGCCCCATTTGTCCTTGCCAGGGGCACGGAGTAACCATGAGGGTCCCTGGCACAGCAGGGAAGGGCTGGACATCCCATGGAGCCCAGTTTGGGCATGCAGGCAGGAGAGTGGGCCTGCGCTCCTAGCCGGGTTTGCTACAAGAGGGTCTTTGTGGGAAGAAGCAGCCAAATTTCCCTTCGAGTAAGCAGTGAGCAGGACAGCCCTGGCCAGGCAGGGCGTGCTTGGAGGAGGCGAAGGTTGGATGGGTTTAGGGTCAATTGCTGCTGCTGCTGAAATTCCATACACCTGCCACAAGGTATTTTAATGGAAATTAAAAAGCTTTGCAGAAGGACAGCTTGAATCTCAAATGAGCAACAGAAAAATGACAGGCTAATTTTAGGTTTCATTTTTAGCAGCATTATTCTGAAGTGTATGATAATGGTTAGCTGATTTAACCAGGTTCTTACTTCAGTTAAGAAGGGCAGAACAAAGAGAACTACTTTTTTTTTCTTTCTTTTTGCAATTTGTCATTATAATCAAGCAGCAGCATTGGTATCTTTAGCACAATTTCCATATGTCAATGGAAATCTTTTAATTAATCTTTAATTAATCTTTTAATTGTCAATGAATGTGATTATCAGAATAGCTTTGCTTGAAAACAATACATAGCACAGTAAGTGTGCATTTAGTTCAGTTTGTGTAGGAACAAATAGTTTTACTTTTAAACTCCATGCAATTTCAGTCACCCTCAGGCTGGCTGAACACACTGGTGTGCAGTTCTTTGGGACACCCAAAAACATACCGAAATCGAGCCAAAGAGAAAGCAGCTCTCCCTGGCCAGATGGCCCCAAAGACCGTGCCCAGGGATGGATTCCCAAACCAGCCAGGCTGCCCTAGGGAGGGGGCGGGGATGGTGGCCATCAGCCAGGATGAGTGCAACAGGTGGGTCCTTTCCGGATCCCAAGCCCATCCTTTCCACAGAGAGTAGCTGAGGTACTACATCTCAGCCTCAGTGGGCTCCAGCCTGAGGGACAGAGGTGCACTCCCACTTTCTTTGGAATCGCGCCTAAAGGCTCAGGTGCCAGCATCGGTCCCCAGTGGTAAAGGAACTTGTGATTAAATGCACAAACAAAACTGCTGGTAGGGGTCGTGCCCACATTAGGCTGAGGTGGGGTGTAAGGTTAGGTTAATAACCAGCTGTGTGTCTTGTGTGCTATGATTTACACTGGGAGCAGGAATCTCCCAGGTGAACAAGGGATCCTTTCTCCTTCGCCAAATTATAGCAAAGATCTAGTGCTTGGCAGATGGTGGCAGGATGAAAGAAATTCCCCTCTTTCCTCTCCAGCTGCCTCTTGGCAGGGATAGGGTGGAGACAGATGCAGAAGGCAAGCCTCCACAGCCCTTTCAGCCCCTCCTTTCCTGGGAAAGCCCAGGAGAGCTCTCGTGGTTCAAAGGTATTCCTCTCCTGTTCTCTCTTCATTAGATCCCATCAGGGTCTCTCGGCAGTAATACATGCACTCATGACCCAGGCTTGACTACTGTAATTCCTCTTCGCAGGGCTTGCAGCTTAGCTCCCGCGGCACTCGCTGCTTTGGCAGAAGGGACCAGCGTGTCGCAGCCGTCTCAGAGCAGCCTCTACCCTGCACCCCACCTGCACGCCCAGCAGTGCTTCTCCAACTTGCAGCTGGCACCGGTGGCTTCCCAGGCCTTCAGCCAGCACTCGGCTGCCAGGTTCCCACCGAGGCATCTCAGCTCAGCAGAACAGACTGTGCTGCCCTTAAACACAATAGAAGCTGTCCCCCCGCCTTTCTCCAGTCACCTAAGATACACCAACAGCTTTCCTAATAACATTTTTAAAATCTGAAAATCCATAACGTTTAGGTGGTTCACCAATTCTGCTTTCTTTTCCTCTCTTACATGGGTCTGGTCTCCCTCCTCACAGAGAATGGCATTTTTAGGACACTGTTCAATACGACTTTTTCACAGTGGCAAGATCCTCATTAGCGAGCCAGTGAGTAATGCTTATTATGCTGCCTATGAAAGGGCTGTCATATTTGCACTTCCTTTCCTTCCTGATCACCTGTGTGCTAGTCTGAACCAGACCTTTATTAGCAACATGGGCAAACTGGACTTGTGTAGGCTAAGCTGGGAAGGAGAATCATCTGCTCTGTTACAGGAGGTGGGGAGGGCAGACTCTGACCTCAGCTATGACTGGTATAAGCCCTTTACACTCAAATTCTCTCAGAGTTCAGGAGAATCCAGAATCTGACACACATTTCTGAAGGTGAGGTGTATGGTGCAGTCAAGAGACAGGTGTTTTAGGGTGCCATAACCCTGGCCAGCCCTCTGTAGCTGCTCTTCTTCCTTTACCCATCTTTTCTGTTTGGTCCGAGATACATCCTTGGTGGCAAACATTCTGTTGTGTGCCATTTCTGCTCCGCAACAGCACTGTCATTTCTAAGTGCCACTGGAGCATAAGCAGCAACACAAGGTGGGGGGAAGAAACTACCACGGTGCGTCTCCTGCTCAAACAACCTCCAAGCAGCTCCTTCCCTCTTTTCCCAAGTTCTTCATGTGAAGTTTTCCCTCTTGTCTGCAGAGCAGCTTCTGCTGTTGCCGTGAGGTCCATACATGCCCCCACTCCTTAGCTGCTATGGCACCTTGGTAGCGTTGGGGTTTGGTACAGCCTCACAAGGCAGAGTTGGTACAGAAATCCACACAGGCAGAGAGAAAAAGTAGTCTTACAACAGTGACCAACTTTTTAAACTATTTTTTAAAAAAGCTGAGCCTGCATCTGATCTCCTAAGGCAGATCTTTTTGGGTAAAGGGCACTGCCAGGGAACGCGCTTTTATTGAGCTCTCTTACGGCAACAAACTGAAAA
Organism: Opisthocomus hoazin; assembly: GCF_030867145.1. NCBI lineage: Eukaryota > Metazoa > Chordata > Aves > Opisthocomiformes > Opisthocomidae > Opisthocomus > Opisthocomus hoazin. Next base: position 26,748,611 of record NC_134415.1, read on the forward strand.
CCCTCTCCCATCACTGCTCTGCCATGTGGAGCACGGGGAATAGGAAACAAACCCTGTGTTCCTCAATCCTCTAATCTCCTGTAATCCAGCCCGCTAGCCTTCTGCAGCAATTTTCTCCATCACCCACCATGCAGAGCATGCCCTCATTGCCCTGGGCCTGCTTAACCCGGCTCTACCTCGGACTAGCAGCAGCATTACATAAATTACTTACTCACTAATGATGCCTCTCTTAAGTAAGCAAATGGGATGACATCACCCACCAGCAAAACACCAGCTGCTGGGGGAGGGAGGGAGGGAAGGGGCAAGCTTGTGTCTGCGTGGGTGTGCACACAGAGACCGTATAAGGCACAGCTGCATGGCAAAGCCCAGTCCTTCCAGGAACGGAGACAGGATCAAGGATAATTCAAGATGGAAGGGACCTCAGCAGGTCTCAGCCCAACCTTCTGCTCACAGCAAGATCAGTGATGAGGCCAGAACAGGCTGCTCAGGGCTTTATACAGCTGAATCTTGAAAACTTCTGAGGATGCAGACTGCACAGCCTCTCTGGGCAACCTGCTCCAGTGTTCAACCGTCCTCACGGTGAAAAAAAATGTTTCCTTATGACCAGCCTGACTTTTTTTCAACTTAAGGCAATTTTGCCAATTATAAAGTTGGTTTAAAATAATCCCATACACAAAAATATCATGTAGATGCATTCAAATCAATCCACATCTCTGCCCACATCTTTGTTCATGGCAGCCCAGGCCTTCTCCAGCCTTTAATAAGCTTGTTACACAATATTTGTTGTTCACAGCATCATTTAATTTATCTGTGGGAGTGCAGGAATTTGTTCATCTCTTAAATACCTCAAGCAAGCAGGACCATATGCATGAACACAGCTAAAATGACTGTGTAGTTTGTGTTTTGTCCACATGCTACATTACGCCCTTCATGCCACAGCAACTTACCACGCACAACTTGTTCACTGCCTTCTTCCATGCAGGAGGAGCTCTGTCGGGTCCTTGTCTCCAGAAAGTTTCCTCCTGCCCAGCTCAGCCTTCCCCTTGGGGCTGGACAATCCCATGCTGGGGGCAGTGCTGCTCAGGCCCAAGTTGGCTGGCGACAGAGACATCACCAGAGGCCACAAAGTCTCCTGAATGCTGGGGCTCTAGCGCCAGCCTTGAGTATCCATAAGCCATGATCTGAGGGGCAGATCATCAGCGCCCTCAAAGTCATTGCTGCTCCACAGGGCTCTACCCACCAGCGCCTAATTCTGCATCTCCCAAAAGGGCAGTAAGTGGGATCTGGTGTGAGCTGCTGCAACGGTCACGAAAGGAAATTGCATCCACCTGCCACACTCAGAAATCATCTAGCAAACCGACAGCTGGTGAAGAGGAGGGAGCGAAGAAAGGCACCGGCAAGCACCAAAACAAGTGGTGCTTGTTAATACCCATCTGTGGGAAGGCAGATTTGCATGAGACGGTTTGGTGGCATAATACGCAACCAGGATAGCACCAGCTTGCATCTCTGGGCCCACATGTCTCTAAAACTAATTCAGATGAGAACAGTCCTGCCAAGTCTCGGCAGCCATCATTTACTCTATAGTTTTACATACAGGCCAGCTCTGCATTAGGCGTGTGGCCGAATCAAATACTTCCACCTGCCCTGAGACAGCTATTTCCAACTCCAAAATCAAGGAGTGAATCAAAATCCACTCATTCCACACACCTGCACATAAAATGTGCTTTCAAAATTGCCAGCTTTAACATAAAATCGAATGCAGGATATTTTAATTTCTCTTCTGATTTTCAGCCTCTTGGGTGCACTCCAGTTGTGAAGCTTCCTTCTACAAAGATTAGTGTTAGAATTGATTTTTTTTTTTTCCCAAACCAAAAGCAAGACTGCCACAGAATTCCATAATTCTGTGGCAGCACTTGGGGAGAACAACAAACTATGAGACCTTGCACAGAAGCGATGATAGCAGCCCGTATTGCTGCAGCTCAGATCACTCTCACTGGAAGGTACCTGTATCTGGGGAGGAGCCCTTTAAACTGAGGAACACCCCTAATAGGCAAAAGACCAGTGAATGGAGTAAACCCCTAGGAAGCTTACGGAAGGAAGGAGGTTTGCTGCTCACGTGTTTTGGTCCCTGCCTTGCTCGAGGGACTGTTGGCCACACCAGCACCCAAAGCAAACATCAGTTGCAGGTTGATTCCCTGCCATCCCTGGCCCCCCAGAGACAGTGACCTACTGCTTGTAAAGTGCTTTGAACACATATGCCAAAACCTGTGTGCACAGAAATGCAAACAAGCCAAGGGTGCTGGAGATTAAGTGTGCCCAGGAAATACTGGGCTTTTCCTTACAAAGCTACCCCGAGTGAGCGAGTTGTACCAGAGGGCAGGAGCCTGCTGAGATGCTGTTGTTCAGCGTCTCCCCCGCTGTATGAAATTCTTGTCTGTCATCTCCTATTAGATTGGTAACTTGTTCAAACTGGAGGAGACAATGGATTTGTGTAGGAAATTTCAGGCATCATAAAGAAGCATGTGAAATCTGAGGTTCTTTAATTATGAAGGCAAATTCTGAAGCCAAAGGAAGCAGAGAAAAGCTATTAAAATCCACTCAAAGGAGAGTTAAGATTGCTTGAAAATGTAGCCTGGGTAAATGCTGCCATTTGCTCCTCGTGAGCGCAAGGTTCCTGGCTCAGATACGTCTGTTTGTTGGGAGAAAGGACTCCTCCGCAGCAACCCTGCTGAACAGGCTGCTGGCGAGAAGGGAAAGTCGGCTCCCCCGGGTGAGCGGGTTGATGCCGCGCTCGCGGAGGTTGCCGGGGAGCTGAAGGAGCTCCCTTCTCCCCGTGGCTGGATTCCCACGCAGAGCCTGCAGGAGACTCCTCCCGAAAGTAAAGCGCAGGGGCAAGCGCGTTCAGCCTGGGGGCTGCCGAATTCGGTCTCCCCGTGCCCAAAGAAGAGCATCCAACATACGCCAGAACAGCCCCATCTGCCCCGGACTCCCGTCTGGCAGTGCGCAAGCCCCAGCACAACCCGCGCAGTGCCAGACGCGGCCTGGCCGGGCGGAGCGGGAGGCCGGAGCCCTCCAGGGCCTCCCGCGCCGGAGAGGCGCCGCGGGCAGGGCCGGCGGCCGCGGTGCCCCCGCGGCAGCTGGAGGCCAGCCGGCGGGGGCTGCTCTCCGCCCGGAGGCAGCAGCGAGAAATCAGAAAGTGCCGCTAACGAATCAAAGGGCGGCCGGACCCCCGGGGTGCCGCTTGCCGGGAGCCCTCCCGGAGGCTCCCCCCGCCCGCGGGGATCGCGGGGATGCGGGAGGGGCAGAGCAGGGGGCTCTGCCCGCTGCCCCGGGGCTGCCCGCCCGCCCCGCTCCGCCCCGCCGCGGCGGCCGCCGGGCCGGCAGTGACACCGCGCGGCGGGCACAGGCACCGGCACCGCGCCCGGCTCCCGCCGCCTCCTCCGGCCGCCGCCTCGACCGGCCGGCAGAAGAGGATTCCCCTCCTTCCTCCCTTGCTGAATACACACACATACACATATACAGCTGCAGCCCACCTTCCTCCTCCTCCAGCCAAAGCCGCGTCTTGCCCCCGCGCCCTGCCTGCCCGTTTCCACAAAGGAGCCAGCAAACCCTCCCGGCTCGGCGGGAAGCAGCCTGGTCTGTAATCCAACTCGCCCCGCTTTTTCCCAACCTCAATCCCTGACACCACCCCACCTTCGGCTCGCCCTCCTGGGGTGTTTTGAACGAGATTCTAACTTCTTCAGGCCAGGGGTGAGCGTTTATCGCGCCTCGTACAGCCCGTACCACGCTGGGGCCCAGGCAGCACGGGACCCGCAGGCATAATTACAGTCCCGACGACGAACGCCTGTCGTGCTGTTTGTCTCCCCATTCAGGCTGCCACGCTGCACCGTAATCAAACGCGCTGATTGTTTTCAAAAAGCAGGCGTGTACTTCAGGCCTGGCGCAAGGCTGTCCCACATTCTGCTCCGGGTCACGTCGGGCCCTTTGGATTCAATGCTGAAGAGAAATGGTGCTCCTCCAGCTGCAAGTGCTGCAGGGCTCCGGCTCCTCGCCTTCCCCAAAAGACCCGAGACCCCGGCGCAGCACGGCACAGCAACACAGGGCGTGGGTACGGCGCTCACCCAGAGGATGCGCCCATGTGTTCATCTGCTGCGAAGGAGGGGTGACCTGACGCAGCCTTGCCACTGAACTTGTGAACCGTGGCATTTCCTGCAGGCTGTGAGCCTGGCGATGCCCGGGACAGCTGATGTTCTGGGTACTTTTCTCCTGATTTTACCATTAATGAGCATGTGGTAAGTGCTGGTGCTGGACGGTGCTATGCTGCCAGCACCACAGACTCCCATGAGGAGACATGGGAGGACAAGAAATCACAGAATCACAGAATGTTCGGGGTTGGAAGGGACCTCTGTGGGTCATCTAGTCCAACCCCCCCTGCCAAAGCAGGGTCACCTACAGCAGGCTGCACAGGACCTTGTCCAGGCAGGTCTTGAATACCTCCAGAGAAGGAGACTCCACAACCTCCCTGGGCAGCCTCTTCGACTAAAGAAAACTCTCTGCCTCTCAGATCAGCATATGTCGAGTCAAGCTGGTCGCCCCAGCTGTGCAGACCAGTACAGAACAGACACATTGGCACCCCCCAAGCTGCCGATCTGAAGCCGTGGCTCCCTCGACGTGGCCAGCCTGCCAAGCAGGAGCAACGCGCCAGGACCTCTTGGCTCTGGCGAACACACTGGTGCTGGCAGGCGCTGCCACACACGATGCTGCTGTGGGGCTGCACCACAGACACAAAATGCTGCACAGATCAGATCCCAGGTTTTCCCCGAAGCCACCTGGTTGAAGGGCAAGTCTTTAGCTGTGGAGAGAGGACCAGACGTGTCACTGCCTGCTCATGTTCTGCTGGCAGATCACTCAGGGAAGGCCTGGGGGTGCACTGAGACCCTGGAAGACAGTCATCCCTCCAGGTGCTACTGCAACCAGACCAGCAATCCCTGTTGGAGCGCTGAGGCTGACAGGGCTGCATATCCCTGTGCCCAAGACCTCTTGGTATGCACCACCCCAATCATGGACGTGAGTTTCCATCACACGTCCAGAATGAAAACTCAGGAATACATCCCTTCCTTCTGTTCGGTCTGTCCATTGAATACCACTCATTTCTTCTTCTTAAGTCTCTATGGGGTCCTCAGGTGCTCCTTTTCAAGCCCCCTCAAAAACATGGCTTGGAAAAATGCAAAACGCATCCACACCTGGCATCGGGCAGACGCCTGTCTGAATATTGGAGAGAGCTACAGAAGAGTCTGTTTTCTGAACATCACCAAGATCAGAGAGAGCTGGGCCTCTCATCTGCTGAGCAAACAGCATTGCATAAATTGAAACTGCCTCGGGCTCACTGGAGTAAACTCACACGCCCAGTGTGTCCTGGAGTTCAGGCGTTTTAGAGAAGAAAAGCACGGCGATCTCCTTGTCTGACAGGGCCAGTTCACTGCTCCACCTTTTTCGTCCCTCCTCTGGCAGGTTGTCATCACTCCTCACCTCTCGCACCGTCCTCCCCTGCCGTGCACTCCGGGCAGGTATCCAGGCTCCAGCTGGAGAATACCGACTTGATTAGATTTGATTCACAAAGGCATTTCACAACACGTGTTCGCCTAAACAAAATAAAAGTCCTGGATCTAAGGATCATAATTAAGGGCAGGATAGATCCTTTTGAAGCAAACTACTGGTAAGTCACCAAATTTTAAATAATACAGTTTCCTGCCAAAATCTCCTGCTAAGGAAGAAGTTCATATAAGTTCAGCTGCTCAACCCATGACTTCCTCAAATAGCAGGTTTTTGGCTTTTGGGTCTCTTAAACATACAGGCTCCTGTTCCAATTTTGTCAAATTACGCCCTTGTCAGGTACGCAGAAGGCTTTAACCATCTCTTCAGGCCTTAGACAAACAGGTTGCCACCGAGGATGAGGAAGACATTGCATCTGCCACTCCTTCACTTCTGTTTCTTTTTGCCTGGACTCCCAACTTACGTGTCCAACATGAATACTAGGAACAAGAGCGAAAAACCATCACACATACAGCGGTTTTGGGTTCCAAATAACCTCTGCTCAGGCTGACCTGGGGGGGAAGATCCCCTGGCCCAGTTCCACTTTTTCTGCATTAGCTGTTTTCTTAGCAGCTATAGATAGGTGGGAATGAGCTGGCTCCTTTCTGCAGGCTAGCAGTTTTTTATGATTACAGCTGCATTAATAGCTTGGTTTGCCCATCCCAACCTCTCCACCTGAAATCACGTTCAGTTCCACATCTCACAGCATGTCACTCACCTTACCTGTCCATGAGGCTGTAGCTGGAACTGCTTAAAATACAAAAACCAAAGCACGTTCCATGAGAAGAAAACCAATGGTGACATACTGACACCCTTCCAGGGTGCTCCAGGAGGACAACGGAGGTGACTGCACTGGAATGAGGACCAGGAGACTCCATTTGCAAGCCGCCATCCCTCCTGGTGGAGAGGTCAGCCTCTTCTACCTGCTCAGCCATGAGACCCTCCTGAAGCACTCACAGATGCTGGGGCCAGGCTGGCCTTGGCTCCAGCCCTTCTGGCAGCTTCATACCAAAAGGAAACCACTGTGGGGACAAGTTCAGTTTCCTCTCCATGTGCCTACTTAAATCATTCCAGAGAAATAATCTCTACCAAATGTACTTTCTTCAGAAGCAGCACAAAGCTGCTCTGTGGATCTCAACAACAATGTAGTAATTAAAAACTTCCTGTTACGCTGCAATGAAAGTGCTCTTGAGAAATGGGTTTAAAAAGGGGGTACAGTCAAAAGTACAAAAATAAATTGGTGGAGAAAGGAATCCACAGTCAGACACATCCCTCCTTCACGGGGATGGAGGTGCTTCAGTCCTGCTGGAAAATGCTCAAAGGCAACGCAAGAGCTGCTTCCCAGCAGAGGAAAACACGCAGACGTGCGTTTCACTGGCCTGTGGACACTCTTCATATGACGGAAAGGGTGCCTGAGGGCCACATGACAGGTCCCTAGGAGAAGGCTGTGGTTGAGGTGGGCCTCTGAGAAGTGGGGGAGACTGGCCTGAAGCTCAGCACTGTTCCCATCATCTCCCAGCCTCGCTGAAGGTGGAAGGTTTTCACACAACATCAGATGCAACTTGGGACTGTGCCACTGCGGTGGCTGCAATGCCTGTGCCCATGCTTGGGCACAACGCCCCACGTCCTCCAGGGAAGCATGGCCTCCAACCTGCCAGCGAGGTCTGATGCACCACGCTGCCACCTGAGACACGAGGAAACGCTCTTGGCCGTATCAAAATGAGGTGCTTTCATCGTTCTTTTAACCGGAAATTTAAGCAAAGTCGAGACCATTGTGCAAAATGTTTCCGCATTGATGAATCAGCTTCTTCCAAAGGGAAAAGCTGTGCCGTTCGACACACGTTAGCCCGTTATACATAACAAGCCCTCCCCCAGAGACCTTGCAATTAAGGCCTGAGACAAGCTGAAGCAGGCAGGCAAAATAAAGCCCAGGTTTGGAGGTACCAATTAAGCAAGCAGAGCAGAAATCTGAGTATACCACTGGCCTGACCGATGCCAGAGGGGAAGAGTTTGTTGGCAAATTTCAAAATTAGTCTTGAAAGAAGTAGAGCTGGTTAATATGAACCAAGCAGCCTCACTAGGCTTAAAAATGATGAAATAGTCCTTTGCATGTTCCTGCCTTCCCCTGTTATGCATAAGTCATAAACAATTAACCAGCTCTTTGTCTTCAGCCCTTGATGAATTCTGGGGTGTCATAACAGTAGTAGCTGATGGTATCTCAACTCTTCTCTCTTCCGAAAATACCAGGCCCTCACATGTAATTCCATGGTGGCATGGAGCAGGTTCTCCTTATCCTCCTGATCAGATTTCTATCCTGTCCTCCCCTGTGCAAGTAATTATTGTCTGGAGCCATGTTCATGGAGGCAATAGGCACATACGCCAGTCAGCAGTGCTGTACGGACTGGGAGACCTGCTAAAGCTGGGCTGTAATTATACAGTAAAAGGCCTTCAGCAGCACTCACCAGTCCTGGACAATAACAGCAAGCAAGTAACACCCTGTAGGCCAGCTTCCCCATTAGGGTTTTTATTATTTTTGTGGTCGTGAGTCATATGGGAGTACCTAGCAGGTAATGTCACATACAAGTGTTGGGCCTGGAGACCAATGGAGAAGACAAAAACATATTTTCTTTGGCTGTAATCTGAGCCACCCTCAAGAGACAAGACAGATTATCACCCCTGTGGCAGCCATCCCGGCAGCCAGGCAGGCTGGGAGCTGGGCAGCACACCTACCAGCATCACATCTCCCTGGGCTCATGAAGCCATATTTGGTAGAGAAAAGTGATTTCCTGTGACTTTGTTGAAGAAAGCTACAGCTCAGGACATTGTGCCAGGTCAGTGCCTCCTGCCTGATAAGTGGGTGCCTCAGGTGTCTATTGGCCCCCACCTCCATATGGGGCCAGGTACCCATGGGGCTGCAGGATACCGTCAGCTGGTCTTGCCTGCAAGCGATGCTCTGTGATGTGAAAAGGGGAGGCCTTGGCTGGCTGGTGGCCAGGAACCCCAGCCTGTCATCCCCAGTGTGGCTCCTTGGGGTTGGACAGAGCCAGAAGCCTTCCTGGCTCACACACAAGGGACAACACCATCTTCTCACCAACTGCTTTTCCCAGTGTCCGGACATCCCCATCCTCTGTCCTGACAGACATTACGCCTGGGAAATTCCTTGGGATGTTCTCTGCATATCCTATCCACACCAGTGTCCCACCATGACCAGGAGTTAGAGAGATGCCAAAACAACTGAAATGCAAGACAGGAGGTATGTGAATAAATCTGATCTACCACCACGGCAGGCAAGCACAGTCCCTGCTGACAATAAGCAACAGAGGACAGAACACCAAAATAAAGCAAATCGCATATTTCCCCGGTAAACTAGTACTGTTTCAAAGGAGATTGTCAAATGCCAGCTCCCTTCTGGAAGACAAGGGCATCTAGCCCTTCTTTCTGGTATCCCAATTCACTTTGGAGACACATACCACAAACGTGCATGTGATTTTGCATCTTGATGCCATGTCTCAAAGCTTCAAGTCTAGAGGAGCCTACCAACCCAAGGCACCACCGAGGGCAGAGCTGTCGTATTCCACTTCCTAGCAAACCAGTTACCTGTCAGAAGCTGCGCAGGACACATGGCACACGTTCATCCACCTCCAAGAAGCAGCTTGAAAGCCACAGTCATCCTGGAAGTGTGACGATATCGGAGGGTGATCTAAATGACGCTGCTGTCTGCAGGTCCCCGTGTTTCACCTGAGGGGGATGAGGTGGGGAGAGGCTGCCTGGATGGAGCTGACAGGCACCTCTGCTGTGGGTGACCATCACGGGCTGGCAGGGGGAAGCGAGGTTTCTGGGGAAGGAGACAGAGCATGGCTGGTACAGAGGGCACAGAGGCGGGAGGGCTGGCCCTAGCTGCAGTAAGATGAGGGAGTTTGCACGGAGATCTTGGGGGCTGATTAAAAAAATGCAGCACAAAGGCAGGCCTGAAGAGCTGCATGAGCAGCCACAGGTGAAGCAGAACCAAACAGGTACCGCCGGTCCGCATCTCCCTCCCTCTCACCCACGCCCCTCGTCCTGCCCTGACTGCTGGCTCCGCAGCGCTTGCGTCTCCACAGCTCCCTTCTGCCCTTCCGCTCCACCTCGTGCTGGCATCTCCTCCCCACGGCTCCTTGCTCTGCCTTTCCCACCTTTCTCTGTCCCTGAGGACGCACAAGCCTTTTCATCTTGCACGCTTGCCTTTCCGCTGCCGCCATTTTGTTCTTTCCTGCCGAGGCATCTCCCTTTTGCCCCCCGGGTGAAGGGAGAGCCGAAAGCCACCGGCTCCCAGCCAGCTCCACTGCCGTGGTCTCCACAGCTGGGTGGCCACCGATCCACCCACGAGTGGTCTCTACCCACGTGCTCCCACGGGTCTCGGGAGGCCTGTGGATGGTCCCCGGCTGGCACTGCAACAGGGCGAGGGGAACCCGGGCACTCATGGCCCCTTCCTGGCTTCCGAATGTCTCCTGGGGACAGCAGGGAAGGAGCTGTGAAACTCCAGTGCTTAGTTTTTCTTCCCCTCCTTCCATCACATATTAAAAGCCTCTTGTGAAAGCAAAGAATAACCCAAGAAGTTAATAAAATAAATTGAACAGAGACATGACCTCAGCCTGGCCACCTGGAGCAGGAGGTGGTGTCTAGTCCTGAACGACTGTTGCTACACCTACACCACAGCCCGGTGGGCGGCACTTTACAGGGTGGCCGGAGAACAGGCAGAGACCATGCTGCATGTTCTCAGTGCTTTTTGGTGAAGTAGCAACACTATACCCCCTATATTCCAGCTTTCTTATGGGAGACTTAAGGCTTCGACTGGAAGGTGTTTACCTAGCTGCTGGACTGAGAGTGAAATGTCCATGTTGCACCCAATAAACTACTCATTTTTTTCCTTCAGAACAAATAAAAACACAGTGGGATCAAAAGCTGCTCTTTCCTTTGGTGGAGGCAATGCCTGACTTGCCCCAGCTAAACACAACACATCTCCCTCCAGCTTTGTCCTTCACTTTGCATTCAATGCCCCCAGCAAGCCTGGGATTCCCAGAGCAACGTGGAGACGACGCAAGGACCTATGTAAAGTGACTGTCTCTCTGCCAACAGCAAGGACTTCTTGCAGATACCAGGCAGGCAAACGAAGGGTGACCTCAGCTTTAGGGGTGCTCAGCCATGAGCGCCCAAGCTTTGCCCTGAGCAGGAACCTGAAGGACGAATCGCTGGGACAAACACCTCCCGCGCAGGGAGACAACCAGCACAAGGCAAGCGATTACTGTGGGCTAGGGAGTGTATCCGCCTCAAAATTGCTGTTGACTGCAGATGTGTGATGAAACAGGTTGCCCTTGTAGACAGACGTGTACATAGCGATGTCTGATTCAGATCACTACTAATTACTCTGGCAGAGTATTTTAGGTGCCTTAGAAAGCCAACACCCGCTGAAGAGGCATGATGCTTCCTGGAGTGACGTTCTGCCACTGATTGCAGCTTGGGTGTTGCAGCTTGTGCTTACTTTTCCTCCTAAGAAGGGGGTTACAGCTTCTTCCGACTCCAAGCACCCACAAGTAGTGTATTGACTGCTCTGTCATCAACATCTTAATGAAAACCCTGAAGGCAAGTAAATTTATGACAGTTTGATACTGAGCTATACATAACTGCTCTTGGGGTGTGTATTTTCACCCAGTTGTGCTATTGTCTGACAGCAACTTTATTCGGGAACTGAAAGAAAACCATGATATGAACCATGCCCTAAGCAAGGAGGAGGGAGGATGCTAGTTCTGCCCCTCTGTCCATGCAGAGAGGCTCCAAAAAAGAAGACGACAATAAGCAATGATGGATGTGAAAGGCAAGAGCAAAATAGAGCGAAATATTGGGGGGGGGGAAGCTTCAGAAAGACAAGAACAGTTACAAGAAAGGAGGGGCTGCTCTCCGTGCAGGATCTTCACCAGTGACAGGTATGAAAGGATTAAGACACCAAGAGGGCCAGTGCTAAAAATCTCCAGGAAGAGATGTACGCCTGGGGCATCCCCTCTCAGGGGTGGCCAGGGCATCCTTTCCCAACAGGCCACCATGCCACCTCCAGCCCCATCGTGGCCTCTAGCCTGCAGCGGGGACCTGAGAGATGTGAGGGGCTGTGCTGTGCCAAGGCTTGCTGGGTGTCCCCAGAGCACAGTTCATCCTGCCCAGCCACCTCTGTATACCAGCTGCTGTGAACAGAGGTAAATTCTGCTTCCCCTGAACCCTTCCAAAGCGACACTGACCAAAGTGACACAGACACGAGCTCCTGCAGGACAGGCAGCCTTCAAAAGGGCCAGTGCCCCGAGGAGTAAGTATTGAAGCATATTTGTAATTTGTTTTTAAAGGTTGAAGAAGCCTAGGCAAAGACGTCGGGAAAGTGGTGTGAAATGAACTCACTAGTTTTCTAACTGGCATCTTCTTAGCATTGCAGCGTTGTTTCTCAGCACATGTATTAGCAACAGCAAAACGTCCAAGCCAAGACATTCAGCAAAAATGAGGTCACTAGAATAAAACACTTATTATCACCAAAACCACCTTTCCTCACCACGTAACTGTGCCGCAAAAGACACTGACTCAAACCTGATAAGGGATGAAATGTCAGAGGTCGCAGCACGCATTTCTCAGGAGCTCCCCCATCGATCCCACTGCCCAGCTGAACATCAGCTCTTTGACAATTTCCATTTTCACCAGGCAGTCCTTTTATTTGACCCCCTGTGCTGGTGTGAGGCTCCCACATTACCACTCTCAGGTGTTTGCAGCAGTGCTGGTTGCTCTTGCTTCTTCTGCACGGTATTTCTCGCACACCTACAGCACTGCTATCGTGACAGTCGTGCCTCTTCCCCAAACCCGCCTCCTCCTGGGCTCCTACTACTGTTAGCACCCTGCCAGTTGCACGGTGGGGGATGTAAAAAAAATGGAGTCAGCTGTGGAAATAACCAAATATTTTTGGTTAAGAGATGATTGGCAGTAGTTCAGACTGATACAGAGCTTGGCATTTCAGCTGCTGAAGCCTATCCCACACAAAGGCTGTGGTTTTCCATCATATTGCTCACGTATTTGTTTTCATACTTTTTTTCCAAAAAAGAAAATGGAGCTAACATTTTTCCTCAGGTTTTCTTTCTATTTTTATTTTTTTTTAATCTTAGAATTATTTGTGGAAAAAGGGCTTGCATTTTGGACTTTGAAAAGTGGACTAGTGCAAGTGGCCATGGGTGAAAGGATACTGTCATTCAAATATCATACTAACATCACGCAACACAGGGAAGCCAATTAGAATTTTCTATCACCATTATGGTACAGACTTTGGAAAAAAACCCCAAACACTTTGTATTCCTGCCACATGAGGATAAATCTAAGTCCCAGCACAGGGAACAAAAACCTCTGTTTCTTTGCTCATATGGAAAAGAATATGGATCCAGCTGCCCATCTAGATGCCCTGTGGGAAAAGCAATGCAATGCTCCAACAGAAACAGTCAAGCAGATGCCTACAGGTGGACTTCAGAGCCATGACAAGTTAGGAAACCCACTGATTTGACTCGGCAAGGAAAAGCCTTTGGCTGCAGCTGAAAAAGTGTGTCTTGACCTTTAACAAAGTTGTCCCTCAAAGCTCACCCAAAAAAATCTAAGTTGGAGTCTGGCTGTTTTTCTAGAGCAAGTGATGCCACAGGGGTACTGAAAACTGGAAAATGAAGGTTGGAAGAGTATAGTTCATTAATGATAAATCATGACGACACTCTGCACAGAAACCAGGAAGTTTCTCTTCTCAAGCGTACCAAGGTCTTCAGGAGGAAATGATTGCATACACAGTCACAGAGTCTATTACAGGTAATTAGACCTATTTTTCCACTGAGGTAATCTCCTTCACTCTTTTGCACTTCAGCTTGGGTGACAGCTTTCAACATCCCCATCATCATCATAAAAAGGAGTGTCCAAAGTCCCGTGGGGTCTGGGAGAGTTGAACGTGGGACATCGGCTCTGCCTCCTGCCCCGGAGCATCGACGGTGCCTGGCAGGTGACATGCAGCATCCAGCCTGGGCCAGTGCAACATTCAGGCAGACAAAACCAGCAGGTTTCCTGCTCCTGAAGGAAAGCAAACCTGCTGAGCTTTTAGATTTCTATTTGAAATAGAAAAGCTGGCAAGAGGAGGAGCTGGGAGGATCAGCGAGGCCGGCAATGCAGGCTGCTCTTCCAGGGTGAAGAGGGAAATGCCATTCTGTCCCATCCCGTCCTGTCCCATCCCACCCCATCCTGTCATCACTGCCATTCGGGGGGACTCAGGAGTGATTGTCCCTGGAGCGGGTCCAAAGGCCGGGGAGCGACTGGCCCAGGCGCCACGAGGAGCAAGGGATCCCCAGCGAGAGGGTGTGGGAGCCCACCCTGCGCTGCTCGCGCTCCCTGCGCCCTCGAACGCGGCCCTCTGGGTCACATTGGTGCAAGCATTTAGATGCCTACAGATGCAAATCAGGAGCAATGTGGTGTTTCCCAAAGCATTTGCATCTCAGACACCCACACGTTCTTAAAACTCTACCCTTCCGCCTATGTATGCATTAGTTTCTTCATTTCTAAAACGGATACGGTAATTACCCGCCTCCCTGGCAGCAGGAGGAGAGGAGCAGATACCTGGTGTGCTGCCGTTAGCTCAGCGCCAGCGCTGGGGCCCCCTCTCCTTGCAGCTCCACATGCCAGGCGATTCCGGCTGCCCCGTCAGCACTGCAATTGCAGCTGCTGATTTCAGGGGAGGAGAGAAACCCCGACTCCGAGTCTAGCTCTGTTTAAGACGGTTTTCTGGGATGATGCTTCCTGACCATCTCCTCAATACCCGCGGGCTTGTGCCTTAGGAAAACCTCCGGTTCCCCGGCCTGGCGGCACATCTGACCGTCCCGTTTCGCACAGGCAGCTGCTGGCAGGCACGCGATGGGGACTTGCCAGAAATACCATAGGGTCACGCGCGTGCTTTGCAGGGAAACGAAATCTGTGTGGGCGCCTTTTAAGGAAACCACGAACCTCCCTTTGAGCACCCCAGCGATCACACAGCTCAGGGGAGTCAGCCCGAAAAGCAGCTCTGCATTTGCACTGTATTTTTCCTGGACTGTCGGCCTTTTGTATTTCCTCTTCGTAGCTAAGCCATGTCTTCATCTCTTCTTAGCAGTGCTCATTTCTCACGGTAAGAGAATATCACAAAAACCTAAGAAAAACAAACAGAAGTGTATTCTTGCCCGTCAACAGAAAGCAGCCCTGCATTAAACTGACCTGCTGGATACTGCTTTACCTTCTACTTACTCAAACACAAAATCCTATTTTCCTTTATATAAGAAAGGATGAAATGCATAGACAAAGGAGTTTTCACTTCAGGAACAGGGAATACCAAAGAGAGTTCCCCAAAACAGTTTGCAGGCTGAACAGAGCAATCAAAAAATTAGGACACAAGTAGGAATCGATACGCCCAAAGAAACACTTCAGCTGATCATCCAGCTACTTCAGGCAGGCAATCCATCAAGTTTGGCCACCACGACACTTTTGAAAACTTGTCCAAACAAAAGCAGTAGGCAGCACAGCGAGTTAGACCGTGAGGTACGTGCATAGGCTGTGTGGAGAGCTACACACCTGACCTAAAAGCATTAAGGCCAAAGAGAGAGTCGTGCAGGCTGGGGTCACGGCGTAACATGTACGGCGGAGTCACGGTGTAAAATCGGGTGCATCTCTTCATCTCGGACCCGACATAAAAGGTACCACGAAAATGCCAGCGCAACAAAGAGCAGGATGCAGCTCCCCTTGGCTGCAGCAGATTTTCAGCTCATTCCTTACAGCCTCTCAGGGATGAGCTGAGCGTTATTATGCTAAATTAGCAGGAACGTTGCAGCTCGCTTATTAACACATCCCGTGGGCCACCGGGCTCACAGAAACTCTGCAGGGCATGGAGGAGACAGACTCTGTTCGCCTGCGGATCTGTTTGCTCATCCACATCAGGCTCATTTTGAAATACAGCGCAGCGTATGACAACAGCACAGTGATCCTGGGTTTTTCCCCTTGCAACAGGTGTAACATAGAACAGCCCTGCAATTTTTACTCAGCCCATGGTGCTGCCTCCTAGGAGTCTGCTACCAGTGTTTTTTCTCAGTAGAGCATTCAAGAAAAGATTGTTTGGCTATTTAAACACATCAAGATACACAAAACCCTGGGAAGATACTAACAGTGGAGAGCCAGACTTGCAGTGATTAACACAAAGACACCAGATCCTTTCGCCTTTCATTAGGGAATTTAGCAGAGACCTGAGTCACCAACTGCTCATGGGGTTTGCTGTGGCGGCAGCAGCACCTTGCAACACCTCTGCTGGCTCAGCCACCTCACCTGTCTGGAAATTTCACTGCAGCCCATGAGAGTTCTGCTCCAAACTGTGCTGGAGGATTGAAAAACTGCCCATAACACCATTTCTTCAACAGCACATTGGCTTGTGGAGTATGTGTTTCAAATCTCGCAGCATGTGGATGAGTGTCAGGGCACCCAGACATGGGAGCTGCAAGAAAAAAGCCACAAATTGTTCTGGTTCTTCTGGTCATTAGAAGATATCAGGGCTTAGCCCCTAAGCAGGGTGTTTTTTCTGTCCATCAGTTCATAAATCCCTGTATTTTTGTCACCTAGGGACACTCAGACTGGGTTTGACACGTCTTTCATTCTGTAGCCTGCCTCCAAAAAGACTCAGCAGTGGGTGCTGATGGAAAGAGGGTCAGAAACAAGGCATGCACCGCCCAGCCCCCCTCTCGGCGTGTTCTCCTTTTCAGAAATTCTCCTTTCTCCAACAAGGTGTGCAGGGCTAGAGGCACATTTATGCTCACAGATAGCTTATCTCCGCAGTTCATCCTCAGCCCCGGGCCCCAAGCTGCGTCCACTACATGCTGGCCAGCAACAAACCCACAGACTCCCTTGAGCAAAACCCAAAGGGAAGGAAAATGAACATCAGGCCCTCAGGGCTACAGGGGCACTCAGGCCAA
This sequence comes from Opisthocomus hoazin, assembly GCF_030867145.1. Classification (NCBI taxonomy): domain Eukaryota; kingdom Metazoa; phylum Chordata; class Aves; order Opisthocomiformes; family Opisthocomidae; genus Opisthocomus; species Opisthocomus hoazin. The sequence goes on from NC_134415.1 coordinate 26,765,215, forward strand.
ACGACCTTCCAGCAGGCAGCTTGCCTCCTCCTCAGCACCCGCCCCTGCAAATACCCTCCACAGCAAACCCCACTCTTCTGTAGTGGGGTTGCCAGCCACAGGAGCAGAGTTGGGCCAGACAAGCAAGTGACAAAATTCCTGCTGATTTCTATGAGAAGCAGCATTCTAAGCCCTGATGCTCCAAATACTCCCACCAGACGCCAATCCAGATTTTTTCGGAGCTGGCTTCTGTTGCAGTGAAGACACAAAACATTTCTCTGGCCTCCTCTGGCATCCAGAGGCTTGTCCTCGGACAGAAAGGATGAGTAAAGACTTCAGTAACTATTTGTGGAGCCTGCTCTCTCCTCTCACAAGTGATAACTCATCTGCAAGCACGGTGGAGGTGGGCTAGGACAGAGCCGAAGCCCTGTGATGGGCCTGGCTCGGTGAATGCTGCCTAAGACTGACCATGGGCATGGGCTCAGACTTCCTCGGCACTCGCCCCTCTGCAGCGTTAGCTCTTGTTTTGCTGAGAGTTGCAATTGTGGAGAGCCTTTTGCTGACATACAGGCTTTGCTGGGGTTACTGTTAGCTTATTAAAATGAAATAGGTGTTGTTATGAAAAGGTTTGGTAGAAAACCAAGAGAGGGTGAACTGAAACTGGGATGACTTCATTGTCTTCATGGCAAATGTCAGGGCCCATCATTCACTACCCATCTGCACGTACAAGCTAACAAGGATCAGTGCACAGGTAGCACAGTGTTGCCACTATAAAAATGGCAGCACCCTCCCTGCCTGAAGGGGAGGAGGCAGAGAGAGCAGACCCTCCACAGGGATCCCTGTCCCCTGACCCAGGAGACCAGGATCTGGCAGTGAAGGCTCAGCTCTGGCGGACGAAGAAGCAGGACTGCCGGCCACCGACGCAAGGTGTCCGCCAGCTCAAGGCTGGCTGTGTTTTGCCAGGCAGTGTCTGCTCCTGGCAAAGATGTCCAGTGCCTTTGCCCTCCGTCTTCCATGGTCATCTTAATCCCACAAAGCAACAGCTCTTGTTGTAGCAGAAGTTGGGAAACAGAGTCAAATATTTCCTCAACTGTCCCGTAAAGTTTCTCTGCTGCAGGGTTCAAGCAGCAGTAATGTGGGGGGGAAACACAGCGGCAGTCATTACACGATCCCTCTACCACCACAACAAAATGCCGTAGGAAACCGAAGAGAATAATGTATCCTGTAGCAATTTTTTGCATCAAATCATCCAACAGCGCTTAAGAAGCAAATCAGGTCACTTCCCAGTGCTTAGTTAAGCCGATCTGCTCTCCCTCGGATACCTGGGGACGGGATTGGTTGCTGCCACAGCCACAGCAGACTTTTCAGGGCTCCAGACAGGTTCCCACCCGACCCTCGGATAGGGATCGAAGGGAAGGATTGCTTCTAGTAGCAGGTCCTCAGGGGATGCTCCCCAACCAGCCATTGCACCAACACCCCAGGGCGCAGACGTTTGGGCTGGTGCAGCTCAGCCTGGGCTGTGCTTTGCACTCCAGGTGATTGAACCCATATCCAGCTCCCACCAGCTCCCACCGAGGGAAAAAAGGGCCCGCGGCGCTCCAGGCAGGCTGATGCTCAACCACGTGCATCTGCCTGATGGATTCAGCCTGCGAAGCTGCTCACGCAGCTCGCCCCAATCTCTGCTTTGGCTCAGTGAAAGCAGAGGGGTCAGCAACAAGCGAAAGCCAAACCTGATGTTTTTCCCCCTGTTCAAATCTGCCGCCACTGGAAAGCCTGGTTCAGGAATCTCTCTCCAAATTTCCATTTAGACTCACAGAATTAGTTTGAGTACAAGAGGGCAGCGATTGCACACTTAATTTGTTTCACCCTGGAATACATCGTCATTTAGAAGCCCAGAATATTTATTGGTGGCAAAGAGATATTGATTGCCTAGCCACAGGCAGAGTAAAAATCATTGAGGGGAAAAAAAAAAAAAAAAAAAACAAGCAACAAAACGAACCAGAAAAATTGCTCCGCTGCCTCCTGCCATGCTGCCATGCAATGCGCCGTTTTGGTCTTCTTCGCTTTCCAGCACCCCTCAGCTCTCCTTCCAAGGCACGAGAAATGGTCTTCCCGTTTGAATTTATTGGTGAATGGTTTTCAGCAGTTTCCAGGCACTTTATCACCTTCCTGCAGAGGAACATAAAACACAGCCCTTGTCTCAGCCTGTGCGGTAGGAACAAATAAATAAGGGCAGCTCCCTGCAGCTCCCCCACCGGCTCCTCCGCGCGCAGGAGCTGGCTGCATTGTACCAAGGAGCTCAAGCTGCGGAGTTCAGAGCTAACTCTGCTCTGAACTCCCCACCGCCCCTGGATGTTTGGAGCCAAGTTATTTCCTTGTTAAGGTTTGCCCAACAGGAAAGCTGTTTCCCGCCCTTAAAACCTGGTTAAAAGCTAATGGCCCGGTGTGGTTTTTGTAAAAGATGAATTTCCCTGCTAATTGTGGCCGCCTGTTTCGTGGTGGTGGCGGCGATTCCAGCGCTGCTTGGGCGCTGCGGTCGGGTGCGTGTGGCTGGAGCGGTTTCGCTTTGGCAAATCGCATTTCACAGCGCGATGCCAATCGCTCGCATCATCGGGGCTGCGCAGCGGCCCTGCGGTAAGCCTCGCCACCGCTCCGTTTGCCACAAACGCCCTTGCGTGGGTTTCCACCCCAGCTGCGCTCAGGAGGAGCGGTGCCGGGGGGCATGGTGTCTTCTGGGGCGACAGTGGGGCAGCTCCGGACCACCAGCAGGAGAAAGCGGACTGCTCCTGCGGGCACTGCCCTGGGTAGTCACCAGGCATGGTGCAGGGACTTCCCAGGCAAGTGAGCAATGGTGAAGGGCTCAGTAAATTGCCGCTGTACACGGAGTCTGGCACGGCGTCGTGCTGCTGCTGGCCAGAGCCTGCGCCAGCCCAAGCGCAGCAGTCCCCAGGCTGCCCCGCTGCCCCGGGGAGAGGCAGGGTGGTGCCGGGCTGCTCTGCGAGATAAGTGTGGGGCTGCCCCTCCGCGCCGAGCCCCTGTAATCAATCCCCTTGCACCTGCCCAGGGCCACCCCAGCGCAGCCGTGCACAAGGATTGCAGCCGTGCGCAAGGCCTGCAGCCATGCACAAGGACTGCAGCCGTGCACAAGGCCTGCAGCCATGCACAAGGACTGCAGCCGTGCGTGGTGATTGCAGCCATGCACGGTGATTGCAGAGGTGCACAAAGATTGCAGCTACGCCTCAGTATTGCAGCTGTGCGAGGTGATTGCAGCCATCCCTGCGGACCGCAGAAGTGTACGAGGATTGCAGCGGTGCATGGTGACCGCAGCCATGCACGAGGATCGCAGAAGCACAGACCTTCTGGAGGCAGCTGGCCCCACCAGAGCAGGCGCAGCAGCAAGGCTGCGCTCACCCATGCTGGCATCAAACAGAGAGCAGCATCCCCGCGCAGCCGCACTCCCCACCACGCAGCTGGCCTCTGATCTTCCCAGCACCCTCTTTGCCGGAGCGGGAAGGATGCAAATTGGCACCTCTGTAGGCTTTTGCAGTCAGTCTCTGGAAACCTGGTAATCGTTCCTCAAGGTTTTTATTGTTCTAATTTTGCCTGGTTTTAAAAGGAGAAAAGCGTAATGTGCCACCCATATTTCAAAAAGAAGAAACGTGTCTTAACCTGGTGATTCTGTCGCAGGGAACAATTTGTTGTGTTTTCAGCAAGCCGTACTTCTATTTGTATTTTGCAAAAGAAAAGCATTATATTTCAGCAGCCTAACCTTACTGATTATCCCTTCCCAGAAGCTTTAGATAATTATTTGGTTCAACATTTATCATTTAAAGAGTAATTCATGTGCTAATATACATAATTCAACAGCACAGTTTAATTGCAAGATCTTAGCACTACCGTTCAACTGCATTGTTGGGATTCATTTCTCTCATTCTTTGATGGGTTCTAATTAGCCCCGCGCAAATAACTGATTTTCTAGATGTTAGCAGCTCTGAAAGTCTTTAGCAAAAGCTACTGGGGTCCAAATGTTTTGTTCTATTCAAAACATTGCGAGAATTTGAACTTGTAATTTCACTTACAAAAGGGAAAAGTATTTCAAAACGAATAGTGGTTTGGAGTCAGGTGGTTTTTTTTAACTATTTCAGGAAGTTCAAGCATTTTACCAAAAAAAAAAAAAGTTCTCCCCCGAGTCTGTCACTGCAGTGAAACTGAAATGCTTGTGCTTGTCTTTTCAAAATTTGGGGGGAGGATGTAGATTCCTGCTCTTGCTTTAATGTCATTAAAACAAACAGAAGTTGAAAGGACACAAAGTAAACCAGCTGCTTATTAGTGACCTGAGCAAGGGTTTTGTACACCCCAGTGCCCCAGATCACATCTGTGCTTTCCAGTCATGCCACATGAGACAGCAACTCTTCGGTACATCTGGCCTTACTCCTTTGTAAGGGTTTTTTTCCCCAAACAGAATTGTAGCATTTCCACGACAATCTCAACCCTGTTTAAAGCAAACAAACATGCTTAGAGCCTTAACATGCCAAACATGCATTAAGGAGCCTAAATTCTGTGAAAAACCACTTGGGACATAGGCTCCTGAAGTGCGTGGGGACTTGGAAGCACTTGGGGGTGCAAACTGATGCCTCTGGGCTTTTCAGAAGCATCTAAGTAGCACGTGAACACAGTGGTTTGCCCTTACATCCTATGAGACGTGGTCCACTGATACTTCTGTGGACTGACACCGGTCCTGGAGGCAGCTGTGAGCTGGATGTGGTGCTTCTTCGCCCTGAGGCAGGACAGCAAGGGAGGACAATGGAGCCCTCTGGGGCAAGAGGGCTATAGGTCACTTCTAAAACCACAGCTCTTGCTTGCGCCTGATGTGCCACGGACTTCTCCTAAGCACCAAGACAACCTCTTTCTTTCAGCCCCTCTGCTCTTCCCTGCGTGAGAAGCCGTGTCCCAGGGGAGCAATGCTTGCTGTATCTTTGCAGCACTGGCTGCATAGAGTTCATGGAGGGCTCTCATTTCACCACCTGACACATAAAAGCAAAAAATAAAGAAGTCAGAAACCTTATCACCATGGAATCATTTTGGATGAACTTCATCCGAGATTATAACCAAACCAGGAGCATATTCAGCATGGCAGGCATTTTCCTTAGCTTCCAGAAAAGAAAAATATGAGTCAACAGGCTAAAGAAATCACAGAAACAGGTGGTGACAGACACTGTATGGGGTTCGGTATTTGTACAGTTGTTCTGGTCCTTACATAGGCCTGTTTTAAAATGAACCAAAATACCACTCTGTGTTTGCGGTTGGTATACATTTACTGCCTTAAATGCAATGCACATCTACCATAGTTTTGCTCCAGTGATGTTTATTCATTTAATAAGACAGTCTCTTAAATCTCCTCTCTACAACCTTTAAGAGAGCCAAAATATGGCCAAATCAAAATTAAGAAAAAAACCCGCAAACAAATGCAACCCACATTACTCTGTTTCGGGGTTTTTTTTCTTACTCTTCTGGACATCAAAGAGAAAAAGCGAGGAAAACCCTTAAGCCCAAGTGCTTCTGTATCCCTCTTAATTGACCCACACAGGAGTCTGTCTCAATATCACTTTCAGGCTGCTTTAGCTGAACAGCTTCAGGATACAAGAGGTTAAAGCATCCTGCCGTGCAGAAAGGTTTTACTTGAAAGGTCTACCAGCCTTCCCCTTAATCTGCGAAGTGGAGCTGTGATCATACAACAGCTAAAGTCATGAGCTTGTTAATGCTAAAATGACAGATGTTATAACAACAGGATATTTATTAAGTTTCCCAGTACCCTGCTGTGTTCTCAGACCCTAATTTCTTTCCAAGACTGCTCTTTGGTTTGTTTAATAACTAAGAGTTAAGAGAAGTCTGTTTCCAGCCTTCTAACAAGAAGTCATGCAAAGTGCGAAAGGAAAAAAACTAAACAGAAAACATTTATAAACTCTCCTGCTCCACCTCAACTTGACTCTTATTAAAGAAGCAAGTGGTACTAACTCTGTCTTTCTGCCTCCGTGTTACGGTATAGGTTTATATTAGACTAAGTATAGTCTTAACCTTTTACCTAAACACTATATAGCATCACATGAAAATGTCAGAGTCCGTGTGATTCCAAAGTCCTGGAGACTTCGATATCTATTACGCTTTCAGTGAAGCACTGCATGGTCTCTCGTGGCGGGTGTGTTTTTCCCCATTACTGGATTAGGAAGCATCCAGCAGCCCTGCTGGGAGGACGCCCACCCACGTGCTCAGTGCTACGCTGGGATGGGACAACTCCTGCCCAAGCCATGCCTAGAAGTCATCACGGAAAAAGCAGATAACGTAGGAAAGCCACCTGCACAGGGAAAGATGAAGTGAACAGGTTTAAGCAATCATTTCTGCGTAAATTGGGTTTTGAGACTCATTCATCAGATCTAAACTCAGCAGCCGCATTAATCCCAGGAACAACTAGACCAGTAGCCCAGTATCAGAGTTGCTACGTCACTGGTTGTGCCATTTCTATCAGCCTGTGGCTCCCTTCACACCTACGCCATACACAGCCTTGATTTGATGGCCTTTCCTATACAGTTTTAAACGTAGTGCACTGTAGTGCATTTGTCATTAGATGGGTGTTTTGACAGGTTAGCTGGCCCGCACACGTCCCGGCTCAGTGCAGTGATGCCCTCGCTTCTCCTGTGTGCTGGGCCCCAAAACTGGTGTGACAGTGCAGTACAGCAGGTATTAACCAGCGGCACTCTGGGCTTCTCCCAGGGGGACTGCTGGTTTTCCATCCCTCAGGCTGGGTCTGCTTGGGGTGCAGTCCTGCTGGATGCCCATGAGCATCCTACAAGCCACCTCCCATCCCTGTTTTCAAGGTCACCCGTAAACTGAAATTTTAGCTTTTTGGGGAAACTGAACTCCATATGGAGACCGCTCAGAGAACCACCGTTACTGCAAAGTAAGCGATCACATTTTCTAGTCTCAGAGAGTGCTTCATATTTCTATAAACAGTATCTAGCAACTCTGGATGGATGAAAAGCATGACAGAGGTCAAAGCCCCATGTACGCTACGAACAGAGAGCGCATTTCACCTCTGTCAAGAGTTCCCAACACTGTAACAGGGCAGGCTCTTATATTCATAATCTATTTATCACAGATGCTAGGAGATGGAAAACTTCTCTAAGGGCTTCTATAACAAACATTACCATTCTACCCAATTTACTTAGCAAACAGCTTAGACCTATCAAAAAGCACCTCAGTGAAACGTCAGTGAATCTTAAGCTTTTCTTCCACTAAATATGAGCAACTCTGCTTGGGATTAATCACCTTTACAGAAAAAAAAACCTTTCTTAACAAAGGCTGAAGGTGATGAGAACGAATCTAGTCTCATCTTCAGCATATTCTTCCACATTTCCAGGTCTTTAATACTTCCCATCCAGTACATGACTTGGTTCAGAGTCTTTCATTCCTACCGAGCACAGGAAAACACAGCCTCCCTGCCTCAGCCAGCCAGTACATGGCACCTGACAGGCATTGTCATGGCAAGGTGCTCTGAAGCCAGATTGGTGAAGACATCCTCCAAAAAGAATCTGTCAGAACAAAGTTGTTCAAAAACCAGGATGATCAGATCTGGGTAAAACCCCAAACACATTTTCACGTTACTTCAAAGAAGGAATGCATGTACTCCAAGGAGTTGCTGAGTGCCGTACCACACCAGAAATGTACCTATCATCCTCTCCACTCTTCCCTACCATACTTTCACTGCCTGGATAAACCATTCCATAGGATGGGACCCAACTTGGTATTTCTGGAATAAAGTCATCATCACATAACCAGTATCTTGAAGGGTTAGTTTTGCAGGACACTATGTATAATACAAGAAAAATGCAGCTTAGGAACATATACCTTTTCTTACTTACCACTGAAGTAGTTTCTTCTTTGTGAAGCTCAAGCACAGATTTTTCCACCCTGTTTTACTGCTCTGGTCCCCATTCCCACAGCATGTTCTAAAGCCCCTCAGAGCTCTGCACAGTGCCAAAGTACTTGTTAGTGGTGAGTGACCTGCTACCAAGATTCTGTAGTTAGCTCAGATTTTATGACTGAAACCTCCTTTCTTTCTAGCTCGTATTTGAAAAATATCATGCCCATAAAAACAACAGGTTTTTGAAAATTAAGTTTATTTCTATGTTCTGTGAACTACTTGGATTAGAAACAAGGATACAGAATTAGTAAATAATTTTCTTGTTGACTGTGGAACACTTTATCAGGAGAACTAATTATTTAATTTTAAAACCTTCTTAGTAATATTAAGAAACACTTGTATTTGAACTTCAAAAGCATAGAAATTTTTCTGTTACCCAGAGGAACTTTCAAACATTCATCATCATCAAAGTAAGACCTATCAAAATGTAGCTGGTTTCAGTAGTTGCAGATGCACTGCACTGCATTAACTTCAGATTTGTAATTTAAGCTTAAGGTTTAGAGATAAAGGGGAAGGGAAATATGGCAGCAGTCCCCCCTTGTTTATCTTGTTTAAGCAATTTTTGTCCTAGCTCAGACCAATGACTTTTTCTCTCCAAAATGCTGTTTCGAAAGGGGAACTCCATATTGCGTAAGGACTCTCTACATTTGACTTTACCTCAAGTCATTTGGAGAAATACTGCTTTTATCAGGATTTCATCCACTGCCAGCAACAAAGCCTCTGCACAAAGACATTACTTTTGCCAAGCTGCAGTCTGTTAACACAGGCTTATTCTCATATGCTCAGGTGCGAAACAGAACTAGTTACCTGATTTTCTACACCATTCTGATAGCGGTGTGCTAAGCTTGGTCCTTTGCACTATCCTTTCCTGACGTAACTGCTGAAGTTGTGCTCGCTACCTTCTCAGACTCGGAAGGATTGAGATCTCCGTTTCAGCTGTGATCCAAGTACTTTTTTTCCCCACATCTTTCACTAACTTTGATTTCCACAGACATCACGTGTAGGCCTCACAGCAATAAGCTGTTAAGCACTGCAGAGCTACAGAGAAAGACCAAAGAACATCATTACCCTCACAAAAACAGCTGCAGGGGTAAAAAAAAATAGTAACCAGTCCAAAAGCAAAATCCATACATGCTCCAGGACTCATCTTTCTCCATTGACACTCTAATTTCATTTGGTCTGTGCTAACCAGAGTGACCACCATGGAAGAAGTGATCTGCCTTCCTGATACTACCAGAGCTGAAGGGAGTTTTGGCAAAAATCTCGCAGATCAGATTTTTTTGTTCTTAAAAAAAAATCTAAAGGAGTCCAGTGCCTCTCCATTTCCTTTTCCATGTCCCATTAATTGTTGTGAAACTCCCAAACATGCAGTAAGAGTGGAGATTACTGTCCGGGCAGAGGCCAGCAATTAAAAGCATCTCAGATGCTGCTCTTGCTACACATCTGTGACCGGGAGTGCTGCAAGCGAGACAGCCAGCCTCTCGTTGACAGAAGGCTATTGCAGAAGCTGGAGACTTTAGTATCTGGACAGTTTTCAGCAGAGAAACATTATTTTGACATCACCCCATTTTCACAGATACCTTTAGGAAGGGCACACAAGGGCAATGGCATTCAAACTCGGGGTTCAATGGCACATTTTATTCAGGAGCAGCACATAGTGTTGCAACGCAGGTGAACTTCACATCACCACCCAAAGCCTTCCAGCTCATCTTCTAAATCGGTGGTCAGATGTTTCAGCTGCGTGGCTAAACTTCTCTGGATATGTTATGGAAAAAAAACCCAGGCAAGTTTTCAGCAAATGTTACTGAGGTTTGGAATAACGTAGGCGGCTTGGGTGATGCTCTGAGCTTTTCACATACGGCTAGCGATGTCACGCTGCGACCATGACATCAGCGCCATCCTGACACAGGAGCTCTGCCTATGCAGCTTGACTCAGTATTTAGTTCTGTAGTTTTCCTACTCCTTCAAAAAAAGGTAACTGGGACATTATGGTGCCAAGTGTCATTCCACTTCCAAGCTGAAGCATATGTACCAAACACCTCCTTCTTAGTGATAGCTTGACGATTAACTTGTCAGTGTCTCTATCATGCATTGACTATATGCAGGGAGATTTTCAGACAAACTAGAAACACAGCTTCCAAGGCTGGCTAATAATTCTTGTGATAATTCAACACAATTCTTCCTTTCTCTTTTTTGAACAGCAATGTGAGAAGAGCAAATCCCTTCAAAAGGGCATGACATAAAATTCTAAGACCTCTGCCATTATGGACATTTAGATGAACTGCTTGAGGTTAGATTTTACCCGGTATTTTAACCTAACGCCTCCTTACACTCAGCTTGAGGTTAGATTTTACTGGTATTTTAACCTAACCCCTCCCTACACTCAGCTGGGAGCGAGCAGCATCAACCCCATCCTTTTGGGTCAGAGCCTTCTCATATGGCCACAAAAATGCAAGTGAAAATTATCGCCCAAATTTTCTTAATTCACATAATCCCTTTCCCAAGGGAAAATGAGCTTGTCTGCAACTGACTGGAGGAGAGTGCTAGAGCACCCCAGGACAAGAATGATGGGCTGCATCTCCAGCCAATGCTTCCTAATGCAAAAATCGTACAGCAACACGTGCAGTGTTTATCTGTGCAAGCGTTGTTCGCTCCTAAACCAGGGTATGTGTCCCGCAGCGGTAGCAGGGCAGACGGAGGAGGACAGGCTTCGGCCCAGGCCAGCAACACGCACACACACAAACGCAGGAAACCCAGCAGGTTGCACATCCTGCTCCACAGCATCGCCACAGCTTTTCTCGGCTGCACTAAGCTGGTGTGAGGGAGACGCCGGGATGCCTACCAACGCCGCGACTAGAAATGCAGCTTGTGTGACAGGAGGGGGGATTACAATTTGGCCTGAGCACTACTTCAAAGTTTGTACTGATTGTCACAAAAAAAAGAGAAAATACAAAATATGCATATGTAAATGATAACCAAAGTTTCAGTGGCAAGAGTTTCATGCCAGGTGTGGGGTGCTAGCACAGACAGGACTGAGGTGAAGGCTGCTGAAATGGATTGCCTGCCTGGATTCAGACACGGCTTCACTCCCATCCTGCCCCTCCCTTGCGGCATCAGCTCCTCTGATGCAAAAGCAGCAAGAAGGAGTTGTTCTGGGAGCTGGATCTGGACCTTGAGGTGGTCAGGCAACCAACAGGGGTAGGAGATTACAGTCTAGGAATGGCAAGGGTAAAGGCCCATGTAAAAGCAAAAGTAAGCTATAGGTCTGAAGTTTCCTTTCCCACCCTATTAATTAAAAATTCTCACACTGGCATGTCTCATAGAAGATGTTCATATTAAGTTTAAATCACATCTTTTCATAGAAGTAGCTTTGGAAAATGGCAAAATCCAAGCTCGTGTGCAGTGCATACAGTACAACCAAACCCCTACCTTCGTACATAACCAACAATACAGAACCACTTTTCCCCCTTGAAGCAGAAAAAAGCAGCTACTGAAGTTGCGGCAGTGAAGGGCTCCAAAACGAACACTTCATTGCAAGCTCAGGAACAGCTCAAGGCAGATACTATAACGATTCTGCCCTCCTCAGTGTTATTGCTGGCAGCTGTATCTTTTCCTGCAGTCAGTACGTTTCTCCCAGCAAACTTTACAAACTGCAGCATTTCTGAATTGAAACAAATGGAAGCTGAAAATCTTCAGAGGTAGGAAGCATCTGCTGCTCTAAAGTAGCTGTCTTCCAAAGACATCAAATAAACCAGTACAGACGTCTATTACAAAGCCTACCTTATTGACCCGTATGTTAGATATTTAACCACGGCCAATTAACAGGACAGGAAGATTTTTTTTATTCTTTTCAAAGGCTGTTATTCCTAGGAAAAAAATAAATTTTGCATAATGAACTCTTCACGTGATACTAGAACTGAGCAACTGTTCTTTTAACTGCACCTGGAATCCAGACAGTTGGAGGCCACCCCTTTACAACCCACTTATTAAGCTCCTCTTCTACTTGTGCTCTTTCTACTCGTTTCTGAGGTTCTGGGAGCCAGTGAAAGTGCATTTCTACTAGCCAAATTTCTTCCTAGCAACTGACCTGAGAAAAAAATCCCAACTAAAAGTGTTTGACATTCAAGAGTTCCATTTATTTTCTCAGGACTTTAATACTTAATACAAAACAAAAAAAAAGAACATTATTATTTAAAGAAGGCAAAAAGAAATACCACCAATGAACACTAGCTATGCCAATTAGATTTTAACATTGCTCAGAAACAGGATTCAGGACATGAACAAAAAGAAGCCAAATTAATCCCATGTGCTTTTTGGAGACATGTAGATAAAAGGTATTTTTCAGTATCGTGGTTTTGCTCTTCACACTACTCAGATAATATGGCAAATGCAAAAAAAATATAAATGTAAGCCTGCTAAAACATCGTACTGTACCTCAGAGGCAGCTAACCACGCAAAGCAAAGGTCATAAGCAATAATCAGACCTCCTGTTATCAGCAAAGCTACGTTTGATTTGGAAAATTGTCAAGACCAGCTTCAGCTCAGGCAAATAGCACATCCACCTCTTTCCCTCCAGCAGAGAAAGAAAAAAATAAAGTTACTACAGAGCTGAACAACTTAAATGCGTATCTAAAAAGGGCCTAACTGATGCTATGCTATGAAACTAAAATACTCAGAGCATATTTATACACTTTTAAATATAGTTAGTGGTATTTCCCATTCCCTCCACATGGAACTCAGAACATCTAGCTACCAAATTCACCCCCTCCGTCCCCCCGGGTCTCTCCATAGCTGAAGAGATTAGAAAGTGCAGTCGAAGCAGGGGGCAGGGGAAGGAGAATGGCAAGAATCTTTATCCCTCCTCCCCAGACTCCACTAGGCAGTGTTTAATAAACTCAGATGGCCCAATTTCAGAAGAAAACGGCAATGTCAGTTTAGCTAAAATTGTTAGCAAGTCTTTGGATACTCAGTGGGCTTTTTTGTTTTTGGAGAATCGGGAAAAGGAATAAATCCTGGAATTAAGATTATAGCAAACCGACAGTATTTCTGCAGAAAATTTAGAAACACCACAGTACTCCTGATTTTAATATACTCATACAATCTAGGTACTTTCAGTCGTTCTTCAACAGCCAGGCTGTACTGGCAGAAGCTTTGGACTCACTCCCACAAGTACTTCCTTGCATGCAAGCAACTACTCGTCAGCTCGATGAAACTATTCTTGAACATAGAAATTCACAGGACTGAGCCCTTGCCATGACTTTTAGGGAGTCACAGGTTGGGGCTAGTTTTGTCTTTTACATAACCATGTCTATGTCCGTACCAAATACCATGATGCAGCAACAACAGCTATTACCAAAAGCCTAGAGTGGATGTTGAAGGCAATCGAGCTAAAATTATCAGGGGCTTCATAGAAGCAATTTATTCTGCTAAAAAGTAAAGCTTCAGGGTACTGTGGTTAGCCCACCAAGTGTCTGAATTAGCTCAGCACTGCACCCTTACGTGCAAGTATAACCTACAAAGTGATTCTAAAATAGCATGTTTCTGGATGAGACATGTACTAAGTGTAAAACATTTCACCCAATGATGTCTGGTACATCTCTTGACACATTTAATCAGAAGCATAAACAATCTAGACACTGAAATACAAACTTCTTTTTCCTTAAAATCAGTGTTCCATATTTTTTTATTTTAAAAATTCAGGAATGTGATACACAATACAATTAGCTCCCCACCACTGCAGTGCTCACTTACATGAGATTCATTAGTTTCATGCTTTTTCTTTAAAAAAAAAAAAAAAAAAAAAAAGGAGACTGCGCAGTGTTTTTGAATGCTCCCAGTATTCTGGAACTGTGATCTTCAGAACAAATCAGGTCTGTGTAACCACAGACAGACCAGGTTAAAAAAATCAAGCTATATCACAACCTGGCAGGCTACAGTCGGGTCTCATACAGCCAGGACAAACACAAAAATTGTGCTCCTCCTGCGGTACAGCCACCACCTTGACCTGACTATATGCTTTCAGGGAATTTACCATCGAGGATTGAAGAGACTAAAGGGCCCTGTTAACACCAGCTGGTGCTGCACGTGCAACACGCGCGGGACAGAGAGGCCATGCAACTCCCCCTTCCGCCCCCATCACCACCGTCGTCACATCCGCATCCTGTCCTGATAATAAAAATAATGTGGGGAAGAGCTTTTTGTCTTTTAAGCTAGCCATTGCCTGCAATGGACACAGAAATAGAAAAATATGACTTCTGGCACAAAAAAAAAGAGATTAAATAGTTACAATGGAATTACTGACTACAACTCCATCTATTCAGATGCATTTACTGAGACCGTTAACCAACGGTGGCAACTGTCAAGACTTAGCAGTCGCTCTCTAAGAGCAACAGGAGAGAAGTAAGTCAGGCTTCTCAGTGCTACTATGGTTTGTCTTGGTTTTTTTAATAAACAAAGAGCAGTAGTTCTATGGTGCCTTAGTGATATACAGCAGGACCTCAATAATTCATACTAATGACTGAGACCAATTTTAAACTAGTGAGCAACATGATTAGTGAAAATTTACCATAAACAACAAGGATACACATTTCCAAAAAAAACCTAGTACTTTGTTCATTTCAAAATTTACTTGGTTAATACTTTGTAGTATACTAGCAATGGTAGCATATCCTGGAAATGTAGTCTCATACAAGATCTCTCGTTTAACAGTCAACTCTAGATCATATACAGGTAACAGAAGAAAAGAGTTAAGATAATTCAGACAAAACAAAAACATATATAAATACTATATTAACATATTTAAGTTAGTTTATGAGACTATACAACAAGCATAAACACAGAAAAAGGTGAGTGATGTTGATGGCTGTGAAGCACCAACACCCCCAAGCCAGCGCAAAGCCAAACCGACCCATCCACACACCGCAGCTTCCTGTGGATGCATCCGAGCAGCCCGGAGGCAAAATCACCGCACGGTGCTGCGCTGCACCCAAGCTACCAAACCCTGCGAGAGGGGGCTCGAGCGCAACTGGACTGAGCTCCTCGACTTTTCCAATGCTTTGGCACACAGCATTTGACCAACGCATTGGCATGTGATACAGAGCTCGTCTGGCCCTGGAGACTGCACAGTTAATATACAACACTGGTAATCCACCCATGGATAATCGAGAGTTGACTGCAGTGCTCTGCAGAGAAGTTGGGTAAGACCACTGACACAACCTGCGTCAATCCAGGTCCGGCAAGCAGCAGACTATTTTGAACTACTTAGGAGCAATTACCATACGAGACGCATACTAGAAATGCAAACTAGCAAAGTGTTCTGTATCTGGAGGCATAGCTACATTCCCTTCACTAACAAAACATTATTTTTTAAAAAAAATCTACATTTAAATACTGTTAAAAACCTGAAAACCTCAGTATCAAAGAATTTCATAAGGCCAAAACTATCCTCAGTTCCCTCTGTTGTGCCTAGGTATTGCAATACATTTGTAGAAGAAGTAAATACCACGTAATTTAGTATCTTTTACTCCTTCCAGTGCCTTCCAGTAACAGATCTCGGAGCTCTTCACACAAACGTTCAGCCTCACAACACCCCTGTGAGGTAGGTATTATCCCCGTTTGAAGACAGGGAAACTGAGGCAGGATGTTTATCATGTCCAGAGTCATAGCGCAAACAATGGAAGATCTGAGCTTTCCAGTCTCGAGCACAGGAGCAGTCAACTAGATCACAAGACATTATTTCCCATACATAACTTGAGGGTGGATCAAAAAGGTCAGGGTTTTAGATTAGATTTCTTGTACGTTTTATCTTCAACTCTCACGTAGTCTCTGCCAAATTCACAAGAGTCCATAGACCAGTTTCTCCCTCATTAAGGTGTAAGTTGGCAGCGTACTGTAACAGCTTCTTTAGAGCCAGTTGTCAATTAACTAAGCTAACATTTTAAACCATAGATTCGGATACTTAATAAGTGAAATTATGTGATACATAAATATCTCAAAGTGTGAAATACAAGTGAATGAAATCCTACTCCCTGCCCCACTTCCTGAAAAGTCAGCGGAAGGCTCCCGAGGACACAGCAGGGACCAGGACTGCAGTCACTGCAAGTGCTTACAGACACACTCAACTACAAGCAAAATGCACCACCGAATTACTTGTTACAGAGGCTACTGTCTATGCTTAAAAGCATGAATTATACGGTTGGTGCTTGGCAGGCTTTCCCCGACAGAGCACTTACTGACATAACTAATTCTTTTATCTCAGTAAACTGAGCATCAGTTAAAAACTGAGCTCCAGCTCTTCATTCGTAGCTCTGTGAGTCAAGGATTCTTTAAACTTCAAAGACTTTTACGACCAGACACAACTTGGAAATAAGGAAAACCACCACCAGAAAATCCGTAAAATATGAAAGTATGCGTTACTTTATCGGTCAGTCTCACGTCTTGATCAGAGAGCAGTATACAGCAGCTTGAACTTCCACTCTGATAGAAAAAAAACCCTTTCACATCTGGTATTTTCACAAGCAGCTGATTTTAATTACCTCGCTACCTTACCAGTAAAAGTGGGGACAGTTTCTAACAATCACGATGTTCTCTTTAAAATATGCTATATGATAAATTCATTAGAAAAGCCTTCACATTCACTATTATATAGGTTTAAGAAAAATATGTGAAACTGCAAAGTGGTTTCCAGTTTTAAGTAGTTATAACTTTAAAAAATGTTCTATGAACTTTGGTTTCCTTAGGGCTTCTAAATAAACAATATATTAAAATATCTACAAATCAAATATTAAAGGAAAGAGTAGGCCCGAGAAATCTGTAACACAAATTGAGTTCCTACACGCTTACCCCTCAAATACCTTTTCACTGGAAAAATATTTTCATCTGAAGCACAGCAAAAAGTGTCTCTGCTGAAATGCTGAAACTGGTTTTCTGAAGTTGTTACAGCATTGGCGCACTTTCTGTCTGTCTCAGTACAAAGTCATCACAAACACATTGTATCACGACAGTGAAATTCTTCAAAACAAGCGTTCTAGATTTAGCAATGTGACAAGAACAAGGACTTCAGCAATTACACTATTTGGCAAAATTGCATCTCCAACGTCCGTCTCTTCCTCTTGCAATACAGCTGTTGTCAAAGTCACCAAAACTCGGGCAGCACCATTCGGGGAGTTACAAAGATGATTCAAACTGCTCGTTTTGATCGGTGTTTGCCTCTAGCTTAACTGAAGGGATGCTCTCCGACTTAGTCCTCCTAGTTTTTGGAAATTCAATGACAACTTCTGAACAAGAAATACTAAGTGACGAAGATTTTTCTGTCTTCTTTGCAGTACTATCTTCTCCCGTTCCGCAACACTGCTTCAGAGCACACTGAGTCCTGCAAGGAAACGCGCATTTCCCTCTCCCCGATTCAGAGCCAACGCTGGCAAACTCGGGCTGAATGGTAGTTGCGTGAATCCCTTCGTCATGAAAGATCTCTTTTATGCGCTTTGCCACCATCATGTAGGTGGAAGGGTCAGGACACTTTATGTGAGCAGTGCCAATGATCCTACTGCCTGCTAGCTGCCAAATGTGTAATTCATGGACAGCTTCAACCCCTTCAAGGGTACGTAATTTTGAGTTCAAAGAATGAACATCTATCTGTTTGGGAACAGTCTGTAGAAGTATAAGGGCTGACTCCCTAAGTAATGGGTAAGTTGTGTAAAGGAGTATACAAACCATTATCAAACAAAGGACAGGATCTAAATATAGCAACCAGCATGGACCCGCCACCGTAACGCTCTCTTGCTCAGACTTGTTTGCTCTGCCAAGTGTTTGGAATAAAGTAGCATTTTCCATGCAGTGGTTATTGATACATGGATTAAAGCAGGGCCCATCTTTGGGGCATGGATTCCACAACCCATAAAAGAGCAAGGCATTCACTACCACAATTACTGAGCCTAAGGCATCTCCAAAAACATGCAGAAAAACTCCACGCATGTTAAGCTGCGCACTAGAGTCTTCTTCAACCTCCTCTACATCCAGAGCATAATGACCAGCGTTCCCGTTCACTTGCAGGTCACTCATGTCGTCTTTCGCATCACCTGACAAGAAAACAGTAAAAGGATTAGGCATATGCTATAATACTACACATTACTATGATTCCAAATAAGATAATAACCAACACTAAGCTTACCACATTGAGTACAAAGCCGAAACATAAGCAACTCTACCCGCAACACCTAGCAGCGTTTTCTCTGGCTGAGAAATATTAAGTTGTCCCAATAAGTGAAGTAAATACTCCACAAGGCAATTGTTTCTACACGGAACTTCAAAATGTAGAGTGGCAAACTATGAAGATGGCTGCATTTTAATTTATTTTACTGAAAAACTGTTTTCACATTTTCCAGCTGTTTAACCATTTGACTACTGTTCGTTTCTTAAACAAAATGCAGAATTACAGAGCATATATAAAAAAGCTTGTTAAGTAGCTAAGTAACTTACATTTGCTCCCTCTTTTGAAAAGCCAGAAGGCTAATCACATTGCTAAAAATCCCTCTTAAGCCATAGGACTGCATTGCTATTTTATATTAAAATTTATAAGGCCAGAAGCTCAAAAGCTGTATGAATACCGTGTTATACTAACAGCTTCTCGGGTTTAGTAGTTTATTTCCAGAAGACTTCTGAATACAAGGAAAAGGAAGTTTTTCTGAGAGGGTGCATGGAGCCAGCACAACTGTGAGATACAATGAGCTGAGCTTTTTGGCCTAAACCACTGAATTTATCAGCAGTATTGACTACAGGACAGTGTCAGTTATCACTGAAGCTCTCAGAGGCTATGAAGTAGTGTTATTTATATTTTAGAATACATAAAAAATGTATTCTAGTACAGCCCGACAAACTGAAACAAGGAGCTCTTACTGCTTCCGTGGTTATTCAGTTCAAAGCTTTGTAAACATTAATGTTAGTATGACCCGCAGCTTCTGCCACTCTGCTCTCATGACTGCGATTCTGTAATCATAAAGTGTCTGTAAGTTCTTTCCTCTCTGAAGAAGGGGTGGGCTCCTACGAAGGCGGCTCAGTTCCAGGCCCCAAGCTCATAACCTCATGCATCACACTTCTGTCCTAAAGCTCCATCTACATTTTCCACACAACTTCTAGCAGTTATGGAATATGGCACCTGTAACTTTCCAGAGAAATCAATAAATTACAAGAAAATATCTCGGGTTACAGAGTTCAGATCTCAGGGACCACGATGAGAGCAAGCAAAGAGGAACTTAGATTCTAACTCTGCTGCGTACCAAGTGCTCGGAGAAAAGACTTGGAAAGTCAGTAAACCTATCTATAAGGGGAGGCAACAGGAAATATGGTTCCAGAAAGCTCTTGAGATTTTTTGATGGCAAGAGGTTAAAACGTGTCCCTTTGAAATATGTTCATTTAAATCTAACTATAAACTGATTACTTCACATAAAGTGCATGCACGAAGATACGTGCGCAGGACTAGCTCCTAAGGCTATTGACAGCTTTCCACTTCCACCTTAGGAAAGCAGAGTCTATCCCTCTTTGTAATTTCCAGTGAAGGCACAGCACCACTCTCGGTCATTTCCCTAGTCTTCACCTACGCATCTGACAGCACCTCCACCTGTAACATCGCCACGGGTAAACTATGAGTAAGTCCATCCATTACATAATCATGACAGGGCACAGAAGGAAATACAAACTTATTTCAAGTTTCACTGCGACCAAAATTATGCCCTATTACCACCTGAATACCCACAACAAATTATTTGTTATTGCCAGAAGGACATCCACAAGAAATTCCAAACAAGTTACCTCAAAACAGCGTACATTTTACTCCATGCTGTAAGTTAACCTTTTAGTCTAGAACTAGTCCAAACTTGGCTAAAGCGCAACTTAAGTTTCACCACGCAAGAACAATTCACAAGCCAACATATCTATCAGGTCAACAGTTAAGGGAATTTTAGATTGTTTGAAACTGATTATTAGGATACCTTTGTTGGAACTAAACCAACATTAAGAACTATTTAGGCGGTCAAGAAAATGGTGTACTGTATTCAGAGGAACTTTCCTATCCTCTTGCAAAACCTGTCTTTTCAAAACCAGCACAGAGTCAAAACACTAAAGACAGAGCGAGAGAGAGGGACAGAGGGAAACTGCTAAGTTTCTCAAATGTGTATTGGAACCTCTAACCGCAGAAAAACCGAAACTGCAGCAAAGTTCACTCCGCTCAATTAAAGCTCAGTTTAAGCTGAAACAGTAGTCCCCTGATGTCGCCCTGAAAATAAAGGAGACATGGGTTCTGAAGACTGAAACCCCTTCCTTCTGGTAACAGGGATGCCATACGATTAAAGTAGAGAAACCGCAATTACGCACCTTTCACTCTGCTAGCACGCAGCACTTGGCTTTGACCAAGTGATGTCAAAATAAACTATCCAGGCTTCTGGATCCGTTATAAAAATAACCCACGAAATTCCCTCCCACAAAACAGACAGTTTCACCACAACCGAGAAGGGAAGATTTTAAATTTATCTCGTCGTGCAAGTGAGTGGGAAGGTGCAGCTAAAGGAAAGCAATTTGAAGAAACCACGCATGTACTCTAACACCACGGAGCTCCACATTCAGTGCTTACTGCGTGACTTCCACAGTTCAGACTGGTAATTTCCAAGACTTCTTCCTATTAAAACGGATGTCACGAAGAGGTACAACGTTATTGCAGTGGAGCGTACTTCAGCGTGTTACGTTCAGATGGAGATTAGCGTCTCAGGTAGCTACTAGCCAACCCAACAGAGATCTGGCTGTCAGTACCACGGTGTTGAGCTGCGCTCTATTTGATGTGCAGGCAGTTGAAGTGGCATTAGGGCAACGTCTTGTGACAGACTGCGTCGCTCAGCAAAAACCACTTGTCATGCACCTTCTCTACCAGCACCAACTTTTTCCAAGGTGAACCGCTTTACCCTAAGACTCTTTCACACTCTCACCTGTCTGCAAGACACACACACACAGCTTCGGGTACTCCTGCTAGCACCTGAAGGAAAGGCGTGAGGTAGGGACGCGACGGGTGCGTGCCCGAAAGCGCCGCTGAGAAAGCTTCTTGCCTCTTCCAGAGGAGGAAGGACGTGCGGGCCCCACGAAGCCTGCACCAGGCGAGACCAGGACGCCCACCACCTTCCTCGGGGAAGGGACCTCTCCTGCTTCCCTCGCACCTCTGTGCTGGGATGGGACTCACCTAGCCTCTCCTGGCTGACTCCGTTGGAGCTGCTGCAGTTCTCCACCAAGGTGCTGGTCTCCTCCCGGTGCAGTGCAGCCTCCCCGTCCCCAGGCGGCTGCTCGGCCTTCGGGCTGCTGCGGTGGTGCTGCCTGCCGCCATGCGAGTGCCCGTGACCGTGGGAATGGCCATGGCCCCCGACGCCGTGGTGGTTGAAGAGGCAGAGCCCCAGCAGGTTGATGATGAGTCCCGCCACCCCCACACCGATGACCACCAGCGGCTGCTGGATCTCGTGGGGCTCCGTGAAGCGCTCGATGGCCTCCAGCAGGATGGTGAAGCAGAGGGCGGTGAGGAAGACGGCATTGACGAGGGCGCCCATCACCTCGGCCCGCACCCAGCCAAAGGTGTTCTTCTTGGTGGCGCGGGTGCGCTGGGCGAAGCGCACGGCCACCAGCGCCACGACCAGGGCCATGACATCGGAGAGCATGTGGAAGGAGTCGGAGAGCATGGCCAGCGACGACGTGACCCGGCTCACCACCACCTCCACCACGAAGAAGAGGAAGGTGAGCGCCAGCATGCACAGCAGCCGCGCCCGCCGGTTCTGCCACCACCGCGGCCCGCCCGGCCCCTTCGCCGCCATCCCCCCGCACATCGCGCCGGGGCAGCGACCGCCGGCCCGGCCCGGCGGAGGCGCGAGGAGAGCGGCCGGCGGCGGTGCGCGGCGAGCGGCCCGCGGGTGCGGCGGAGCCCCGAGGGCGAGCGCAGCCCCTTCCCCGGCGCCGCCGGCCCGGCCACCGCCGCTCCCTCCGCAGGCGCTGGGCGAGCAAACTTTGCACCCGAGCCCCCTCACTCTTTCCACACGGAACCCGAGCCGGCACGGCCTCGCCCCCCCGCCCGCGCCCCATTGGCCTCCGCCCTGCAGCCT
Source organism: Opisthocomus hoazin (assembly GCF_030867145.1). NCBI lineage: Eukaryota > Metazoa > Chordata > Aves > Opisthocomiformes > Opisthocomidae > Opisthocomus > Opisthocomus hoazin. The sequence continues at coordinate 26,787,295 of NC_134415.1, forward strand.
GGTGGGGGCCGCCCGCTCCCGCCCCCCGCCTCGCTCGCCATTGGCCCGCGCGCCCTCGCGACAGGCGGCCCCGCCCCGCTGGTACCGCCCTTCGGCCGCGGCCGCCCCGCCCCGCGGTGCCGTGCCGGAGGAGGGGGGCGGGGCCGCGGGTGACGCCGCGCGAGCGGAGGCTCCGATTGGCCGCGGCACTCGGCTTCGCCCCCCCGCCTCCCCGCAAGCCCCTCCCCGCGGCGAGCGGGACTCGTGCAAAAGGTGCGCTTCACACGGCCCCGGTCCAGCGCGCGCTCGGGGGCGGGGCTCCCCCTGCGGGCCGGGGCGGGCGGCGGAGGGGATGGCTGCGGGGTGGGGGGGGGTCGCGCGGGGGGGCTGTTGGGGCCAGCGGCGGGCGCCTCCCGAGGGGCCGGGCCGGGCTGGGCTAACGGCCGTCGGGCGCCGGGGAGGGAGCCGCGAGGGCCCGGCCAGCCGCTCCCTCCGCACGGGGGTGTGAGGAGGGGGCGGCCCGCGCCGGCACCGCGAAAACCGGGGGCGCCCGGCTGCGGCCCCCGGGCAGCCTCCTGCGGGCCGCGGCCCGGCCCTCCCGGCGCTGAAGCCCTGGCGTTCACTGGCGGGGGCTTCGTGCCTGCGTGGTTGCAAACGGGAGCAGGGGGCGCGCCGGCTCGGCAGCGCCGAGGCCCCAGAAACGGCCTTGCCCGCCCCCCCGCCGAGCCTGGAGAGGGGGAAGGACCCGGCCGCCGGCCGCGGGGACGCCGCCCCCGGCTGTCAAATCAGCGGGCCCGATTTCCCGCGGCCGCTCACGCCACGGTGCATCCCCACGGCCGCTGCGCACCGCCTGCTCGCCCCGGGGTCTGCCCGAGCTTTGGCCTGCTGGCACGGGGACTGCGATGTGGTGCCTCTCCTGGCTGTGCCACTGAGGGCAGCAGGGTGAGCGACGAGGCGGCAAGAACTGGCGAGCAGCTGCAAAATTTGGAGAGGTGAAGAAAGTAGTTTTGCCTGAGGAAGTTTTGAAAAGCTGTAGTATAACAAAAATATATAAATGCTAAAAAGTCAGTCCCTAGATACTGTTTTATTCCACTGTTAGTTAAAGGAAAGCTGCTCTAGGTGACCCTGCTTTGGCAGGGGGTTGGACGAGATGATCCACAGAGGTCCCTTCCAACCCTGACCATTCTGTGAAAGGGAAAGCAAGTATTTGGAGACATCCAGAAAAAGAAAAAAAAGTAATCACAAAAAAAAAAAAAGGACAAAAATTACAAAAAGGCAGAGTTGACCTCTTCCTTTGCCTGTGTTCCAGGGAGCCAACAAACACGGCAGCAAGACAGAAAAAGTGTCCAAGAATGTTCCACAAGTAGAAAATGGAGAGGGAGGAAACAGACAGCTGTAGCTGTAGAGGTGTAGCACGGTGTGTGTGAATGTGTAGGGGTGGTAAGAAAACTGGTGCCCCGAAAAGGAAGATCTAGCGAGAATGCGAAAGCTTGTCGCTATGCTTGCAGATTCCAAAGGGATTGTGATTCAGGGTCTGTGCAAAGGTTCCTGACAGCTGGAGCTGGACACCCTGTCTCATTTCAGTAGTGAAATGGCAGAAGTTGTTCACACTTCCACAAGAAAAGAGCTGCCAACAAGCGTGACTGAGACAGCAGTTCAGGACAGGCTTCCCCTGAGCCCAGCAGAGTCCCAGCGAGGCCGCATCGGTCTGCCGCGTTGCTCTGATCTGTGCGTGCCACCCCCTCTCCTCCGCTGACGCTGCAGCGTTTGGCTCTTTACCTTGCAGTGTGGGCACCGCAGGCACTGCTGTGCTGAGCTGTGACCCTGAGCCCTGCGTTCTGTGAGGCGGTTCGTATGTCAAAATCTAGGTCGTCGATGTTTTTCGTTTAGCGGTAGGAACCCGTATGGAATGCTTTAATGACCATCATAAGAGAGTCAGTAATTAGATTGCTATACCATTCTCCTCATCTACTTGGCTTCCCTTATGCCATGATATCGTTTAATAAGATGTTGCAAATAATCAGGAAGCTGACCAGCAATTGTACTGAAACGGAACATGCCCATGTCCTCTCCTCCTCACCCCCGCACAAGGCCGTGAGTTCATAGGGAAGAACTACCCGAATTTAGGTTATATGGGTCAAAGAAACAGATACAGCTCAAACCTTTTTCAGTTCCTGCAGGTGGGGCAGGTTATCATTTTACAGGGATTGGTGTTAATCCAGTGGGATTTAGCTGGGAAGGAAGGGAGGGTGAGGAGTTTAGTGTCCCTCATTGGCTGAACTTCAGGAGTTACTGAAACTGAGCATGAGTCGGTTGCCCCTGTGATGTTGTCACAGTTTTGATTAAAATTACTCGGTCCCCTCCTGAGTGAAATAAACAGGATATCAATATCAGTACCACCCTTATGAATAAAAACTTAATTGGTGTCGAACATAAACTGTGTCAAGAGCTTTGACTGACTTACAGAAGGGGAGTTACGGCTTTTTTGGCTTCTTTCTTGGTATGTAAGCAATGTCTAGACCAATTTGTGATCCTTTTAACATTTCTTCACCACGAGACCACCTAATCTGCTCTAGGGTACCACACAACTGATCAATTTGCTGCTGTCTTCCCCTTACAGGGTGGCATGTTCTAGATCCTGCCCTTGTCCAGGGACAGCTTTTCTTCTTACTGTACCAGGCTGAATACTGAATTCCTCTTGGAGCCAAAAGCCACAAGACACCAACCGTACACCTCAGGAGAGTGGGAAGGCATAGTTTCTTCCTGGGCGGGCAGTAATAATGATTCCTCAGGCCTTCTGCTGCTCCCTGATGAACAGGGCTGGTGTATAGTTTTGTCCTATGGAACCCAGCAGCCACTGTTGTCTTCACTGGCTTCCAATGCAGGGGCTTCAATGAATAACCCCCTGCGGCAGCCCGGTCCCGCTGCTGCGCATGGCAGCCACAGACCAGCCACTGGACCACGCAAGAGTTCACGTCGCTGCCTCTTCCCCAGACTCTCTCATAAACCAGTGTGCTCCGTGCTGCTGTTCCCAGGCTTTTCTATTGTATTACCGTACATCAGCATCCAAGAGGAACAGGGATAGTTCCTAAATTTAGGGCTGTCCATCTGGCAACATTATAAATTTTAAGATTAATGGGAAGGTGACTGATAAAGGTACCTAAGGAAGCCATAAATGGTGTGTTACAAGAGAACATTTTGTTCTTGCTTATGCTTTTGAGGAGAATACCAGGTCTTCAAACTAAGGAGGGCTCCGGGGGTTTTGTTGGTTTGTTGGTTTTTTTTTTGGGCTTCCAGGCATTGTTTGTGACTCACCCAATTCTTTTTCGGCTCCGCGTCCGGCCCACAGATGTGGAAGGACCCATCTCCAAATCTGTTTACTTACCGTAAATGCTCTGTGCTCTGAGGGGAGAGGTAACTCTGAATCTCCGGCATGCAGCTTCTTAACGCCCCAGAACCGGGTGACGAGATAGGGAAAGGCTAAACAGAGAGCTGCTGCTTGTCGCCTGCTGTGAGGTAAAACGGTTTGCACTGGGTGCTGCTGAGCTCTCTGAAGTTGGCTGAGCGCCGTGGGGAGAACAGGACTTTGGTTGGGAGATTCACTATTACTCAGCATGTTTGGTGAATAAATAAACTCACTGCTTTTTCCCTGTGATTTCTGTGCAAGTTTGCAAGCGGCAAGAGCTCAGCCACGGAGGGCTCTTCATCACTCCGTGCCTTTCCGCTTGGAAAAGGTGAAACCCTGTCTATAAACTGCTAATGCAGTCACACAGTACAGAGCACGCTGCCTCCTTTTAACACCTAACTTGTTCCCTTTCTGTGCAGTCATCAGACCTGTCTGCTTTTAATAAAGGCTGTGGGACTCTGGCAAACATGACTCCATCTGTCTGTTCCACTTCAAGGCTGTCAGTGTTCATTTTAGGCTGTGTTTCTTGCAGGCACTGCCTCTCTCTGGTAGCTGTCCTTACAAGATTTCTTCAAATTAAACGTGGTCAGCAACACCAAAGCCAGCAGAAGCACTCAGCGTCCAGTTACCTACATAAACAAGTTTGTTCCTTGTAATGAAAAACAATACAAATGAAAAGTGAGCATTACTGTTCACATAGCTCTATGTCCAATTCATTGCTAGATCCCCGTTCAGGAAAGCAGCTTTATCAAGGCAAGGACTTAGACGTGTTTGCAGTTAATTAAAAGGCCTCCTTTGGACAGAGGCAAGTTAAGCCTGTGCTTACATGCTTTTGTTTGTGACCTGTGAAGGGAGACTATAGCTGTAAGTGGCATTAAGATAGGAAATGAAGAACGTCTTGCTCTATAAAGAGATTTCTTCTTCTGCCTGGTTACCGTGTCTGTGAAATCTGGGCTCTGTGGAAGTCAGTGCCAGAACTCCAGACAAGTTGAGAGGGTCAGTATATCATCTGCTGTACTTCTTCTGAGCCTTGCAAAGCAGACTAGAAAACCCTCTTCTTTCCCTTCCAAAACCTTTTCTCCCTAATAAAGAAACAACTGTTTTAAAAATATGCCTTTTTTATGCCCACTTTTGATCTTTCCTTTCTAGAGTATTCTTTTGCTTTCTTGCTGTCAAGTAAGAATATTTGATCCAATGGCATTTGGCACCCTGCAACTGCTTCATAACTTCTGGCACAATTAACTGCACAGCCAATCTATAACTGGTTTTTAATGAATACGCTTTTTTTTTTTTTGGTGGACTTAAGAGCATTTCCTGGCTGCTTTGGTTACTGCTTTGTCTGCTTATGGTACAACTAGTATTTTCTTAAAAGTCACAAGTAGGCAGGCAAAACAGTTGCCCTAATCAGCTGTGGAGTTAATACTTACAAGGTATTAGTTAGAGCTAATACCTTATTGAACCAATGCTCCAGCGGATCCTACTAGAAAAATCAGCACCATATTAATCAGTAAAGGAAAAAAGTCTGAAAAAAAATGTGGTGTTACTCACTTTTGCACACAGTGCAGCTCTCTGCTGGAAAGATAGTAACAGTGATTCAACAAGAATGGGAAAAATCTGTAAGTATGGAATTCGTGGAATGAAGGAATTTCTTTGCAGCTGACTGGTCAATAACATTTTTCACTATTACTGAAATAAATTATCCTTCAGCATTTTTAACAAGTCATATTGTTAAGCTCTGCCTTTTATGATCTTTAGAAAGAACACAAGATCTTTAGCGCTAATCTAAGCCAATTTTCGTGGACCTGTGGCAATGGGTATCCATGAATCGATGGGGATTTGCTGAGGACAGACATGGAGAGAGATGTGCTGCTTTCGGTAACTGCCTGCTGCTCCTACCTACAGTACCACGCCCTGCCAGAGAACATACAACATGTTCTGGCAGCAAAGTTGGTTATTTTGGGGCAGGAGTCTCAACTGTCACTCTGGGATGCTGGATTTCATTGGTGTAGGATTTCTAAAGGTCTCTTGCTGGAAGAAGGTCACTCAGGTCCTTCAAGGTGAGTCCCTAGAAGTCGCTACAGGAACAGCTAATACCGTAGGGAAATCATAAACATGCACGTTCTGGCATTTGAAAAGTCAGTTCAAAACTAGTTCAGCAAGTGCAGCTGTGAATCGTGCGAGGCTGCAGAACACCTCTGTGTAACGCTGCTGAAGAAGAAGTGCCCTATGGTGGCACATTTTGCCTGGAGAAGTGGGGCCACACTGGTACTTCTCCGTGCCTCCTGGGAGCTCGGTGACATCAAGGGCACACTGTGCAGAGATCTGATTTCAGTCCCAGGGACTGAACTAGGCAATGTAAGAACTTAGTACGAGAACAGGATTGGCTCAGAGGAGGAAGATCACCGGGCACATTGGCAGGAAAGCCACCAGAGCTTTACAGGGTGGTTGCTGGAGCAGACAGGAGCATGGCGTATGGCACATCCCACTGTTTCTGCTCTCCGAGACGGGCCCGTCTGCTGCATGGCAAACAGCCTGATGGCACGGGACTTGTGGGGCATGGTCGGGCACGGGGAGCAGCCCGCGTTGACAGGCTCCCGCGCTGACCCAGCACCCAGCGGTTCAATGTGCAGGGCAGCCTGGGGCTCATCCTCAGCAGGCAGCCTGAGTGCGCCGGGTGTTTCCAGCCAGCTCGTCTTCCCACACGTCGCTGCGGCTCTCGCTGCTGCAACGCACATCAGGCAAGAACTGCATCTGTCTGTCTTGATGACACAGAGTCTCTTTCATGTAAAGTCCTTCAAGTGGCTGAACTCTAGCATGCTCGTCATTTTACCATTTATATATTAGATATTGATTGTATCAGCTTGAGATGGAGGATTTTCCCTTTATTACGCAAATGGGTATATCTGTGTAAAAATGGTGTAAGACCACCCTTTATTTTACTGCTTGAAGTGTTTTCGTTAGATTCCATTTAGGTCTGTAGGTGCTGTTGACAGCTGTTCACCAGCCGTCAGCCAAGCTCGTGACAAGGACTGCCCTTTCTAAGCTGCAGATATTTAGAAAGACGCCATTCTAGCAAATGATGTCGTATACTCAATGCCATCTACTAAAAGCAAGCTTTCACCCACTATAAACATTTTCTGCAGATAACCATCTTGAGACCTTTTTGAAAAGCATCTTTGCCCAGAGCAGGAAGTGACATTTTTTCAGTCCTGATCATTTGACATTGCCTCTCACCAGAGCTGATGATGTGATCTGGAACATGCTGCAATCCGGACTCTGAGACCTGCTGGACACTGCTCCAGGCACCAAACGTGGCCTTCACATAAGGGTGGAGACATGAAGGTCTGTGCTATGTCTCAGCACCTCTTTTCTTTTCAAGGATCAATTGTATTTAATGTTTGTCAAATCATATCCCGACAGTAAGCATAAACATGTTAGCTTTATGTAACTGAACCTATTCATTTTCAGTACTGGCTTCCGCGGAGGCCATTTTGTGATCAACTTAAGCCGGTCCAACTAAAAGCTGGTGCCAAAAAGGGCAGTCATCTTTCCCCTTCAGAACTGAAATTCCTGCCCCCAGCCAGGCCTCAGATCTGGCAATTAGAGCGTGTGATGCCATGAGGGGCAACAGCTCTGCCTGCCAGTGAAACCAAAACTGAATTCTTTTTCTTCAGCATTTGTTTTCCGCCAGTTCAGCAAGTTAATCCTATTTACCTAGGGCTGCAGGATCACCAGAGCTCACACACAGGACCATGTGATTAGGGCAGGGGAAAGTGTGTGACCGTATACTGGCAACAGCCCAGAGTAGCTGATGCTGATCATGAAACCACAGTCTCAACTGGACAATAAGGGAAGGATTCATGCCTGGGAATCGGTGGCTGACACGCAGACATCTTCAGATCACGAGTCTCTCGTTTGAGTCAGCAGAGATCTAATCAGCTTTGTCAGTGGAGCCTGCAGTGTGGTTGATCTCCTCCTACAGTAGTATGTAGTTGATTGGATGAATCCCGTCCTTAGAGTGCCCATTTCTGTCACTGACTGTAAAGAAAGCCTGGTGTGAGTAGCTCAGAGATTTGGTCAACAGCTGAAGAGGTGACTCCTGCCCCTAAGTGTTAGTTCTGCCCATTATAAGATGAGGGTTTTTCTTATTCGTACGTTGAAGCATGAGTTGAGTTCTTTAATGACACAAGCTGGATAATGTCAGAAGGAAGGGTAGAATCCAGTGGCCCGTCCTGCTAATACTAGTGCTATACAAATATACCAGAAATCTGATGTTCAAAGCTGTGTCTCCAAGCTAAAATTCGCAGGCATGGAGGAGGTGTTTTGATTTAATCAGTCCTGGGCAGCCAACAGTTCCCTCAGAAGCAAACAGGAGTGGTGGCTGCTTTTGGAAAGCAGGTAATTTATGTAGGTGATTAAGCATGGAGAAGTCTCACTTCAGGCATGAGTTTTCAAAAAAATTCATCTAAATCTTATAAGCTATTTCTGTACAGTTCATTATGAATGGCTATTCGCATAGCAAAATAGAGACTGTGAACAGGGCTTCTTGAAAGCCTTGTGTTGACCTACATTTTGATTGTGTTGATTTACATCTAGCCAGATGTTTCTGTCTTAATGTCTGGAAAAACAAAAGTTCACATCAGCACGGGTGGATTAAATGATGACAGAGACAATGGAGGGAGCCCATTTCTACCACTGCTAAGATGACAAAGCAAATATTAAGTGCAGCACTTACTGTGCCTGTCCCAGGAAGGACTCGTCCATCAAGTTTCCAAGTAATCTGTTTGTGAAATGCATGCTCCCTCTCCCTTATTGACTAACAATATGTATTATCTGGTTAGTTGGCAGTGGGGATAAAGGTCTTTTTCCAGACGTATGTCAAGCTCTTGAGCAAAAAGCTTCACTTAAACTGTGTGTAACTTTAGGATTGTGAACAGTGCCAACTGGAGTTCTAGGAATTTGCTTATTCAGTTTATTATTAGCCACATATAATAGACATACTTTGTGCTTTTGCTGATTAGATAAACCAGAGCCTATCTGTTTCTTGGAAGTTCTCCTATAGGAAGATATTCTCCTTGTAAAAAAGGGAACATGTAAATAAGCAAATTATGTGCTTATTTGATGAGCAGCATCACAGCACACCAGTGCTGTTATTGCACTGGTACATGCATTTTACATCACTGTAGTGATATAAAATCACTATAAACATGGTCAAAATACATATGTAGAAATAGTAACTGTTAAAAATCAATGAATTAGTAGATTTTTTCAAGCTGTTCTTCAGAGCTTCTATGCTTGTTATTATTATCATAATCATTATTATGATAGCCAACAATTTATGTCCAATCATAAGGGAGAAAAATGTTTCCCATATGATATTTCGGATTCCTGGAAACTTGGTTGCAGCATATAAACGCACAGAAAGGCAGCTGGTAGCGTTCGTGTGTTCACGTTCCCCTGAGGAGTCGTAACAGGCTGGGCTGGCATTGTCCTCCATGGGAGGAAGCTGTGCCAGTGGATTGCCCTCCGGGACACTCTGCGTGGGTGAGCAAGGCATCAGGTGCGCGCGTGCATGGCCCCTGCTGAAATGTTCGGTATGGCGGCACTCAGGCAGTGCGTAGGCTGGGGAGTGTCGCGCGAGGGAGAGGAGGAGCTGCTTCATCCCTGTCATTACAGTTCACCACAGTCATACACAATGGCTTCCTGGCATTGGCTGTGGCCTGATGTAGCAGTCGGGGCAGCTGGGACAGCCTGGCAGCACTACGTGGCCCGGTGCTTCCTACCAGGGCATGTAGCATGACTGGGTCTTCTCTTTATAGAGGTGATTCATCCTAGCCCCACATACCCTGGTGTCCTCCTGACCTCCTTGATCTGCCCCTCACCTCCTGTCACTGTGTCACACAGCCTGTTTGTGCTGGTCAGGATGTTGACCCAAGTCCCTGCGCACGGACATCCCTCGCTGGCAGCCAAAACCCAACAGTTCGCACGACACCTAATCCAGCCGCGGGTAAGAAAGTGAGCGCTGATCCCGTATGACGTTCAGCCTGTGGGAAGCCTCCTCAGGGCTGCCCAAAAGGCAGGGCCTCGGGCAGCAAAGGGGGCTGCAAGCAGTGGGGGGGTCCTGGGCATCAGCTGGGTGCTCAGCCCTCGGTGCTCCCTGCCCCGGGCAGAGCGTGGCTGGCTCCAGGGCTTGGAGCTTGGTTCCACGTCCGCTGACGCGGAGGCTGCTTGCTTTCACATTTCTGTATTATCTGCTCCACGCAGCAAGGGAACCCTGCACAGATCTGTCCCTCTGGGCCACCGGGATAGCACGCATGCTTGGGGACCCTCCCGGCTGCAGCAAGCTGACAGGAGCACCAGCACGGCAGCCCGCTCCTCTACAGCTGTTGATCTGGGAGAGAGGGAGCCCGTAGAGGGGAATGGTTGCCTCCAGCTTTCCCTTTCAAGCCTGCCTGGGCAGCCTTCAGGTGTGTCTGAGTGCCATGGTCTGCAGAGTCTGCATGTGGCCTGCTGAAGGCACCGAGGTGGCGCAGCACCTAATCATTAAGCCTGCTCTTTCGGTTTTACTGCTGGAGAAATGCTTCTGTAGCAAAACGCTAAGGAGAATACAATGCTCCTTCACATCAAAAGAGTATCCAGATACCCAAGGTAAATGCTGGCCTGCATTTGGCATGCTAATTTCTGTGCTGCTATCTACTTCCCCTGGCAGTTTCAATGAGCTCAGCGAGTTCTTCAGCTCTCTTAAAAATTCTCAGGGCTGTTGCTTTTAAAGTGGAAAGGGAAATAGTTCTGTTTCCAAGATGGTCTCAGTTTGGGAAATTTCACATGACCACTACTGTAGCATAAAATATGCACAGACATCTCTTTGCACACAATCTTGGCAATTACAAGTGTGGTCATCTTCCCTCTGACTGAGTGGGCTGTTAGAGGCAGCATCGGTTCAGTGCACGCGCGGGCACGCACACACACAGAGCAGACACAGTTCAGGAGGAAGGTTAAGAGCGAGGACCCCTGCTTTCCTCAGTCCTGGGAAGACACTGTTGGCTGTCTGGTGCTGGAGACTAGTACAGTGGTCAAACAAACAATGTAATATCCTGGGCTTTAGCTGTTCCAGTAAAAAAACCCACTGTGACTGAAAAAACACAAAGGAAATGGAGCAGACAGTGAAGATGGAGCAAAGATAGCAAGAGGGAAAAAAATCAGAAGCAGATAATAGGCAGAGTTAGAGATAGTTATTTCTACTAAATCCAAAGTTCTTCCTTCCTTCTGCCAGCCTCACTTGATTGCTGGAGAGTGGGAGCAGTTTCCATAGGTTTCTCTTTAGCTAAAATGACTTATTAATAAGACCTATTATTTGTAATGGACGTAAGTGTATCACTTTATAAAAACATTCAGGAAGTAATAAAAACACTTGCTAAGTTTAAAGTCTGTCCTCAACTGTTTTTGCAGGGTGGGTGTCACAGTCATGTGGCTTTATTCCACTGAATCATCTCCAGGGAGATTAGAAGTGAGAGATGGTGAGGAAAGAGGTTTGGAAACAAATAAACACTCTAAATCAAAAAGGCAGGACTTTGTCTGCAACCCAGGTCTGCAGTCCTGGCTCCCTCAGGGCCAGGATTCTTCCTGCCTTTACAATCGAAGGACAAACCCTAAGAATCTTGCCCTAGCTTTGCGTACTTCTGCGACTATCCTCGGTTGTTTGCGAACCTCTCTGTTCATCAGCGTCTGACATACGGCAGACATCTCCCAGAGATGCTGAGGATCCACACTATCATCCTTCCGATGTCACCCAGGCCTGAAACTTAAAAGACTCATTGGCAGGGGAGTGGGGGAAATGCACGTATCTGGATCGTTTAGTAGGAGAGCTCTTAGTAGGATGGATTTTGCCAAAAAGGACAGGTTTCTTTGGGAATCCCCTGATGTTCACAGTTGCTCTAAGGGAGATGAAAGAAAAATTGACAGATAATCTCAAGGACAAATTCTTAAGTTATTGCTCAAAGGTGGATCATCAGGAGCTGTAACACTGATATAACTTCAAACCCTGACTCAGAGATTCTCACATCAAAGATTCCTGCCTAAATTGCGTACTGTCTTTTTGAAATCTAGCCAGCAGTGATGGAGCGGTTTCAGGTCCTGGGGAAGCCATCTCATTCCTCAGTATCTTAGCCCTGCAGTCTGGCTGCCCCTTGGCTGACAGTGTCTTCTGGCAAGAGCAACCACAGTCACTCAGGTCCAGATATTGGGAGTGCTTCAGAAGTAGATAAATAAAACATTAATGAGGATCAACATGAGAGAAAATCCGGAAGTAATATACTGCAAAGAGATGGCCCTGAAACAGCAGCTGAAGGGGTCAGTGGACTTTTTCTTCTGATATTTGGCCCAGACTTGCAGAGGAAGAAGTGGTTGTGAAATGAGTCTGAAATGAGAATTCTCATTTATAGCATGTAGCTTGCAAAAGCAATTACGTGGAAATCCTTTGCTTGCAACAATGCTGAATTAGGGTTAATGTTTCTACCATCCCAGACAAATGACAATGAAACCCCAAGGAGCTGTAAATAAACTACTGTTGTTTAAACAGCCACTCTCACTCCCCTGCCAAAGGACGATTAGCTCAGACAAAATTAAAGAAGGGGAAAATATACTAAATATTATCATTTGATACCTCCTCAGTAATCTTAAAATTACTTACTTAAAATTACTTAAAATCTTACTTAAAATTACCTTTCCTCTTTTTTTGAAGAAGTAAGCACTTCCTAAAACAAATAAGCAAGAGTGACAGCAATCTGAGCAACCTGGATGAGAAGGCAGAGCACCAAGTGCATACAGAGACAGGCTCAGCCTGTTAATTCAGAGTGACCTTCCGCTCCTGTGAAGGGAGGATGTCAGGCTACTGGGCTGTCAATCAGAAGGCTGGTATTCATTGAAGTAATAAAATTAGAAGGGTAGATGTTGCCACAGAGAGATTTCCAGTTTACCTGGTGGCTTGCACTGGTTGAGTTATGAAGGACCCGATAGATGTGTAAAGACAATAGATGAGCTTGGGTTTGTTTCTGCTAGCTACATGCTTAAACCAAAAACCTCACTGCTAGGTAATGCAAGTCTTAAATATAAGTTTCCTTAGAATTACTCCCAGGTTGACAAATGTCTAGTGTTCTTTTCATGCATTTATTATTATTTGTTATTTACCAGTGACAGGAAGGGACCTCACCGATAATCAGTGGTCTTAAATGTATGCAGTTAGGGACATGCGGTGCTGAGACTGGGTGCATGTCCTGTTTCTCAGCACTGCTGAGGTTGAAACAGGCCAGGAAGATTTACAGCATGATAAAGAGTTCTAATGGCATTAAAGAAGTGAGCAGCTACCGCTCTTCCAGGCTGAGTCACCAGGGAGAATGAGCCTGTAAATGGGGGAAGAGGTTAATTGGTTTGTGTTTGGTTACTAAAAAGAAGAGTAGAAGACAATTCTGTGTTTGCATATGCTGAAAGCTGTCCTTATCACTGCAAAGATTTGATTTTATTCAGCACTTTTCTTATTGATGCTTCTGATTTTTGGTAAGAGAACAATTGGTGATTTTACTGTAGAATCACTAAAAAATATTTGTTCACAGCCTAGTACTGTGGGATACGGGATTAGAACTAAAGCTGACATCGTCTTTGGTAGCACATTTTTGTGTGAAAATAGCAATAATAAATCCATGCAAAACATACCAGTTTTTCTCCAACTTTGTTCTAGTGCCAACTGGTTACATATACTATATCTTTACATGTCCACTAATAACTGCAAAGTTACAAAGAGCTAAATAGCATTTTTCATCATGTACAGAGCTGAAAGTACTTCACCATCGCATAGTAATTTCTTCAGTCCCACTTTGTAAAGTTGATTTTTTTTTTCTGAGAAAGTTGGCTGTTTGCCCAAGGTGAAGATATGGAGAAACAGCTTGGTAAGGGGTGCAGGGGCAGGACCTGGAGCAAGCCTTTAGAAACAACTCCCATTTATGACGGAGAGTTTTGCGTGTGACTGAGTCAATGCAGATATGGCAGGCTGCTTGCAAACACTGCAAATCACTGCAATAATGCTGAGCTTAGAATTGACCTCTGTAGCAAGTGCTACTTCACTTCCAGAAAGTGAAGATGAAATCTAAACTGTAAAAAAAATACGATTAAAAAAGCAAGTGACCATTAGAACATCTGGTCAATTTGAGCCGGGCTCTAGGATTTTATGTAAGAAGTTGCTGCAGAGCCAGATTTGAAAATGAAATTCATGGTTACTGCTGGGCACAAACCCAAGGCTGAGTTCCCTGACTGGGCTTTGCCTTTCAGTTGAGCTCATTCCCTGGAGCAGAAGCAGAGGACCACGCTTCCAATGCTGTGATTAACCCACTTCTTCTTGCCAACACTTAACTGTCTGGTTTGCACCCACAGCCATGCCAGCAGCAAGTGCAAATTAGCAGCAGTTACAAGACCAGTCTGCCATGGATTCTGTTAGCCAGAATGTGAGACGGCAAAATGAACACAGTAGGAGGTGAAAAACATGCACAGGTGAAGGCTGTGGTTGTTCATATACAAATTCCATTCTAAGCCTCTGAAACACGGGTTCCAGGGCTCTGCCCAGAGAAATTCCCTGGACTTGGACAATGCAGGATCGAGATTTCAGTCCATTGCTTATGATCAGTAACTAGAAAATACAGTTTCACGCCCTTTCCCCTTTTGATTACACATGGAGCTCCACTGAGTGTGGCTTTGCACAGAGGTGAGGTGCCCCTGTAGCATCCAGTTTTGTCTTGAGATCTCAAGCACCGAGACAGGAATTTGGCTTTGAAAGAGTGGGAAATTTAGAACAAGGAATTTTACTCATTTCATCTTACACAGAGACTTGGTGACACATTCTTGGTTGCTCACCTGTGTTCATCACACTGCTGATCTGTGCCCATCACATTGCTGAAACTGACTGAATTAAAATTGGTGAAGAATCATCTTACGCCTGATGAGTGTGAGGCCCCAGCCTGCCTTCCAGGCAGACAGATCCCTTTGCTTGCGTGATACAGCAGCAGTTCTCTGATCACATTTGTCCCTCTAGAAACTGGCACAATGGTAAGATTTTTCTCCTAACTTTTAGTTCACCTGGGGAGAAATATTTAAAATATTCCCTAAAGGTAAGCCTGTAACAATTCTCATAAAAATATGTTATTTTTCCAATCAGCTGAATACTTCCTTGATGATATCGTTTTCTTTGATGCTAATGCTTCCTCCTGCTTTTAACTGCAACCACAAACTACTTTTAATCCAGTACAAGCTAATTACGTGGATCATTGCCATAGGAGGTATTTGCTTCACCTCCCAGGAAATCATCATCTGTCATGAGCTGCCATTTGCCCTGATGGCTTTGTTTGTGTTATCATCCAGGTCTCAGAAATTCCCTATTATCTTTCCCTAGTGGCATCTAAAGATTGATTAGTAGTCATCAGAGAAGACTGTACATGACAATTAGCACTCACGTCGGTCAGTGACAACACTTGCATTTGTCAGGAAAGATTTTCTAAACTTCCTGGATGACCTAAATAGCCATCTAGCTCTGGGGTCACTGGAATCGGTCTAGGAAGAGCTGAGAGGTCAGGTAGATAATATCGCTTCTATTTGCAATTGGATGATAAAACATGTTATGAGCAGAAAAGAATGTATTCACTGGTCCCTAATGCTACGTACAACTCCAGAGAGGTCTGTGTGATACCCAAGCTTGCCAGAGGGCTGTTGATGTGAATTCTTGTCAAAGAAAGTCTGATCTGGTAGAAGCCAAGATTAAGAACTCTACCTAAAGTGGCTTGTCTTTGCTTCTGTTGAGGAAGATGGATGGTTTGTTCCTGCTGTACCTTTGGCAATGCTCTTCCTCCTCAAATAGCAAACAAGTGTAAGTATTTACAAATGTGTAGTATGTCTAATGCTAATGAAGTTGAAGTCCAGCCAAGGGTTCACTGAATTTGAAGGAAAGCTTGTCATTGGCATTACTGGGCTTCTGTTGTGTCCTTGGGACTTCAACTGACACAAATGTGCAAAAATTTGTATTATGCATATGCTTACTTCCACTAGCCTTGCCAGGTCAGGACCTGCTAAAAGAGCTGATGAAACAATGAGACAGTATTTAGCAGCTATCTTTGCAAATAAAAAAGTTTTTAAGATTAGTATGAATAATGGAAAAAAAATGACTGCTTTATCCAAATATTCAAGCACCTGTTAAGTACCTGCCATATTCTTTATAAATCTGAGTGTTGCATTAATTTTACCACAAAAAACTGCATATGAAAATTGATAGTGGGAGCTGCATTATTGGTTATTACTCACTGCATGTCATGTCCAAGTCAGAATTTCACTTGCCAAGGAAGTAGACATAATGCACTGAGACCAAGAATATATTCACAGCAGAGAACAATGCAGTAATAATTGGGCCCATAAATTACCTCTGCTCGAACCAGGTAGCCCGGCAACAAGCATCATCCGTCAGTCAAAAGTTAATCAAAAACCAATCAAAAACAAAAGTTAATTAGCCAAAAGTTTTCATAAATATGTTATGTTACCCAGAAGGAGCCTACATTGAAAAATAAGACTGTCTGGAGCTAGCTAATTCTAGGTACTGCTGTAGCCTTTCTTTTCCTTTTATATCATAGAACTGTGTCATGAGTCCATTTCATAGAATATGGAGGAATTTTTTTCCAACAAAGCTTCATCCTCTCATGGCAGCTGAGCCTCAGAAGTGCACTTTGCCTTCAAAATAATATGTCAGATAAAGGCGCTGTTGCCGTTAGGATGGTAACTTCTCAGCATTGCTGATCTGGCTGAAAGCAAGATTAAATGGAAAAGCAGTACAACAATATGTGGCATTACGCTTATTGGTCTGTGGAGCTTTTTGAAGTTGTAAAGATTAATATTTAACTTTCAGCTAACTTTTAAGGTAAATACATAAATAAAACTCACTTCTAATACCTGATGTGTGTTATACTGTGTGTAGCCTTAATTAGGCCAAAGTCTTCTGCAGTGCTGAAACGCCTATTAAGCAGGTGCTTCTACGCCAGATACACCAGGTTGGAGATGTTAGGATTGCTCTGGCTTCACAGAAGTTACACAAGGGAAGACTGAGATGAAGAAATGGCCCAAATGCTGTCACTGTACCATTGCTGGGTCCAACTGCTTTTTGGACTATGAATGCTAGAAGTGTTGCTCACCAGGAAAGGGACTTCATCTCTATCAGCACAGCAAGGGGTACACATGGCGGCTAGGATGGTGAGCAGCGCAAGCGAGGAGCAATCTCTCTTTTCCAGACAAAGACAAGAGCAATGTCAGGGAGCTGCTGCTGCGTGCTGTTTCTTGTACCGGCAGGGAACTGCGGGAGATTGATTCTGCCAGTGAGCGCCTGTGGGCCAGCTTGTTGCTACTATTAGGACCAGATCACTTCCACCTGGGTTATTCACTGACAGTAAAGGCAACAGTGTGAATTTCTCTATGATAAAGTGTTTTCTAATTGTTCCAGTGGGATTTGTTTCTCCGCCCGTTCAATGGTACAGTGCAGATTAAACGGCTTGTTGGTACTGATGTGTAGGAAGAAGTTGATGGTGCTCTATATTTAAGCCTGATTTCCTCTGAGCATTCTACCTGCCCAGCGAGCCAGCACTTTCACGCTGTTGAAGCGCTGTAGTCACATGGAATGGCCTGGTCAGCTGGCTGCAGGGGGCACAGGTGACCAGGCTAATCATTAAGTAAATTACTTCGGTAACTCACCCCTATTTTCCCACTGAATTTCATTCCCTACTACATGGACAACTGCCCAAAGTAGGAGACGAAAGCGGTTGCACCATGGCCACCAAAGATCTGCCCAAAAAAGCAGGCCTGCGCAGTGCCCCAGTGCTGTCGCTGAGCACCCCCCTGCCACAAGCCTGTTACGGGTGGAACCTAAGGCCCGGGACAGGGTCTTGATCATGGTCACACACGAAAGGTGATGATCAGGGATCTGGTCCACATTTTTCAAAAATGATGCAACTTCCCCTCCAGTCTAGCTTTGAGCTAAATTATGTTTTATGCATATAAAACTTCTGTAACTTCAGAGTGACTTCTATATATCATTTGTGTACCCACAACAATACATATTATTAAAATTCCTGTTATCTGTATTAATCATTAATGAATTTAGCTCAGAACTTCCAACAGTGTACACCATTATTGTCATCCTGTATATACATATGTATAAATTTACCTTCACTTTTAAGAGATAAGTATGATGTCAATGTTTTGCAAGCACTCTATAAGAAGTTATTATTCCCATAAATGTTCTGTTTATTTTCCTGAATATATTTGAGAATTACATCCTGAATGTGATTCCAATGTGACACACATGCTGTGGGAAAAACAGTTATGCCTTTATAGGAAAATGTGAATTTCACAATTCTAAGGCAAAAATCCTGAGAGAGAGAATGAAGGCAATCTCCAGGATGCCTTCCTCTTATGTTTGACACATACCAGTTCTTACTTCAAAAACATCAAAAGACTCTGCATTTGTCATATTAGAGTGATAATACTTCAAGAAGACATTATGAGTAAAGCAGCTTAAACAGCTCAATGCTACAGCTGTAACGTAAGCTGTTCTCATTTATTACTGCCATTGTGATTGATAGAGTTTGCACTCTCCAGAGCATTTCTTATACATAATAGTGTAATTGTTAACTAAGACTTTGATTCAACTATTTTTATAAAACATGCAAAAACGATGCAAAATGGCAAATTGGAGATAATTACAATCAATTGCCCCAGCAAGCTGCAGCAACACATTTATGATTTTCTGAAACAAAACAGGTAAAAACGTTATGTAAATCAGATCTCAAATTTTGTAGGAGTGCATCAATAGACTCAAGGAAGTTTGCAACAATTACAGGGCAACAGTGCCATCGTGAGGTCAGCAGAGAATTAAAGGAAGAGGAAAGCTGCAGGTATTGCTCTGAAGGTATTTTATTTTTAAAAAGCAGAAATTTTTTGTTCCAGCTGTATGTTCCAAGAAAAAAAAAAATACTCTCAAGCCATTTTCTTAGTTTGATCTTGTTAAAAGCAAGCATTTGCAAGCAGCAACTATTTCACAATACACTCTTTCCTGAATCATGGATTACTAATTTATTTTCTTGGTTGCTTGGTTTCCTCCTTTCACTAATTGGCATCTGCATTTTGCAGATGACAAAGCATACAACAAAATTCTTGCATCCTATATACTTTTTCAGATTAGAGTAACACCACTGCATATTCTACCCTTTGATGTTTTATGGGCTATACAATAAAGATACCCATGAAGGCCAGCAAACTGCATTGCAGATTTTCTGGTTGAGGCACAGAACAGAAAAATCTGAATGTGCAGACATGGTGAGAAAGCAAGGATTCACCCTCCAAATACGTGTAAGAATCCTAAACAACGTGAAAGAATGCAGCAGGAAAGCTGCACTGATCTATACAGCACAGCTACTTTGGCTGCGCGTACCCGCCAGATATTTCCCACCACACTGAGTGCTCGGTGATGACCACCAGCTTAGCGGTAGTTTTAGACTAGCAAACCAAGTGGTCATATTCTAATTCTTTTCAGCAAAGGCTGTGGGGAAAACAGTAACCACTATGCAAGCAAATGCGATAAGCTCTGCTGGGTGGTTAAGAATCTGCTAGAGCACAACTATTGTTTGATGACACAAGTAGTTGTCTATCAGCAAATACACCAAATTAAACTGATGTTTCAAATAAGATTCTCTTCTTTTTGAGTAAAAACCATCTAGAATACCTCCTTAGATAACATTCATGGCCCAAAAAGAAACATATGTTTTGAAAATTAGCTGTTTTCTAAGAATGTATGTTTTATTGCATTTCAACCCAGAGATAGAAAATCTTTCTATAAAATCCTTATATAAAATGTCAGATACTACAGTTCCAAAGGATTTTCTAAAATTAACGTGTCTGACTTAGTTCATGAAACTTACACCACCTTAAGTGAGAAACCCCCTACTCTAGCAGAGAATTGTGAAGGGAAAGATGGAGATACCTCATCAGCTTCAAGAAAATAAGGATTTGCTATTCAAAGTACAGTTGCTTCTCCCCAAAACACAGGTGCCAGTACTGTGGATGGTGTCCGGTCCAGGACAGCAGTCTCAGGGGATCAGTTTATAACATAGTTTCAAACCAAAGAAGGTGTTATTTTGAGCGTTATGCCCTGAAGCAGGCCTGTAAAGAGCTGATGGACAAGCCATTCAGCTGCCCAGGCAGGAAGGACTATAAAATCATCAATTATGCTAAGCTGACCCATCCCACTTATTAGTCAGACATTAAACTAAAAGTAGCCTGCTTTGGTAGGTCACCTAGTTAGTAGGAAGAAACAGGATAAAATCTTTTTGCTCTTTTGATAGTTAAAAAATATTTACAAGCACAGACAAAAAAGCCACTGTTTCTCTATATATACAAAGTATCAATAATTCTTTTATCAAGTACTGTAGATTATATACAGCATCATTTTAACCTACAGATTGTGAATCTCTGTACATTTTTATCTGAAAAATTTTTCACATCAGTTTTAACAAAATCTGTTTTACAATATTCATTCTTTATATTTTCAGAAGAGTAATGTATGGTAAACAGAAGGAAGACCAAAATATTTTTTCTTTCATAATACAATTAATTTAGCATGTTTGAAACTGCATGTTTTCATAATACAATCTCTTATGCCCTTATCATGAACTACCTATCATAGACTAAAAATTTGTAAAACAAGTGGTAAAATATATTTTCAGTAGGTTCCAGCTTAAAAGCAGGAGGCACAAGTATCCTCCTATACATTTAATCAACTCTAAAAAGTTAAATGCTGTACATCTATGTTACAGATTCAGCGCATGCCCAAGATTTGTCTGCTCTTTAGTTGATAGCTTTCTTCCAGTTCAGACAGTGCTTGAGCCCGTAGATTTACAGCATATAGACGTTTTTTGAGATCAGAGCATTTCATGTTGGAAAGGGGACAGTTTTCCAAATTAGCAGGAGGCACAGCATTGTGTGCACTTCCATCAAAGTGTACTTTCTTCTTGGTTGTAGAAAAGGGGAGCAGGAGTGCGTTATCTTAAGAAATAAATAAAAGTACTGGATTAGCACATATTTCAGCATTTATCACTTAGCTTATGTCTTTTAACGCTGTTATGCATTTTACTAACTACCTATGGCTTTACATAATATAAGTGCATTTCAGTTCACAGCAATAATTCTTTTCCATTTTTGGAGGAAAAATTGAAAGCAGGCCTTTTAAATAATTACGGTAAAAGGACACAAGCCATTGTAGTTTCTAGGGCGCACCTCCCAGCAACTAAGGAAATATTAGTTGATATAAGGAGAAAAGAGATGGGAGTTTCTTCTGAAGGACAGGACAGTAACATAAACCAGTTCCAAAGGGAAATGGAGAATTAGGCTCTCAGCTACTAAAAAGCCTTGTCTTTCCTTCATAGGAGGGGCAGACCCAACCTGTCCAGTGGCCTTTCTACATTACCCACACTGTTCCAACTCTATTCCTGTATCAAGTTAATGGGGTACAAACTGTGCTCTGATGTGATGAATGAGTTTAGGTGCATTAACAGTTAGCAAGTTACTTTCAGCGCAGCCTCCAGGACAGGAATTTTTATAGTATAGCTATGCTTTAGCTGTATAGAACTGCCACAGTCAAAAGGCAGTTAGTTTGTTTTGGTTTTAATAACGTCGGGTATGAAAATTACCATCAAAAAGATATTAAAATAGCTGAATTGTCTCTCATAATAGCAAACTTCACAAGACTCAGATTGAAGAAAAAAAAAAATTAGTCCTTATGAAAAGTCTAACTGTCCTAATCATAACTCTGCTGAAGCCTTCATTGTTGATTCAGTAGGCTAGAGCAAGGATGCACTAAGCACCGAATAGTGAGAAGGACCAGACTGAAGGGGCTAATGTTTCAGCACTTTATAGTTTCATATCAGTAAGCTATATGTGTTTTAACATTAAAGCCTTCCCTTCGAATCAGAAAATCCCTGCAAAAGTAGGGTGGGGTCTAGGACACTGTCCTAGAAACCAGGACTTTTTGTATTCCATTTCACTGTGAAGTGAATCACACAACTGAGGAGAAATTAGGGATCTAAAAATGTGAGATGCAATCCAGTTGCAAAAAAGACAGTCATATTAGAGTAACTGAAAACAACAAAAGCAATCTTGATAACATATTGGAGAAACACTTAGTCCATTCATACCAGCACAGGGAGAATTTGAGAAACAGTATCACACGAGTACCATGGAATGAATTTGAAGAGTAGCAAACATTGTGAGAAACGTTTAATCGAGTGATCTACAGATATTGCAAGACTTGGTCACTCTAATAACTACATTCACTTTTCTGCATTGTCTATCTTGAGGTATTAACTACCCAAAGTGGTTTTGCCCATCTTCAAAAATTAATACCCTTGTTAAGATCATGTAAAGGGGTGGGAAATTGAGAAGAGAACAGAAACAAATGCTGAAGCTCATTTAGCTTCAGTCATCCAGTCCTAGAGGCAACACCAGAAAGCCCAAGGCAAGTTTATTCTTAATGATACATTAAAGAATATAAAAAAGTCAGACAAGATGTTGAAAGACAGGTGGAATTCTCAAAATTGACAGAAATGTTAGAAATAGCTGAAGTACCACTAACTTCTGGTGGCATTTTACTGGTGTTCTTTCCTGCTGTGATAGGGACTTGAAAAAATGCAACTTCAGCTTTATTTGTGTTAGAGGCAGTGACATGCTTATGTTGCTTTAGCTGAGCAAAACTAAAGGAAAAGATTGTTGCTGGATGTTAAAGGGTGTTCACATTTCTTTGTTCTCGAGTACTACTTAGGAGCCAGCCATTTAATATTCCACAAATATTTGAATAATTTTTACTGTTAAAGATGGGTGCAATGAACTGGCGATGATAGTGAGGAATAACAAACAAGACCCATGTGAGGGTCAAATACTTATGAGGTAATACCTACTGTAAACCAAACTGGACTACAATTAGTCAGGAAGCATTATAGCACATTTTGAAAGCCTTTTTTTTTTTCCTAGTGAGTTAAACTGGAGTATGATAGTAGCAGTTTGTAGTCTTCAGAGCTTATATGAGACACTAATTACAGCTGAGTCGCAACAAATATTATTTCCAAACTTGAAGTTTTTGAAGTTGAACTAAATCTGAAGTGATTAGACATGTGCAATTTTATTAAAATTAACTAAATCAAAGGTCTATAAAGAAGTATCCATAAGTAAAATAAGTACAGCTCTGAGAAAGTTTGGGTTACAAGTCAGCACTTATATTAGCTTACCACAAGAACCCAATTTTCAAAACAGCACAAGACTGCAGTGCTGACAGCAGTCACTCATACTCATGGCTGAGCATCAGTCATTAAGTCTTTTTGCAAAGTAGAAAAATCAGTAGTCTCTTCTCAACCATGCAGAGATAATTGGGGTTCGTATGGCTACAATGGGACTAGGTACAGCATGCTGAGCATCAGGGGCATTCTTCTAGTCATACCAGCCTATATTTATCACTGCACGTGGCTTCTTGCATATTTTCATACCTGGACCATCTGCACAAGCTAATGTCCTCTGTTGTTTGTAGCGATTGTAGTTCCTCATCATGTTTTCAGCTCTGTTTTGAAAAGATGAGTTTAAGCTTTTTGTTGTAAGATTGTAGAGTTTCTAATATAAGCAATTAGAGGTTAGTAAAATACCTAGCAAGTTTGTCCTCTGCCAGTCTCTCTCGAACACAGAGTTCCCGTTCTCTCTCTGGAAGTAGAAATATGGTCGTATGCAGTGTTAAAATGTAACTGTTAGAGTGATTGTGCATGACATTTTCTAGCAGATAAAGACAGCACTAATAGCCTGTCAGATGCAGCCATATTTCTGCTTCTATGGCTCTAAACAAAGCAAGGTAACTGCTGTGTAGATCCACCTGTATCTGATAAACACCTTTATCTGATATAAATCTGATACCAGATTTGCACTGAAAGCACTGGACAAGTACTCTGAAATGCCAGGCATGCTTCGTCTTCACCCCAAACTCTGCCATATCTACAATAAAACTATAGCAGCTTTCTATTTTGCACATCAGTTCATGGCATACATGACACCAGATCTAAATATTTAGATACCAGATACTACAACTCAGCTACGACTAAATACCCTGTTTACAGCAGCAGCCGCCGTTATTCAGGCTCAGAAAACACCACATAAGGTTAAAAATCTGTATTACAGAGCCTAATGCATATGCAAAGGGTATTTTATGTGGGCAGGAAATCCCCACACCTGAGGACCAGCCATCTATATGGTTTCACAGGCAAGCTACCTGTAGGGTACAGCTGCTATAAAAGCAGTTCTGTCTGCTCACGTATGCTTTGCTCCAACATCAGGCTCACCTTAGGTTACACATTAGTGTAGCCAATGTTTACTTTCACAGAGTGGGTGAAAACCAACCTACACTGCACAGTGCAGAAAAATATATTCAGACCCTATTTTTCCTGTATACTTTTCTAATTGCCAATCATGTTTAATAATCTTCCCAAACCAGATTTCTGTCTCCAAACTGCCAATTAGATCTTAGCAACTTGAAACAACTAGTATAGATGAGTAAGCCCAAGCCTTCTTGTTTTAGTCTTTAAACAGAATTTTAGTAGTGAATGCAGGAGTACGATACCCTCGTGCATTTTGAAAGCTTCCTTCCTCCGTACTTATTCTTTTGAATCAGAATCCCATTGCCACCCCCTTCCCAAAGTGGAATATCATACGCTCCAAGCGTTGCTCTCTCTCTTTAATGGCTTGTTCTCGCTCCTGTAATTGTTGCTCCTTCCGTTTCAGCTCATTCACTGCAGCATCTGAATTCTGCAGCCTTTCTGGCTCCCGTGATCTCTGGCCTCTTTTGTCAGAATTTTGTCTTTGTTCTTCTGTCACCAAGTCTGCTATCAAGGGGTGCTGCAGAATATCTTCAACAGAAGGTCGGCAATAATCCTAAAGGAAAGACATTACCAACAGGTTCCATCTGTAACCAAGAAACATTAAGACCAGGGATTCCCAAGCAAGACCCACCGCAGATAGAAACCAGCTGAGGTGCTATACAGTGAAGAAGTTAGAGAAAAATGGAGTTAGGAAGGGGCAGCGCAACCAGATGACAAAAGCTGAGGGAAGAGGCTGTTACCAGCCTTCAGCTCCAGAAGCCGCAAGCCTGGATCTCCTAGTCCAGGCACCCACTCCTTTCAGAGCCACAATGGGGTGGTGAGCCTACAGAGACAAATGTCAGTAGGTTCTGGAGCTGACACGCTGCATCTCTACCTGTCACTTGATTCCTGAAGGATCCACACCTGTTGGAGACTTGGCTTCTTTTTACAGCTTTGTTGTACCATGCAATACTCTTCTCAACACCCCCCTGCCAGCCATGGGGGGCAAACTATACATTAGTCACATAAAGCAAAAACCGAAACGAAGACAAAACAACCCCTTCCAACTTCCAAACACACCGGAACCATTTTAACCCTGAAGTTATAAGACCTTGTTAAGCACGCTGCCAGGAAATTTTGTATAAACCAATACTGAGACAGTCTTTTTGCATCCTGTGAACCTGGCATAACACTTGAGCCGCTGCCTTTGTTTAATGGACTCAAAGCACAATTCCTCCCCTCTTCCCCCACAAGTGATATTGCCAGAGATAAGGTGACAGAAACCACTACTTCCGATCAGTTTGTTTCACAATTGAGAAGGAAAACTAATATTTCAGTATTAGTTCAAATTATAGGTGGAAAAATTAGTAATTTTACCTTTACGTTCAGCATCTCTTTGAGAAGTTCATTCAACTGGTCTGAGTAACGATATGGTAGTCGTCTGAATTTCCCTTCCCTTATCTTTTCTGCCAACTCCTTTCGGTTGTAAGCCCTAAACGGAGGCCTGAAGAACAACACTTTTGTTGGATTCTTTCACCAGTTTTACAGGACTCATTTTCATAAAAAACACATCAGACTAAGTAAAAAAGCTACAATCAAATATTTGCTTTGACTACCTAATGTCAAGAGCAATACAGAAATATAAGTCTAGGACTAATCTCCAAAACATTTAATCTTTCATCTATAAAAAACTTAATCATAAATGCATTAACAGCTATGTTTCCCATTTATTACCACATTATACTTACGAGAGAGCACATAATTCGTACAGGAGACATCCTAGAGACCAGATGTCAGATTTTTCATTGTATGACATATGGTTCATTTGTTCCTAAATAAGGAGAACAACCTCAGGTTTATTAATGAAGACATTTTCTATTATTGCAGGATAACCAGTTGCTGTTCAAATCTAGGTTAAACCACTACTGGGGTTACTTTTAAGATTCCATCTTAATTAATCTCCACAGCTACTCTTACTAGCAGGATTTTTAAGAAGTTGTGGCAGTACTACACTGTAGAAGACTGAAGTGTTGCACCAGTCTTCAGTTGATACAACTCTATTTCAGTCAACATTAATCTTTCCCACACAAAATGCACGATATCAGGGAAACGACTCATTCTTGCTCATTTCCACTACAAATTAAAATCTTACCATCAAGAGTTAATTGAATAAGCTCTTTACCTAACAGTATGAAATATAAAAGTGCTCTAGCTTCCCTATTCCTTTTCAGGACAATATACTCCAACATATCTCTAGTATTCCAAGAACATATCAAAACTTATACAGCGAAGAGCAACTTTAATTAGAAGGCAGCGATGGTGTGGGGAAGAAAGGAGACGAAAATAACTGCAAAATAACCTTGTCTCCAAAACATATACATTTTATGAAAAAAGTCACCTGCCTTCAAGGCTAGTAACTCTTCCTTGAAACCTTGCACACATTCATGGACTCTGAAGAAAACAGATCTTGAAGGGACAAAAGGCAAGACAAGGCATAGAAGGGAGCTCTTACTGGAGACATATAATACGGAGTTCCAACAAACGTTTTGGCAAAGCTGGTGTCATGGTGCAGTATTCTAGCCAGTCCAAAATCCCCAAGTTTCACATTCTGCTTGCCGTCTAGAAAGACATTTGCTGGTTTAAGGTCACGATGCACAGTGACTCCACCATCACTCCGTCTGTGACATTCCTTCAAGGCCAATGTCAATTGAGTCAATACTCGGAGAACAAAGCTTTCTTCCAAGTGATGCCTGAAAGATGAACACATTGTTTAGCAAAGGTATTCTCTGAGCATACATCGGTTTAAGTAGTTGCTACCAGTCTTAGCTCTGTAACTTTTTGATTGCTACTGCTATAAAACACTACTGAATCAACCCCAGCACCTTTATGGAAAGCTAACAGCAACAGGCATCTATATACACCATTTTAAAAATGGAAGTTTAAAAAAAAAAATCACTCCAAATATGATAGAAGACATCTAGACTTTTGTTGCAGAATCCCCATAATATTCCCTTCCTCCCTCAAAGGGTCCAACAAGTATGTAGCATTTCCATTAGTTACAAAACAAACATCATGTTAATGCTTTTGTGACGAGATCTGCCCCTTTGATGACTTACAATAAAAGAATATTGTCAGCTGTTTCTAAATCTATTAGCAGCAACATACAACAATGGAGCTGAGACTGTGCCGATTTTTAATATAACCTGCCTGAAATGAAAATACTAGTATGCTTTGGGGCAGCTGCCATACCATTTTAGACTATTCTTACAAAGCAATGCATGTACTGTCATGTACTTACTTAAGAAAATGAAAAGAGATATTATACTTATGAAGTAGGCTGCTAAGTCTAAGATTAGACCAAGGTGAAGTCTTAATCAGCTTGGTGTCTCTGCAAGCTTTATATGCAGGCACATAAAATAGTTTTTAACATCTTGTTTAAAATCACTTTTCTCTTTCATGTATGTTTTGGTGTTCTAGCCAAAAATAGGATACAAGTGGTTTCACTGACAGCCAAGCCAGAGGAACCCGCCGATCAAGCTACCTACCTGCAAGAACTGTTTTGTGATTTCAACACCATGCATAGCCCTGCATCCAGAAACCCTTCAACAGCTTCTGCCTCAGAGAGCTCAGGTTTTTTTTTTACTATTTGGACATAAACGTCCAATCAGTCGGTGCATTCATTAGCACAATTCCCACCAGCGCTGTAATTTGGCACAACTTTTTCACATTTCAGAAAAGTTACTGGGTCAAAAGGACGAGACCCGATGAGGTTCAGAAGTTATTAAGAAGAGATACATTTCACTTGGGGCTTTTTCTTTTTAATGCCCAACACACTTTACGCTAGACACTCCAAAACGGCCACAAAGGGGATTTCACGTGCCTTTCTTTCGTGCACTCCGCAATTAAGCTAGCCAGGTCACCCCCGTCACAGTACTCCATCACGATGTACAAGGTCGTTCTGCTCCTGTCGATGATCCGATCGTAATACCGGACGATATTCGGATGCCTCAGCTCGCGAAGCAAATTCACCTCCGAGACGAGCATTTGCTTCTCCGCCTCCGTCATCGAGCCGTAGTCGAGCTCCTTCCACACCAAGATCTACGAGGGGAAAAAAATCCGAAGCAAACCCGCCTTATGGAGCGAGTTAGAGCCCTGCGGGGGGAGGGGAGCTTGCAAAGCCCCTCGCTTATCTCGGGGAGCCGCCAGTTCCCAGCCGAAGCTGACAGCGACGGCACGGGGGGAGGGGGGAGCGCGACTGAGGGAGCGGTGCCGCGGTGCCCCCACCGCCGCCGCCTCACCTTGCCGTCGGCCTTGCGGCGGACCTTGCGGCACTTGCCGTAGGAACCCGCGCCGATGGTGAGCAGCACCTCGTAGTCGTCGGGGCGGCCGGGCATGGCGACACCACCACTGCAGACACTTCCCCCCCACACACCTAGCAGGGCCGGTAACCGCCACTCGCGCTGTTTAAACGCACCGCCCCTCCCGCCCATTGGCCGGGCTGCGCACGCGCGCCGCCTTCCTATTGGCTACGCCGCCGTAAACGGCGACGGCCAGGTAACGGCTGTTACGAGCGTCAGGGAGCTCTCGCGAGAGGCGGGCTTCTCTCCCTTCGGCTTTGCCCTCAGGCCTCATCGCTATCCGCTCGTCGTCTGGGCGGCCGAGGGGGGCTGGCGCAGGGCTGCCCACCCGGCACGGCACGGCACGGCACGGTGTGGGGGTCACCCTGGGGGTGGGCAGCCCCCTTCCCGGGGAGGCGCTTTCCTAGGGCGTGGCGGGCAGCGTGCGTCCGTCCTTCCTCGCAGGCCGGGTGAGGCCCCAGGCGGCCTCTCGGGGTTCCGCCAGCTCGACGGCGTTCGGTTTGCTTTCGCTCAGGTATCCTGAGGAGAACGACCTCTGAAGTTACCAGCGAACGAGCCCTTCGGGTCCCCACCTTCACTGCAGCGGGGGTGGTCGCCGCCCCGAGCCGCCGGCAGCAAGGCCTGGGCCTGCCTTTGCTAGCGCCGCTCGAGAAGGGGCTGGGGGGTAGCTGGGGAGGCTGGGGGAGCCGCCATGACTGCGGGCGTGAGCGAGGGGCACGCTCCCAGCTCCTCGGGAAGGGACGGTTTTCGCCGGTAAAAAGAACAATAAATTACCCCCTTCCCTGAAGTGCTTATGTCTAGTGAACAGGTACCGATAGAAAATTGCAAAATTTTAACCTCTGAATTCTTTAATACTGAGGAGTGTGTAAAAAAAACCTCAGGCTATTTAAAGTTATAAAGATTCGTTGTGGAAAATTGTCCTTTAAGCCCAGTGAGGAAGATGCCTTGTGATTCTTCAAGGAATTATTCATTAAAAACTCCAGCAGCTATGGCAACTTTACTGTTACACCATATATGAACACCTGTGTTTACACAAACACCATCTGGAAATCAACCAAATAATATAATGGCTTAAAATTTGAAAACATAGGTCTATATCCAAAAGTCGAATCAGTAATTATTATGGTTACATTAAATGACACTAAAAAACACCACAATAAAACAACATTACAGAGATTTTAAGAAGCATGTAGTGTATCTAGCATCCTTTAGGGTAATTCTGGAGTGATACCAGAGTGCAGTTCTGGATTCAGTTTAATCCGTCTCCATGTGGAAATGGCTATGACTGGATCAAGAACTCCTAGTTCTCCAGCAAAGAATTGTAACACGCTTGTATAATACCTGAATCAGTTGCAAAAGGGAACAGCTGTATTAGTTGTCCGAGAAAATCAGCAGTAGGACAGAGTAGTTTCTCATATTGCATCTCCACATGGTCTCACTAATCATTTCCCCATTTTGTTTCAGGCTTTGAGAAAGGTTTGAGGGGGAGAGGTGTCATGCGTTACTGAATATTTTTGAAATATTCTTGTATTAGTCTTTAGAAAAATCTAAGCCTTTATTTTCATCACCAGGAGGCACAATAGCTACTGTTATCCATTGTTAAAATCCTATAGCTTTCTATCTGTAGATAATGTCTATTTATTATGGGGAAAAATGAGCAAACAAATTATATAGTGTAAAGACATTTTAGTTTTGTTGTTAATGAATGACAGGGTGTTCTAAATGGTATATTTTTTATCACTGATTTTAATTACCTTAAAAGAAAATCCTCACATATACCATTAGCATAGTAAATAGATTATGGCATTATGCAATAAAAATGACAAAAAAGTACAGTAAAAGTAAAAATTCAGGCTGTAAGCTTCATTTCTGGTTTCAGATATCTCTGTTTCAAGCTTCTGTACTTTCAAATTAGCAAAAGGTCATCATGTATTCCCACTGTTATCAATGGGAGCGTTTCTATTTATATTTCAAAAGAAATACAGTAGGTATTCAATACTGTATTTTGTCTAGGAACTATCTTTAAATTTTCTGTAGAAATGTTGGTTTGAATGAGAGAAATGTCAAAATGTCATGCTCCAAAAACCAGCAGCGCAGTCGTTTTACTTCTGATTATAGTATTTTTTAAGAGCTGGGTAATTTCGAGAAAAATGCGTTTCTAAAAGTGGTCATTAAAATTTTCATTAGGCACTCAATTTTCTTTCTTTCTGATTTTCACGCTGGCTGTATAAGAGAACCTGGAGTCCAGTGATTCCAAAAATATATATCGAGTTTGGAATGAGGACCCCTTTTGTCGGTTACTGTATTTTCAACTCTGATCTCCAGGAGCAACTTTTAGATTTCTAGTCTTGAAAATACATGTGCTGACTTCAGGTTTTTGAAAGCTACCAAATAGTTTTCAATAGTCTATAATATTGCTTCTAATATTTTATTCTTCTTCTTAACATCAGATTTCACTAATCATTTACCAAAACTTAACACACCCTACCCGACCCCCCATTGTTCTGTAGTTCTCTGCCAAAGTTTGCCAGTTTTTGTGACAACTGTCATTTGTGCTGTAAGGACTACCTGTTTCCTTATTCCAGGGCCTAGTTATCTGATAAAATATTAAATGGTGAAAAGAGAAATTATATGGTAGGTAATCTGATATTTCTCTTAGATATTTTCTTGCACATGGAAATAAGTAAAAATAAACGGCTAACGCTTTGCTGTGAGAGTCCAACCCAGTACAATGATACAGATTAATAGGAAAAAAGTACTGTAACAAATTAAATTATGTTTCTGGCAACTTTTGTTGTTAGCCAATCAGAGAAAATTGCATGGAAGTACAGGTTCAGAAACAGAAAAGCAGCTCAGCAGGAAAAGTACTGAAAATAACACATAAAGAGGATGAATAATGAAAAATAAATGCACTTTATCAAAATAATTAGAAAAATAAATGAGAAAAACCTTGTCTTTTCTCTTCAAAGAGGCAGAAGACATGTAAAATCATATTCCAGGATCTCAGAAATATGCCAAAGTCTTCCAGCAAAAAAAGGAAGAATTGTGTATCTATTGTTAGCAAGGTAAGAGATCTTAAGAACGTTTTTAAATGACAAGAGGAATTATAAATGTTGGAGTGCATGAGACAGGAATTTTAGTTCATTTTCACCACAGAAGTAGTCTGGGTTTTTTAATAGTCAGTGGCATTTGTCCATGCACAATGTTGGTTTCTTTTTCTCACCTTCTCTCATTTGGTCCATGCACAGAAATTTTGCATTTACCGAGCACTGTTGTAAACAGACGCCACCATTTTTTTTCTAATTTTCTAGTTGCTGACTTTAATGTCAAAATTCAGATCTAGGATTAACAAAAACATATAAAATGCTGGGATATTAGACAGAAGCGCTGTCTAAAAAGTACCAGAGGGTAAAATGACCTGGTATTTGTCCCCTACTGGTTTGGGAGGGAAACAAAGAACATGTTCGCTGAAGAAATTCTGCACAACACAGCTGTGGACAGGACAGCAAAGGAACAAAATTTAGAAGCATTAATTGTAGTGCTTAAGACCATGCTACTTTTCATTTTTTGTAATGTTAGGATTCAAAGCCGAGTGAGACTCCAAAGGCAATGTGTGCAGCAGGCAGGCGTCAATAAGGGAGTTTGTTGCAGCAGCTGTACCTTTGTGGTTTTGCATTACAAACCATTAAATTGAGCAAAACATAAACCCACATGAAATAAATTCAGCAGCAGCTTAAGTTTTTACATGAAGCACTGAAAAAAACAAAGAACTGACAGTATGGGAATTAAAGAGGAGGAGACTGAGGACAGTGGAAGGGACACGTTTTTGCATTCAGAGAGGGGGGCATATGAATTCTACTAACTCCAGATTTGCTTTATCCATTCCTTATATTCTGTAAAGGCATATTTAAATACAATACAAGGCTGGACATTTTGAAAGTATATAATTAATTAGCTCTTTTTCTTGGAATGAAACTAACAGCCCTATCTATTATATATGTCTTCATATATATGCTAATTTTCAAAATAGTATTCATTTACCTTAAGAACAGAAAGTGCTTGAATTGATCTTTCAGAGTACTGTTTAAACTGATTAACAGATTGATTTCTGAGGTGCATAGAACTTCAAAATGAAATTCCTGAGTGACCTTAAATGCTAAATTCATCAAAATCTGAGGACTTGGAATTGTCCCTAAGCAAAAATTCTAGTATGACAATCTGTGATTTCTGTTCTGGGCTCGCTTACTAACTGATTCCTAGGAAAGTGACAAGTTTAGTATTTGTGGCTCAATTTCTCCTCTTTTGAAAGGGAGGTAGTATACTCACCTTCCAGATTAAAGTTTACAGATAGTACCTCTCAAAATATTTTGCAAAAAATGCTTTAAGTGATACAATAAGTAAATATTTTGCTGACTTGAGCTGCCTAATTTTTAAAAAGCAACAGTTTTAAAGTTTCTATTGTGGAACAGTCTCAAATGTTTTCCCTTGAGTTTATTTGTACTTGCAGTCCCTTAAGATGTATTGGAGATATGTTTTCAAGTACAGTAATCACCAGATCTGCATGCACCATTATTATCACAGATGTTTTCATTACCAGGCCAGTCATTACTGCTCTAACCCCCATGTCTATAGACCCACGCTATCCATAAGAATATTAGATTTTTCTCTGCCTTGTTTCTTCTGTAGCAGAAAAATGCACAGAAATCACATTAAATATTAAAGTGATATCACTAATAATGATTGCAAAAATCTCTTCCATGCACTCTCCCAGGTCATTGCATCTGCAAAATGTCGCGCAGTGCAGGCTTACTCTGAATCTGGTACCTTTCTGTACACTCAGAAGTTAGGCAGTAAGATAACGGGCAGTTGCTGCCAAATATCTCCTGCGTTACAAGCCACCAAGCCTGGAACGACAGGCAGCAGAGCCTTCAAATGGAAGGCTTCAGTATACTTTGGGGCACTCTTTAGTGACACAACAGCTTCTGCAAAGTCTTGATAACTCAGCTTTTAAGCTTGGAGGACAGCCAAGCCCTCTCTAGCTTCATTCACACCACACTTCCTTCGGCTGAAGCATACACTCACTGACCAAATTTTTAAAACCAGTTGCCATCAGAGACACAGTGCCACCCCTATTCCTATTCTGTTTAGACAAAGGCAGAGTTTAGTCCTCATCAGTGCTACATGTTTCTTATTTAGTAAAAAATGGAGAAGAGAAAGCTTTAGCTATCTATTACAAGATATAGAATACCTGCATCAGGTTTTTTTTTTTTTTTGTAACAGATACCAGAGGAATCCGTTTGCATACCATAGTGATCTCAGATTACAAGTCCTAGTCTGATTTGGGCACTGCCCATAATACACAGTCAGATTTTGTAATGCTAAAGGTTACAAGTGCATTAGATAGTTGGGTTAGAGACTATTTTCCATTAAGCAAGATCCATGAACAGTTGTAGCAGTGTTTAAACAGGTGGCACCTGTCACTGTTGGGACTCTTGACAGTGCAAGTACATGACATACTGTAGCCCCCTGTAGAAACACTCAGAAAACTCGTAAAAATCCTTTGCTTTGAGGAGATGAAGAGGTTCCTGTGCGAAGAATATCACTTATATCTGATGTAATTGACTGTTAAGGGAAAAAGGCCATGTGGGGGGAGCAGAGGATGTGGAGACCGAAATTTTTGGCAGAAGACAAATATTCTGGTACCATATGGTACAGAACTCCCTTGTGTCCCTAAGCTCAAATTACAAGAAACAGGCTGCCTGATTTTCAACAGGAAAGATTTGAATTTTGGAGCTGCTGTACAAGTAACACCCATTGCCTCAGTGGGGATCCTGGTATGTGGGTTTCCCAGTGATGATAACAAAAAAAAGATTTTGGAAACAAGACAGTTCAAATGCAGCCATCTGGAGAGGCATTTTCCACTGCAAAGCTTTAAAAACCAGTGTTTACTTTGCATAGGGCTGATTTTTTTTTGTCTGGTTCCCTATGGAAATGGAACTTAACTGATCATATCACCTATATATTTCTATCAGTCTCTGTATCCCTTCCCCTTCTACAAGTTCCAAGAAAGTAACTTAGCAGAGAAGGAAGAAACATGCTAAAGTGCTCAACTGTATTATTAGACCAGAGAATCCACATGAATGATGATGGTGATGAATGGGTTCACTGCAAAAACCTTTGACTAATGTTGTGCTCTTGAGGCACAAAGAATCTAACTATGACATGCAAATCCACAGGAAAACAAACTTCATTAGCTCCGCTGCTTACTGAGCTACTGTTTTTTTAATCTGTCATGTATTATTCTGAAACCAAACTGAAATCCAGTCCTATTTATATTACAGTAAGATGATTATAGTCAATAAGTGCTTTCATGTGGAGAAAATGCCTGGTACTTACAAGGTCTGTAGACTAATGGAGAAATGCATAACATGAACTGATTTTCAGAAGATGAAGTCAGACAAATTAGAGGAAGAGGCACAGATATTTAGCTGAGAAAGCAGGTAACCTTAGGAGCAGACAAATAAGGTGAGTGGAGATTCTGTGATTTTTATGTTTACAAATCAGGACAGTGTTTCTTTTTGAAAGATAAACTTTAACCATATACAGATTATTAAATTCAATCCACAATAGTAGGGTGAAATTTTCTAATCAGGAAGTTAGACCAGATTAGAGCATGTTTCTTTCGGGCTTAAACTTTATGAGCAAGCAAGAGGTGGGCAATGAGGCTCATAGAGGAGGCCCATTGTCATTAGTGGAAATAACAGCAGGGAAGTAACGTGTCTGAACATAACTCTAAAGAACTCGCTGCCTCCGCGTATCCTCTGGGTAAGGCAGGGCTCGTCTATTTTAGATGCCTGTAGAGCATGTGGCACCTGACAGATACAGTTTTAACAAATTTTACTTTCATGCTCAAATATGTTTAAATATTTCCAGCTGTCCTCATTTGAAACAATCAACAAATACAGTGGTTAGATGTAACTCTTTAAAGAGCAGGGTGGCCACCTTACTTTTTTCCTCAGATTTTTTAAGCCTTATTTCTGTAGGAGGCTTCCAGGAAGAGGCTTAATGACATTAATGGGAGCTCTTGCCTAGGGAGCACCAAATTCCAAGTGCAACTCATTATGGAAAAGACAGCTATAATACCTTCAGGTTAATTGGAGAAAACAGGAAGCCAGCTATTGCAGGACTGATAATATGGTTATTGAAATCTTGTCTTACCCTTCAGATTTTGTTCACATAGAAATACCTTGAGAAGAAGCACTTCAAAACAAAAGCATATGTATTTCTTGCGCAACCAAAAATTCGGTTGCCTTCAGTGGGAGTCAGTCGGGCTGTTCCTTAAAACCAGCATAGCCCTTCAGTGTAGGATTCTCCAATACTGACAGTGTAGTTCCCTTTTCTGTACTTCACCCACGTTCCTGAATGCCATCCTGTAGCAACAGCCTGATTTATCCTCTCAGAGCCCACACTGATGTGTTGCCTAGACATACATTAAGCTCACTGCAGAGAAGAGGTGTGAGGCTAGGACTGGGAAAGCAGGCTCAGAATGCTGTCATTCTTCAGTGAGCGAGCTAAGGACACCTGTGATCATAGATGGGAGAACTTTTGCAGTTTCTATACAGCCATAGGCATCAAGCAGGCTCAGCACTAAGGTCATAGCACATTGACTCATGCTACCCATCACAGCTTGCCAAACAGAGAGATTTAGCTGCTCAGGGCAGGCATCTTAAGTTCAAGGTGAATCTTCCAAGTGGAAGAGAAGCAACAGGCCATAATTTTCCAGGTCAGTGAAGCTGTTCCCGTCATGTTCAGCGGAGAGTTGTCTTGGCACTCAGCAAATACAACAACAGAAAATGTCAACAGCTACCTGGAAATATCTGGGACCAGAGGGAGAATCTACTGCATGAAAGATGGCTACTCAGGGCTGATACAACTTTCCGGGAGATTACCTGTTCAGCAGGATGATTTGCCCTCAGCCCTGTAACAGACCCCAGGGGGGTAAAAAAGTCACTGCAGCATAGGATAGTTTTATATACAATTAAAAATATCTGTTGTTAGGCTTTTCTGGAAAGGCTGGACTACACCATCAGAAATTAGAGGCAGCTCAGAGTGCTTAAGTGAAATGTCTCATAGGGACATATTCACTACAGTTGGCAGATAGCTGAGCTTCAATTGTCTGTGCATGGAGTGGACCCTGAAACAAAGCGAGGGCACCTATAAAAAGAACACAACTGTATAAAGAGGCTAAATGCATCAGGAATGACCGTGTGAAGTTCGGAGTACGGACGAGCTCCTAAGACGACATTCTAAACCAGCATCAGTCCTTGTCATTCATTGCTTAATATCTGAGAGCGTTATCTCAGAACATGTCTGGGTATCATATCACATGCTAAACCCACTGCTGAGGATGACTAGGAAACATGAAAAGCAGCTCCCCGGTGTTTTGCTGTCACTCCTTAATGTTGTCTCAGAGGTCAGAGATTGTTTCTGGGGACGAACCCCTCCATCTTCTCCCAGGACAGATGAAAGTTGATGGAATGACTCACCTACCTGAAAGACCCCAAGGCCCATCATGAAAGTCTCCAAGCTGGTGAAACATCTGCATAGAAAATGCTGGCTACCTAGATATCTTCTAGTGGGTGGAAAGCTCAGGCTGCTGAAAGGTCCAGTTGCCTTAAAAACCTCTGCTGGATGGCAGGCTTCTGGAGGTAGAACAACAGTAACCCTTTCGTTCTGTAAGGATGCCCTTGTGTTCAGAAACCTCTTGTCCTTCAGTCTGACAGTCACCCTGTCAACCCACTGGGGTTATGGGGAAGGCTATTGTCTTGGATATGTCAAGGTCCAAGAGAACATCTCTCCAACTGCTGTTAATCAAGCCCTAGGTTCTCATGTTCTCATGCTGGTTATACAAACTTGCTTTCTTTTTCACACAGATCCAAGACTGAAACCACGCTTGATCTTTCATGACAACTGTCTAATCATACATCCAATAATTTGGGATTGTCTGGCCATTTAGCATGTCCAGGTGGTACCTAGCCTTCCTCCTACTGCTGTTGACATGCATTGCTGCGGAAAATGGGAGAGTCGCATCGCTGAGATTTTACATGCGGTAGCGTAGCAAAGAGGTGCAGTCTGCTGGCTCAGACCTGTAACAGTCTTCCTGGAGGACTCCAGGTAGCTGCACGTTCCTGAGCCTCTGCTGCACACGAAATGATGCCTTGGGCACTGTTCTCAGCTGCTGGGCATGCTGAGATCTTGGAGTCCCAGTCTGACTGACTGGGCTTTGACCTGGGAGCACTCCTGCGTATGAAGAGAGTCACTAGCTGATGGATTTGGCCTCATGGTGCCTATCAAGGCTTTTTTTAAAGGACCATGAAGATCTACCTGCTGTGTCAAACAGCCTCCATAGTAAGCCCTTTCTGCACTTTGCAGTGATATATGATGGGTACTCTGTCAAAAGTCAACTTGATAGGAACTATGGTTACTACTTGCTACAACCTGAGCTCCTTCCTACAAGAGACTACACGTACCACATTACAACAGAAGGGAATTCTGTAACTGTTCATAGCAGCACACAGCAAATAGCTTGTGCAAGACTCGTAAGAGATTTCTATTACCACGGTCACATTTTCTGAAAGATACTGCACAGCACAGCTTTAAATTGTCTTAATAAAATTAAAAAAAAAAAAAAGAGAGAGTGGTGTCCCTGTATTTTGGGAAATTTATTCCCATTTAAGAAATCTCAGTGCTGGCTGTTTTTTTCAGTGTTTCTTTCATCAGGATAATTTTGTGGCCTGGCAGAGTCCCTTTAAATGCTGGCAGTAATTCTTCTTTAACCTTGCTGTCTCTTACCTCCAAAATACTCATCAACAACCGCAGCTACCTATCAGCTGTTACAGAACCATCTGTGCAGCCTTTGACCATGTTTTTTTCTTCCAGCTTGCTATCATCCTTCTGGAAACAGAATGGGACAAAATGTTGCAGACGTGTTACATAGTAGGGCGATATGTTGTTAGTGGCTACAGTATAAAAGAAACAGTGTAGAGTAGTGGCTGCTGACCCCAAGTCTGCAGAATTAAGATGATAACAATTATTGTGGTATGCAACAGACAAAAGGCCATTGAGACTTTCTCTCTCTGAGTGTGAAATCTGATTTCTACGATACCTCATTCAGTTTTGGAGGGGCTGAAGCTCAGAATGGAGATTTATTTCCCTTTTGGTGATTTCAGTATCATCTCAAACTTAGCCTAATAAAAATCCAAATTGGAATGTAATTTTATGGATCACATTGATCTGTAATTGCCCTCTCTTTTTCTACTTGAAAACAGGAAGAAAATTTTACCTGTACCTGTATTGCTGGTTACAGTTTGTTTCAAAGAGCCTAATTGCTCTCTGTCTTTCTGTTAGAAGCTTAGCTCATCATTACAAAGGATGAAGAGACATAAGAGGCTCTGAGGATCAAAATTCAAGAGCAGCCACACAGGTTACTGATGATTTAAACTGGAAAAATTGGGGAATTTTGTAGAAAATAGGTGCAGAGTTTCAGTGAGGAGAAAAAGCAACCCCGATATAGGTTTGCAATGTTATCTAAAAATAACATAACATTTTGTGGTCAAATGCATGTTTAGTTAATTAGATCATCTGATTCATGGAAAATTAGTTTGAATAAATACAGGGCTCTAGAGCGCTCCGGAGCTCATTCCCGCTTGTCCTCAGGGAAGTGCCCACATGGTGTCATCCCAGAGAAGACGGCAGCTTTGCCTGGGTCCCGAGGCACGGAGCTCATCCCTCACCACACACGACTGCATGAGGTCCCTTACTGACTGCCATCCTGAGAATCTGCTAATTCAATTTCTCAGCATCTTTCAACTTGTTCTCTCTGATCTTCTAAGTCCTGAGAGTTCAGTCAGTTAATGTGTTCTCTGCTAGAGGTGATTATTATATTAATTAGTCATGCTCCAAAGCTTTATATGGAATAGACTGAAGCATTTAACTGCCAAAAGTTACAATGCCACCTCCTAGAATTATGTCAAAGTGATCCCACAAATAAAACCATTGCCGGAGTTGTTCACCACAGAGAAAGTGATTCTCCTTCTGGCCACAGGGAGCCACACAGCCACCATTCTGCGCCCAGGGAAGAAAGCAAGGCAGAGGGCAAAATCTGCAGTCTCTAAACTCCGTGCCAGGAACTATAGGGGTTGCTCTCTCCTTGAGGTGACCCCACCAGTTGCACCTGGGCTCCTATTAGCTGTTTTCTCACCAGCCCCTGCTGACAGTCTTGCGTTGTTTTTAGCCAGGTATATAGAATGCATATGTAGCAAACTGCTTGTACCTACTTGCACACAAACAGAGTAATTAGTGCAGACTGTCATCATAATTTCTAAGTTGCTTTTTGACTGCAATTTTAAGGTCATTTTGCAAGGTGGAGAATGACCATTAATTTCTGAAGCCGTAAGCAACAACAGCAGTTGCTTGACCTCAGAGAATAATCCAGGTTTTGTGTAATCACCTCAAGTATATGATATGAATCTCAAACTTTTAATTCTCTCAGTGCAGTACACCAGTAGCATAATAGACCAGAAGGCCTAATCATTGTCTCACACTCCATGTATCTCAGATAGTTCAGGTATTAAAGTACAGGTCTGGTAGCACTCACCTTCATGGTGCTTTCTAGACAAGACCATCACATTAAACTCATTCAGCACCATTACCTTCTTTCTGAAGACACTCTTAGAGGCAGGACTTGCACTTCACTTTCCCATTTTCTCCTTCAATATGTTTCCACCAAATCTCAGTTTGGTAAGCTGGGGGATCCAAGAAGAGCTCATGTAGATCTTCAGCCAAGGGAAGAAAAGACTTAAGTGAATGAGCAACTTGACAGAGAGGCATCCACGGAAAAATTGATTAAGGTCCACCAAGGGATCAGTTTCCTTTGTTTACTCTTCAGCATATGCTCATCTTTTCCCTTCTCTAGACATAGTATGTACACCACAAAGGTAGAAACAAATCTCTTTAGGGATTTTAATTCTAGCTAGGCATCTAAATAGATGTTCTTTCATTTACTGAGATACTTAACACTCATTGTCATGCAATCCATTTATCGGAGTGCCTAAACATTTCTAGATTTTGTCTAAGAGTTTAAATATTGAAATAGTTTGGACTAGAAAGTCTGCTGCACTGATTCTCACTGTGCTGGATTAGAGAAGGAGTGGTGATAGCACCATGGACCTGCCTGGTGTCACATGACAAGTTGATTGTTGATCCAGAAATCGAGCCTGCTAATGCTGAATTTCAGTCTGTTGTCCCATCTACTGTTCTTTGCTGCTCTCAAATTGAAGTGTAGCTGCTTGAAACTGCAGATTTTTTCTGTAAAACTTATGTCTCAGTCCAAATGTAGCCTGAACTCCAAAGGTCCCCAGCTTTGTCTGAAAGCTGATCCTTCCTAAATAAAAGGTTCCCTCTGTTTCTCTGTCCTATATATGTAGTGGAGATAAAGTGTATAGAGCAAGGGCTATTCCTTAGAGGATTTTCAGAACACTCTTTGACCAAATGATATTTGACATTTACTTTGCCACTCTGCAAGGCTCCTCAGAGGGCTGAACTACTCACATTGCTGCCACGGAAGCAAAGCCACCGTTTTCACTTCCCTCAAGCTAAACAGCGTATGATGGCCAACAATTCAGAAATAATTTGACAGTAATGGAGATGACAACTGTTACTGTGAGGTATTTCTGCTCTCAGCGTTGTCATCCTGTCCTCATTTCACACACACACCGCCAAGTTTTGGTGTTACAAGGAATCTGAACAGTAGACAACCCCATATACAATGCAGATGTGTGTATGCTGCTGTCTAAGCAGAGCAGCAACTTTGGACTTGACAGCCTCTGTGTATACAAGAGTCTTAAAGTCCCACAAAACTGCAGCTCTAGCGTGGAGGTAGAAAACAATCAGCATGGGGCTACAAAGTGTGTAACACACACAGATCCATGGGAAGTGGTGGTTCCTTCTAAACAGGAGACAGGCATAGAATCATAGACTAATTTTGGCTGGAAGGGATTTTTGGAGATCATGTGGTCCAACACCTTGCTCAAATCATAGGACAACTAAAGCTCTTTCCATCAGGAAACAGGAAAACTTTTTACCTTCTTTCTCGCTAATTTTCCACTACCAATGCCCAAAACAGACTGGTGATGAAAGGATGCAGTCTGTGTACATAGCTAAGAAAAACAGTACAGGTTAAATTTAAAATATGGACAATTCCTTTCTTTCTAATACTGGTATCAATGCAGAATGAATAGCATTGAGGCCAATATAGCCATAAAACCCAGACATCACTGTCTACAAGCCCTACACAGTATCAGTGGGTCCTCTCCCTGTCTACAATGATTTGATTTATTAATGTATACACGGTAATTTAGGTCTTGCAACCCTGAGAACGAGGGCAAAGTCCTGAAATAATGAATGGCCTAGGGTGAAGAAAATCAATCTGCAGTCCCTCTCAAAACAGCCTCACTTCCCTTTGTCGTCTCTTCCTCTTTCAAAAAAACAAAAAAAAAGACACGATTTGTGATTTCAACCTACCTTGTGTGAGCTTGGCTCCTGCCATGCCAGATAACCCTACCCAGCACAGAGATTTATTCCACCCACTCTCCTACAAACACCCACAGAAAGCATAGCACAGAGCTGCTCTAGGCTCACTGCCAGTTTCTCAGACATGGCCTCTCCTTGATCCCAACCTGCCATACGTAATGGCTTTGATCCCAACCTTCCTGTGGAGATCCAAGCTAAAGCCTGATGCTGGAGCTGGCCACTGAAGAAACCCAAATATGGCAAGAATGCCAGGATGTGTGAGGACAGGCATTACAAGCAAGGGAGAGGTAACCAAGAGGGTTGCGGAGAACAGGGCTCAGCCCAGTCTGCCCCTAACTCATTGCCCTGATAGCCTCTTGTTAGCTCAGAAAACGTTTTAGGGCTATTCATATTTTTATGAACAACATGGACAGGTTCATGTCCAGCTGATGAAAGACATTTCCTTGACTTTTAATATCTTAACAGCTGAATTTGTAAAATCAGAACTTAATGCTGTACTAAGGTATTAACACAAAGTCTCAGCTCTATTCAAGTCCATAGGTGCCTCATCTGACTTCTCTCTGCATAGCTAGTGTAGGCATATGTTAGTAACTAGCCCCGTATCACAGTGGCTATAACAAAAACATAATCTATAAAAATCAGTTAAAGTATGACACTTGAAAAGCTTCAGGAAACAAGGTGATTTCAGGGTGCTTCTGTAAATGCAGCTTCTACAAGAATAACAGAATTGCCTACTTGGTCTAACAAGCAACATATTTGCTACTTCCGGGTAGCAATTATTTCAGTAGACTACAACCAGAGTACAGGCATCTAGCTCCAGTTCTGTGTAAGTCCTTCCTTTCCTTTAAACACAGACAGCAACAATGTCAGTTGTCCACACGCTGCTGTTAAAAATGGTGAGGCTTGTTTTCACTGAAACCCACACCACTGGTTTTCCTGTGCGACCACGGGCAAGTCAGGCACAGTGGCTGTGTGACACTTCTGTTTCTCTGGAATGAAATGAGCTCTGCTACCAGCTTCACCAGAGACAGGTAGTGATCAAGATTTTGATCTTTTGATGGGTTGCAGCACAGAAGAGCAAGATGCTTTCATTATTAATACTCATACATTTATCCTGTAGTAATTCATTGCACGAGCCAAGAATTATTCCTCAAAGAAATGCAAAAGATAAATTCTCTCAAGCTGTTTCATGAGCAAGAGGGCCAACGAATGCTGCATTCCTACAGATTTGAGTTCTTTGTTTCCTAAACTCTGCTTCCCACCCCATAATAGTAGCTCTGGTGCACGTTCCCCTGAAGTGCCCAGTGGGCATAGACAGCACCCGCTGCAGTTACTGTGCAGCCATCCACAGACTGGCCAGCTGACCGGGTTATAGAAAATTCCTGTATTCTGCCTACTTTTGTCTCATGGGGGTCATTAAGCTGGGGAGTCTGCCCTCCATGCAGCTATCAATTTTTCAGTAAAAAAAACCCTCTTAGGATTGCATTTGAGACCTCTACATTATTTAAATGCAGCTGAGTATGACCAACAGGCCTGAAAGCTGTGGGGCAGGGTACCAGCAGATGCATCAACCACAAAAATTGTCTCTCTTTAGGAAACTGGGGATGTTTCTGCCACCCCTAATCTGTGGGATGGAAACACAACATGAAGACTCCCAGACAACCTTCTGGTTTACGGCAATAAAATGCAATACAATGTTCTAAAGGCATTTTCATGTTTTAAAGATAATTTCGCTGTGTTGTCATGACAGGGCTGAATCCTTTCTCATGTCCTAGATAAGCATTTAATAATCTCATATCTTAATGTAATCATTCTAGATTTTAAAACTGTTAAGTTTTGGGATAATCCAAG
The DNA here is from genome assembly GCF_030867145.1 of Opisthocomus hoazin. NCBI lineage: Eukaryota > Metazoa > Chordata > Aves > Opisthocomiformes > Opisthocomidae > Opisthocomus > Opisthocomus hoazin. Next base: position 26,830,935 of record NC_134415.1, read on the forward strand.
GTTCCTATAGCATTTTTTATTGCAAATTGCTAATATGATGGAGTGGATGGAGAACATAATTTTGTCTATAAATTTCATAATGAAAAATGTCATATATGGATAAACTACATTTCTAATGCCTTGAAAATGTAAAGTATTGAGCCTGATTTTAGAGCTGTCCTTTGTTACAGTGGAATCTAGCTTTTCGGACTTAAGATCAGTATTCCATTAAGTCGCAGGCTGACAAAAAAGTGTAGGTAAAAGTACAAGAAGCAGCCTGTTCTTTGGCCTGGCTAACTGCAGACAGTCCAAATCATTGTTTTAATACATCTTACTCTTTAGGAGAATTCCGGTGTAGTGCATTTGTGCTTACAATGTTAGCACTGACAGGAAGGCCATAGGTATGTTCAGGTTTGTTTCCAAGTTTGCTTTTACCTGAGCTAACAGGGACACCCAGTAAGGCCTACAGCTGTATACAGACCAAAAGGGAGAAGTGTTATTGTGAAAGTGCCATGCAGTAAAGATGTTAGTTATCTCAATTAACGTCAGTCAGCGTATAAATGTTGCTTATGGAGGTTAAGTGATAGATTAGTGTGTCCAGCTGGATGTGACCAATGACTCACATCAGAAACACAGGAGCAAAGTTTCAGTTTAAATGGATGTTAGACTTCAGTCATGAACTTTTGGGGATACAAAGCACTATAATTTCTTATTTCTCTCTTACATTTATGTGTCTATCAGAAATTGCCTTTCAATCACTTCCTTACGTGTTCAGCTTAGACATACCCTGTGGCACACTTCCTGGAGGCTTCATCCTTGCTTTGCTGCTACATGTTGTGTCTAAGAACCTAAAAATGGATTCTTATCTTTCCGTAGATCATTGCAACTACATGGATATGACTCAAGCAAGCTTGTAGGAAGAGACAGTATCTTTTTTTATTCAGTCTAGTAAAATACATTTCTTTTCCCAGTATGCCCTTCCTAATGTCTTCAATGGAAAAACATACCATATAGTTATTACGTGACTCCTAATTAACAAGAATTGGCTCTGAATTCTTCTGCTTAAGATGTGCTGGCCTGCACTGCACTAAACCGACAACTTTAATTCAGTAACTTCAGTAACACTGTGACCACTTGCTCTGTGCTTCTTAGTGGTACAGATCACCGCATTCTGTACAGTCCCTGTGAAGTCAATCAATCCTGTCGCCTGTTGGCTCACACAGACAGCTTAGTCAGCTCCATGAAAGGTTTCATTTTTTAAATGAGAAATTCAGATGAAGATTGCCGCTTTAGCTGTCTGTGCTTCAGCTACTTGTAAAAATAGCAATGTCCTCTAATATTCATTGACTGAATAGTATTGGTGTACTGCAGTGATAATCAAAGTAAGATAACTTGTAATTTTGAGTGAAGATAAGGTATCAGTGTCCAAGGACACAGTTTGTGGTTGCAGGGGACATGCAACAAGGAAGGAGGAAGCCTAGAAGACATACCACAAAGTGCAGCACCCCAGTTTAAACCTCACTTGAAATGGAGTTGTTAGTCCTGTGTTTCTGAGGTGAGAGTCATATTGGTCACATCCAATGGGAAATATTGTCCTGTTACCCAGCCTCTGTAGTTTCATTTTAGACAGAATCACAGAATCTGGTATTTGTTTGATCCCTCCACAAGCTAATTCTGCATATTGTGCCAGCAGAAAATAGCTAGTGTTGTTTTGGGTGGACATAAGGTTTTTGTCAGCGTTACTCAGTGCGGAACACAAAAGCACAAGGAGGCACAGTCACTTGGTAGGCCAGAGGGGCATGGCTTCCAAATCTCCTCCAATGCCAGTCCAGGGGACTGGCTGCAAGGCTTCATGCATTGGTTAAAAAATTGAAATGGCCTCCAAGGTTTCAGTGTCAAAATCAATAGTATTCAGATGAATGGGGCCCTTCATTTTATTCTCCCTCCCCCTTGCCACATTTTTAATCTCTTTCTCTCTGCTGGTGTACTAAATATGTTTTCAGGTTTCAGATAAATTTGGAACATTTTCGGTTTTAATTTTAATTAGCAGACATCAAAGGACCTGACCCCTTTTATAATAACCGGAAGGGTTGAATAATTGAGGTCTGAGTAGTCAAGGTCAAAACATGTTTCTTAATGTACGTCTTATGGTTATCTAATACTGACTTTATAACATCACTGATGTTAAAACTACAAAAACTTCAGAACACAAGGATCTGTTTTTTCTTTATGTATGAATTAAAGAATAATTTTTTTTTAATTGAAAACTGTTAATGCATAGTGGCATAGCATTGCATGTAGCAGCAGTGCGTCTGCTCATGTTTAGGTCTGTTCACATTAGCAATAATACTTAGGGTAAAGCTGCTTCTGTCTTTAATACAGGCTCTGTTGTGTCATGGCAGGCTCAATGTCTGCAGCACAAGCACAATTACGTAACGATGCTTCACCCGCTGTATCTATTAGTGTGCATTAGTCAGCGAGGATGAGGGGCACGAGCTCATAGGGATCAATGTTCCTGTTAACACACTGCATCAGAGATATGACCAGACACCCCCATGGAAATGGGTCTAAGGAACAGGGGACCTGGTTTTCCTAAGACATTTTTCTCATTCTCCCTAAAAGTAAGAACAATATAATCTCTGTTTGGTTATGCTTACCTCTTTTCAAAGCTTGATATAATTTGTCAGAACAGGATATTTTACCATTATAATAACTCTTAAATCCTGGTGTAATTTTTGCAGTGAAAGATGTAGGAGAGAAAAGGGAGAAATTGGTCTACCTGCAGAGCTGCACAGTAGCACCAGTTCAAGTACAGACGTAGTACCTACAGCCACAGAGCGGTGCAGCTGGAGACGTAGGAGGAACAGGGGAAGCTATGTCTCAGAGCGAAGTAAGAGTGCTTACACACACTTGAGCCAGTTTAACTAAACCACTGTAAGCTTGTACAGAACTAATTCTGCAAAGCTGCTTCTTATCTCTTATGTTCAAATTAACTGCTTCACTGAAGTAATCTTCAGATTTTTTGAAAGAACAATCCAGAAGTGAGGTGCTTATATCAGAAAAGAATAAAAGGCAGCAAGAGACACATTGTAACACAAATACTGTGTCTTCCCTAGCAAGGAAGAGTTCAAAAGAGGGCAGGCCAGAGCAGTTAATTTGCTGCTGAATCGGCAGCCAACCCTGATGAAGGCAAATACTGAGTACCTCTCCCATAACCTCATTAGTCCTCAGTAGTGAGCTCACCAGACCTTTGCCCTAAAGGCTGTTTGGTTTTTTGTCCCTGAACTTTTCTACTCCTGCTAACTGTGGCACAATTCCACTGGTGTTAGTGGCGATGAGAGCACTGGTGCAAACCAGACTATTGGCACTTCTATCATCATGTTGCCAGGACCCAAGTTGTTAGGTGAAAAAATGGTTAAACCATTACATCAAAATGTTGTTTCATGAGCCCACCTGGATTTCATTAGGACAGTGGAGAACGTTGCCATCCTCTACCTCAGTAGCCTCTTGGATCAGTGCAGTGGCCTGGTGTGTCACTACAAACTGAAATTGGGGCCCATGTGAGTCAACGTGCCACACTCTGAACCTAGCATCTGAAGACATACCCTCCATCTACAACTTTTCAGTCGCCATCACCACCAGCAGAGAAACTGAAAGGTGCAGTAGTAAGCTCATCACCTGCCACAGATAAATCAGATGAGGACCAGGAATTACGACCTCAGTGCTCCCATCCAGCGGGGAACCTGGGGGAAGGCAGTACGGCAGATAGGAGGGGCACTGCTATGCACAAGCAGCTTCAGAGGCTGCTTTTCACTGGCTGCACACATCGCTAGGAACTGGTTGCAGATTGGGCTTTAAACTCTACCCAGGAACACAGACTTGGCTCAGCTTGAGAGATTGTGTTTGAATCTGCGCTGAGACCCACTGTGTGTGAGCAGTACTCTTCCGTGGGGCACCTCACCCAAGTTAGGTGATCAGATGTTCCGACTTCAGCCTCGGGTGCTTACTTTGAAATTCATTCCCTCCCTGACCCATCTTCTGCTGAGAAAAAGCCATTACTCAATATAAACCAGGAATGAAACTCAACACATTTGCTAGCCCCAACATTTGCTCTATACATAACTAATGCCAGTTCTAGACTCCTATGGACTTCAAATAAAAACATAAAAATTAATGTTTTATAAAGTTGGAAGGGAAGACTTTGCAGTACAGTGCAAAAATGTAATGCATCCCTCACATCGTGTTTATTCACCACTTAACTAAGCAGCTGTAAATGCCACTCTTTTTTAATTTTGCCACACATGTACTTACTGCCTTTTCTTTCCACTTTTATGCAAATGTTAAAGCAAATTGACACCTCTAAATATCCTTCTAAGTCTTTCTTGTTGATATATGACATGACTGAATAGAAGTATCTTCCCACCCCTTTACTTTCTGTGTTAGGTGGTGCAGTCCTGAGATAAGTAAGTGAGCTTTCTCCTCACGTGATACTTAAACCATTACTTAGCTAGAAATACAGAGAACACCACCAGCAGAGTTCTTCCCCAGCTCTGGGACGGCACGCGGGTAAGGTGAAAGCAAGGCTAGTGAGAGAGCAGCTTCTCGTTGGCTATTTAGTTGAAACATGTATTGTAAAACCTCTCAGTCATTGCTTGAGCACAAGCTCAAGATCCCACAGCTGCTGGACTGAGAAACTCCTTTTTAGGGGATCACACTGAGCGACACATGCTAAGCCAGTGCCACAGAAGCCCAGGCCTTTGCAGTAAATGCAGTTGATTGCCAGTTTACCAAATACCTGATATCTACCACAGATCAGGTGAATGCAGCATAGTTAGTAACCTGATACATCACCAGAGAAAACTAATGACATCGAACAGTTTGAAAGATCCTTTAAAAAACCAAAACCCTCCAGTCCAAAGACCTCAACACAGCTGTAATAATCCTCTTATTTATACATCTGCTTTTGGAGGGGATGAAGGACTCGAGCAGCTCAGTACTGGGAACTTCCACGATGATGCAAGTCGGAAGAAAGACCCTCGGTGTCCTGCAGGACTGAGGTAGCAGAGAACCACCGCGGGCGAGGTAATACTGTCATTCTGCACTATTCAGGCAGTAAGGTGATGAGCAGCCCAGGGGCAGCTGGTGGCTACGAGCTGCTCTTTCAGAAACGTTCTCCAACCTTCATGTGAAAATTAGATAGAAATAGCAGGTTTCTCTCTAGCTGCGGCAGATAATTTCTGGAAGGCTTTTACATTTGGGAAGTGTTTAGCAGCGACAGTTATAACCTTGAAGGAACTGTGGACTTTGCCAAGAGTCAAGACTGTCCCACAGGCTGGCCTGTGCGATTATCTGCGTGGCAACTCTTTGTTTGGAGTACAAGGAACAAACAATAGCCAGCAAGCAGCCCACAGCCTTGTGCACAGCTGAAACCATCATTTTATCCTTCACGCTAAACTTTAGTTTCTCCATGTGCTCTTAAGCATCTGCTTTTCAACCTAGAACAGGATCCTGGGCATGAAATAGTAATCCAAAGGTTAAATCACCCAGTTTTTAGTACCATGGGGATTTGCTTGACTGAGGAAAGAGCAGCACAATTCAAATCAGACCCAGTTAAACTCTGCTGACATTAGTGCCACATTCTGATGTAGGAAAAAACCTGGTCTATGCCTTATCTGAAAAGGTAGTATCTAAAAATAGACTAAATTTTCATCTGTTATTATAAATCCCTATGGGATGCCAGGATTCACCCTACTTTCCCAAATAAGATTAATCACCAGAAAATATTTTGTCCACACCAATGCTTGTATGGCAAATGATCCAACCAGCTCACGTAGCAGTGAGGGTGCACTTCATTATCTTTTCAATCCTCTGGAAAAATGTACTGGAATACAGGGATGTAACGGAGTGCTCCAGTTTTCAGAGTCACATATCCCAGGAGATCCAGTCATCCTAAAAACACGGGTAACTTTGGTCAGGTAGGGATAAAAACAAGTGAAGTGTGAGAAGTGAAAAGTTTTATAAAGGTTTATAAGGACAGGAGAAGGGGTCACATTTTTTCTGAACCGCATTGTGAATTCAATTCAAGGGGAAGTAGAAAGCTGACAATCTGTCGGTGCTGGGCCTACCCACTTAACCTAGCGTGTATTTTCCAGGCTAGGCTGCATGTGCAGAGAGAGCCCAGGTGGAAGAAGCAAGCTAGCTCACTATCCCCATCCTTTTCTGAATGAGATTTAATGAACCTTTGTAAGCTACAAGTCCCCTTTCCCATCTCTCAAGACGTAGAAATTTGTTTTGACTTTCCCACCGAATCGATTTTGTCTGCCTCCAGCTTTTCAGAAATGCAAATCTCTTCCTGGCAAAGAGGAGATAACCATCCTTGATGTTTGATTTAATTACTAGCAGTCGGTACACAAGGCAGGAAAGAGTAAGCAAATCTCAGTGTGGAGCCTGTCCACACAGAGAACATGTATTTTGCATAAACACGTAAGTCGGCTCCCACTCCGTACGGGAATGCACACCCAGGACTCCCGCGTGCACCTTACTGCTTGCTGATCGGTTCAGTCTTCAGCAACAGCTATCATCACAGTGACAGGTCTGGAGTAACTGACACCCGGCTTCGTCTTCCAGGCATATATTGACAGCAGCGATCTAAAAACATAGGCTCCCATTTCAAAGAAATGTAGGGAGGGGTTTTTTCCTTGGTTTTTCTCTTTTTTTAAAATTTTCTTGTTCCTGGGGTTTTGTTCATTTAGCCATGGCTCTGGCCTTGCTTACAATGCAGCTTATTCCCGACTCCTGAGCTTACAAAATACGAGATAAAAATAGATTATTGTTCTATCTAAATTCCCATAATCCTTGTGCTCATTAAAAATAAAGTCATGCAACTGTTCTTAGTCAGGATTGCACTAATTAGTGCAATTGGCACTTCTGACCTTGCGATATCTACCCTTACCACCCTCCGGTTTGCTGTGGTGCCTGCATTACCATATGCAGCACAGGGGATACCTCCTCACACAACAACGTGCCGCAGAGATACATGCAAACCAGAAGATAAAGGTCAGGAGATTTTTGCATAGTAATATGGAGTTTTTCCACATCCCCACCCCTTGGCTTAGCTGAATATTTTGGATTTATTTTCATATATTAAATTAAAGGGCCACAAATAAAAATCAGAGGCCAGCTTTTCACAGATCCATCAGGGAGACAGAGCTGTTCCCCAGAGAGCTCTTGACCAGTGGCTCTGGTTCAGGGCAGCAGCACTCTGGTTTCTATAAACACCTGCTTGTGTCTCAGAGGTTTCAGGGAGACACCAGCAATGGCTTATTAAACTTAACCTCAATTTGAATGGGTTTTTTTTTGTTTTCTAAACACAGACAGACTAGGATGAAAGAAGTAAATTCCCTGTTCGCTCACTTCACCTTATGGAACAGCTTTATCTTTTCAGTCTTCTTCACTGTGCAATAAAATTAAATGTGCGTATTTTTGTGCAGGAAATGAAAAACTACTGGCAGTAGATTTTTTTGCTGTAGCTGCTAACATATTTACTGTTTGATTTATATATCACTAATGGTAAAAAAATCCATTAATAAATCTAATCCTCTCACCATCAAGCTGTATTTAAATAAGTATTTAAATAAATTATACTGGTAGGACAATCAGTTCTCTGAATGTTATAATAAAAAGCAGAAGGAAATTAACTATGCAGGTGATGGATCTACCAGAATGAGAACAGAAATTTAAGTAGTTTCGAGAAATCCTCAGTCATGGCAGAGTGGCAGAGGTATGTAAAACCAGGGAAGGTAGAGGAGAAAAGTTACAGTCAGGGATTTTTTTGTTTAAACCTCTCGTAACACAAGAGGGAAGGAACAACCAATGCAAAGACAGAACACGTATAAGGAATGAAGCTTTTTCTGAAACAAAGTGGACTTTTGAAAGAGCTTGTAAGTGCCCTGCAGGACTCCTTAACCTCCCCACACTCAAAAATGTATATCAGGACAACAAAACAAAACCGACACTGAGGTGGCAGACTAAAAGGAAAACAGAACAGGGATATAAATCCCTATGTGAGCCAGGACAAAAGCCGGCTTCTGATGGAAAGGTCAGGAAGAAAATTCCTATATATAGCAAGGTAATTCGATGCTTGTCACAGAATCACAGAATCACAGAATCACAGAATAGTAGGGGTTGGAAGGGACCTCTGTGGGTCATCTAGTCCAACCCCCCCGCCAAAGCAGGGTCACCTACAGCAGGCTGCACAGGACCTTGTCCAGGCGGGTCTTGAATATCTCCAGAGAAGGAGACTCCACAACCTCCCTGGGCAGCCTGTTCCAGTGCTCCGTCACCCTCAGAGGGAAGAAGTTCCTCCTCATGTTCAGACGGAACTTCCTGTGCCTCAGTTTGTGCCCATTGCCCCTTGTCCTGTCACTGGGCACTGCTGAAAAGAGCTTGGCCCCATCCTCCTGACACCCACCCTTCAGATATTTGTAGGCATTTATAAGGTCCCCTCGCAGCCTTCTCTTCTTCAGGCTGAACAAGCCCAGTTCCCTCAACCTCTCCTCGTAGGGGAGATGCTCCAGTCCCCTCACCATCCTTGTAGCCCTCCGCTGGACTCTCTCCAGTAGCTCTTCATCCTTCTTGAACTGGGGAGCCCAGAACTGGACACAGTACTCCAGATGAGGCCTCACCAGGGCAGTGTAGAGGGGAAGGAGAACCTCCCTTGTCCTGCTGGCCACACTCTTCTTGATGCACCCCAGGATGCCATTGGCCTTCTTGGCAGCCAGGGCACACTGCTGGCTCATAGTTAACCTGTCGTCCACCAGGACACCCAGGTCCCTCTCCGCAGAGCTGCTCTCCAGCAGGTCCACCCCAAGCCTGTACTGGTGCATGAGGTTGTTCCTCCCCAGGTGCAGGACCCTGCACTTGCCCTTGTTGAACCTCATCAGGTTCCTCTCTGCCCAGCTTTCCAGCCTATCCAGGTCACGCTGAATGGCAGCACAGCCTTCTGGTGTATCTACCACACCTCCCAGTTTGGTGTCGTCAGCATACTTGCTGAGGGTACATTCTAACTCTTCATCCAGGTCGTTGATGAAGAAGTTAAACAAGACTGGGCCCAGTACTGACCCCTGAGGGACACCACTTGTCACCAGCCTCCAACTAGACTCAGCGCCGCTGATGACAACCCTCTGAGTTCTGCCATTCAGCCAGTTCTCTATCCACTTCACTGACCACTCATCCAGCCCACACTTCCTCAGCTTCCCCAGGAGGATATCATGGGAGACTGTGTCGAAAGCCTTGCTGAAGTCAAGGTAGATAACATCCACAGCTCTCCCTTCGTCTACCCAGCCAGTCATGTCATCGTAGAAAGCTATCAGATTGGTCAGGCATGATTTCCCCTTGGTGAATCCATGCTGACTACTCCTGATAACCTTCTTTTCTTCCACTTGCTTCATGATGGCCTCCAGGATAAGCTGCTCCATCACCTTTCCCGGGATGGAGGTGAGGCTGACCGGCCTGTAGTTCCCTGGGTCCTCCTTCTTGCCCTTTTTGAAGATTGGAGTGACATTGGCCTTTCTCCAGTCCTCGGGCACCTCTCCTGTCTTCCAGGACCTCTCAAAGATGATGGAGAGTGGCTCAGCAATGACATCCGCCAGCTCCCTCAGCACTCGTGGGTGCATTCCATCGGGGCCCATGGATTTGTGGACATCCAGATCGCTTAAGCGATCCCTCACAAAGTCCTCCTCGACAAAGGGAAAGTCGTCCTCTCTGTAGGCTTCCTCTCTTACCTCCGGGGCCTGGGATTCCTGAGGGCCAGTCTTAGCACTGAAGACTGAAGCAAAGAAGGCATTCAGTAGCTCTGCCTTCTCCGCATCCTCCGTCACCAGGACACCCGCCTCATTCAGCAGCGGCCCCACATTGTCCCTAGCCTTCCTTTTGCTGCTGATGTAGTTGAAGAAGCCCTTCTTGTTGTTTTTGACATCCCTTGCCAGCTTCAATTCCAGGTGAGCCTTGGCCTTCCTCGTCGCATCCCTGCATGCTCTCACTACGTTTCTGTACTCTTCCCAAGTGGCCTGTCCCTCTTTCCACATGCCATGCACCTTTCTCTTCTGCCTGATCTCCGCTAGAAGCTCCTTGTTTAACCATGCAGGTCTCCTTCCTCCTTTGCTAAATTTCTTTCTCAGGGGGATGCATTGCTCCTGTGCATGGAAGAAGTGTTGTTTAAAAAGCGACCAGCACTCATGGACCCCCCTGCCTTCGAGAGCCCTGGCCCACGGGATTCCTCCCAGTAGCTCCTTGAAGAGGCCAAAGTCAGCCCTCCTGAGGTCCAGGGTTTTGATCCTGCTTATCGCCCTGCTTCCTCCACGCAGGATCCTGAACTCGACCATTTCATGGTCACTGCAGCCGAGTCTACCTCCAACCTTCACGTCCTCCACCAGTCCCTCCTTGTTTGTTAACACAAGGTCCAGCAGCGCGCCTTTCCTTGTTGGTTCCTCCACCACTTGCATCAGAAAGTTATCATCGATGCTCTGTAGGAACCTCCTGGATTGCACCTGCCTAGCTGTATGGTCTTCCCAGCTGATGTCAGGGTGGTTGAAGTCCCCCATGAGAACCAGAGCCTGTGACTGTGAGGCTGCTTGCAGCTGCCTGTAGAAGGCTTCATCAACCTCCTCCTCCTGGTCGGGTGGCCTGTAGTATACACCCACCGTAATGTCACCCGTGTGAGCCTGTCCCTTAATTCTAACCCACAAGCTTTCAACTCCTTCTTCACTTGCCCCCAGGCCAAGCTCAATGCATTCCAGTTGCTGCCTCACATATAGAGCAACTCCCCCACCTCTCCTTGTTGGTCTGTCTTTCCTAAAGAGTCTGTAGCCATCCATGACAGCATGCCAGTCATGCGAGTTGTCCCACCACGTTTCTGTGATGGCGACCAAGTCGTAGCCGTCCTGCTGTATAATGGCTTCCAGCTCCTCCTGTTTATTGGCCATACTACGTGCATTGGTGTAAACACACTTGAGCTGGGCTGTCAATCTCACCCCTGGCCTTGGCACTCTAAGCCTAGGCTCATCCCTAGTGAGCTGGGCAATATCCCCTTCCCCCTTCAAACCTAGTTTAAAGCCCTCTCAATGAGCCCCGCCAGCTCGTGGCCAAGAATTCTTTTCCCCCTTTGTGATAGCTGAACTCCACTTGTTGCCAGCAGGCCCGGTGCTGTGTATACCTCCCCATGAGGTCCACTCCAGGGATCCTTACAATTTTCCCTGAGGCACTTGTCCTGGCTATTCTGGGCATGAGGATGATGGCTCAGACATAGCCGGGGCCTGCTTCTCCAGGCAGCTCTTATCATGTCTGTTTACATAATAAAGGAAGGCATTTAATAGTTACTCCAAATACGAACATTATTGAGTAGTCTGAAACATTAGCATTGTACTTGTTGCTATTTCTTGCAGAATCAGGGACTTTGTAAGCCTGGAGCAGAAAACAGAAACATTGTGTTGAGAAGTTAGGAGCCTAAAAAAAGAACGGGCCATCTAGCTGCTAATAAAATTGTAAGTTTCATAGACTGTCAGGCCAAAAACCATCACGACAATTATCTGTAGTCTAGTTACCTGCATAACGTAGGCCACAACCTCCCACTGTAATCAGGCTAAACAGTACCTACTTCTATTTCAGCTCTGTAATAACATATTTAAGACAACGGTTTTGATTTCAAGACTTCAGGGGCTGAGAACCCAACACATACCCAGGGTGGGGCTGCCCCCCGCTCCTCGTCCTGAACTCGGCCATGTTCTGCGCTGAACTGACGCATCTTAAATCTTTTCCTCCACACTGGTGTCCGTGGCCGGCAGTACCTGCCGAGCACTTGTATGTAATAGAATTGTATTTTACTCACCCTTGGATAAACTAAGCAGATTAGACTTTATTCTTCCACTAAAGTAAGTTTTTCCAAATTACCTTTGTAGCTGTAATTGGCTCTGTCTGGGGTCTTTCAGGCGTAAGGTTGGTACAGCTTCATTTTGTGTGTGTTTTGGGGGGGGGTTATTCAATGACTAATGCTAAGAATCGATCTTGATCTAGATCCTTCTCTCGGCACATCTGAGAGACTGGGGTAACGGGCACACGGCAGTCGGTGTGACAGGCAGCCTTTGGAGACCGCCCTCCCGTACACGTTCTTCTCTCCGCTTAGCAAGTACCTGGTTGTCTGCAAAACATGCTGTCCTCAATGTTAGATGACAACTAGAGTGCAAACATAAAACACATACCGTATCTTATTAGTATTACCGTAGGGCAATGGCTGGAGTAACAAAACCCATCGGCTACAACTTTAAGCGACAAAGGAAACAATATTCAATTCTGGAATAGACAGAAGCAGGAGAAAATTTATTTGCTAGAAATTAATCCACCACTGGTTAATCGACATTGTTTCAGCAATGGTGGGCAACTAACAGCACTCAGTTTTAAGACTCTGCTGGTCTATTAAAATAATATTTATACTTATTTTTGTCATGAGTTTTGGCTAAGAAACTTCCTGGACAAACAACCCCACCCTAACTATCGCATACAAGGTTCAGCTCTGAAGGCTCTTAAAATCGTGCCTGTCAAGCGCGGGCCCCGTAAGGCACTGGCTGTGGTGTAACACAGCAGAGCACCGCATGCAAAACGTTCCACAGCTTTTACCAGCTGCAAGCGAGTATTTAGTCAAATCAGTGGCAAAAAAAACCCAAACCCAAACCCTGGGCTATCAATTCTGTTCTACAGATTTAAAGTTTGCCATTTTCATTGCAGAAAAATTACTGTCTTATCCAGTGGAAGGAGTTTTTGTTCTTCTTCAGGAGGATGCACAACCATCTCAAGCACTTCAAGACACAGGTGCAGGGGGACAGCTCCTATCTGCCAGGTCTGGGTTTCTCCCCTTTGAATCCTGGCTGATGAGGAAGACCTTGTGTGTCAGCCTAAGAGAAACAGAGAGGTGAGGGAACACAACAACAACAACAACAACCGCATCTTCAGTGCTTTCAAAAATGCGGAGGGAGAAGAAAACCCATCAGCTTCACCTTGGAGGAAAGCACTGGCAGCTGGGTTTCACGGTGCTGCTGTACCCATCACCTCCTCCGCAGGAAAGGAGATGCGTGCAACAAAAAGGAAACGGCCATGCTGACCGGACTTCCCGGAGGCGGGTGAGGATGTGGCAGGAGCTCGCCAGCACCAGCGTTTGACATCATTCCATCTGCATCTGCAGCTTCAGCTTCTAACCTCGCGTGTGGTGGCGTTGGCTGCTTCTGAGGGGAGAGCCAGAGGACACAGGGGAATGATTCTTCCCTAAAAACAACCAAGACTGTGGGGCAAGGAAAAAAAAGGAGGTCCAGGGTGGAACGAGCAGAGTTAGAGAGCCATAGCTCAGAGCTGGGAGCGCGCAGTTTCACCAAAGACAAGCCAGCTGGAAGGAGCAACGAGCGGCCAGCCACCCCTCAGAGGTGAAGAAAACCTCACTACAGGATGGGGCAGCATTCATTTCAGCTCCGAGTCAGCCGGCCAGCCATGTTTCCAGGCAAGGACGCTGTGGGGAGGGAAAGGCTGGTTTAGAAATTTTTTTCTTGCATCTTGTCTAGCCATTTTGAGTCAATATTCAGTATGTGGTCTCACTAATGCTGCAGACAGAAAGGATCCTACTGCCCTCTGCTCCTACTTGGCACAGCTGCTCAAAGGGTCAAATCTGCCCTCTACTTGCATATATGTATTTATTGACAGTGGAAACTCATACCCAGCCATCAGTTGCCAGAGTCTTTCAACTCTTTCCATTGTCACCGTCTTTTGGGACAATCTCTCTTCCTGACAGACTCTTTGTCTAATCCTTGTGGCTAGGTGACCTTCCTTTTGCCTCTGTTACGATGCTTACTGTCAAACACCCTTTATTAAGTGATTTGGATGACTCAGTGATTTGTCCTCATAAATAACAAATTGGTAGAATAAAAAAATTCGTATTTTATTTCATATAATTTATGAAAATATTTTATATCATCGAACAGATCTGTAGAGAATTAGTTAACTGCAAATGGAAAATTTTCTCTTCAAAAGCAATTCAATGTAAGTTGACCTTTTATAGTTTTTCTCCTTCAGATTCTCACGTGAGATTACAAAGTCTCAACTACATTCTGTCACACTTATAGTGACACATCTGCATCTCACCAAGTTTAGTATCGCAGTTTGCTTTAGCAAAGCCATCGCTGTGTTTTCCCAAAGCCACGCTGACTGGCCTTACTGAGGTCAGCTTCGTATTTACTCACTGCATGGACCTGGAGTTTGATTTTATTTGTCACTGGCACAACATCCACTTTCCCAGTATTCCAGTAACTCCGCACATCACCATCCGGTGAGCTCCTTGTCATCTTTCATATGCACAGCTCAACCTATCCATTCTTGTCAGTCTTCAGTACTTGTGCAAAATTATCATTTACAACAAATCCTACAACTTTTTTTTTTTTTTTAATGAAACTATAAGCACCTTTATTCAGCTGCACTAGATGCTAGCACTGGCCGCTCTGAAGTTCCTGATGCATCACTTCTCCAGCCTCATGGAGAAATCTTAATCAAACCAACTGGCTGACTCTGTACAAAACCAGACTGTCATTGCAAAGGAGACCTCTTCCTTATTCCACAGAGAACCTAAGGACACAGGGGAAATTTAAGTCCTAATGGACTGTATCTAGATAAAGATACCAACAAGACAGACTGCTTTGCAGGAGATACCGCGATCTCAAAGGTAAAGGCAACTACAGCACGTAACACGTCTGACCAGCCTAGGCGCCCGCTTTTGCCCACACTTCAGACTCCCAGTGCATTATGAGCCCCATTCTTATGGCTCTGCCCATTACTCTGCACTGTCTTTGAGAGCAGCTGCTCGTTTACGACCCGCTCTGTGCGGGCTAAGCGCGCTGTTCCACAGTGCACTCAAAGCTCTCAGACAGGCAAGGAGGGGCAGAGGGGGAGGCACGCTGTTCCCCTGTGCCCCGGGCTCACCTGCGGCAAAGCCTTCCAGGACCCTCCACAGGCTGCGGGGTTTTTAAATCAACAGGAGGTTTCTTTGTAAACTGGAGGATGCGCACGTGACATTCACACACCTTTTTTATTTGTTGCCGCAGCTGAAATTAGTGATATTTAAAAATGCAGAGCGTCCTTTCAGAAAACCTGTGACAGTTACCAGAAGAGTAAAAATACAAGACAGAGTCCTGAGAGATAAAAATTTATTTATATCTGATCAGCATGTCATGATATGGTCATAACTCATACAGCTGATATTTTTATAGCCAAAAGAGGGATTTTTTCTCTTTTTAAAAATACATTTTTCTTTCCAGCAGGAAGGAATTTTTTAAAACAAACATTTCATACTAGGCAGGAATTAAAAACAATGGCTTTTTCAGTACGAGAACACAGCTGGTAAGCACTAAAATCACACCCCCCCCCCCCCCCCCAATGTCTTATATTCAGATTTCAAGTTTTCCCTCCCATTTTCTCCCACCCCCCCAGCACAACAGCACAGAGAAAAACAAGACAAACCTCAGAAGGGAAACAAAGAGGTAGACATAACTACAACCACGGCGCTGCTTTGGAAATGGTGCAAGATGTCTCACTGTGCTCCAAGGAGTCCCTTTTTCCTTTGTTACACGTTGCAGCATTACACGCCAGCAGCTAACACGAAAGGCGACGTGGAGCTCAGAGCCATCAGGGCCGCAGAACGACCGGTGCTGTTCCCCTCGACACTGCTTTGCCTGGCTCAGGTTGTTTAAAAACAGACCACTCTGTTAAAAAATAACACTTCTACAAAATGATCACTGCCTTGCTCCCGAAAAAGCTGGACTCGCGTCCTTCTAGGACGGCGGCAGTCCAGGGCCGACGGGGGCCTGGGTTCTGCTCATGGCGTGCCCTCAGCTCTCGGGAACTTCCAGGGGAATCATTGCCACACAGCGACCTGCAGAGAAACCCTGCAGCCTGAGCGCCCGTAAAGTTTCCAGCAGGTGCTGGAGGGGGAGAGGGCCGGGGAAGCTGCTTTCCCCCCTCCGCCCTCCTGCTCCACTCCTCCCCTTACCACTTCTGGCAGAGGCTCTGCCTCTGTCCCGATGAGAGCTCTAACAAGCCACGCTACCTACTGCAGCTGGATAGTGAACCCAAGTGTCATTTTACTATGTGTTGTGTTTATGGTAAGCACAGCAGAGACTGGGTATCTACTGGATATAAGCACAATAAATACAACCAAAGAAAATCATCCCATGTATTAAGGATTATAAGCACATGAAATAATCTTGAAAAAAAAATCAACTTTATTTTTGCCACACACACAAAAAAAAAAAAAGGGGAAAAGACACCCAATAATCTCTGTAGAGAAATGCCACTTCTGGTATCTGTCTACATTTCTGAAAGACATCTTGGCTGCTGGAAAGATTTGATTAAAAAAAATCCAATGAAATAAATTCAATGAAATAATTCCAAACACGACCAGCTGTTTGCAACATCACTGAGAATCACTACAGGCTTCTGCATCCATTTTCTCATACCAAACAAAAATGCAGGTAACACAGGAAGGAAGGAGAAAATTGGAGGTGAAAATAACTGGTATCGAGAAAACTCATTTTTATCATACAAAATGAACATCATTGTGGAGTAATTGTAAGGAACTAACTCACTTTAATAGGACAGTTGTTCAGTGAATAATGACTTCGCTATCCAATGATAAAATAAAAGGGTTAACTTCAAAATGCATAGAATCCTTTCAAAGACTTCTGTTGTATCACAGCCAGGCAGTCGACTGGTTTTACAGAAAAAAACCCCAGAGCTGCTCAGAAGTGTTCACAATGTACGCAGACGTTTTAAACCAGAGTATGGTTTCAGTTTTGCTCTTCCAGTTGTTCTTTTTTTTTAAAAAAAAGTGTAAAAACTATCAAATACGCAGTTTTGCAAAATAACTCTTCATTTCATATGGCTCCATTATTTCCAAACAAGACAGTACCCCAGATGTGTAATTATGCTGTGTGATTGCAGCAGATCACCACAAAATCTCCGGCTGACTATCAAGAGACTGCACCTGACCCCGGTCTCGCGGTTTGGAAATCCCAGCTCTAAGTACCTTTGGTCCCAAAAATGTTACGTCAAGGCAAAGTGGAGCAGCTGAATCCTGTCGCACACAGTGATCGGTATCTGTATTATCTTGTACAAACAGGTGGAAAAAGTTAACAGCACTTTATGGCAGTGTCAGACAAAACCCCATCACATCACTGGCAAAACAAGTGAGTCACAAACAGTACCACAGTGACTGCTGTATTTTAACTGCAATCAGATGCAACTTGGTTTTGATGCTGGGGGTGGAGGAGGGAGAAGGAAGCTTTTAATTTTCCAGTGAGCACGGTAAATTGAAATCTTGCTTTTCAAAATCTGATGACAGCAACTTAAAAAAGAAAAATCCCTCCTGCAAGAGCCATCACTGTTGAAAAGGTCGACTGAGCCGTGCATAGAATACAAGGGCACCCGCATGAAGGCGACTCACCCAGGGGCACTGACGAAGACGTGGCTCCTTGTCAGCAGACAGATGCTCTTCACGTAACAGGATCTGAAGAGCAGCAAGACTGAACCGTGAGGGCGTCGATCGTTTCAGCTGTAACAACTTGTTTGTGAACCACTAAACATAGAAACGTACCGATGTTTTGTGTGCAACCCTGGCAGAGAACTGTCTTTATTTGCAATACACTTCAATTCCCATCTTCTCACTTCTGTGTGCAACAGCTTTCAGTTCGTGTTTTCTCTGTGAATTCTTCATTCGTTATTGGTTTATACATCCTTCCATTATATTTCCCCTAACATAAATTCAAAGTCATATTAATTAACCACATTGTGATCAAATGTATGCTTCATTAACACCATTTTCCATCGAACGCCTTTTGAACTCTTCAGAAGAGGAAGCCCACGGATGGCGCAGCAGAACGCCCGGCACAGCTGTAACGCGGGCCGCTGCCGGAAGGCAGAACCGACCTGCAGCCAACAGGAGTTCACGTTTTACAAACAAGCCTGCTACGCTCCCAACAGTCCTGACCAGCATGGTATTTCTAGCACAGAATTTCCTATATATTGTATACATTTTACATTTTTCCCTTGATAGAAACAACTTCTTTTATCCAATTTATTCTCTTTCGTGAAGCAGCATCCAAGCTGATGCTGGGAGGGTGCTGGGGAGTTTCTCACCAACAGTTTCATTCCACTGTCACCCCCAGCAACCCAGCCATATGGAGACACAGTGTCGGGCTCTCTTCCCATTTCCCAGTGCAGGCAGAAAGGAAGCCTCAGACCTGATACTATTTACTCACCCTACCAAAACAACAATCAGTGCTTGAAAACAAATGTCTCACAGTAGTAAGAACTACGGAGGAACAAACTGAAAATCAACAGGACCCGATAAATCCAATCATTATCTGAAACATTACTGCGCGTTACTGATTTCTTTAGGCAGCATGTGAACACTCACTGTCGACTGCAATCCACTGGGGTGGGGGAAGAAAAAAAATACACTGCAGCTGAAAAACCAGTATGCTTTTACATGGAGTTCGCAGGATCTATAAAGAACAACCTCCTGATGTGAGGTACTGCTGTGCAATCTGCTTAGATAAACTTCCCTTTTTATATCACTCTAGTCTGTCTTAGCTCAAAATAAAGCCAGCTGTACCACGGGCATCTCGGTGGTTCTGATCAAACCACCTGGTGGAGCACAGAAATGAGCAGTTTCTCACCTGCATTTTGCAATTTTGAGAGTCCGTTTATGCCCATGCGCTGCAGACATCACCACTGCCACGGTCACGACGCTGTGCTGGCCCAACACCCTCCCGTAAAACGACAGATTAAATACATTCATTCCAGCAGCTGCCCTTCAGCAAGAGCAACAGGAAAAAAAAACCACTCCCAAAACTGCCTCCCTTTCAGGGCATACCTCTTTTTGAATGGATTTTACGTTACACCAGAATTCAGGTGTGTGCCTGGCTATACAGGGATGGGATTTAGAAACAACCTCTTGCCTACAGCACGAAGCGCTGGGCAACCAGCTGCAGTCCTTCTTTACAGTCTGCGAGGGGACTGGCAGGCAGCTCAGGGGCACTTGCTGTGCTGCCATCTGCAGCCACCCTGCTGGGCTACCTCAGGATGAAACTGCTGCGTCTGGGGGGACAGGTGGCACACGGGACTGGGTGCTTTTCCATGAAGTCATGGCAATCGGCATTGCCTCGTATTTTGGTAAGCTCTCAGCTCCCCCCCCAAGGGAACACCAGCTAGGTTTTGTATTCTGCACCCCCCCACTGGGATTCATGTACGGGAGAGGGAGAGAGGAGGGGGATCGTATTGCTGACTCGGAGCCAAAACTACGGAGGGCTTGCTTTGTTCTCAGTCAGATCACTCCGTACGAGGCAGTATGCCAGCGTCTGAAGTTCTGGCTACCCTGCCTGCGTTTAGAGAGATTAGTTTTATTTTAGGAACAGCGCTCTCAAATCTGTGCATAATCACATAAACATGATGCCAGTTAGACTTGCCAGAACTAAGACAGTACATCACAGACATCCTTCCAAAAGTATCCTGTGTGATACATCTGAAAGTGTCTTCTGATCCAGTCTGCCTTTCAGTTCGACTCGTCCTTCTTCCAGTAAGATTTTAGCACAGTGGTGAGCTAATTAATACTGCCCTCCGTGTAGTTATTCAGAATATTTACCATACTTTTTTTTTCTTGCAGTAGTATCTTCCTATAAATTTATGACCGCAATTATACCTATTCTTCCTTTTTAAGAAACTAGTTTTTCTTCTATTACTCCTTAGCAAAACATTAAGATGGTTGGCATTGAATTATTTAAACTCTCCCAGAAGTATATTTAGTGCTATTGCAACTAGGGGGAGAAAAAGGCCTCTAGAAACCACTCCAAGGTCACCTTGGTTGGACTGCAGTATACAAAATACAGAGGTGGCTAAAAATCACCAGCAGCACCAGCAGACCTTCAGAAACAGCTAGAATTGCCCTGGCTCCCGACGCGTGACGCACAAAGCTCTCCCCTGTTCCCCAAGTTTCCTGTCTTTCCTCCTTTAAAAGTGCATTTTGGAAACTGATAATGATCGTTGCGATGCATTCTGAACACGAAGGGAAAATAAACCGCGTGCCTTCGTATTTTCCAGGTCTCCTCGCAACCCGAGATACTGGTAGCACACGAAATTCAGCGAGCTGATGCTCAGCCCACGGCGGGACAGGCCGATTCATCACACGTGGAGAGCTTCTAATCCCACCACGCTGCCGCAATGCCTCGCCGAGGACCGATTCCTCACAAAACACACCTGACGCTGGACGCTGCCTGGGTCTGGGTTTTAGATCAACGTGTCTAACACAACAGCTGCTGACTGTGTAGCCGCAAAGATACCGCCACCAGCTCTGCTGAGTATCTCTGACTCCAGCACAATGAGTTGCAACGAAATACAAGTTGTGCAAATGAGGAATCTCTACGACACCGATGCTGCACAGACTACGGAAGAGACAAATCGCTGAATTTTCTGCGCTCTAACTACAATGCCGAGAAATACTTGTGGTGACAGAGCTCTCGTCACAGACATTCTTCTACGGTGGTTGTACGATTGCACCTTTTGTCCAAATGCTGAATTTGCTTAAGTGTGGGTGAGAGTATACATTTTTAAAAATACAGACAAATCTTAAAATAATACATCATCAGGTCACTATGTTACTGATCTTCACTTTTAGCGGAGTTTAAAATTTCCCCGAAGAGAGGGAAGAGTCTGTCCAGTATTTTCCTTTATTCTTGAATATTCACATTTGCACATATGACAAGATACTCATTTGCAAGAGCCCGGATTCCCATCGTGTCCTCAGGTCCCATTCCACTTTTAAAATAGGCAGTGATAAAAATACTGAAAGATGCAGTACCACATTCCGCCTGACAAAAATGCAAGTGACTGTATGCCGACTAGCCACAGGTTACTGAGGGTCATCTCCCGAGAAATGGCTTTTGTTTGACCCTCCAGTGGCGGAAAAGCTCCTGAAAGAGAAAATAAAACACATTTAACACTTCTGCAGCAGGGACTATAGCCTTAATGCTCGAGTCTTTACCACCTCTGTTTGTCCCAGCGACAGCGCCCACAAACGATCAATTGGTTACTTCTGTACTACACTGTTAAACTTTCAAAAGATTCTCCAGCATTGTCAGTTATCTTTAAGAAAATTGAAAAAAAAACCCAAACCCAAAACTTATTTATGAAGAACAATTTTCATTTCATTGGGATATAAACTTTGGGCATGAACTTCAAAGCATTCCTTAAAAGCAGCTCTCCTCACTGTACTCAGCCTTTGCAGGGAGATAACTACGTTTTCTGTGTTATTTTTGAGGTTTTATTAACACCTGTATGATCAAATTGAACGGATTCCATATTAAACTTCACAACTGCTTGGTAATGATTTTGTATACTGCGAAGAAGCAACACACGTACATTCTCAAGGTTCCTCTTGAAAATATAAATATACACACGCACACACTTTTTTCCTAAACAATAGTTTCCACGTGTTGTTTGAGCCGTCGGCGGCCAGTCAGTCACACCGATGGCAGGAGCGTTGTGATCTGCCACACAGCTTTGCAGAACGATCTCACTGAGGTGCCTGTTTAGATGAGGACGACTGGCAAAGCTACAGCTGACAATTTAAAAAAAAGTCATTTTTCCCCATTCTGATTTCTCTTGACTTGCAACACTGCATTAAATGCATCTGAGTAGTCTGAATACATCAGAGCTTTATGATCATAAGCAAACTGTTTGCATACATTTACATCAGCATATTAAATAATTTGCGTTACATTTTACTGAGATGCACAGTGCCTGGATGATATGATCCACTTTTGTTGTTGTTAATCCTGAACAGTGGGTATAAAAATTCTAAATATACCAGAGAAGACGATGTACTTGCTGCAGCATTCTGGAGTCACGACGACTCACAGAAGAACAAGAGACGAATGATTCAAAGAGCAAAGATATAGCAGTGTCAATTTTTAATCTTAGGAACCACACAATTTGGGCAATTAGATACCATCAGCAACTTATCTCTGTGCTTCAGATTTGCAATCACTGGAGGAACTGCAATCAAGCATTTAAGACAAAGCTTTTCTTCCTGTATGAATGCTCTTAAATTAAAGGAAAAAAAAACCATCTACCCCCCCCAAGAAAACCCTTGATGAGTCCCATCCTCCTCTCCCCGAGATGTATTTTCACACATGGGCAGGTATGCCACACCATTTATTGCCCAGTAACTCTGACTGCTGAACTTCTGTTTGTCCACCTTATGCCACATTTGTTCCCTCATGGCCCATTTGTTTTTCTGCACCCAGACTGACCTTTGGTTTAAATAACTTTCCTTTTTCCTCGGCACATACAGCAACTGCCTCGTCCCCCTCTCCCCAGCCAGCCTGTATCCTACAGAGAACATGATCCTTTACTTTGCCAGCTGAGACAAGCCAAGCATTTTTAGCTGTCCTTCACAGAAATGACTCCTCCTCCCCCTTAGTCATCTCAGCACATATTACCAGTCCCTCTTCCTGGCTCAATTCGTACGTCTCAAACGGGGACAATGTACACAGAATTGCCAGGCGAGGTTTCAGATTTGGTACAATGAAAAGTATTTCCGGAGCACGGGTGAAAACGCCTCTCATCGCTTACTCTTTTAGTTACATCACACCAGCTGGCTTACGATCAGAGTGAATGAAGAGCATGATGCCTTCAGGATACAATTACTCGTTTCCAACTCGTAAGCTCCTAGTTTATAGGGGGTTTATTTCAATTAGCCTTCAAGTGCTTTTGTTCTGCTAAATGTCATCTCATTCGCGTTACCGCAGTGTTCGAGGTTATCCTGCTAAAGACTTTACAGAAATCATGAACCTGCCAGTACAAGCTTTCCACTAGCTGCTAAAATAGGAGTCTTTGTGTTGCTTATACGTACAGATATTAACTGTAAACAATCTTAATTTTATAAATGAAATGTGTAAAAAGCACCTGTAAGAAAGGATGGGACAGTTTTGTATTCAAATTTTAGGCAGATACTTCTTTTGTTTAATTTTAAGAGGTCTAATATTATAGGTTTTCCCCAGATCCATTACAATTCGGAACACTTAGGCATAAAGTGCCTAAAGGCGTTTTAGGCTTTGTTTCTTCCTCTTCCCAAATAAAAATATGCCAAAAGAATGCAATCCTGCCAAAGACATCATCAATTCGAACTTTTAAAGTTTCACGTAGCATTAAACATTGCTCCAGCTTTATGAACTGAGAGGAGTTCCCAAGCAGTGCACATTTAAAAAACCCATCTGCTGCAACAGCCCCAAGTCTTGGAACCACCCCGACCCGAGAGAACGTAACACACCAACACAAAGGTCGCCCTTGAGCAGCTCCAGGGGTTCCCCTCGCATGGGGCCTCAGGACTCCTCCAAGGAGTTTCCAGAAACTGTAACAGCACTTTTGCAGTCAGCCAAGAAAAACAATGCTAGCAAGGTCTCAACCGGCATAAATAGTAGTAACTTTAAATTATGCTAATTGACACCTAATAAGGTCCTATGTCATAGCATTTACATCTTATTAATGCCTACTGATTACATGGGCAAATTATAACCAATTATCCTATTTTGGAAGCGCATTTCAGTGAATAAATCTGATTACATTCATTATACTCTCTGAAATTCTGGTCTAGATTTTTTGGGGTATAACTTGTTTTAATGGTATTGATGAAATAATGTCTCAGTAACAAGAATTCCTTAAGTCCTACTGACTACACCTGTAGTTTTAAACAGATTCACAAACTTATTTGTCTAATCAAGTCCAGTCTATGCATCTGGATGCAATTTATATAGCAGGGTCTGACTTTTGCCATCAATGATGGATGAGTGACAGCAGTATTTCATAAAGCAAAACACAACTCCGGGTTGTTAAAGAATTCTATTAATCTTTTTAAGGCCTACAGCTGATAAATTAAGCACTCAAAACCGAATTAAAGCAGTCTTTGCAATAAATTATGGAACAGAAGTAGCTTTGTTTAACATAGTCACTCTGGAATATTCAACTCCGTTAATTCACCAGAATGAGTATTTTTCCCCCTCAACAACTGTGATACTTGCTAATGAAGAGATTATTTTTCTTCAGAGACAAGTTGCATTATTTCATCTGGAGTCTTCCTACTCAGCCTATGTTTGATAAATTTCCTTTCATACACATCTAAATAAAACTCTGTTTTTTCTTCTCTGGATTTTCTTTTTCTTTTTTTTATTATGATGAATTCCTCTGTTTTGTATTCCAAACATCCCCATGCTGGAGAGCAGATGACATACTGCAGTGTCAACAACTGGATGGAAAAAAAGAGCCCTGAGGAAACATCTCTCCAACTATAGTTTCATAATATTTCCCTGATATTTTAAATTACACGTTTGGCAGTATCCCTTCAGTAATGTTCTCAATGCCCTAAATTTATTGAGGTTCCCCTGATCCACTAACACTGCAGGTACATTACGATGGAAGCGATTCTCGGTACCCTGCAGCAAGGAGGGCAGGGCTGACAGCCCCAGGCTGCAGAGACTTCATGCCATGCAGTTCTGACAGATCCTCCCAACCACAGCATCCTTCTCCTCAGCGTAAGGGGAAACAGAAGCGGACTATGGTTTTGGATTAGATCCGCAGACTACTCGGATCAGCTTCCTCTAACAGTGCAAGTGCCAGAGGAACACGCTGAACAGCCGCACTAAGCAGATGAAATAACCTGCCTCACGTTAGAGTCTTATTTAATCCCTTTTAGTCAAGAACTTGCTCCTTTTAAACCCTGAAGGTTTTATATCCCCTCCAAACTTCACATAAGCTCTGAATACTTTTACTTTGCATGTAAATGTTCACTGCCTCTTTGCATCCTGCTGAATTATTCCACTCAATGAAATGCCATGGCAGCAAGTTTCACAGCTGAACTGTATGTTATTGCAGACAAAAAAAAGAGGATTTCCTTAGATCTGTTTTGAATGTGCCAGCTTCCAAACACCACCCTGTTCTAACCGGGGTGATTTACCTTTCCTAGATCATTTTTCATCAAACTTTTTTGCCGCATAAATAGTAGTAATAATTATATCTGCTGCATTCATGTGAAGAACGTACATGCGTTCTCAAACCATTGTGAGCTCCTTGTAAGAAAAGACATTAACAAAGCACAATTCTTTGCTGGATACCATCCTACCTGTTTCATAGAAATGCGTCAACAGATCCTCCTTTTCAATGAATCGTTGATAGAGCCAGTGTGTAAGCGCTTCAGGCTCCGCAGGTACATCTTTAACTGGAAAAATTCTACCAAAGAAATAAACATAAATGAAACCCAGGAAATCCGTTCTCTACGTGTAGGACAAAACTCTTCCCTTCTGCCCCAGCCCGCCCCAAAACACAGTGAACGAGCGTTTGGTACGAATCTAACTGCACGGTCCATTGCCTCTCTGATTCAGAGATCACATAGCTATTAAGGATACAAAACTGGAATATTCCAGGTTACCAGCCAGATGCACACAGAAGACATGGGCATTATTAACGTCTATCGAATGCTGCAGTGCAGCATTTGATAAAAGCTACTAAGTTGCTGGGGTTTTTTAAAATAGAACACCACCACGCTGTGTTGCTATCCTTAAAGAAAAACCCCAAAAACAGCACCAAACCGAGAACCAATGAAGTTCGTGCATTGGAAGGAAGAAATAGAAGACCGAGAAGGTTCATCCAGTTTTGAAGAAACAGTTCTTCAACAGGCAGAAGCTACGCAACGCCATCACTAAGGACCAATAGCTCTTCTGTATCGCAGCAAATGAGTCCTCTGTGCTTTTCAAAGGATGGCAGCATCTTTGTCTGAAGTTTCTAAAGCAGGTTTTACTCTGAAAACTGACTATGTATGTATGTGTACTCAGATATTGCTACTCCGTTTTAAAAACTCCAGTGGAAGAATTACCAATGTTTTGGTACTTCTGCACTTAATACTAGGTCTACTTAGAAAAATAAAATATCCAGTGCAGAACTGACTGAGATATATACACTCAGAAACCCCCAAATAACCCACCATACCTCACTGGATTTTTTTCAAAATAGAGTTTCAAGTCTTACAGTAATTGTGAAATCTCCTCAGTAGACCCTAAGTGCCTTCTGATATATACAAGAGCTTAGACATCCACTGTTTCACTGAGAGGCCAACGCAGGAACGATGCATGTCTCAGGCTAGCATGAAAGATTCATACTCTGAAATGTAGGAGCTTTATTGTAGGTTCCTCTTCTCAGGTGAGCTCCCACTTACCCTGTCATCTACACCATGCTTCTGTTGTCACCAGTGGATTTTCAGTTTCTTTTTAAACACTGTCTTGACTGATTGTACTGAACAGAACTTGAAGTAACACCACAATCCTGCGGGAAGTGTCTGAACAGATACGGGAACACCAGACTATGGAAATAAGACACTTCTGAAGAACGCTTTTGTTGCTGTTACTGTTTTCAACATCTTTGCTTGCTTTGTTGCCAAGTCATCTGTACCTCCTCCTTTCAGTTTCATGCACAGAAAAATAAGCTGTAAGTGGAGGAGAGAAGCAGCAAAGCATTGCTCTAAGAAGTGAATTAAAAACAATGGTGCCTCGGTATGCAGAGGTAACTTCTATATAAGGTATTGAACAACTTTATTTACCAGCTATGGCATCAACACCAACTGAGGTGTCTCCATAGCCTTTGTGGCAATTCTGCCTACATCTCTCTCACACTGCAGAGTTCTCTGTGCTCAAGTAAAGCCAGTCTCAGTAACCAGCAATTAGCAGTTGTTATCTTAGGTAAAATACAGCTTGAAGAAAAGTCTTTGGCCAAAGACAAACACCATGAAATAGCTGGCAGTCCAGTAAACAGCTCCAGTCCTCAGCATGCATATTAAGAACGATGAGAAAGACAGGTGACAAAGAACTATTTTATCTTGAAGCCCAGACGTTGTACAACAGATTAAAATTAAACCACGCAGAGGCAAGAAAAAAGAAACACCCACAGAGAAAGGACAATTTTTGTTGAGGGTATAATGCTAACACAGACTTACTCTGTCCCCAAACACAACCGAGTTGCCAAGCACTATTTTTACTCTCTTCTGCCTATCTGCTATGAAGAGATAAAAGGACTCAGCAACTGAATACTGTGTTTCACGGTATATTTCTGAAGGACAGATGCTTGCTTACGCAAGCCTGAAGATGGTTCAGAACTAACAGAACGTGTGTGGGGGCTCGGGACAGAAGTCTAGGATCACCTGGCTTCACACCGTTTCCACTGTAAGCTGCAGATACTCTTCACCTCCACCTCTCAGCTACCCAATGGGTAACAACTCTACAGCTCAATATCCTAGTTCAGCCTTCTATTTTTCCAAGAATGTACCTATTAGTGTGAAAATATTATTGCAAGAGCTTACAAGATACTCGCTAGAAACAATTTATGAGCTGGTACTTCAATGGAGTAGCAAAGTAGCACAAGTGATGCCAATAGGGTGAGAGACCAACAGAATACAGCACACCACTCTCCTGCTTGAATCCACCCAGGCTCTTGTACGAATTGACACAGTACCAAAATACTTAAATCTCGGATACAAACTCCGCTTCTTAGAAGTTTAAGAAGCAATCACTGTTACACCCAGTTTGAATGAACGTTAGTGTAGAGTGGAAAACAACTGGTGTTCCAATAATGCTACACTGGCTGTCACAATCTAGCAATAGTAAGTTCTAGTGTATTTAGAAGTATTGTCAAACATATTTTTAGATTATCCACAGTTATTTTTACAAGTGGAACACTTATTAATGACTGAGCTAAATTAGAGGCAAAAAGTTAAAAAAAAAAAATA
Source organism: Opisthocomus hoazin (assembly GCF_030867145.1). Classification (NCBI taxonomy): domain Eukaryota; kingdom Metazoa; phylum Chordata; class Aves; order Opisthocomiformes; family Opisthocomidae; genus Opisthocomus; species Opisthocomus hoazin. The sequence continues at coordinate 26,858,821 of NC_134415.1, forward strand.
AAAAAATCCTTAAACACTGGAAGAAGCCCTTCCTGTACCGGATAAGGTGAAGCTATACTAAACACACTGCCACTATCATCGTTCTCTGCCCATCAGAGGACTCCTTTACATCTGTGTTCTAAAAAGAACACCCTCTTTAAGGAGACTGGCTTCAGGAAAGGTAACTGAGAAAGTCTGGTGTTACAAAACTCTCTACACAGATGATACGGAACACCGGCTGAAAGCCACTGCTCTAACTGGAGCAGGGTCATCCCCACCCATGGGCTGCGAGGTCTGCCAGGCCTAGTGTTAGAAGCGGCAGAAAATAATTGCTTCTTTTCAATGAGACACGTAAACAGTTGTCAATGCAGTCACAGTATAGGCATCATTTTGGCTTTACCCCACCTTTGGGTATCCAGCACCAGGAATGCCACTAAGAACAAACAGTTTGCTGATGTCCTTAGGAAAATAAAGTGTTATCACCACACAGAACTGTCCTGACAAGGAACAAGGTCACCATGTAATATCTGAAGCTTCTAGATTCTCTTGGGCACTTGAATCTTCCTAGCTTTTGGACAAAACTAACCTCACATTGCATGAAAATAAGAGCATCTTTGTTCCTGGTGTGGCAAACAAGGAGTTTAATAGCCCTGGATAAGATAACTTGACCAGAAAATTCAAGCGTAATGGAAGTACCTCCTTTTATTTCTCATCAGGGGAACAGCTGCTTTGCTACCGCTGGGTGAGGTGGGAAGGGGCTAAATTTGAGGAAAAGCAGTGCCACCACAGGCTGCACCTGAGAAGTCAACAGGGGCGGTGGCAGTAAAGGCGTACTCCGATGGGAGTCTGCAGCGCAGTCTTGGTAATTAAGCAACATCTTCTAGCTGGAAGTTACCTATCTGCAGCTGCGAGGGGACAACGGCTGCGGGACGCTCCACGTAGCTGACTGAGGGACGGCAGCTTTCTCAAACCACTACACAGATATGTTTCTATGCCCCAAAGAGAACATATTAGCATACATGACAGTCCAGGAAAGAAGAAAGGATTTTAAAAAAAGGAGATGTAACTGCCAAAGACATGTTGGCATACATAAGAAATCCTGCAAGACTTGCCTACTGACAGGCCATTTCTCAAAGTATACCAAATAATTTTCAGAAACACAGCATTTTCAGAAACATTGGATCTCTTTTAAATGGTCTTTATTAGAGAAACAATCTCTGATTCTGTTTTAAAATTCATTAAGTTCATAGATACCACCTTTAAGTACTAATTGCCTTTCATCATCTGTCCTACCCTGAATTAAAGTTCTTTATTACTCTTTCTAAATCATAGTATTATTTGCTGTTTCAATGACTCTTTAAATAAACTCAGCATGATGGAGGTTGTTGGTAGGTCTCAGGCATGAACAAAAATAACTTACTTGCGTAAAAAAGCGTATTAAAATACATTGCCAAACTGGATGCCCTTCACAGACATTTCTGCAAAACTCATTCAGCAACCACAATGTATTCCATCTTATTTATAGCTAGGAGTCTTGTTGATTTCAATAAATCTGTATCAATGTAGACACAAAAAAAGAACTTCCTCAGTAGCTGGAAGCTTGTTTCAACAGCAGCACAGTACAAAAACTGGTATGAGAAGAAAGGTGACATAGTACTCATCCGCATTACGGCACACAGAGAGCTGAGTTAGCTGGAAACAGCGTGGTACTTCCACGCAGCATAAACGCGGCCACCCTCTGCGGCAGAGGCGGCTACAGCTGGCTCCGACTTGGGGGCCTCCACCCCACAGTCGCTGTCACACAGTGCAAACACAGGAGATGGTCTTGGCAAGGGCACAACCCAGCAGGAAGCTAATGCATAAAATGCCAACGCCGCGCCATTCTTGATCAGGGGGAAGCTAAGCATCAAACAAACTTCATACCCACAGTTTGTTCCCAATTTTTAACTCGTGGGTTTTGACAACAGAACTGCAGCACATGGGAAATCTTACTATTAGAGAAACTCGGAGTCCAGCTGAGAAACACCAAGTCAGTTAGACCAAAGAAGTGGCTGGTGGAAGAAGAAAAGAAACAATCCCAAAACTCAGCTCACTGTGGGGAAACGGCTGGAGCTGAGAATGGTAGCCAGTATGCACTCTTGCTACAGAGACACCAAACCGCTCGGCCTACTTCTGCCAAGTGCAACTGCGGTAAATTTGGATGTATGGTCAAGGCACATCACAAAATGACCTAAGCGTAAAGTTAAACCAGCCTGAGCAGGCCAGCCTTTCCAACAGTCTTTAAAAGGCAGGTCTCACAATGATGCCTCTAGTTAGAGATGCCTTGCACCTTCCAGCCCTTTTTTTATTTTTTGGTGCTTACTGCTTCAATAGAGGAGTTGAAATTTTCCCCCAGAATTCCCATGCCATTTGACCCGGAAGAAGTTAATTAGGTATTTTCCTTGAATATCATGTTTCAGCGAGCAAACCCAGTTTTTCAACACTTTCCAATGAGCTTTCAGACAAGTCTGTCAAGGTCAAAAAATTATTCAACAGTTAAAAGGACAAGTTCTCACACCTTTGTGTTTTGAAGAAACTGAAATTTGATAATTGTCCTTCTAGGAAAGTGTCTTTTGACATCCCAAGGAAAATCAGGCCACAGCTCAGGCTTATGAACTTCTGAAAAACACGTCATTTGTACAGCAAGTTTGAAAAGCAAGCTTCAGGTCATTATCAAAATTGAGCTTTCAAACTAAAAAAGATTACTGGATTAAACTGAACCTTCTCTGCCATTTCCATCAGCTAGAGAAGCATCTAAAAATGAAAACACAAGGCTGCTTGCTGTGTCCTCTACCCTCCTCTGTTGCTCCATAAGTAGGACGAAAAAGAAATAATCCTGCAGTAGAAGGACAGGCTGTGAGAAAAGGAAAACACGAGATGTGAAAGATCGTAAGGCAGAAAGAGACAGGCTGTGACCAAGAGGAGCGGCAGAAAGGTCTGACTGACCGACCAGAACAAAAGAGGCTCTGCAGCCTCCTCTGCTCCAGTTCAAGTAGCACAGAAAATGTCGCTTTTTTCCCATGCTGCTGTCATGCACCAGCTCCTCCCTGTGGAGTACTCTAGAAGGGGAAAAGCGTGTTTAAGCCCCAGTTCTCCTTTCATACAGTAGACACAGCATCTGGGCAAGCCTATTTTTTACTTTTTCCAAAGGGGTGCTTTTTTTTGTAATATTTTTATTTTGCTATAACTCAGTTAAAAGAAATGACAGATGAGAAACACTGAAAAACAGAAACATCTCTGACATTTTCCATCTTTGAAAGACATTTCTGACTTTTCCATCTTTTTAAACATGAAGTCCACTTTACCTTGGGTTTTCCCTTGCTAGCCGAGTTTGTTTCAGAGTTAAACAAACGTACCACCTTAACAAGGACGTCTCAGCGCTCAGTAGAGCACAGGCCTTTTCAACCATCAGTCACTGATTTAATCCTTTCTTACGCTCTTAAGGACAAAGAGTAGTTAATACCCAATTGTTCTCAAAATTAAGAATTACTGAGAAACCACCTCGGATTTGTGACGTGTAGAATAAGCGCTGGCATTCCTGGCTGACAACCCCAGATCCACTAATGGTTCCGTTCCAGCAATGTTTTGGTCTCCACGTGGAAGATGAACTTAAAGAAGGAGTTTAGGTTTCCTGGTCAAGCCGTACAGCTATACAGGTCTGGTGTATCGACCTCCGCCCCATGGCTTGACCAGCTCTCAGGGAGCAACACTGCACAGAAACCTCCCAGGATACTTTTCAGCACATTAAAAGGTAGCTCGGCATTTTCAAACAGAAGTGTCAGGGACGAAAGGAAGGAGGTTGACAAGGCAAAGATTAGCTACCCGGTCACAAAGTTCAGCTGTTCGTAGCATGCGCTGTTTAACCAGCATAAAGGGGTCTGGTGTTTCCCAGAACTGCTCCTGATCAAGATCTGACACAGAAACAGGCTTGAGACATCACTGTATTTTCAGACAAGTGAGGACACTACCAAGGCAGCACACATGCAAAGATCCTGAGAGACAGTTTTCCATTGACCATACCTATAATTTCAAAAATAAGCTCTAAGAAATTGATGTCAGCCCACTGGGCTTCAATTATTTGGCTTCTCGATCCTGGAGAAGGTTCAATAAAGTGACAGCAGAGCCATAAGGTTTTCTTTAACACCACAAACCCTCTGGGAGACAACGGGTGTTCCCTACTCTTCCCTGTCCACCACCTCTAGGTTCCCAGCCACATACTCCATCTTCACAGGTTGTCAGTGGTACCAACAGCTCTGTACAAATCATCAATACATGATTTAAAGTTGTCAAAACCCTAAAGGTGCCCACCACATTATGGCATTCTGCCAAATAAATAACGCCTAATGATTAAAGTCAGGTCATCTGGGGGGAAAAAAAACCAAACCAAAACAGTTGCTGTAATGCCCTGAAGGGAATCCAACTGGAAAATTTCTGTATAAGCAATAGAAAAGGATGATGCAACACAAGTGAATTCATGTACACATGCTGTTCTGTTGCTCTCTGCTAATCCTGCCACGGATAAGTATATCCTTTACACCAAACAGAAAAATACTTTTAAAGCCACACAAAAATATCTAAAAATAAATTTTATTGTCAAACACATTGAAGGTGAAAATTCACCTTATTCATTCCAAACTACAGCTCTAATTCCAGGTACATTAAAAGGCCTTAGCATATCATAGCAAGATGATATGCCAAATCTGGAAAAAAGGATACAAAAGGGATATGATATTTTTTGGTACAGAATTATTCTGGGCAGTCAAAGCAAAGAGTTGCAGAAGGACCTGACAACAGTTGCACGTGAAATTAAATACTAATAAATGCAAGGCAATGAACACTGGGGAAGGAAAAAGCACCAGCAGCTACGCATACACTGCCACAGGCTCTACGATTAGCTGTTGTTACTCTGGTAAGCAATCCTCAAATCACCATGGGGAACTCAGGATGTCAGTCAACTCACAAACTAGTTATAGCAGAACCAGAAAAGGCGTGGACAAAAGTAACAAGGTAACCAGGGAAAGGCTTTTGTGTAAGGAGACAGCAAACAGATGAAGACTCATCGGACTGGGAGGGGAACAGGGACAGCTAAGGCAGGGTATAAGAAAGCTCATACGAGAGCTTTTGAGGTATAAGGGGGTCACTGCGGAATTATTCCTCCACTACCAGCAGGACACGGCAAACAGGGTGCTCCCACTGAAGGCATCAGGTGGAGAACTTACTAACATAGGCAAAACGGAAGGGGTCCCAGCTGCCACTCTCAAGAACAGTTACACGTTGCGTCATGGGAAATGGTAGAAATCTAAACATTAGCAGGCTAAAAATGGTATTAGACAAGTTCATGAAGGCCAGGTCCACCAGCACCTACCAGAAGAGAGATCCAGGCGCAATGCGTGCACAGAGCATGTTACAGCCACCGCGTGTTTATGCGCAGAGGGATCACCTGTGGGCTGCCACCCTGTGCCTTTGCTGCTACCGCCCGCTGTCAGAGCCAGGGTACTCTGCTAAACGCATCTTTAAGAATTGCTGCCGTGCATCCAGCTAAAGCTCTTACAGTCCACAGGACACGTGCCTAAACTTGACATACCAGTTTAAGAATTACCAGGACTGGAAAGTTAGCCAACACTCCAGTTAAAACCAAGACACTCAGTTGTCATTTGAGAGGTATTACATCCAGCTCTCAAACTTCAGAGACATGCCGCTACATTAGTTTCCATTTGGGGCATACTTCAAATGTTTTTACAGGGTCAGCAGTAACAACTAGAGGTTCTTTACAAAACAAACAAACAAACAAACAAACAGAGAGGCTTTCCCCCATCTACTAAACCACTAAACCAGTGATTAAGACCCTCTGGAAGAAAACAACAAACCTACACCCAACAATAAACAAAATTTTAGGGTTTTTTTTCTTAGAATTTTAGTACTACAAGAACTGTAACATTCAAGTTCAATGCAAGGAAGGTTAAATCATATTTATGCTTGTGCTCAAAAATAGGTTTTGAATGTACATATTTAGAAGCAGGAAGTTAATTCAACTTAAGATAACCTCTTCTCTTTTTTAAAGGAAGTATTTTTGGAAATACTCTTTAGTAAAATTCTAAACACATTCACTTTGCAATCATCCCAGAGATCTGAGTACTAAGGTGACCTGAATAAAGCACAATAGATACTATGATATCTTACATAAATTAAGGTGTAAGTATGTTCACCTTTGGAAAAACTTGAAGGCAGATTTCCATAAAAACCACAGACAGATTTAAACATGGCTGTGGAAAGGAGCTCCGGTGAGCAGCCTAGACTCTGCACCACAAAACACTGACACAGCAGCGATGCTGAAGAAGGTCATTCCCAGCTAAACTGCCACCCAGGGGATCCACACAAGGACATCTGAAAGCTTAGTGTAAAGTCTAAAAGCTCCCCATATCAGTAAAAGGGAATTAATACAAAATAATGCAATTTTGGGATAAAACGTGATCAACTTCTTTGTCACGGGAAGAGTGCTACAATATTTCTGGAGATTTCAGACTTGCAACTAGCTGAAAACAAAAAGCAAAACGCAGCTTCTCTCTCCACCAGTTTAGGTCACCAGACAGAGAACTGCTGAGAAGAAAAGTTTTAACAGTATCCCATCCCAGGTGTCAATGAGATTTACTACTATTTTCAGAGTGTTGCTCTGCTCAACTAGTAAGAGTATGCTTTGAGTGAACAAGCTGGCAGTTCTTTGTCAGAAAGTTAAACACAATATGTAATAATCTCTTAGGAACTCTATTATTTAATAACACAGTGATTCTTAATTTGTTGTCAAAAACAAACAAACAAACAAATCAAGTTGGGTTTACCAGCACCTTAAGATTAAAGCGGAAAAGATGACCTAGCCATCAGCATATTCCCCATAAGTATATTCAGCCACAGGACATTAGTCAAAAACTGTGCTAAGATATGGAGCGGTCACTGACCTTTTCAAAAGAAAATCGTGTTGTGTTTAGATAGTATGAGTTGCCCACCTATGTGAGATGCACATAAAAAAGGCATTGCTATTGATTTGCCATATCCTGAAACATGACATTACTAATTTGTGAATACTCGGGTTTTTTTAATATTTTAGTTCAATGTAAGAGTAAAACATTTATTTCCTACCTGTAATGTACATGTGTAACCATTGGTTGTCGGTAGCCAAGAATCCAAGTTTGGATGTCTAAAAGTTCGCCTTTGGGATATGCAATGGTTGTATCTATCACCCACTGGAGGCCTTTTGATTTGCTCTCTACGAACAAAAAGAAATGCGGTATTCAGAGTAATCAGAAAGTGCATGTCACTTCTTTGATAGTTATTCCATTTTATATTACTTCATGAGGTATGAGGCACAAATACAATAAGACAGCCAAAAATCAAATCCAGATGTCATTACAGAGCACAGAAATATTCTTACAAATTTCAGCTAGGCCAAGATTTTACTTTCATGGTTATTTCTGTGGTTCTTACATATTGTAGTACATAGAATAGAACAAGTTCACTCACAGAGTATGAGTACAGTCATATAACGTGGGCCCAAATGTTAGGTACTTCCCCCCATTCATGAAAATGAAAACTTCAAAAATAAAAATCTAACTTTCTTTGTCTGCACTTTAAGCACATTTAGAACTAGACCTTCTTAAAAGCTCACGGTTGCAGCTCACTGATGAGGCAACAGCCACACAGATCTCTCAAAGGCTCTTAAAAACCCGAGTTATGGGATAAAGAGGAAATACATCACTTTGTGTATTAAAGACAAGCAAGCAATGAATAGAAGATGGTCAGTTTTCACAATAGAGAGGAGACTGCATCCACAAGGTCCCAGAAAGACTGATACCAGTACATTTTCATATGCTGCTCAGCATATTTAGAAACTGAAAACAGGATCAAAGGAGGAGAAAATATTTGCTATGAATATTATTCAGGAGAGTCAAATTTAAATCTGAACACAGGTTACTACCAGCAATAGTCAAGGTCAGGTATCAACCTGACCTCTCTGGCATGTCTTCAATTCACTGGTTTGCAAAGAGGCAAAGCAGCATATCTGGAAAGCAAACCAGGAAGGAGGGGCACGTTGCCAAGCTGGCACTTCAAGTTTTGCTTGTCAATTTTATATCTGTTCTGTGGGAGCAGGAGCTGCCTTGTATCTGAGGTCATGTTATGTTCGGACTAGTATACTAACATGCTTTCTTAATGCTTAACACACTAGTATAGTAATATGCTTACATCATACCCTGCAATATCTTAAAGCATTTAAAAAGCTATTAAAACCAGCCACCTGTTCACAGAAGCATGTAAGAGGTGTCAGGTCTTAGTACAAAGTACAAGACTCTTCAAGCCTGCAGCTGAGATAGCTATGAAAGAAATATGATAGATGTTGACAAAAACACTGTTGGCATGAAGAACATGCACAGGGATAGACTGTTCACCAACTTTCTCAATACAAGAATAGACATTTTCAAAATTAAGCCATGAGGAAAAGTCTTCAAAGCACACAGAGAGAAATGATTCTTCATGCAGAGGTGAATAAAATCATGGGGAACCCCTTACCAAAGGACGTCAAGGATGCCCAGCGTTGGGTTCAAGAGGGAACTGGACAAGTACATGGAAGAAATCTGTTGGAGGGTTAATTAAACAGGCAGAAACTCCCATCTAGCTTGGAAAACCTACCACACCGGAAACAGTCAGTAGCTAGGAGAGCGTGCGGGAGAAGTATGATGCATGTTTGCTATGTTCACACTCTTCCTCTGATATCCACTTGGAGCCATGGACAAGATGTTGGCCTAAACAGATGTTTCGTCTCACCCAGAATCGCTGCTCAAACTGTACAGAAGAGCTATCACACGCATGAAGAAATCTGCGACACACAGTCTGAGGTGCACTCTGAAAGCCACAGTTATTAACACCAACTAGAACATACATGCAAGGACTCTCTTGCAAGTTTCTACCTGCATTTAATTTCATTTAATTTGCATTTAGTTTAATTAAGTGTGAGAAGACAATTACAGCCACGCTATCGCATATATCTATCGATTATTTTAATAAGAGCTAGTGTTTTCATGGTGTCTACTCAACAATGGAGTTGTACTGCTTCTTTACAAATGCACATACACTACCTGAATAAGAATAGACAGTATTTCCTAATACTTAGGTTACAAGTTATCAGTAGCATGCAGTGTGCCATTCCAAAATGTGACCAAGTGCATGCTATGCAGGCCAAGCTGAAACATCCAGTGTCACCTTCTGGAAATACAGTATTTTAAAACTCTGACAGATACGTGAAATGAGAACACGAGGTCCCATTAGAGGCTTCAGGCTTGCCAGCATCATGACAGAGCGCTGGTCAAGTCTCTCTTAAGAAAAGCCCTAAGTACACGGTCCTTCATTTTAAAAGTACCAATGTATTAGAGAAAAGCCGATATGAAATTAATAGTAAATCCACAGATGTACTCATTTAGAAATGGATTTCGGAACAAAGCCACTCGATTTATTATTTTCCCACAAGTAAAGGAAGAACGGATAAAGACAAGTAAATTGTCTAAGTGAGTAAGCAACAAAGGTCATTAATTGCAATTAAAAAGTGCCAGATGAATATGGGCCCATTATCTTATTATTTACAGTAAAATGTTTTAAAATCTTTTATTAAATATTTAGCTAGTATTTCAAACTGTTCTTTTGGTGGATAATGGTTCAATCTTAATTACGGAAGACTCCTGCAGTCCTCTTCTGTGCTGATTTCCTACCTTCTGCTTTTGTGGAGCAGAGCTGTTGCATGGATTCCTCAGACCAGCGCCTTCCAGGGCAGGGTTGGGAGAAAAACCTGCCTCTGACAGCCTGTCAGGAACCCCGCATTAGAAAATAAATAAATAATAATTTCTGAAGGTAGTGTCAGCCTCCACAGACCCTCCTTTAGAGCAAAGAGGTCTTAGCACAGCTACCTCCACACTCAATTACCAAGACGTGCTAGCAAATCACATGTACATTTCTGCATGCTCTGCTTTAAAATAAGCCTTACATAATCATCCAAGATCTCACACTGCCAAAAAAACCTAAGTCACCAAGGATTTCAGAAATTAATTTTGAAATAAATCTTGCTGTCCTTTTTGGCAGGTTATACTGTGTTGTGCCCTTCTTGCTAGCATATTTCTTTTAAAGCCATGAAGCTCTACCAGATCCTGAAACTGAAAAAGAAACAGACAACTGCACACAACACAAAAGGGTAGGACTTTCGTATCTCTGAGGATGCTGCTTTCAGGCCTAAGCAGATCTTTGCAGAAGAATAAACCCTATTATTTTGTAAATGGAGCATAGTAACAGGAACTTAGAACAGAAAGATTGTTGCATTAGTTATAATATGGTGTGAATCTCATGTCTGGCATTTGAAGCTGAAAAAAAGGGAGTTGCGTATACCTGTTCAAGAACTGCTCTTGCCAAGTTTGGCTTGGCCAACATAGCCACAGATGTTTCTAACAGCCAAACACTTTTGAACTTTCTACCTACCACTAAAAGACACCCTCATCTTTAATTTCTAGTACCTGCTGGAAGATTGAGCAGCCTGCCTGCCAGAGACTTCAGCAGAAGAAATTGCTGCAGAGGCCAAATTTAAGCTGATCTTTCCAAGTATTAAGTTTTTCTTCTCTGGTCTCAGTCTGCTTGCCACTTCCAGCATAGGTGGAGGACTTTGATTTCTCAAACTGCCTCAAAATATTAGCAGTCCGATTCTTTTTAAATACTACATAAATGTTCAAAACAGGCCTGCAGGCATCTGTCCTACACAGTTGCATCCAAACCACGCAGTAATAATGTACCTTAGTATGAATGGTACATACTTGCCTTATGAGTGCTAAGACAAGACTGAACAATCACATGCAACAGTAGCTTTCCGGCCTAGACAAAAAAAACAAACAACACAAACCACCAAAATAAAATTTAAACAGTCTCCTAACTTGTTGTTTGTTTTGTTCTTTCTAAATCACCAGCAGAGGCAAATCTTCGTAACTATTTTCTTCCTTGTTTTTGTTCCAGCTATGGATTCACAGTAATTTGCTTCACTAGATATGAAGCAACTTACTATTGCTGAATGTCTTGTCTTCAGCCTCTGTGGTCCTCTCACAGCAGATACCTGACTCTCTACAATCACAAATTTAGTGGGGTTCCCTCTAGGTCCTCCCTGCAGTTACTCTCAACCAATGCTAAAATCTGGATTTGACTGTGCGCAGGACTCTCCAAACCTGCCAGCAGACCGTCACTGAGAAAAAGAGGAATTTATAAAGCCAGGTTTCAGCAGGAAACCTCGCCTCCAGCCCAGCTCTGGGTGGTGCAATACTGCCAGATTGCATCCGGAGTGGAAAAGAATGCACCAGTCAGGCGTGAACCCGAGGACTGCAGATTCCACTTGAAAAAGAAAATATTTATCAGCATTCACTAGTATTCAGGTGTGGTTTCCTGAACACTTGCATGACTACAAACGCAGCCAAAAGCGGCTGGTACCTCCCCCTGCACAGTAATACGTTCTTGTAACCTGCTGCTTGTCCTCTACTTCTATGATCAACTGGACCACTGCCCTTAAAATTTAGTCTTTTCCCAAAGATCAGCTCTCACACTGAACATCTTACTCTTGATCCCAAGATGTCTCCGCAACAAATCACCTGGAACAAAATAAGAAGCCCCTTTTCCAGGATATCAAAAAGCCTTCCCACATATTATTCAAGTCACATTCCTCATATAACAGTAAATCAAAAAGTTTGATTAAAAAAAAAAAAAACGATTATAAAGTCCAGTGTCGAGCCCTCCAGAAGGGAAAATTTAATTCCTCTGAGAACTGAATGTATTGTGCTACATTTGAAAACAGAAAGATAAGGTTTCAGTATGGCTCTAATCAAGCTCATAGCAACCTCTTATCAGACAAAAAATTGCTGCATGGTAAAATAAAGCAGAATTTAAAAAAAACATAGTCGACCAAGGTTGATCAAACATAAGGTCTGGAATGCTGATCTTCAGTGAACAATTGCTCCAAACTCCTTTGAATGGCCAGCTGTTCAGCACTTAAAACATTTTGCTAGTTCTAAAACTCAGAAGATCAATTCTTATTAACTGAAGAAACACTGTACTTGCAATTATGTTAGAGACTAAGTTTTCTGTTAAAAAATTAGACAAACAAAGCCACAAAAGATGCCACACATGCACAGACTGGTCCCTATAAGGTTAAGGTGATGATAGCTATGCATGAAGTATTTCTGTTCTGCACTAAAACCTTCTCCTGGAGCACAGGGACCAGCACCACTTAACTACATTGTTTGTACCTCCCAGCTTCAAAAGCAGTCAAGCCATCAAGTGATAGTACTACCTCTCCTATACGTTTTGCCATCCTCCTATTTATTTAGGAATAAAATTATACAATTTTGTTAAAATTGAACAAGTGTTTCAAAAGACAGTAAACGCAGCAATTGTTTTAGTCATTTAGTTTATTATTTACTAGCAATAAGTTCAATTTCACTTCGATGAAGGCTAGTACTTGGCTAGACTTTAAATAGTGAAAGAAGGCTTGGAAACTGTTAGGAGGAAATTAAGAAAATAGAGGCTGCTTGCCTTGGCAATGCAACCAACATAGAACTGATTGGTTTAAGTACCAGAATAATCAAATAGTATTGATTATTTAGCTCAGTAACATTTGTTCTTCCTGTCACTTTACAGAGGAAGAATCAGGTAATAAACTGTGGGAAATTAATAACTAGTACAAAAATAAAGTGCAAAGTGGATTGGATATTAAGAATACTAATTAAGGCTAATGAAATTTTGGGGAGGCTACTGAACCTCACACTTCACAACACAAACCCACCTTTACCAAAGGGATGACAGAAATCAGACCTTACAGAAGAAGGATAGAGGATGTAGCATTTAGCTGTTGCACAATTCTGGAACTACTATTTGAAGGCTGTAACTCCAGTGATACTTGACCTACAAAAGCAAAAGCCCCAGATAGTGGGCTGGGGAGCCAGGGCGTGACATGATGAAACAACTGCATGCAACATGATTTGTACCAAATTAGGGTGCAGTGTAGCAATATATCACAAATGATCCATCTTTTATTACAGTTGCTTTTGTCGTCTTTTCTCCTTTTATCCAGTATTATACACCATTCCAGCTGAGAAAGCAGAATGGTATAAAATCTACAATGGTATAAAAGCTATAAGGATAACTTTAAATTAAGTACTAATAAAATGACAGCACTCGAGATGTGTATCATGACTCAACATAACGCAGCTACCCAGGGAACTCAACAGGAAAGGGACATAATTTTTTACAAGGAGGAGTTACTCTTAATCCATAAACCAATAAAACTGGGGGATGGAAGGGGGGAGGTGAACCCCCGTCATTATCAGTGAAGCTTGGTGGTAACAAAAAGATTGAGAGAATGATAAATAATGAAGAGGAAAGCTTATTATAGTAGGTTGAATAATTTGGTAACCAGGACACCAGGAACATTGTTAAATAAGACAGTATAGTGCACAAGAAGAAGCAGTGCAGAGGAAAAATGTTTTCAGTGAACGATGAAGTTTAAGTGCAACACTGCTGACACACAAGCCACTTCCCAAGCAAAGGAATACAGTAATCACGTACCAAACGTTTATACCCAATCTCTATGCAAGACAGTGGTGAAACCTTTACTGCATATACTTTTATCCACAAGAGTGAAGCGGTCTTTACCTTTTATCACAGCGTCTCTACCTGCTGGAGTTCCATTTTCTTGCGGCGCTACAAGCGTTTTCAGAATTACTTGTGTTGCCCCAATTCTTGGCAGGGTGACATGTTCAAGAAATGGCAAATTGTTTTTCTTGGCAAACGCCTGGCTTGTTTCTCTCCTTTTCCTAAGAAAGCCACCCTCTGGAAATAAAACAATCCATTTCCGATTGCGGCTCCTGTAATATTTTTCTAGATGCTCCTTGAGCAACAGAAGCTGCTGGTCACGGTGTGCTCTTCCCTGTAAGGATAAAGCATTACATAAGTAAAATGAATGCTTAAAAGAGAGAAGATTAAGACAGACAATTATCACATTTCTGTGATTTACCTGTCTTCTCAGAGATACAAATAAGCCCCTAACACAACACAAAACAACGTTCCCAGAGTACCCACTGGTGGCCAAGTTCATGCGACTTTACAGAAAGGCTGAAAAAAAGCCCTTGAAATTGAGGATGAAGCTCCCAATTTGATGACTTCTCTGCAAGAGAGACATCCAGATTGTAAACAGGAATACCATGTAACAGGAGGATGGATTTACAGAATTCCTTAGTTGTTACTGCATCCCAAGTTGAATTTGCTAAACCAAAATGTGCAAGGACAATCTAGGGGTCAAGCTATGATTTGGAGGTCCACATATCATCAATAATTGCTGCAACCCAGACAGTATCTTTGCGTACGTATCTTCCATGCACCTCTCCCCACATCCCGTATTAGAATAGCAGAGGTACCAGAAGACACAGATGGATGTCAAGACCAGGCTTGAGTTCGGTTACCACAACAGAAACACAGATTTCTCTCAAACCTGTGCCGCTTGCATGCTTAGTCTCAACTGAAATCAGCACACTGATGGAAACAATTTTTTCTTCCTCTAGGAGAAACTGTTGAGTAAGAGTGATTCTGTTTGTGTGAACTCAAAGAAAGCCTACAACAATAAAAATAAGATGCCTGAAGGACCAAGGGGAGGAGGGAAAGAAAGAAAAAAAAAAAAAAAAAAAAAGACCCACACACCATCCCTCATTCATTTCTCCTCTTTGATGCATTAGCACAACTTTTTCACTTAAGATAGTACGATTTGTCCTTAATTACTGCAGAAATATCTTCAGTATCTTCAACAATAATCTCTTCTTGTCCCACTTCCACACACAGCAAGAGCAAGCTACCCAGATTTTCACAGGAATTAATTTACATCAATTATCATTCTTGAGTGTTCCAAAGTGACTTTACCAAATCACTCAAAAGACACGGGAGTGTCACCTCAGCAGAGGTGATTTTATTTCTCTGAAATGTCAACACAACTGCCACAAACATTCCTCTCCTTGGTGGTTGGGGTTTTTTTTGGCAGGGCAGAGGGAAAGAGTGGGGTTGAGTGAAAGACAACAAGAAATAGTATTTTATTGAAGACAAGTTTTGTGAAAGTGCTTCTCCTAGATTTTGAAATCTCACGATTGCAATTGCTTCCAGATCACCTCATAAAAGGGAAGGAAAAAGCTCTGCCTGTTCATACTAACGCAATTAAAGAGCAATATAAAAGTTCCTCAATTAAAACAGTCCTTCCCCACCAGACCACAGGACTCCAGGATAGCACAGTAGTTAAAAAAAAAGAACCAGCAGTAAACAATAAAATTCTCACATATTATATATTAGAACTCTCCAAAACATAAACAAGCCTAACAAGGACGACTGGTGGATAAATTGCCATTTAGCAAATACTGTGAGGTTTATGATGTTGCTGTGATACAGAAAAATCTACTGGACTAATGGGAAAGAGAAGGAGTGTTTAAAAGCAACCATGACTAGTGGAATACTGAAGAGTCCTGGAAGATAAAACACAATTAACACAGTGTCCAGAACGAAGAGAAAGTCAGTCAGACAGAAGCAGAACCAGCTCCTTAATACAATCAATTCCTGAAGACCACAGCTAGTTGATCAGCACCACAGGGAATGGGCTCAGCCTTCCTTCCTTTAGAAGAAAGAAAACAGGTAGCAACAGACTGCTGACAAGTTCTTTGGCATGCCATGCACTTTGCATCACCGATATGGCAAGTTATGGCCAGTCTTGGTTTCCAGTAAACTTTTAAATGGGAGAAAAGAAAACAACTAGTCAACTTCTAGTAGACCCTAGCATCATTTCCAAAACTGCCATTGGTTCTGCTCATAAAAATGAGGCTAATGGACATTTTTAACAAACATAATGTATTGGACCATGATCAAAGTACATTATGTTACAGGGGAAAAAAATGAAGTATTTGCTCATCCAAGTATTACTAGGGCCCTTCTGTAGTTAGGCAAAGGATCATTACTTACTCACCTTAAGTGTTTTTGCTACCCAAATGCTAATTAACAGCCAAGAAACATTTTGTTTTCAATTGGTTTATATTTAGACTCCTGATGCCATCATCTTATTTGTGATGTTGTGTATCTCAGCCACTTTACAAAAACCAGGAAAAGCCTTAGTTTTTGCAGCTTGGTAATGGTTTGGTTTTGTAACTGGAATTACAACACCACATTCAGAAATCACAATTAACAAGTCGACAGCCACGCGTACCTCAAAATGCGTAACTTGTGAATTGTAACTACTGAAATAGATTTACATTTTACAAAGTGCCGAACCCTGTTTCTTTCCATACTCTCACAGTACACAGTTGTATATCTCTAGAGACCTTTATTTTATTATCTAATTTTGCCTGAGGTTTTCTAACCATGTCTCTACTCTTAGTGAGAAATCTCACTTTAGCTGTGTATACCTGTGATTAAGTATTTCGTTATTTCATTCTCAGGAAATTAGCTTCTCCTTCTCTGTAAAGTGAAAATTCATTAATTCTCTCTGGCTGCCCACACTTTTCAAGACCACACAAACAAAAATAAGGAGAGGAAAGAAAATGTGTATGCTGGACATTGCAGTTCACCTAACTGGCAGCAGCTTTGTGCTTATCATTGTATTATTAAGTTTCTACTTCTAGAGTGCAGTTTGATCAACAGCTACCAAACAACAACAAAAAAACCCAAACTGTAAGAAAAAAATCTGAGGTTTTCACTCCTTAACATTTGAGATGCTGGGCTCAACACACATTATTTCCCGATGCTCAAATAATAACTGACCTTCAAGAATCAAGTAATTACTATCTATGCAGGTCCATCACCACCTTAAACTTGTCTACTACCATGTCACCATCAAAAGGGATGGTCCTGCCTGTCCTTATCTGAAACTTTGACAGTCAGAACAGTGACCTAACCAGACTCATTGCACAGCTTCAAGGTCACTAAAGAAAGAAGAGAAGCATCCACAATGGGCAGTCAGAAGTGGAGAGACAAAAAGGACTGTCCATGTACCATGCTTGTACATCTCTCTTATAAAAGGCTCCCATCATGATTAGGCTCCATAAACATTTGTGTCTAGGGAAATAATCAAATAAGCTTGGGAAAAAAGCAGTTCAGAACAAAGCTCTACCCCAACACACACATTACAGCATAGTTATTTTACCCTGCAAACCATCCAGGAGGTAATGACTAAGTCCCATAACACCACAACGTTCTAACCATAAGGATAAAGCACTTTTACGTGTTTCCATTTACCTGTCTTATAAAGAAGTCTCCATGGATTAGAGACACAATGCCAAAGTTTGTATACTTAAAAATATGATCCATCAGCCACATCATCTGACGGACAACCTGAAAAGTTAAAAAAAAAAAGTTTGGTAAATATCAAGGGCAGAGAATTAGGTATATACTGGTCATATTCTTGTCACCCTTGCAACAGCAATAAAACTAGTAAATATACGGAATAAAGTCATTTATGCCCCAAAGTATAAAGCAGCACATGAGCTACACTTCTCCCTCATGAGCAGTATTAAATAGCTGCCTTTTTGTAATATAATATCCAGTTCTACACTATTAGCCATATGCTAATTTCTACTCCATCTTTTCAAACAAGTAGTGTAATGCTTCTTACTGACATACCACCACCATTTTAAGCCAGCTGCAAAGTAAAACCATTTTCAGTGTTTGTTAAAGTACAGAAAAAAATACAGATCTGTATGTGAAATCTCCAACTGTTCTATGCCTACCGCAAAAACATGTTTCCTTATTCCTTTTTGTACTTGGCAATTTTGGGGATGAGATTATGTTGTTCTCGTGCTTCTGACTTGCATGTGCTACAAAGACATTCACTGTCTTTTGACAGCAGCATTCACCGAGACCTATGTACAGCCCACATGCCATTACTGATTTCTCTCATGGCAGCGCAGCCACATGCATCCCAGAGAATTTCATTAAGTTGTGCTCCCTGTCCCAGCCAAGAAGCATGCTGAGTAGGCAAAAATCAATGTTGAGCCATTAGATTCACTTTGACTGCCACTTCTTACAGGACAGTGAAGACAGATACTATATCTGTTCAGTCCTTTGAGATTTAAAATAGAAGAATTACTCCAGAAAAGGTAAATAACAGAAGGGAAAAGCTTCTTCTATCACAAGGTCTTTCCCCTCTATAGCTCCTACATGTAGATTTTGAGAGGGGTAGGAACTGGCTCTCCAAAACTGAAAGATCCACTGTCTCTTACATGATCTCAATCATACATGAGGCTAGCTGCCTTTAATCTCCCCTATGTTATAAGGCCACACCAAGACTGATTCAAGTTCAGTGAAACTTAGTCATATAACATAGTACTCTTCCATTTATCACTATCAAAAAAGCATATGGAGAACCATGACATTTCTCTGGTAGGTAGAAGATCGTTTTTTCAATCTTAAAACAGGCACCTTCTGCTTGGCATCTTTCATTTGGACAAGACACATAATTTGAGGCAAAGACAGAATGTAAGCAGTCTAAGAAATATAGATTTCCTCTAGAAAACACAATGTATTTTTCATGTATTAGTCTATTACACCTACTGCTGAAGTGTATTCAACGCTTCTCTCCAAACACCAGAGGCTTGCACAGTACCTGAAATACACGGAATCCACATTCCTGCCTTCAACAATACTTCTAACAAAACAGTTGGATGCAGTTAAAGATGGTGCTTTTACTTGATTCCAGATCTTCCCATGTCTACATGGAATTTGTAGAAAGAAGTAGAACATATTTCATGCAGGAATTTTGTTTTGTAAAAGCAGCTCAATAATTTGCAATTTATATCTAAATTGCATCTATTAGTTCAATAAGTCTTTCTTCCAAAGAAATCTAATTATCTCTTGGAGTGCTCTGATTACCTATTCTCCCTTTTGACCACAGAAGCTATAAATGAATCCTTGGTTATATATTTGGAGAAATGTAACTGTCATACACCCTGGTTTCTTCACTTCTCCTTAAACAGCTGCAGCCAGATGCTGAACAAAGTGAAGTTTTTTTTTACACACTTGCAAGAACATACATGCCAAGGAACCTTTATGATACTTCATTGCCTTAGACATACAGCTGATCTCCCAGCTAAATCTAAACGTCACACTTATAAGGCAGCTGTTCTTGCCTAAGAGCACACTAAGAACAACTCAACTTTTGTGGTTTTTTAATACTAGCAAATTTTCTATTTGAAGATCTTGGATAATGCAAGAGCACGTTTCTGGACCCTCTAGTATCACTGGAAGTGGAAAAGGAAACCATGTCTGAGAGAAAAGGAGAGATCTCAAAAATGTGAAAGGTTTTGCTTTGGAAACAAGCATCCATTTCTTCTCTGTGACGTCCTGGTATCCTTTGCTGTCTGCCAGTAGTATTTCTTACTAGATGCTACACATCCAAGGAAGAAAGACATACTATGTATTTGCGAGCGATAAAAGAAAAATGAGTTCCTAGATGTAACTCCTCACTTGAGACTAATATCAGTGAACCGTTTTCTCATACAGCTACCTCCAGGTCCATGTTAAATAAAAGAGAGGATCTTACAGCAAAAATTCTTCTCTGCAGAGATTCACATTCTTTCAATTTCGGTAGATTATAAAGCCTTAGTGAGGGGAAAAGAAAGAAAGAAGAGGCATGCCCTAAGGACAAGAGTTAAAAAAAGCATCACTGAGAGGTGTTATTGCTCTTCAAGTGACTACAGTATCATGAGTTCATGCCTGTGCACCAGCCCAAAGATGACAAGTTCTTGTAGGGAAGTTCTTGTCATCTCCTTTGACAAAAACACCACCAAAATTCCACTGATGATGATTTAGCCTGCAGCAGTACCCATATGACTGTCAGTGTTCATCTGTTACTTTGGCATTTTTTCAAATATTGTTCTATTATATCAAGTAGAAGCTAAACCAACATAGCCTATGCTACTGAGGGAGATAATCAAGCTTAATAATCTGCTTTCCTGAAAAGAAAAGGTTTATGTCTTTTGAGGAGTCAACATTGGTCCTTAGATTTTCTATAGTAATTCTGGAGGGGGAACTATTAGCCACCAATACTGGTGCTTCTCTCCTCCCATACAACTTTATTGTTATATACCAACTGGACATTTAGATGACGAAAGCTGATCATTGCTCTTCAGAGTCTGAAGTCCATCTCACCATGTTTTAGGTGACACAGGGGTTCTAACTAGCATCCCTGGACTTCCTCAGTCTTGTTGAGGAGTGTGTCAAACCTCAGTGTGACGTAAAAGCTCTAAGACAAAACATACAGGCAGTTTGCTGCTAGTGGGCTAGTGGGCTATGAAGAGGAAAACTCCAGAGCTCAGTGAATGTAAATCTGCTTATAAGCCTAGGCAGTGGTAAAAAGTACAAAGAGAAAATATTTTAACATATGAATTAGTGAATATATGCACACACTCTAATACATAAAATAAAAAAGGAGCAGTCCAAAGAATAGGACACCATTATCTTGTTTGCAATCAAAAGGCTAATTAGATTAATGGGTATTCATTCTGTTCTGCTATCAAGGACAGAACAGAGGACGCTGCAAGATATAGGTAGTGGCTCTTCCATTTAGTATCCTCAAGAATGAAACAATGATTATCAGATGAGTCTCTTATCACTTGAATTTCAAGGAGGTTTAAGCAAATACATTCACAGTTATTTTGAGCACAGATTCGTAGTTATTTATAGATTGAAAGAATTTTTGGATGCTTTTTCAGGTCCTTTTTTCTTCATCCTTTCTGCTTAAGTAAGTTCAGAATGCAGAAAAAGCTTGTACCAATGTTACAAAAAAACCCTAGGTGCCTCCTATTCACAGGCCCGCTTTCATTTCACTCTGCATAGATTTCATAACAAAGCAACCTGAACAGACTGGCTTTCACCTTTCAAGCACCTCTAACTTAACAATGAAAGCTGGGAATGGATTTCTTGAAACTTGCACTCAAACAGCTGCAAGCTCTACTTTTTTCTCTCCACTGCACGCTTCATGGCACAGCTTTCTGCTCTAAATCAGAAAAAATAGCTACATTTATCAGTCCTAATCCAGTCAGAAAGCAGTAATTGCAGCATTTCAACCTACTTCTCTTTGTTAGACACATAACCTTTAATGTTTATGAGATCTCAGCTACCTTACTAAGTTCAACACTTACTCTCACAAACAAATTGGAACAATTTCTTGAACTACATAAAAAATGTAATCAGGTCACTTCCAATTCGGCTGAAACCTTGCTCTGTGTGGCTTGTCTTACGGTAACACATATTCATTAAACTGTACCAGTCCAGTTCTCCCATTAAAATTATAGCTTTTATCTAAGTTCCACTTCCTAAATAGAGATCACATTTTCCTTATTCACATAAGTGAATCCAAAAGACAAGAAACATCTTAAGACATGTATTTTAGATTAGTGCTTAGTGAGATTAAACTTGCTTAAAACAGTCTACACGATCATCTGTCTATACAAATTTACAGAATACTAGAAAAAAAGCACCATCACAGTTCCGGACATGGCACTTAGGAAACATTGCCAAGCTGCAAGAATGTTTCTGTATTCTATCTCACTACACAGAAAAACATAGAACTTTAAATCAAACACTTCTGATGTCTTAAATTCACATTTTTTAAAAAGCAGCATTAAATGGCAAGTGCTTGAAGATTACATCTGCTTTCAGTCTGCACTGGCCAGCAAATGCAAGCAAAAGAAATTCTGGACTACCACAGGAGGAAGGTCTTCCTCATTCTGCCACTGCACCATCACCATGAAGATGCTGCCTTCGGCAGGCCATTTTACTTCTTTGTGTGCCCTCCTGTGTGACATGGAAGTGAGCCTTTCACCTTCACAAAATACTCTGAGAGCTAAAAAGTCTTGTCAGAGTGGTAACGTGTTTACGAATTCGTGCAGCTTAACCATCAGAAGGAAAATGTTTAACAATTCTTGGAAATTAATATCTTGTTACTAACACACAAATATCAAGGTTGTGAAGGACTCCATGTTAAGTTTAAACAGTTTTAAAAGAAAACTGCCTAATTTAAATAGTTGCCTATTGTATAATGATTTATTTCAAACAGGTGGATTTGGGTTTTTTCCTCCAGTGGTTTCACAGTTACTCAAAGTAAAGACAATTCTCTTCTTTCCAGAAATATGAGGCATGCTATTTAAAAACCACTTGATTCAGCAAGTTCTAACAAGGATAAACTATTCTGATCTTTCTCATTATTTTTAGCCACTTGTACTACTCATGCTATATTTTAGGCACGTGTTGAAGCTCGTATTTTTTTTAATTTCTTTGTTAGCTAAGCACATTAAAGCCATACTAGGCTCTAGACAAATATATTACAACAGCTATGACTGCAATCATTTAAGGGAAAAAACAGTGATTTTAAGGATATTTTGCTTTTCCAAAAAGCAGCAAACCTAACAGTTTCCATGGTGAAGACTATTTGCCACCTCAATGCCTTCCTCCATTTTTAACATCTCCTACATTCATTGAAACTTACTCTGTCTTGACTAAAACTTTTTAGCTATGGAGGCGAACAGGATAAATATGGCTTAGATGTATATATAGTGTGTATATATATGTATATATAGTACACATATATTAGTCAATGAAGATATATGGTATTTAAAACACCTGGGACATCAACAGTCGAGACTGTATGCAATACATATCCACAGGACTATATCCTTACAGTCATATCTTTATCACAAGATTGCCCTCTGCATAGTTTTGATGAAAGGAATTAAAGAGTGTTTATTGTCACTCTACTCATTGGGGTACAGTACAGAATACCACATATACCTAACTTTCTCACTTCCAAAAGAAATCAAAGCAATTAGAAGTATTTTTAAAACACAATCTTCTCTAGGCTACAGTACCAAGAAAGAAATTAGTCTCTGCTCAATCTTGAGTGGCCTTTTCATACTTTCTTTTTTGAGTTTGGTTTGTTTGTTGGAGTTTTTTTTATTTTCAATCAGATCTGCTGTCATAAGTAAGATCTGAGAAAATTTCTAAAACAATGTTAAATCATTGGTAGAGATACAGTGTATACATGATCTATATTAACATACAGTAAGAAAAACAGTGCCAATTACAAGCTGTGCAGATGTAACAAAAAAGCAGTTGTTGTCTTCCTTGTTTCTTCTCCATATGGTCACAAGAAAGAAGAAAACACTAAGACAGCTGATGCACTTTTTCAGCTTGCCAGGTATGTCTCCCACCCTTTGCTGCCTCATCATACATACCCTCTTCCTCCTGATTTGCACATAATTTCCTGTTTAGATTTCCAGCACTACACTCCCTGCACGTGAATTTTCTGAATAGCAATGTGTGAAACAACTGACAACAGTTTGCACTTCTCACCAAGAAATGCTTAAGAGTTTGTGAAATAAGAGCTCAAGCAATTTTGACCTTAGCTAGCTAGCTTGGCTTGGACATGCCCTCAGTTTCTGAACTCCCACCAAAATCCCATACAGAACTTGCTTCTAACTGTGAGAAAAAAATCCATGCTGGAATAAAACCATAACCATGAAGCTAGACCTGTGTTGGTTTGAGCAAAGTTGGCATGAGTTGCATAAGGTCATGAGGTGAGAGGGAAAAGTCAAGTACGTGATTAACTGCAAGTAGATCTGCTTCCCTCTGTGTTAACCTAGACTGGATGCACACTGACTCAGCTTGTATTTCACCTTCTTCAGAGGCAACATTTATGGTCTAAAACCAGCTCCAAGCTACTGGCTGTCACATCAAACCAAATCTAAACAAAAAGCTTCCTGTTCAGGGCCTTGAGACTATTTGGTGGATTAACACACAAAAGTCAGTCATCACTACCACTCACAGATGCAAGCACGCCCAAGGAAACAGATTCCGTACACAGAAGCAATCCCATAGCCCAGTCCCCAGTTGTAGCCTACCGTGCCTTTATCCTGAAGGCACATCATCAGAGTGCAGACGTCACCCGTTGCTTGATGGTTCACCAGCACCATGGCTTCATCTTCTGATACCGCTTTAACATCATCACCCCATTCCACTACTATTAAAAAAACAAATAAAAAAGGTAAATTTTACAATGACCACATGGAAATTTTACTACCAACAAAACAAAAAACCCAAAGACCCCACACCCAGACATGTTACATGTCAATTTAAATTGGCACATAGCATAAGACAGGAATATTAGCAAGACCATTTTTCCAAGCAGAGGGTATCCAGCTTAATTTTAAATTGCATGCACAGAATAAGAACAAAACAAAAAAACTCTACCAGATCATATGCACAGAGATTGATCTTTTTGTATCATTACACCATTCCATATTTAGGGTCTCAAAATTACATAAGCTTTTGACCCAGCTTTCAAATTCAACTGTCTCGCCTCACCAGATTAAAAAAAGAAACAAACGTCAAAAATGGTTTTTTGTTATTTTTTTTAAACTTGACAAGTTTGTTCCATTTCTACACTTATTAAACTGCTCTGGTAAAAGCAAAACAAAAAAATCTGTAGTTGGATCATTATGTTGAAAATGCTACATGAAACAAACTCAGTAGTTCAAATCTAAACAAGTCAGCTATAGGCAAGAAAACGGGTTCAGAAAATGCTGCTCAGATGACAGAAATTATTAGTCACTATTTGTAGACCAGATACTCCCGTGGCAAGAACGATGTCAGTAGCTCTTGATCGTCCAACATTTACACTGACTAGCAAAAATTTGCTGGGGCAAGCAAAAGGAGTTAAAATTGCTAGTTCCATTATCACAAACTAACTAAATAGAGAAAGAGAAGACTGCCTCCCACAGAAGAACACAGGATGGAAAACTAGAAAGAGTCTGTCGTAAACCAGAGACCAGAATATATCTAATGCTCTTATCGAGGCAAAGAGACAAGCGAGTAGAGTCCAGCCCTCTTCACTAAAAGGGATGGTTACTGCAATGCAGGGTAAAGGGAAAAGATGGGCAGGCAGAGGAGCTTTATGAACTTCAAAAGGAAAAGCAAGATGCATTGCCCATGCACGTAGGATATGGCTATTGTTCTCTGTTTGTTCAGTATCTTAAGTGGTTCTTACCAGCTATTATGTTCATTTCTGACATCAAAGGAAATACTTCACCTCCGCTACTGAATCTTTAGCACTGTTGTTAGCAAGTCTCCAGACAGTGAACAACTCTCTTCGCAGGACAGTTAATTACTACTGTCTGTCTTTTAAGCAGTGGTTTAACTGATGCAAAAGCAACAGGCTACACACTGAAGACAAGAAGCAATAATCCATGCATAGCTTCTCTGTCCTTGCAGAAATCCAATTAGCATCACACCTTTGAAAATCACCAGCTCTATTACTAACAGCTTCCAAGTTAGTGCTGATTTGAGACTTGAGCACAAAGTAAAAAAACCAGATTGCTGTATTGGGTCACAAGTAGACAGAAACAGACTAGAGATACAAAGGTGAGGAGGACTATTCATTCCACAATGTTCAAACTCCTTTCCCTTCCCTGAGCAAGCTAAACACAGATCCTTTCCTCTTTCTCTCGACACGAATTTCGAAGATCCCCTTTATCCTTCCTCCTCAATTACGAGCAAATTCCCTCCAATGTCCTCTCTAACTCCACAGAAGCTGGAAAACGCCTGGATGTGGCACTCATAGTTGTCCATGCACCTTCCTTATCAAGTATTTCACATATCTACCCATGGCAATACCCCACAAGGCAAGAAACTAATGTCAAACAAGAACTGTTTTAAACTTAAATGAAACAACCCTGTACTGATTTTGAAATTATTACTTCAGTCTTTATTAAGTAGCCAATATACAAAAGTCTTACTGAACCATGGCTTTCCAAAAGTAATAAAAACTAAGTGCTACATACATTAAGCATCTGCAAAATAAAGTTTCACACAAGTAGCTAAGTATTTCCAAATAAAATTATTTTATTTCTAGATCACTCAGAGAAAAAATTGATTACTATAGATAATTCCCTGGAACATACACATTTATACTACTAATCATTTCTACTGTAGAGCAGTTTAAAAAGAAACTATTATTAATCTTCAAAAACATTTCACAGATCTAATTTTCTGAAGGCTCAACATAAAGTTCATGACTGAAAAATGTAAGCCATGAGAAGTAGCACACAATTGAAAACAACTAAAGAGGAAAACTTGTGACGCTTAACTTGCTAAAAAAGGTAGATTTTTAGCACACTAGGTGAAGACTATTGTCTGACTTTGAAACTTTCAGATAGGCTCCACTCAAAGAAAAACAAGAAAAAAAGATTCTGCTGTTACCTAGAATTATTACCTACTCTTGTTAAACACAATAGAGGGTAAAAACACACCACCAGCTTACAATGCACTAACAAGTTTCAGCTGAGAAGTAGTAAAAAGGTGGGCTCTGTTATCCCACTCCAAATGCAAGATAAAAAAAAAAAGTTTGATTTAATTCTTTAATTGACTTTTTCAATTCATTTTATCTATTAACTGGCCAGGCTAATAGCTCAACTTCTGCAGCTCAGCTGACAGGTAGTAATTTATTAAATCAAAGTGATTCGGCTGGACATCCTCTAGTTTCTTTTTCCCCATTTCTCCTCAGGCAATCAGGCTGTCTCTTGTACTTAATAATGCTTTTTGGTCGATTGATTGACCTGATTATCAAGGAGAAAAGAATAAGTTTGTGCAAGTCCCTCACAGAGCACTTCTAGATCGGAAACAGAACAGCAAACCATAAAAGTGTCCACAAAAACCACTGCCGTTACCACAGTTTTTTAAAGAAGAAAGAAACCCTCAAACATCTAGAATTTTAACTTCACAGTGTCCCTTCAAACTCAGTGGGGGGAATAAATGCTTTTCTTGAATTTTCTCACCACACTGAAATTTTCAAAAAGAGCACCTTTTGCTTTAATAAATACTTGTCCTATTACAGTCCTCCACTGCAGCTGGAAACATTCACATCAAAACCTCAACTGCATGGCAGCAGAACCAGGAACGCTGCTTTGCTCCACTGTTACAAGACAAAAACCAGTTCAAAGAGAAATATTTGTCACCTGGGGGCCTGAAAATCAGTAAGCATTCCTCTATGGCTTCCTTCTGTTGCCAGGGCACATTTTACAAGGATATCAGTTCTGTGTCTACAGCCTCGCAATAGTTAGATTTCTGCAAATGCAGTTTAACATAGTGAAATAACATAAAGAAAGAGCACAGAATCAGTTTAATGTGGTAATTCAAAATCATTGTAAACACAGGACCAAGAAAATCTGGTAATCCTGATTAGTAACGACATCTCTTACCCACAAGACTGAGACAGAAGTGGCTTAGCTGTAAGAGATACTTCATTTGTGATTTAGTGTTGTAAGCAAAAGACTTCTCCACGAAAGGATGAAGACAAGTTTACTTGCAATTGCACATGCCGTAAGATAGAAAGACTTATCCTTCTCTCATAACAAGAAGTCAAAGATGTACACAAGTGTCTCAAACATCAAGAAAATGTTTCATACAACGAGCTGCAAACCAAGCTTTTATGGGCTAATCCTTGCAGAGCTTAAAGAACAAAACAAAAGCAATAGAAGAGTTTTTTCCACATTTTACTGAACTATTACACATCTAAATGTAGCTATTGAGGGTTCTCAGAACCCTTGGCTGCTTGTAATCGTGTCCTTAACATAACTGTGTGCATGTAAGCAATGCTATGAATAAATATTCAAGCACTTAAATTGCAGTATGTCATTAGGCTGGGGAAATAACTACTCAGCTAAGTAACAATTCAGTAGATTTATTTCACACTTTTGAATATACCTGGCAAGAATGGCAGTCTGGTATTATGCACAATTGTCTAGCAATTAATATGAACTACTTCACTTTGCATACTGCATTTTAAAACTTAAAAATGTTCTGAAGTTTCTGACCCTCTCTCCTTTGTTATAGTTAATAGTTTCACTACGGTATGTACCATAAGAATCGGCATAAATTTTATTGGCATCTTAACTACTTAAGTTCCAATAAATACCTGGGGTTGTTATTTCAAAATCTACTGAGTTTTAACTTACTATTTCTCCACCGAATTAGAAAGGAAAAAAACATAAGTCTCCTGCCAGAAATTTCAACAGCTGTTAGGAAATGGGCAGTGAAGGAACCAGATACAATTCTCCTACTAGCATCATCCAAATCTAAAAGCTACCTTATTGATCCCATAAACAAAAAACAAGAAAAGACTGATGCTTTATGGCAAAGTCAGGGAAACTCTTTTAAATGTTCTAACCACAATTATTAAAAACCTCAAACCCATAAAACAGCTGGATACATCACCTGGAAGTTATGATATCTGTAAATGTATAATTAATTTGGATATCCACTTTAGCTGACATTTAGATTTGAGACTACACACAATATTCACAACGTTCTCTAGAAATTTGAGACGTTAAGAACTTTTACTCCAGAACTTCCCACCCCTTAGTTTATTTTCCTTCTGATCACTTGTAATTGCTTGCATCCATGAGGCAAGACTTCAAGAACACCTGCTCCAAGAAGTTGCAGGTTGGTAACACTTAGAACTGAACAGTACCACCGTTTGTCAATCGCCTGGAAACCTTCAGTGACAAATAAACAGCATTATTAATGGACAGCCTTCTTTGCTTCCTCAAAAGCCACCCTGCTTTCTAAAAGAAGGAACATTATTATTAGATATACAGTAGTGACTGTAACTCAAGACAACCAGGTTTATATGTTTTAAACATTCCTCCTCATTATTCAAGCATTTGTGTCTGGCAAGTTGCAACCCTGCTTTACTGTTATTCACAAATGTCTCATCAAAGCACATTTCAGCTAGAGTAGCTATGATTTGTCAGTCATTTGTCTCTCCTTTATAGATGGGATTCTTTGATAGCTGGCATTAAGAAATCCCAGAAGTGATGCCAGAGGTTAAATATTACTTAGCATGCCTAGACCACATTATAAAAAAAATGGATAAAGATGTGCTAAAGGTGGTTTTCTCCCCTTAACACAAAGGTTAAATGCATTTGTCCCTGAGAATTTGTTGCCTACAGCAAAAAAAAAGTAAAACAGGCAATGGACTAAACAAATCGGCATAGAGTTAGTTTTTTACATTTATTTAGCACGTATTTTAGGGTTAGAAGGTATTTGAAAACACCTATATAAAATCAGACACATACTATTGGAAATAGAAAAATAGCTTTTCCTAGCCCACTCATTCCTTCCAAATTTCATGCCTTCATATACTGTCTTTAAGTACATACAAGGCATACAAGTGATCAATGAAAGTACAATCCAAAAAAGGGGGAAAGAATATACATACAACATCAAATCTCATTAAACGTTCTTATGCTATTAAAGAATGTATCCTTACTTAGGAAAGTATTGTCAATTTCAATGTTATACAATATACACACCTTAAGCTTGTAAAAATACAATTTCAAACTACATTTTGATACCAAAAAAGCATCTTTTACAGCTAACTTGATTCAGACTTTTATGATGATAATAAACTGACCTGCACTGACAAATTTTTCCTTTTATTTCCATCAAGAAAAATGCTTATCATAGAGAAGTCGGAGAAGCAGCAGCAGCAGCTGGGGAAGAGAACCCTACAAATAAAGGGAGATTGTTCCTACAGTACACATTAATAAACCAAGGCTGGGTTTGAGATGTCCCAGTCACCACCTTCATTTTTCTGTGAAAAAACATTTTGCACACCTGTACACTTCACTGTAGGAAACAACCCACATTTCTTTTTGCTTTTAGTTCCATTCTTCTTAGCTTCCACCCTCTCTTTCTACACTTTACACAAAGATCTGCTTTGTGGAGAAGACACTTTAGCAGTCACAATATTTATGCCCTAAGTCAACCCACACTTTTACTTCAACTAACTGACAGGAAGACATGTCAAAAACAGGTGACAATTACAACAGACATCCCCTGGCTCCTTCATCTTTTGAATCAGCCCAAGAACCACATTTTTCCTAAAGCACAACAGTTCCTATTGCAAACAGGCACTAGTGATGACTACTTTTGAAGACCGACTTAATTTTCCTGGAGTGCCTGTTCAATACCTTATGGGTATAGTTTGCTTCAGTTCTATAATTCAGTGGCACAAGAGATGATGCTTGTGGCTGAAGAGAGGGCTCTTTTTATTCCTATGTGACTGAGAATCAATAAAAGCAAAACCTTAGCTCATCTTCAGTGAAGCAAACTGCTTCCACTGACTTCAGTACAGGCAACAGCATTTCAAGAGCGTCACCTCTTCGCAATTATGCTAGGCAAGCAGTTTATATGATAACAAAACTTTAAAAGTTAACAAATTCTGTCAGAATACACAAGATATGCTCGTTGCAGATATTTAAGGAATGGTTCCAATATAACTTCAGTCTTACAAGAACATCTCTTTCACTGGACATACCATCCACATTTTGCTGGAGGTCTCCCAACAGCTATTTTACGCTGCTCCCACCACACTGCTTGAATTGTAGAGGCACCAAAGTCCCAGAGCTCACAGTTCTGATCAATCAAACTGGAACCCCAGTTGTGTATGGTGCTTACCGCTTGCAAGCAGCAGTACAAGAGACACAGTGTTCGTAGCCACACCGGCAAATGTGGACTGTGAAAGGTGAAGATTGCAATAGATGTCAGCTTTCATGCCTATACTGGTAATAAACTATAGCAGCCAATAAGCAACTCCACTGTCTGTTTTGCTGCTTCTATTATTAGAAAAACAACTGCAAGACTGAAGAATGGTCTGGAGTGCTGAAATCCTTTTCAAGCACTTCGAGCTCATGAGTCAGACAACTCACAGAAGGAGCAAGCTGTACGGCACACTCCTCCCTGATGACAGATAAAATACATTAAGCATTCACTACCCAGAGGAACATCAATGCATTCATGATTCGTACCATCCTAAAAACGCTAATACCTTACATACTGCAGATGCTCTATGTCCAGAAAAAAAAAAATCAGTTAAGTTTGAAGCCTAGAAGAAGCATCAAAACAATGGGGCAGTCTCACAATATTTTTCTCACCATGAAAGAATACTATTTTACATTTTTAACACACTGAGGAAATTAAACATCAGAACAAGTAAAGGTTATTAAGGAATACTGAAAATCAAATAGTCTGGCTTGAAAGTTAAAAACCATCCTAAGCAGCTTCAAAGTATACACAAAAAATGACCTAGTTAGAAGCAGACAGTCAACAAGGGCCTAAAAAGACAAAGGAATCTGAATCAACAGTAAATATACTTCAGATTAACTGCTATCACTTCAGTCCATATTCAGTATCATTTTGGTCAGTCCTAGTCACATTGTGGAAACACACACTGTCAATCTATGTTCAAAAATGTGTATTTCCAATATCATCAAATAACGACATGAAGTTTACAGGACTGTCACTAAGATGTCCATAAACCAAAAAGAGGTATATAACCTAAAGATGAACTTTTGCCTTTTGCTGGTTAAAAGCTTCTGAACACTCTGGGGATGACCGAAAAGCTGTAACACCGTAAGTGCCAGAAGCAAAGAAACATTTCCACAAAACAAGCATCGAAGAGACTCTGAATAAAAGAATCTCAGCTACACTGTCATACAGGGCAAAGACAAGACTTGCAGCTTGCTAAGACTGTGCAATTTTATGTGGCAAGTAACCTGCTTTGACAATCACTGGGCCACAAATTCGCTTGTTTGAAAAAATGTCCCCAGAAATTTTAGTCCACAGATGTTTTATTGCTCCCTAGACAGACACTATGGATTTGAAAATTTCAAGGAGAAGAACAAAGACAAAAGTTTTTATACCAGTATGCACTTTGTCATTCAACCTCACATCAGCGACAACGATGGAAAAACCGCAGTCAATGCAAACAGGTCCAGCACTTACATAGACTCTTTTTGTCAGACAAGGCTGTGGGTCCTACATTTTAGTCTCTTTCTCTACAAGGATGATTTTTACAAATGAGAAAGGATTCTCACCACTCAAGCACGTGACTTTATATACTACATCCACAGAACACTTCTCCATTTTTTTAAAATGCAAGGGTCCAACTCTTGCGATTTCACCCATAACAATGCTGTTTTAACAAGAAGGAAGTCCAAAATCAAGTTTGCATAATTTGATACCACAGTCTTAAAAGCCATATTCAGTGCACTGTATATTGAAACTACAGTATGGTTACAACACGAAATACATCCTAAGCTCAATGAAAGTTATAACTGTAAGATGGTTTTATTAAAAACAGACAGGCTTTTCTAGAATTAAAAAGAAAAGTTATTTTGAAAACAGAGGCATTTCAGAATACACCACCATTACAACAATTCAAGCATGTTTCTCTTTGTAAAAGGTTAAGTACCACAGAAGTGCAGTGAAAAGAGGAAAGACTGTTTCTTTTCTCTGATCAAAAAACACATCAGTGCAGCTGGGTAACTAAAAAATGCTACAAATACAGAGTTTGCTATTATTGTTACTCTTATCAGCCTTTCAAGCAAAAAACAGTTGGCTGCAACTCTGTATGTTTAGTAACCTGAACTCAGCATGTTACTACAGTACTTTACCCATACTCATCTGACCCATCACTACTGCTGAGCAACTAACCAAGCAGCACCAGAGCTGTCAAACAGGGTCTGACACATCAAATACTGACAGGCAGGAACAATTCAATGAAAGAGCCATGGTTTTGCCCCCCCCCCCCCCCCCCCTTTAAAAACTGCAGGTATCTTCACAAAAATTCCCATCTGGAGCTGGAGCAGTGATTTCTTCCCAGGTTCAAGTCAGAAGGAGTTAGAGGCAGGCCTCCCTTCTGTAATATCTGAAAAGAATGAGAAATAAAACAGGAGGGAAGGGGAAAAGTCCTTTAGCA
This sequence comes from Opisthocomus hoazin, assembly GCF_030867145.1. Classification (NCBI taxonomy): domain Eukaryota; kingdom Metazoa; phylum Chordata; class Aves; order Opisthocomiformes; family Opisthocomidae; genus Opisthocomus; species Opisthocomus hoazin. Next base: position 26,891,738 of record NC_134415.1, read on the forward strand.
CAAAAAAGGTATAAGGTAGTCTGAAATTCAGTAATGTCAACATTGTGATTTGAGCTTTAAGAAGGGAAGTTGCAGGAGAAAACCTCACCACCTCCAGCAGCGCAAACTCCAGCTGAAGGCCAGTTGCCAGGGCTGCACACCAGGGTCGATACAGGAACCCGTACTGTTTAACATCCTCATTAGCAGCCTGAACGCTAGGAGAGAGTGCACGCTCCACAAGTTTGCAGCAAGTCTGCAGACAACGCAGAACCAGGAGGAGTGGTGGACAAGTCAGATGGCTGTGCTGCCATTCAGAGGGAGGAGAAACAGGCTGGAGAAATGAGCCAACAGGAAACTCGGGGAGTTCAACAAGCGGAAGCGCTGCGTCCCACACCTGGGCAGATGCTCTGCAAGAAAGGCCCCGCGGTCCTGGAGGACAAGCTGACCACGAGCCAGAAATGCAGCCTCATGGCAGGGTAAACAGTATCTTGGGCTGCATTAGGAAAAGCATTGCCAGCAGGTGGAGAGAGGTGGCCCTTCCCCTCTGCTCAGCACTGGGGAGCCTGCAGCTGGAGTGATGGGTCCAGTTCTGGGCTTCCAGTACAAGGTAAGACGCAGACTTACTGGAGTGACTCCAACAAAGGGCCAGTAAGATAATTAAGGGACTGGAGCATCTTCCATACTAGGGGAAACTGAGGGCGCTAGGACTGTTCAGCCTGGAGAAGAAAAGGCTCCGGAGAGGGAATCTTGCCCATATGCAAGTACCTGATGAAGATGCGGTGAGAGGAGTAAAGAAGATTTAGTCAGACTCTTCCCTGTGGTATCCAATGGCAGGTTTGGGAAGCAACGGGCACAAATTGACATACAGGAAATCCCACTTCAACGCAAGTTAAATAAAAAAAGAAAAAAATCCACTTTTTTCCTGTAAGAGTGGTCAAACACTGGCACAGGTTGCATAACAAGGTCGTGGAGTGTCTATCCCCATTCTGTTCAAAACCCAACTGGACGTGGACCTGGGCAAGCTGCTCTAGCTATCCTTGCTTTGAGCTGGGCATTCAACTAGATTATTCTCAGAGGTCCCTTCCAACCTAAACAATTCTGTGCTTCTGTGATCTATAGCCTGACACCAGCATGAAAAATCTAGTGCTAACAAAATTCTTTCTTAGAGGATACTTTCAACTACAACAATTTCATCCTGCGGCATGAAAAGAAGCAGCCTTTATAGTCACAAAGCACATGTTGTAAATACAAACTGGCAAGGTTTTTCTATTTTACTGCTGCAGAACTGCAGCAAAGACACAAATTCGAAGCATAGTTCAAGCCTTAATCATGGAAGAAGCAGAATGATTTGACCTGCAATCATGAGACCCAGGCAAAAAGGTGGGACCAGTGACCAACACCACAAACTTGAGGCAAAGATGCATTTTAGCCAGAATGAGCCATTATGTTCACTGCTATAGTCTTGAGATCTTCATCCAGAGATCTTCAGATCTTCATCTTTAGCTATATTACAAGATTTTACAGCATATTAAACTACTCTATTGAGACTGTTTTGTCTGCATGTCAAACATGAAGTATGCAAGCAGCTACATTCAAATTGAGATGCTTTTAGTTACTCAAACACCAAGACATTCAAATTACTACTCAACACTCAGATATAGGTACTGATACCTACTTAAACGTAAAACTTAAAGATTAGTGTAGTAACAAGTAAACAAAAGGAAAAGAAAAAAAGCATGTGAAGTGGGAAGGCCTCAATTATTTCCTCTACTTTCTTTATCTAAGATATTTTTCCTGTTTTGGGCAAATCGCTCTAATACTTGAGAAGCAAAAGAGAGCCACTGCAACATCACATGAGCATCTGTCCTGGTAAAAAACAAAAACAAAGAAACAAAGAAAGAAAGAAGGGGCAAGACAGTACAATCAGAGCCATCAGAAGTAGATGGGATGATGGGGCAGCAAGCACCAGTTCTACCAGAATGAATCCTTACGGAACTTCAGTCTCCTATGCTGGAAGACCTGCCAGGCAAGTCCCTGTTGGCCCAACATGCAAAGCATAAACAGCACGAGTCACCCAACTTGCTTTCTAAATTGCTATGAATTTATTTTTAAAACAAACAAGCAAACTTGTTAGATGTGTTGTGGACTTTAGACCATGGCAAACAGAGTTTTGTTCTTTTAAAGAGTGTTAGAACATGCTAAAAACATGCAACCTCTCACTCTTCTCCTTTTCCCTGTAAGCTTAAGTACAAGAGAGAAAGATAAACGCCCTTGTTATAAAAATTTTGTAGCTATGTGCCACAGATGCTACAGAACAGCTATTTAGGCAGGGACAGGGTGACAGCTGTTTGATTTTTAGTGGGTTTTGGATTTGTTTGGGGAAAGCAAATTAAATAAAATATTTTCTTCTTAAGAGAGCACTCTGAAAGCACACCCTCTGTCACAGCTAAATTACTGCATCATAACAATAACCTGACCTGTCTTTGCAGAGTCAACTGTCTAGCAGCAGAATCTACCCAGGGGCAATATCGCAAACTACAATACTATTACTACAGTTTTCGTCTGAGTCACTGGCAATGGTATGCGTCACTAATTTGATCCTGTTGCTTATCCTTCCAGATGCGAAATACCCTGTGATGCTGAAGAGCCACTCATAAGGTACTTCACCTTCCTCAACTGTTAAGGTGGCTCAAAAAGTACAGCTACCATATCATACAGCCTTAAACAACTAACAGATACAGGACAAAAGCAGATCTTACCACTCAGGTTTCAGGGGAGACAATGCCTAGAGAATACACCCAGGTTCATGGCCCTAAGTAAAGCGATACTTTTCAGGTTGTGTCATCAAGACCAAAAACAGTACATCCAAACCAACTGTGTGAAAAATCCCATTAGGGTAATGGTCTATGCAGAACAAATGACTTCTGAAGTAGCAGTCCTGTTTCCCCTAGGGAGAGGACTATCTCTGTCAAAGCAGAGGGAATGGTTGAAACCTGCTTTGCAGCCTTCTGCTTTTAACTCCAAGGATCTTCATCGAAACAGAAACAGAAGAAATGCAAGATGCAAACTAGTTGGTCTGGTGCAAGCGGGCTGAAACAGACTAATAATCACCAAGCCATCGTACAGGACCACAGCACTCCCACAGGCTCCATTCAACTGTTCAGCCACTTACCCAGAGCTGTGCACTGAAACACCACAGGACTTCCTAGTAGGAGTCAAAGTTTCTTTTCTATACAACAGAAGTAGAGTCTGCACTGTGTAGTCCAGAAAAATATGAATACTGGTGAAACTGGACAAATACTCCACTGGAACCAAACGCACCCGCAAGACAGAAGTAAGCCTTCAGGTGAGTATTGGAGAAAACCTGTAATTCTGTTTCAAGAAGAAAAAAAGACACAAGTAGAGTCTGATTGCTATAAAAAAAAAAAAAGATACGAACCACCTATTATCATAAATAGGTAGGTGTAACCCACAGTAGATTTTTTTGGTTTTGCTTTTTAAGTGGACATATTTGAGTCCTTACTGGTTCTGGACAGCGATACAAAAGAGTTTAAGGAACTAGTTACAAAAAGTTTAGTTATATTCTGTGATAACTGCCCAAAATTAACTCCTGATAATGACTGCACAAAATATTCACTGTTATTTAAGAGGGAGCAAGCTCTGTTACAATGAAGTTCTGCAAAAATCGCTGTCTCTTTAAAAAAAAAAAAAAAAGAAAGCTGTTTGGAAAGCCACAGATCTAGCTATGCAGAAGATACTGCTCCTACTTGGTCTGGATTTCCAAGTCAGGCCAGTTGAAAATAAGGCTTTAAAGAGCAAGTAACTGGTGGCATATAGCAATGAACCTACTCAGGAAGAGATGGCCATTTCCTCTCCTTTTAAGACTTGTACATTGCAAGCTTCCTGTATATTTTCAAGGAAACCAAAGCATCTAGAAGCTTTTCAGATGTTTTTCCAAAAAAAACACAGCTGCAGAAACAACATGACATACTCAGCAGTCTTACAACAAATATCCCAAGGCCATGGAATATCAAGTCTTTCTGGGGACAGTGGAAGAACTCAATAGAATTTAGTTATTACCTACTACACAAGGGACTGGAGAGGTTAACTAGCAATGAAAAGACATGAGTTGGAAGTCTCATTTCCATTTTTAACTGCAAGTTCTAAGTTACTGTACATCTTGGGACCATAACCTTTTCACAGCACTTTACAAGAGGCTCTTTCAGGTAAAAGACATGCAGAATGCAGAAAATCAGACTGCACAGAGGGAGACCAATTTCCCATAGGAAACTGATAAAGCACATTATTCTAGTGCACTTACACCACAGCTGGAGAGGTAACTAATTCAGGGTTTTCTGGTGCCTATGAAATTCTCTGAAATGCCTTGAGGTTTATCAAATACAGAAACCAGAAAGCTGTAATAGGGCCAGAAGTCAGCAAACATTGCTTTTTCTTTAAATAAGATGTGAAACTTGCCTGAATCTCGCAGTGAGAGTTTGCATTTATCTCTCTCTACATATCAAGCCTAATTAAATAGCATGGTGAAAAGGCTTAATGAGCTCCCGCGCGTTCAACTACTTAGCTCTAGAAATGTACCACCAGGACTGGGAGCAAGCAAGGGTTACAACCAGAATGCTGCATATCAAGAAAAGCTGCCAGAGTTACTACAGGTAAGAACTAAGACTGTGATTTTCCGAAGATGTGCTAGGTTAAAAAAAACCAACATAATTACACTACTGAGCAAGGAAAACATTTTCCCAGTGTTCAAATCCAACTGGGCTCAGAAGAACATGATTTTGCACAAATCCTTTAAATAAATCATATTGATTCAAAAAAAATACCAGATTTTGATCAATTTTTCCTCCTAATGGAAGCAAACTGCATGACTTTAATCATTGGCTGAAGGTTCAAGTCAAGAAAACCAACAATACTATTACTGGAAAACAAGATTCTGAATGTGGTAAGACCACCCCTATATCCCAGCTCTGGTCATTACCTTCTGCTTACCTAAATCAACTTCAGTTACCTTGCAGTTACCTCTTCATATTCTTCAGGTCTTGCCTAAGTTATTACAAAATGCTGTTGATGCTGTCTTGTTACACAGCTGACGTCTTTCAGCCCAGCTCATGATGCAGTACAAATACTCACCACATAAAAGTAGTGCTGGATGTATTAGGAAAACTCTTTACTTTCAGATTATCTCTGTTAAACGGCCTACACTGGAAAGGCAAAAGGCCATTCTGTGCATTTATTTACCGAATCCCTACAGTGACCTCAGAACTGAAGACCTTCTCTCCACTTGAAGGACATCGATCACTGAAACCTCTTCAACTCAGTGAACTCTGGACACTAAAACCAGAGCTACTGAGTGCCTGAATGATCATAAAAACAGAAATACATATTCAAACAGTGTATTCTGAGATTGCAGAAGTAGCATGATGTAAAAATCAATATTCTCAAGCAATAAAACTGGCTACTAATCAAACAGCTGCTCTCCTCCCCCCATACACCTCCGCACTATCCTCCAGTTCCAGTGGGCTAGTGTTGCCATATATCACAAAATAGAACCAAGCCATTGGACATTGAAGTTGCAGTGTGGAGAGGAAAACATAATAATGAAAGGCATGCAAACAATCAAAAAATAACTAAATACAGATGCAAGGAAGCAGAATGACAAACCTTTTAAAAGGTGCCTTAAATGTTTGCACATTAGGTTTCAAGCACTTTACTAAACTTCTCACCCACACTACAAACAACAGTCTTTACAACAAAGAGATTATAACTTGAACAAGAACTCTAAACACACTCCCCCTTGGACTTCTTAGATACTATGTTATTTTTTTGCAAATAATGGATTTTACAAAAGCCAGGGGGCAAATGATGTTCAGTTACCACAAATTTAATCAAAATAATTTAATCATAAACCAGTAAGAAGCTAATGATGCAAATTAACGTAACAGCAAATTCCTATATTCAGTTTTATATTTCTGTTTGAAGTCCCACTATTAAAACAAGAGGCCATAGTAAGTTTGAAAACTGTACAACTAATAATAACTGTAGCCAGGAACTTAAGCTAGTACTTTTGCTGGTATGACACAGTAAACAATTCAAGCCAACAAAGCATCTTACCATATTTAAATTTACCCCAGGTTATCCTATACCAATTCAGTGACTCTTTAGAACTCAGTGTGTGCCCACGTTTCAGGGTGCCCATAAGCAGAAGTCCATTATCACAAAATCAGAAGCAACACCTTTATGGCAGTGTCAGACTGTCACAAATTAAGTAACTGGCAGAATAAAACAGCTTCTCTCGTTACATTATTCTAGCTGACATACCTCAAAGCAGCACCAGAAAGTTTACTGTTCCTAATTTTAAAAAAGTTTAGCTCTCTGGCACCTGCTACTATTACAAAACAAATAATCCTCTTACACCTGCTGACAACTGCAAAAAATACCTTGGATTTGTGGCTGACAGTCTTACTGGGAGTTTCTGTAGTACTTTCTACTGACATAAAATGGTCGGACTCGATACAAACAGATTTATTCAAACACTCTGAATGGCCGGCTCCAATACCTACCCTTCGTCCTCAGCACACAGACTAATATTCAATGGACCTTTCGGTGAAATACCCAGGTCCTAATTTTGAAATATGTTTCTGCAATGACATAAGTAGTATAAGGTAATTAAGGCTTCTCTTCCCTCCCTTCTTACTCCTCAAATTAAAAAGAATTCCGCATCTCAGTTCAAAAAGTTTTTCTATACATTGGGCAAAAAATGGTAAAAATGACAGCAGGCAAACGCTAGGGGAACAAAAAAAGAAAAAGAAGAGACTTCAGCGTACATCAATTAAAAACGGTACTTCACTGCAGAGCAGCTTCTCTGGAGAGCATCTGCAAAGGCGTTGAACAACACAGTTGTGAAAGGGACTGTGGAAACGGACTTCTCCATTTCAAATGCAGCAAGTGTGCCACAAATGCAAGAAGATACTATGAATCTCAGAATTCCACTTTACAATTAAGTGATTAATGCGAATACTCGTAAGTCTGCAGGTAGGCACTGCAAGGACTCCACATGCATCACGATGTGTGGCTGCAAGTGCCTTGGCTTACTCATGAAGCACTTGCCAGAAGTGTTACAAATTACTTTTTCCTCAGACAAAATCAAAACTAGGCAAAAATAAATGTATTCAGACTATAGAAGTCTAGCACTCCCACAGAGTAAGCTTTGGTCAACACAAACATCGAATTCTACCTATCCAGCTAAATGCTCTGTACTTTGCCCAAAGAAACCCTGCCTCAAAGCAAACCCAGTGAGTGAGCAGACACTCAGATTTACCACAGTGGTTTTGCAAAGTATCAGGAAAGGGTGGTAATGGGACCGGAATAGGAAGGAGCAGGCCACCTGCCATGGTTCTTTCTTCACCACAGCAGCCACCTAAACAACCCTTAGCCCTCCTACATGACACATGGTGACACCACTCATGGTGACGTGAACTCGTCTCTGCATTTTAGCTTTTAAGTTTAGTAGGCTGTTAAAACATTCCCAAAGAATGTAGGCAATAAAGGGCAGAGGGGGGAAAGGCAAACTTCAGTATTTTCTCCCTCTGAAATAAATGAGGGACAAAAGGGGTTCTCCAGCCTGTAAATATCTTGTCAAACTCCAGAAGCCCAAGGTAGGCATCAAACAATCTTTAAAACACATCCAAGACAATAGAATTACCTGAGCAAAGGCTGTGCTGTTGTCACCATTCCCTTCCTACATTACTAGGTTAGAAGACCAAAGTATTAGGTTTGATGATACAGATAGAGTAAGTCATAAATACAAAAAAAAATATTCACATTTGTTTTCATGTAATCCACTACATGCAAGAGGCTTAACAGACATTTATACTAATCGTACCTTCATCTGAAAGCATTTTTACAAATGTAAACTGAACTTCATTGGTCCTTCATGTTGTATTAGTGTATAGACAGGCTACAGTTACATTTATTTCCAAGTAAAGCTGTTGCTAGGAGAAACAATAACTGAATTTTATGAAAGAGTCAAGCACAGAAAATAAAAATGGATATGAAAGAAGAATGCATTTGGAAAGGAAATTGGCAGTTACCAGAGCTGGAGTTTTGCCAGGCCATCTACATATATTTACGCATATCAAAACAGACTAGGTTTGGGTACAATACTCAAGAGGCCACCTTTCTAACATAATGCCTTCAACTGTGCTACATGGTGGTACAGTACCCTTCTTGACAGACTCTCATGCCACTTACCACCCACACCGTTGCTCTCCCCCAGGTCTCCCCAAATACACTCAAATACACCTCGAGCCTCATGTTTCTACATGTCCCTGGGTCAGACTCACAACTGATTCTCTCTTTGGCTCTGCCCTGTCTACAGTAATCTAAGCGTCCCTGTTCTTTCTTGAGAGTTTCAGTCAGGTTGATTTCCTTCCAGTCCTCCTTTTAAGAGGCAACGCCAACTCCTGTTTCATGTACAGAGTAGAAAGTCTTAAAAACACAGTACTTTAAATTCTTTTACCACCTTATCCTTTTTCCTAATGTCAAGACTAAACAGTTATCTGCATATGCCTTTTGGATCTAAAAGGCTATGATAAGCAATGTGGACTAAGCATCATCAAAGGAAAGTGTTATGGGTTTGCATGGCAAGATTTTGGTAGCCGGGGGGCTAAAGGGGTGGCTTCTGTGGGAAGCTGCGAGAAGCTTCACCCATGTCTGACAAAACCAGCGCCAGCCAGCTCTAAGACGGACCTGCTGCTGGCCAAGGCCAAGCCAGTCAGCAACGGTGGTAGCGCCTCTGTGATAACATAGTTAAGAAGGGGAAGAAAAAAAAAAACTGCGGCGAAACGGCAGTGAAGAGAGAGGAGTGAGACGATGTGAGAGAAAGCACTCTGCACACACCAAGGTCAGTGAAGAAGGAGGGGGAGGAGGTGCCGGAGCAGAGGGTCGTCCCTTGCAGCTTGTGATGAAGACCATGGCGAGGCACACTGTCCCCCTGCAGTCCATGGAGGTCCACGGTGGAGTAGATATCCACCCGTAGCCTGTGGAAGGGATCCCACACCGGAGCAGGTGGATGCTTGAAGGAGGCTGTTACCCTGTGGGGAGCCCATGCTGGAGCAGGCTCCTGCCAGGAATCTGCGGACCCGTGGAGAGGAGCCCAAGCCGGAGCAGGTTTGCTGGCAGAGCTTGTGACCCCGTGGGGACCCACACTAGAGCAGCCTGTTCCTGGAGGACTGCACCCCGTGGGAAGGACCCACGCTGGGGCAGTCTGTGAAGAGCTGCAGCCCGTGGGAAGGACTCACATTGGAGAAGTTTGTGGAGAGCTGTCTCCCATGAGAGGGTCCTCACACTGGAGCAGGGGAAGAGTGTGAGGAGTCCTCCCCCTGAGGGACAAGGAGCAGCAGAGACAACGTGTGATGAACTGACTGTAACCCCCATTCCCCATCCCCCTGCGCCACTCGGGGGGAGAAGGGAGAGAAATGGGACTGAAGCTGAGCCTGGGAAGAAGGGAGGGGTGGGGGGAAGGTGTTTTAAGATCTGGGTTTATTTCTCACTATCCCACTCTGATTTGATTAGTGATAAATTACACTCTCTTTTCTCCCCAAGTTCAGCCTGTTTTGTCTGTGATGGTAATTGGTGAGTGCTCTCTCCCTGTCCTTGTCTTGATCCTCGAGCCTTTCATCATATTTCCTCTCTCCTGTCCAGTTGAGGAGGGGGAGAGTGATAGAGCAGTTTTGGTGGGCATGTGGCATTTATCCAGGCCACACAAAAACAGAAAGGCAGCAGCTTCATTGTCTGCCACTGCCAAATTAACACATTGTTCTAGAAGCAGAAGAAGTAACAAAGCCTGGTTTCCCCAAAACTTGGTGTCTAACCTCCTTCTCCTCAGTGGGCTGGACAAGATATGCCAGCACTGTGGCAAACCCAAAGCGATTGATGCATTGGTTGGACGTGCAGGAAACGTCAAACAAGATACATGACAGCCAAGTCTGCCTGAGCTACCCGTAGCCAAGGCGCTAATCTGGGTCCCTCTCTCCTACACTCAGCTGCCAACTTTCACAAAACTCAAAAGAACACCATTACGTCTGAAATCTGAACCATCTGGTCAGTTGCAGACAAATTTGCAAGAAGGCAAATCAGAAGTATGGGAGGGGTGAGAGGAAGAATAACTTAAACAAATAGCTTAATCCCAGCAGGAAACTACACTTAAAACACTGTCACATTAATCTGCAAAAATAATAAAATACTCATGTCACCAAATTACATTAAAATGGTGTTGAATGGCCCACCCTAAACACCACGCTCAAACGTAACTGATGCTTAAATTAACCAAAAATACGTATTCTTAATATTAATAGGGTTTTTCTCCCCAGTTCTGGCAGAGACAACACAGACTTTCACAGAAACTGAACATGCTTGTAACTTTGGGATGCTAGAAAACAAGTGAAACTAAATATAAAAACTTCACACAAAATCCTCCTTTCTGCCACCAAAAAAACCACACCCACAAGCACTCACGACATTGTCCTAATGATTCAACTTTTCAGAACCCATGTCCTCCCAAACAGCAGGAGCGCTGGCCCTCGCTCTTAGAACATCCATTTCTATTTTTAGTTCTACACAAGCAAGAAGCAGTAATAAAGTTATTAAATCTTTCCTCTCCCCCTTTACTTAAATTACAAAACTGAGGTGAATATCTAAGTTTAAACTATCAGACTCCTTAAATACAGACAATTCCTTACTTTTTAGAACTATAACATTTAAACAAGCAGTTTTCAGATTATATTGTATGACTGCAAAGAAGTAGCACTACTGACACTATCCTGCAGAGTAAATATTTGTGAAAAGACACAATGAAAGTATGCAAGAAAAAAAACACACACACACAACCCCTAGGCACTGCTGTCTTACTATATCTTAAAGACTTTACTTTTCTACCTTCTAATAACACTAAAAGTCTCCTTCTTCTTAACACAGAGGCAGGGAGTTGCCTGTCTTCTACTCTATTCTGCCCAGGAAACAGAATCACTGAGTTGGCCAATTCAGCTCCAGTTCAAGTTCAGCTGTGAATGAAATTGTTCTGATTTTGGCTTGCACTAATGAAGCTGTGGACCCTCCTAGAGCCCCTTCTTTATTCTTCAATAGCTTTAAAACAACTGAGACAAAAACAGCAAAGTGAAGCTGAATCACCAGTATTTTTAATAATATTCTCCATCTTGTTCTTTACATATTTTCTAACAGAATGTATAGTTGTGCACTGAGACAAAACTTTCCCTAAGCTCTCCACCTTGATACTAATCTCTTTCCTAAACTGCTACTTTACTTAAATGTTTATTACTTTGGACTGTTCAACTCTGAACAACTTCTGCATTTTGTTGGCTATTCATACAGTTTAAGTCCTTTCAAAGTTCTTTACAATTGTCTCTATAGCTGACAAACAGTACGCATACAAAACTTCAGAGGAACCCCACTGCTAAGCTTTCAAAATGAACACTGGTCTTTTCCTTTATCAACCGGCTTTCATTTTATGATAACCCTTTGTCCTCACCCTACAATTAGTTTTCTTCTCTAAAAAACTTTGCAGAAGGCACTTTTCTTGTCTAAACAACACTAATCGGTTAACAAAAATAGTAAGAAAAGGTGAAGAAGTCTACTTCAGTGACATTCTGTTCACATACTAGAGCCCTATGCTGCACAGGGCTCCTCTCTTGAATTGGGGCCATAAGCCCTAAGTTCATCAAATACACTGAAGCTGGTACGGCAGCTGGTACCAACAGATGCAGTTCTGTGCTTCCTCTTTCCCTTTGTCATTTGTTCCCACCTTCTTTCACCACACCCACAAAATGAATCGAGTTAGGGTCTGTGTTTTGTAAGTCACCCAGCTAAAAAAAGGGGTTGGGTAGTTTTAGCGTGAATCAGGGCCGTGTTCCAGATAACCACACATCCGTTAAAATATTTGACCAGTAAAACTGAGGTAGTGGTGCTAGGATAAGTCTGAAAGGCTGGGACTGGCTTTCTTGAGTGGCACACTCTGCTTGAAAACTTGTGGGGGGAGATTTTGAAAAAGAAAAAAAAAAAGCCTCATATGCAGAATTCCTCACTTGTGTCACGGAACATTTTTAGGAATACAAACATGCTGTCCTTATTTATTTCAGAAACTGCATATACTAATGGCTGGACTATTATCTCAACTGTGGCGACTGCCACAGCAGTACAATTACATGCCTACGCAATCCCGCATTTGACGTGTCATCTTAAGCATTAGTTTATATTTCACTGTAATAAATGCGAGCAGATTACATATCTTGGAGCTGTATTTTGGCTCAGTTCACACTGGAAAGTTACACCACTAAGCTTATATTCCATAAAGGTTTTACTAACTACCCTGTCTAATTGAGGTTGCACAATTCTTCCATTTTTAAGATCCTGTTTTCAACAGCTTAAAACCTTGCCAAATTAACCTTTGGCAAGACTTCTCTGTCCCTCACACACACCCAACAGAGAAAGGGAAAGTGATACATTCTGTTCATCTCTGAGTTTCACTCTAAAAAAGTAATTTTCCAGAACAAAATGACAGAGAAAATAGGTTTTATCCACATTAAACATCCAATTTTTTCCTCCACTTTTCTTGAAAAGCTCTAAAATTTCTATGCTTTAGAACACTTACATTAAATGAGAATGAGAAATTGCATCTCTGACACAAAGGCATCATCTCTGACATGTTCCAATACAGATGTGATCACACTGTCAAAGTGGAAAAAAAATCCTCCTTCATACACTCTGCAAAGAATTTGCAGACAAAGAATTTAACTCCCTAAGATTTTGCTTCTCTAAATTAGAGCTGGACAAAAGCCTTCCTGTAATTATTTCAAATGGTTCCTAAAAGCCTACCATCAAGAAAAAGAACAAGAAAAGGCACAGAGAACAGACACATCTCTCAGGTATTCTTAGTCATATCCTTTCAGGCACTGAACAAGCAATGAAGGGAGAAGTAAGATGACTAGCATGAACAGATATGCTAAAAACAAAGGCCCAGTAGAACAAGGAGGGATGAAAACACATCCTAAAAATGTCAGACAGCTATGAGCAGGAATAGAATCCGGAATTCCCAGAACTTTGTCCTCTTTTGGCTGTTAGCACATAAGCTAATTCAGAAGCATCCCACAGCCATTCCTGGACTTAAAATTAAATAATCACACCCTTTTGTATCTGTATTCCTCATAATTTAATCTTTACTATCCTTCAGCAGATGTGGCATGCTTGCAATAGTTTTTGTATTATCCACAGTAGGTGGCACAGGAGCAGAGACTAACCTATTCTAACAACAACAAACAAACAAAGGGACATAAATAGCAACAAACCACAAAAATATCACTAGCAAAAAACCAACAGCATGCACTTTTACTCTAAGTTTTGTGCCAGAAGGCAGTAGCTTTCTAAAAAGAAAGTTCAGAGAGCATTTCAATACCTAATCTTTTGGAATGATCCTTTATAGTTAAATGATACAGTAGGAAAATGAAAGATAAGCTTTACTGCTTTTGACACGTTATCAACACTAGATGAACTACAAAGAAGTATGGTAAAGCCTGTAACTCATGTTCCAAAAAGGCAGTGATGGGAAATTCCTGGCATGATTTCACATATTATTAATAGGACAAGGGTCACTGTGTAGCACTCTTTACAAACACAGACATCACTTGCACAAAGAAGCTGACAGTAAGTTCACTGCACTGCTTACCTCCTCTTACGCAGCAGCCCAATGAGCCTTTGCTCTGAGGCCACGGTAGAAACAGCTCCAATGTCCCCAACTCATTCAACTCTGACCTTTTCTTATCAAGACAGCTCACAAATTGCACACAAACTTCCTCTTACAAATAGCAAAATAAATTCAAATATCCCTGCTTGATCTCAGCATAACCTACACATAAATCATATACATCAGAGGAAGTGGCATTTAAACCAGGGATTACCTAGAAACTCAACACATACGCACAGCATAAACTAAAAGTTTCTCTTTAGTATGCTGCTACCCAAATCTACACAGTCACCTCAGGTATTTTTGCACATTCAAAGAAAACACAAAACAAGAACAATTTTGCTTCTCTATTTCACACACTGCACGACCTACAAAATATGTTCCCCGCTCCCCCCCCATACCCCACCCAGTTCACCAGAACAGTCCCAAATACAAAATACTGCAGGAACAGAGGAGGGTAGAAAACAATGGCAGGGTTAGATGCATGGTAGGTCTCCCAAAAGAAAACCTCCCGCCTTATTTGGGGAAAAAAATTTACTTTATCTCATCTGCTGTTCTCCAGCTTCTGCTGCACTTCCTGCCCGAGCAGAGGGGCCGACTTGTCATGAGAAGCAGTGCAGACAGCACACACGCTGTCTGCACCGAGGAAGTGTTGTCACAGCAACTCCACCTGTATCTTTTACAGTTCTGGAAGACAAAAATATTTGCACTCTTAGAAGATTAGAGGAGTTGAGGCTGTTAACAGATTAAATGGGAACAAAGAAAATTTTTAATTAGAGATAAAAAATGTATGACTGTTGAGAATATAGAGTGGTCACTACTTAATCATACATACAAATCAGCCAATAAATTTTAAATCACTTGAGGGGAGAAAAGGGGGAACACAACTAAAAATCCAGGCCTCAACTTTACTCTGCTTGGCTGAATAACCAAGGAGGAGGAAAGTGAAATTCTCCTCACCTGACAAAACTTGGCAATCCTTACAGACATGCCTTAAATGTCACCTTCCTGGCTGACATGCAATTCTAACAGGCGATACCATAGGATTAGTTCACTTTTTATGAAGCACTGCATCATTGTACCTGTAGGCATCCTCACACCACTAAGACTTTTTTGTGTGTGGTAACAGAGGTGTATTGCTCTTCATCAGCCTACAGCCCATCAACCTGTCCAACATTATTGCAAGACCACGTGTGTTGGCAAGAGGCCGAAACAGAAGATTTTGTCGAGTTGTCCTCTTCACCGCTGGACTATGAAACTCTCTGAGCGCACCACCTCTCAAGGAAGCTCCCTCCCAAGACGCACACGACCCTACTGACCACATGCAACACTTCTCCAGTGCTCGGACAGGAGGCAGGGCGCTGACGGTTGCTGCAGGCAGAGGACACTCACCCTCCACCAGCTCATCCCTGTCCCCAGCCAGAGGCACAGGCTGAGCACGCACCACCGCTCCCCACAGTGGGACCAAGCTGTGCCGAAGCACAAGATTAGCGTCATGAGTATCAGCACCGCATTGCTAACCAATTACTCTGCTGTCCTAGAGATCTCTAATTGCAATACCGCAACAACATTATCACAGGCTAATACTAACTTCTGCATTTAGACAGCAGGAGAAGACAACAGAACAGTTTGCCTAAGTATTTAAGTAAAGCAAGCTTTTGTCTAGCAGTCCTATTCTTAGTGACTTGCTTAGACACAGGGATATTAAAACTTAGTCTGCAATAGTTACTTGCCCAAAGAAGTTCAAACCTAGAAAATGGTTGCTTTAAAACTAGTTTTGTAGGTGAGCAGGGGGTCATCAGAAATTCATCCCTGCAAATAACACTCCATCTCCCTCCCATTACATCTACTGCACTACTTGGTGGTTTCTGGTTTACTTGTATATTAAATGACAAATTATAACATAGGAGGAAAAAGGTACTTGCCAACAAAAGATCAAGCACTCTTGAGTTTTCTTTTTTTAGAACGCATCTTCCAACAAATGCAGGAAAATATTCAGAAGTGTTATTCAAAGGTGCCTTTCAACTGACACCAACATGAAGGTTCCGAGTGTCCTAAC
The DNA here is from genome assembly GCF_030867145.1 of Opisthocomus hoazin. Lineage (NCBI taxonomy): Eukaryota > Metazoa > Chordata > Aves > Opisthocomiformes > Opisthocomidae > Opisthocomus > Opisthocomus hoazin. Next base: position 26,907,547 of record NC_134415.1, read on the forward strand.
TGAACAGCTCATAGAAGAGCAATACATTCATACAAAAAGCCTTAAAAAAAGAAAAAGGCTTAGAAAAATTATAAGAAGGGCATTCTGAAAGCATATAAAAATAAAATAACAGCTAGACTATCTAAATGTTCTTCATAAAAAGACATTCAGTTTTCCTTTTCGTAAGAAATACTACAGAGTTCAAGAGAACAACAAGATATTTATCATACTCTGTTCTTTAAAAATCAAAGACAACCAATTATACCCAAGTTCTCTCTCATACTTGCATCTTAAGAAGAAAAAGATTAGGGAAAGAAGAATGACCTTTACAATTTATCTTCCCGTTCCTTCCTTTATTTCGCTTGTCCAGTTATACACTATCTCTTTACATAACATCAAGTGCATCTGCAAACAGAAACACCTCTGTTTATCAAAAAGCACAGATTAGCGCTGCTGATATAGACACAGATCATGTCATTTCTGTGACAAATCCTCTAGAATCCTAGCACAAAAACTCAGGTTTATGCGGGGGTGGGGAGGTGAAGGGCAGACCTAGTTCATGAGTTTTCCTCAGCTCTTCAAGCTTTATTCAATAAAATATGCCAACAGTTATGCCACAGCAGCAAAGTCCAGAAGGAAAACCTAGCACTCGCCACATTTTCTTCATTTGGTATTGAGCTCTCTCCTACACGACACACAAACTTACGAGGGGGGGGGGGGGGGGGGGGAGAAGTCTGCCCTAAATCTACTTTGCAGGCTGAGTTTATGTCACTTCTCACCCAACAGATGACCCAGCTCAGAAGAGGAAAAAGCAAATAAGTTAAAAAACTGAAACACACTTTCAACATAACTGAAGCAGAACACTACCTCTAATTAAAAGACACGTAAACTTTTTTAGCTGGCTACCCTCTCAATCAAGAAGAAAAACAAAAAGAAAAATAACTCGCCAACTGCTCTGCTACTCAAAGGAAAAGAAAAATCCTTAATCTTCTCAATGAACCCACACATACCTACTATCTTGTATTTACTTTTGCAAAGATGGAACATACTGAAGCCTATATTTGACTTAGTTTTTGGAATTGAAAACAGGAGAATTCTGGAGCAAAGTCTCTTTCAGATGCACCACTGCAAGTCTCAGACACCAACTCTAATAAAGTAGTATTTCAGTTCTGCATTAGTTATGTTGCACTCTATAAACGGGGGGACGTAGCGACAGTCTTTTATAAATCTGTCAGTCTGGAAACAGACACTTAAACTACTCTGTCTACGTATGCTGAAGCCAGAAAGATAGGCTTTCCAGGTTTGTTCTGCACATGGTGACGAGCACTGATGAGGGTAAAGAAAGAACAGACAAAGAAATAAGCTATTCTTGCTATTTTGTAGCTTTCAGTATAGAACACATAGATGTCTTCGTATCAAATAAAATATATTTAAGCTGAGACTTCATACAAATGTTTGCTTAAAATACTCCCCAAAACAAAAGCCATGCTTTAGAGTGAATAGTGAAAAGAAGGGCCTCCTTACCCTCACACCATCCCAGAAAACACGTCTGTGTAGCTGTTTGTAAGCGATACTTCAAACAAACACACTATGACATTTCAAGACTGTAAAACAAACCATTTCAAACTGTCAAGATACATCAGCACACCAATCAATAGATGCTCCAGGAAGACTCTAGGAGATGCAGATCATGCTAAGACCACTTTCCAAGCAATAGGCAAAAGAAACCACACAGTTCTGCAGTCAGCAGTCAAACCATCCCAATGAAACTGCTTTCAAAAATTGACAACCGTATTGTCATAGGACATAGGCTTGAATTTTAACTAGCACATTCAACATACACAGCAAATCCCCAGGGTCATGTGCTGTATGACTTTAACATTACCATTATGCTCATAAACTTTCCCATTTCCAATTACTAACACACACGACACCTTGGAAGTCAAACCTTCTTTCTGGAAAGCCTTTGTGCTTTAAGGCATGAAGCAGACTTTCAAAAATATACCTGCCACTGCAAATACTATGTGGACTTCTTTTAAGGAGCAAATATAAACATACAAAAATATTTTTAAAACAGCAAATCTGGAAAAGCTTGAGCTGCACCAGCCAAGGCAATTTTGAAGCAGTGCAACGTTGCGACCATTCTAGCCCGACAGACCAGAATCTAGCTTGCTGCTGCTGCCACCATCTCCTTAAGAAGAACTGGAAGCTCACCTAGAGTATCCACAGAAACTTTGTGCATCTCGGAAAGGCACACGACAGGGTACCAAAAGGCACATTATCACAGAGGCTTCAGCTCTTGTAGCCTAACACAAAGAGTGTTCCATCTGGGTCAACACTGACTTTCTGACTAATCAGGAGTCTAACCAGACTCCAGAGCTGTGCGCTGCCGTTCCTTATTTTCCTTGTTTACATGGACAAGACCTGCGGATGCAGCCTGGGCAGAAGAGAGGGAAAGAATTTTAGGAGGGCTGTTCATATTTTGCTCTCAATAGATCCACTTCCTCCCCTTCCAAGGTCTAAGCACATACAAAGAACTGATGGCTGTTTTCTTGCACAAAGTGCAGCAGCCAGGATGAATATCAGTGCATTCGAGGACAAGACTAGAGCCTTCCTTAATATTTCAGTTCAGTCCATCACCTTGATGAGCCTATGAGCACTTACAAGCAAAAATAAGTTCAATAATAACTGCAAAGCAAGCATGCACTGGGGAAAAACCCTACAGATTCTGTAATTAGCTCTGCTAACAGTAAATAAAGAGCCACACAGTCGAGAAACACTGCGTATCACTATTTGTATGAAAGAGGTTCCCTCTGTTGCCCTCCATTCAGAAGCAGCAGAAGAGACAGTCGCTGTTGCAAGAAATAGAAGACCTACTCTTCTGACACGAGCTTCACGTCAAACTAAGCCTTGTGTCCTGATAGTTTTAAGTGGAGACGATTTAGAGATGCATAGATTTAGTAAAGAAAAGTTTGGCTCTATCCGCTACGTGCACAGTACAAACCACCTCCCTTTTGAGGGCTTGTACCTTTTTCATGTAACGCTAAAAAAAAGTGATCAAGATACTGAAGAAAAATTGTATTTCCAATTATACTAAGACAAAATACTCATCGAGAAACTCTTACTTAACACATAATAAGTTTGTACCTATGATTTAAAAAAATGTTCCGGCACACTCAGCACCTCAATCCAGAAATACAAAGCATCTGTGTAAGAAACCTGCAAGAAAAACATCCCAGGTACCCACTATATATTCCCCTACACATCCCCATACTAAAACATCTGTGTTTCAACACTTCTTTACATCTTTACATTCATACATTTTAAAATTAATAAGACGTTCTTACCTGTATATCCTGCCCACCAGCCCCAGGAAGCCACCATAGCTAAAAGCCACTTAAATAACACTCCTTCGATATACCAGAAGCTTTTACTATCCAACACTCGGAGAGGCTGCAGCACAATTAAATACAAGACGTAGGACGGAATAGCAACCAGGTTATTGGCGACCATAAAAGCGAACCTGAGGAGCGCCTTCAGGCAGGTATAGCCCACCCGCTGGGCCTGCTCTAGAGTCACGGCCATTCTCTTCACCGCGGAGGGCGCGGGACCGTCCTGCGGGGAGAGGGAAGACAGGGCACAGGTAGCGCTCTCCGCCCGGGGCCAGGCGAGCCCAGGGTGCCTGCCCGCCGCCCCCACGCCCCGCCCGCCACCGGGGAAGAAGCCCCCCCCACCCAGGCGGGCACGAAGGAAGCGGCGCGGCGGGGCCGCCCGCCCTTCCCTCAGCGCGCTCGGGGGGACCCCTGCCCGCGGCTCCCCTCAGGGGGACACGCGCGCGGTCCCAGCCGGCCTCCATCTTCCCCCCTCGCTAACGCGGTGCCGGCGGCCGCTCCCCCCGCCCCGGAGCGGCTGACAGGAGCCGGGCCCCGCGGGCGGCGCCGAGGGGAGCGGGCGGCGGCGGGCCCGGCCGCGGGACTCACCTCCGGCAGGGCGGCGCAGCGGCGGCGGAAGCGGCGGCGGGGCTGGGGGAGCTGGGCCCGGCGGCGGCAGTCCCGGCTGGCGGCGGCTGGCGGCGACTCATGGACCCGGGGGTGGCTGGCCCAGCCGCGGCAGCGCTACTCGCCCTGCGGCTCCCTGCGGAGAGAGGGGGGCGGGCGGCGTGAGCGCGGGGGCCGGCGGGCGGGGAGGCGGGAGCGCCGGGCCGGGCGGGCGGGCAGGCGCAGACCGCGGGTTCGCCTCGGTTCTCCCGCGGCCGGGCCGGGCCGGGCCGGGCCTGGCACCCCTTCCCCTCCCTGCCCGCTCGGCTCAGAGCCGCGCTCCGCGGGCGGGACCGCGCCGAGCCCCCGGCCCCCCACGGACAGGCGGCTGCCGCGGGCGGGGGGAGCGCCCCGCACCTGCTGGGGACGGGGCTCCGTACCTCGGCCCCGCCGCGGGGGGCAGCGCGGGCCGCCGGGGCGTCATGCCGGCCGCTGGGGCCGCGCTCCCCGCCCCCGCCGTGACCGCCCGCTGCCGAGGCGCGGGGCTGGCGCTGCAGCGAGCGCCGCCCCCCGCCCCTCGGGCTCGCGCGCAGGCACGCGCTCGGCGGTGCGGAGTGGAGGCGGGGGGGGGTCGGGCCCCGCTGCCGTTCCCGGCGCCACCGGCGGCTTCCCCCGGGCTGCCCCGGCTCCCGTCCCCGGGACGGCCGGTTTCATCCCCCTGCGCGGCTCTGGGTTGAAGTTGGGGAAGGGGGCAGAGGGGGACAGTGGCGCCGGTCCCCTCAGCACCACCGGCGAGACGCTCCCGCCCAGGGCAGCAGCGACGCCTCTCGTCCCCGTAGTCCCGAGCCCCTTTCTACTGATTTTTATGTATCAACTTTTCCGCTCTCCCGTCCGTTTTCTATCTCCGGAGACGGGCGATGGTGCTGCAGCGGCGCTCGGCCCAAGCCAGGCTCCCTCTCGGCCCAACAGCAGGCGAGGGGGGGTTGTCTCAGCCCCCTGCAGACACCCTGCACCCCAGAACCGGCCCAGGGCGAGGAGCTCTGGCCTGCTGTGGAAAAGAGGACCACAGCCTCTGGTCAGACACACGTCTGCTCCCGCCTCCCCCGAGCCCTGCGCGGGGAGAGCACTGGCGGCCCTCCCTCGGCCTCCTCTGCCAGGGCTGGGCCCAGTTTCCACAGCCTGGTTCAAACATTCTGACACCTACACTGAGCAGAGTGGCTCACTCGAGGAGTTTTAACTTGGTTTGGGTTCGTAAGAATCATGGAATCATCAGTTGGAAAAGACCTCTAAGATCATCGAGTCCAACCGTCAGCCCAACACCACCGTGTCTGCTAAACCGTATCCCGAAGTGCCGCGTCTACATGTTTTTTGAACCATTTAAGGAAGAGAAGCAGACCAAGAAAACCCAACAGCTTGAGAAGGAGACATGCTAAAAGGTCTTTTGTGCTGAAAAAAAAAAAAGAGAATTTTCAAATTGTACTACTTCGACTGAAAAAATACATCGCTTCCACATACAAGCCCTGCTATGCATAATGCTAGTCCACTGTTTCCTAGACAATGAGCCTTCAGAGATGACTGTAACATCAGCAAAATTAAATTCGAACCTCCGTGCCAGGAAGAAAACAAAGTTGTTATTGCAGATAAATTTCATTTGAGAATTTTAAAACACAAACCAACCAAATAATGCCATCGTGTTCTATTCAAGCAAAACAATTTAAAACTGCTGACCTTCTTGACAGAAGGGACGCTTCTTGCATACGTGTGTCCAAGTCAGGGTGTTTTTCTGCCTATGCTGTTTTTATTACGAGGTTAAATCTGACAGTTGCACTCGGTAAGCATCATGGAGTCAGCCTGAGCTGTTCCCAAGTGTTCACCAGCTTCAGTCAGACTTGGGTTTTGTTTTGTTTGGTGGTGTTTGGTTTTTTTTTTTATATCTCATGCAAACAACTCCGGACACACACTTGGACTTATTCTCAGCAAAATTTTGCTCCAAAATTCTCAAGTAGAAAAAGGACAATTTTTAGGCCATAATTAAAGTTACATTTTAATTTTTACATCCTGACAGCAAAATGAAGCCTTGTTTATGTATTATTCCAAGACGAAAACCACAAGTTATAATTAATTTTTATAAAATTTGGTATGTCTAATTTTATTCACACCATACAATTTGGAATAACATTCTCAGATCTGATGCATCAAAATGAGGGACTGCAGAAATTATGTTAGACAACTAATAAATTAGGCAATTTATACTGCAGAAAGGAACTGCACATGGGGAAAGCAGGCATACAAAGCATTCTTTGTCAGAGCGACTGCCTTAAAGCTTAGGAAGCTGTGGTTTAGCATTTTGCTGAATGAGCTTGTAGTGAAGACCCACCCCTATTCCTCATTTCCTGGCCTTCACATGGACAACCCAAGTCCAAGAAAGCACACACAACAAAATACCCCTTACGGATCTTGAGAAGCCTGCTGTCTGCCATCCAGTCTGAGCCTCGGAAGAATCCTTTATACTAGAAAGTAACATGTATGTGTACGTCTGTGCCACTACTGCAAACAAAAAGAAGGAAGCAACTAAGCAGCAAAATTTTTTTTTTCATTTGGTCAATAACTGTCAAGGCTGAAGCTCAGCAGTTTCACAACTAGTTTTTGGTTTTGTTGTTGTTTTTTTAAATATGGATTTCTGGAAGCAATTCCTCATAATCTCTGAGCTATTGTTTGTCATTTTACTAATATAAATGCAAAAAAGGCAAAAGATTAACATAAGCAACTCTCAATTTGTGGACTTTTTAACCATTTCTCTAAAGTTTACTTTTTTTTTTTTACTGAATACCCCCCTCTAACTATGTTCAGCCTCACAGAAATAATGACAGGGATGTCACTACCGATCATTGTAAAAATACATTTTAATGTGCTTAATAACTGGCAGATACAGATACTGACATTAGCAATCAGGTGATTAACTGGTATCAGGGATTGCTGGAGCTGATAATTAAATATTGGAGCTGTCTCCCACTCACCTCCAAACAACCCTACAGACCAAAAACACAGAAAAAGAAGGTTAGACTTCTTCCTGCTGATAAGAAGGAAAAAACATGTTATTACTGGGATGGGGATGTTACACAGCAATAAACAAGCGTATCTGTTACATTCAGTTACTTTAAAAAGTTATCCTAAACAGTATCTAGGTTACTGCAAAGGAGCTGCACAGTCCGGAAGATTCTTAATTCACACAGGCTGGCTTTGATGACTGGCTGCAAGATTCGAGTCAGGTTTTAGTCATGAACTCCTTGAGAGTCTTTTGAAGAATGTAACGTTTTTTTGTCTCTGGGTGCACTTCAAGAAGTGATTGGCCACTGTCATGCTCATACGCTACCGTTCAGTGGCACATATTTGCATTCCAACTTTGCCGTAGCATTAGAGCTGCCTGCAAGTGTAGCTGCAAGGAGGGAATGCATTGCAGATACTGAAGCAGTCCATGAGTCACAGAGGCATAGATAACCATAATGAAATCCAGGTTCAAAGCTGTAAACACCAAACCAACTAAAAGATTTGTTTCTGGAGTTCAGAAACAGCAAGTTTTGGAATGCCTTTGAACTTCTGGCTGGGTCAAAGATTGGGAAATAAAAAGCTGCTTATTTGTGCAGACCAGATTCAGTCGGTTCTCCCTGCTTGCTTTCCTTGTAGCAAACTGAAGTCACAGATGCCATATGGATGGGGAAAAAAAAAAGGGTTACGAAGATGCACTCGTGCTGATAACACTAAAATCAAAACTGCCTTTTTAAAATAAAAAAAATCATAACGGCCTGTCACACAGAGAGCAAAGAAAATGGCCTGAGAAATCTCAGAAATTCTACAGAGCAGAAAACAACTACTGTTTCCAACCTCTCTTACTTGGGAAATTGTATAATTTAAAAAAAAAAAAGGCACGACAGAAAAGATTAAACTATACAAAACTGCCATGAGGAACTACAAAGACGGGAGCATGTGCAGAGCACAGATTGCTGGAAGATGCATAACATGAAACAGGGCTTATGCTCCAGGGAGCATAAATCCAGAAAGCATCTCAAGTGAGTTAAGTAGTTAGCATTGGATTTGGAAAAATAAGAGTTTAAAGAAGCACCAGGAAGAACTCAACAATTATGTTTTCTATAGGCTGCAATAAAGAAAGAAGGGAAGAGAACTGATAAGGACAAAAAGTAAACAAACAAAAGGGAGGAAGTTGTGGGCCCTTTAATAAAAAAAAAAAAAGATATTAAATTTTAACCTCCAATTCTGAGCTGCTTTACAGAGTATCAAATACCCTGGTGTGGAGCATTTTTGCATTGCTGTCTTCAGAACATTAAACATTTCATTAATTTTCATAACAGTGAAACCTTCCAAAATATTCTGTAACAGTAGCTTCCATTACGTCCTCTGTATTGGAAGCAAAATCACCTCCATTCTCCTAGTATATTCTTAAATTTAAAAGACAGTATCAGTCACTCCGTCTCTACCAGCTGTACCTCAGAAGGAATGGAGGAAACATGCTTGTTCAAGTCTCTTGATCTTCAGTGGCAAGCTGTTCTTGCATCTTTTCTCTTACTCATCCAACAGTAGATCACGCTTTTTAAAAGCTCTACTCTCAGTAATGTTTTAGCTATGTGAGTTCCTTTTGAAGGCTCACATCCATTTATCACATACAAGATGCAAAATCCAGGCCACTTTCCTTCCTTTTCTGATTTTTCTCCGGGAAGTAAATATTACCAGGCTATCTGACCTTTTGGTCAAAGGCACTTTTATTTGCGTCTTAATTCTTTTAAGGACACTTCAGGGTAACATGAAGGAGCTGTTCAAATGGAAGTAGATTGTGGCATTGACTTTAACACTTGTTACATTCCTGTATTTATGTAAAAAGGCTTTAAGGGACCTGACAAAGGGCTCAGCCCCTTACCCCCCCTCCAGTTCCCACATGCAGTATCCCTCACCAAGGTCAGCCAGTGGCAGCCGAGCCAGCCTTGCCAGTTCTAGCACAAGAGTTGTCATTCTTGCTCATTTTCTCTAATATTTTAAGCTCTTGTTGAGACGCTAAGTTTCTTTGCATTAAAAAATTATAGACCTCAGAGAAAGTGTGACCAAAAATATCAGGCTCGTGATAAACGCACGCTTTTTGTTCCCCCTCTACTAGCTTGAGTTGACATCAGACCTCAGACAGTGTTAGTTCTAATAAGACGGCAGGATGACAAGTTAAGGTTTTGAGTTGTTTTAGGGCCATTTTTTTTCCTGGGAGAAGGTGGCAAAGAGCATTTCCTGGTTTTAAACAAACAATTCATATAAACACACAACCAAATAAACCAAAGAATACTAGAAGTTACTGCTAGGGTAAGACAGACTAAACAAACAGAAGGTATCTTTGAGGTAAACACAAATAACATTGAGGTAGCAGTGTCATACTCTTTGAACCCAAATCAGTTTGGGTTTTTTTTTTTTTTTTTTTTTTTTTTTAATCAGGAATAATACTATGCAAGTTGGATTGTTACATAGTTCTTTGAGTTCATATTTCATTCCAAAATTCTTTTAAGCCTAAAAGAGACCAATTAAACATTTTATAACTGGGTATTATTACATTTGTAATTTTGGTCTAGGGAATTTTATATAGTTAGACATAGACATGTCTATACATGGATGGAAGAACAAACTCTGGCTCCAGTGAGGAAACATCCCCTCGCATTCCACTCCAGTACAATGCTTGAAGTTCTATCCAACACAAAGTAAAAAACAAAATTTGACACACAGCTTCTGGGGAGAGCAAGCCAAGGACACCATATGACACGGCAGACACAGCTACGCTAAATCAGTAGACACATTATCGAGTGTAATACTGGGAAAGAGAGAAGACCGCTCGCATCTAATGCTGGGTCTGGCTATGGTCCCACCACTCTGTCTAGTAAGTCCTACAGCAAAATGGATCTTTATGCAGTGAGATATCTCAGGAACACATGTGCTGCACTCTCCCTGTTCTGCACTTCAGTTTGAGCTCATCTATTGGATTACTGCTGCTCAATTTAACTGGCCAACATAGTTGGGCACTCTCTACATGAATGTCTTTTTGTCCCATTTGATAGCTAATTCTCATTTATCACGGGTTTTCCAACAGTTTCCTGAGGCCAAGACAGTGTCAAATAGATTTGCTGGGTATGGACACATATAAAGTGATAGTTTGTAAACTTTTTCAGGTGGAGATTATGTTCTAAAATTCAGAAGTACCAAAGAAGTTCTGTTACTTATTATTTGTCAAGGGTTTGTTTTTAACTATTTTTGGACACATTTGTTTCCTTCGTAGCACAAAAGCAGTGAGATAACCGTGATCTGTACTACTTCCACCACAAAGATTCTAAAGAGACTCTAAGTATAAGCTACAGAGGGGGACCAAGCCATATGATCCTTTAGTCAATGCTATCCTGATCTCCCAGAAGCATTTGTGTAGATTCATGTCTGCATACACTTACTCTTTCTACAGCATAGAAAGACCAAATTGAGGAATTTTGGAGCTGGATAAGAACAGCACACTCATCTTTGCTCATAACCTTCACCATTTGTAAGAAAGGTGGAAAAAACAGAATGCATCAGATTTGGACAATTTGCCAGTTAGTCAAAACTAGCAGAAGGTGAGGCAGATGTAAGCATCTTCCCTTTTCTTATACCATCTATACGCAAATTTCCTAATTTTCCACTTGGGCAGAACTTGTTAGCCTTTACAACAATGCCACTCTTGGATTTTCCATCTCAATCTGTTTAACATAAAACGTGTACATCATCTTTATAATTTTTGTGGTTACTGTTGGTCTAGCATATCAGGAATATAATTCACATTTTGGCGCGACTCTCAATATTGCAGTATCCTACTGTATACATCTCCCAACAGGAAAAAAAAATGTTGTTCCTGCTATTACAATGCCATTTCATCCCATACTAAATTTTCCCATACCAACACCTGTATCCGTGAGCTGAATAATTCAGATGTCTTGAGGTGTTTAATTTCTCATTAAAACTAAACTGAAGACTTTGACAGAGACCGCTTATTAAAAGATGGGTAACAGATACACCGCAATGCAACCAGCTGGTCAACAAGTAACGCTTTCATTTGTTACTGGATGTAATGTGTTTCTGCCTTACTGCGTGTCAATCAATGGGCAGCTTAAGTAGAGCTCAACAAAGCTGGGTTCTCATTTCAGTTACACGGGTGTTTTTCACTCATTGACACTACAATCACTGAGGTAAGTTTGAGCTGAGGGTTTGCTTTTGGCTTTGGTTTGTCTGGAGCTTGTTTGGGGGGTTTTTGTGGTTTTTTTCAAAGAAAGGAGCTCTAGTAGCTCAACCACTTATTGAATCTTTAACCTCTGTGTTAGCTTGGTTATGAAATCATTTCCCCATGACAAATGGATGTAGTTCAATCATATCTACAGAATCATATTACTTCAGGCAATGATGATATGCTGATTATATATAAGCTTGCCCTTTGCAAGATTTTTATAAGCCTGTAAAGTTTGACTATGGAAGCATGGTACAGACACAAAGACAACCTGTCTTTAGGCAGATGAGACTCCTGACATTTTCTAGCTATCATACTGTTTTGCAATTAAACATTTTAAAAAAGAATGTAGTAAAAACGGGGGCTTGACTGCACTGAATTAATCTCTGATATCTACTGGCAAATTAAGCACTGTGCTGCATGGTCCTGATCATAAAGACCACATCCTGTGACATCAGTCATCAGATGAAGCTCCTATTTTCTTCAAACCCGTTCATTTCAAGTCAACATTTACCAGACTGGTTGACTTGGGTTTTGGTAAACTCTTATCAACATCCAGTCAGTGTTTGCAGATCAAACAGCAAATACAAGAGAACTAAATAAATATTTATCACTGTTATTAAGATGATTCTCACACTTAAATCCCTAGTGAACAGCTTGTTGTAAAATTGAAGAGGTATTCAGACTACTTTATCCTTCTTATGTTTGTTGGATTCTACATCATTACAAGCCAAAATTAATATTGATGTTTCAGAAAAGTGTTTTGGTTTTTTTTTTTTTTTTCTAGTTGAAAAAGAAAGTAAAGAGTCCAATGTAACAACAGCAGATGCCTTTGTGGGGGAGTCCATTCGTCCCTGTGCTGAATTCCAGTGACTTCAAACAGCACTGTGCAAAGTGCAAAGATCCATCACATTTGAGCTGACCGAAGAACTGGGGACAAACTAATCAGGTCTGATCCAAGGTCCACTGAGCATTTCTAGGAAGTAGGTATTGTAAAATAAATACCATCACTGAAATTTGATCAGGACCGAGGTCTATTAAAGAAAATGCTTTGTCTTCCTTCTGCCAATTTAGCACCATTTAACACAGCACACAAAACCCTTGTCTTACAATGCCATAGGCAACTTTGCAACAACTTTGCTTCGCTTCCTCAAAACTATGTTTAACTTGGTTACCAACAGAGGGTAATGATGACTACGTCCGTGTTGCGAGCTAGTTACGCAGTTTTTGCACAACAAGCTGAAGCTGACCGAAGAAATAGCGCAATACTGGGAAATCCAAAAGGAGAAGTCACATCATAATTTGCATTTAAGCTACGTGCACCCACACCCTCTGCAGTCTCACTACCTGCTTGTTTCATGGCTGAAAAACACTATTGCTGAATGTTGTCTGTTGTTAACAGCAATTAATCATTTCCCTGGGAAAAGTTCAATTAAAGCTACTGTTTGCACTGGTTAATTAGTAATCATTAATTAAGTTAGATAACACTATTAGTTTGGCACTAAAAGGTAGCCTGCTTTATTTTCTCTCCAAAGTTAAAGATGTAGGAGGAGGTTAAATTTGAGAAAACCCTTATACATCTTAGTTACAGTTTCACATTAAGTTTATCATCCTAAGGCAGTAACAGTCTCAACATGCATTGGAGTGAGAGGAAGGGAGGAGGCTGCATTACAACTGCCATGTTACATTGCTGGTGTCAACAGGAAGGCCCCTTCCTGTCCTATCCAAGCTAGGCCACTTTATCTCGACTTACACTAGCCAGTAGCAAAGACTTCAGCAACAGTCATCATCAGTTGAAGAGGAATTTTAATCTAGAAAGATGAAAGTAATATTTTTATATACTTCTGACTACAGATACCTAAGACCAGTTTCCTTAAGTCTGTGCCACAGCACAAACACATCTGTAAGGGACAAATACTCCGTATTTTCATGCCATAAAGCCAAGTGCTGCCCAGAAGGTCTGCAGGTTGGCACATGAAATAAGTGCTGGAAATTGTCCTTCCCAAAATACCACAACTGTTTATCATTAGTGTTATTGATGCATTTTAACTTAATAAAATGTTATAAAAGCCATTACACCATTATTAACTGTAGCTAAGAAAAGCAATCCTAATGGCATGGATGAATCCAGTCAGACCACAAGGGATTACATAGCTTGATTTGCTCAGCCTAAGTCTCATAGGAAAAGGCAGAGAGAAACAAAACTCAGGCTTCAAAATGATCAAGACATAGCTGTAATGCTACTTTTGTTTAGACTTATGAATCTTCTGTGTCTTTAGGAAAAAAGTGATTAAATAACAAAAAACCACAACAGAACCTCCCTTTACTACACAGAAGTGATGCAAGGGGAAAAGAAAAAACCCTTCCAAACATCTGCTAAACTATTATCCCTTTTTCCCCCCGTATACGAATACTGTGCCCTCAATGGTCCCAGGTTCACTGATCTCCTTTGGACACAAATACACCCTTGTTGATCCCACTTGGCGCAGGCTGTGGCTGGTCCAGCCTGCCAGTGGCTGATACCTACTGCCTCACACTGTCTCAAACACCACAGTTTCACCAAGGTCTCAGCTTTCACCTCTTAGCACTCTACAGCCCCAAGGGTTCGAATGGAAGCTGGGGCCAAAGAGCCCAGAGCAGGAGGCAGATGAGCACAACCTGGTCTGACAGCACATCCGAGTAGAACATACTACCTGCAGCATGCTTACCCCAGGACGCTCACCACATTGCTCAGATGGGGATGCACGCCCACCTTCAAGAGGTAAAAATGGTAGTTAAATGAAGTCTGCTTTTTGGTATAACTCAGGTCTTTCCGCTTGCTTCCACTAATAATTGTTAAGACTGTCAGACAGCAGTGAAAGTAGATTGGAGGAGGGAGAGGGGGAGGAGAAGAGGAAACAGGCTAATGTGTTGAGGTTCTGAAAAATCATCAAACAAGATGGGCCTTGCGTTAACGCTGAGTAGTAAAACAATACATCACAGCAAATTCAGTATCATAGAACCATAGCTGCTTATCACACCGAGCTGTGAGAACTTTGTACTGACTTAATTGAGGTCAAGATTTAATTGCATGTCCTTTAGATAACATTTCCTCATGGCAGCATCTGTCTAAAGCGAAGACATGAATTCAAACCTTTTAGGCCAAAAATTTACAGAGAAGCAGAAAGTTCCAGTCAGAGCAAGAATAAGAAAAAACTAAGTACAAAGTTATCTTGTCATAAAATGTGTCCTCATTTGCAAACTGTAAGTAAGGATCAAACTAATAATACGCTGGAGAAATAGCTAGATACAACAGTGTAGGCTTGGGTATTTAACCTTCTATTCAATGTTCTTTTCTCTGTACTTGTGTATTTCAGGGGATTCTTGCCTCTCAAAACGAGCCTAGCATCCTCATTTCCATTCTTAATACTCAATGATGACTGGAGTTAGACCTTTATTAAAGCAAAGCTACTGAAGATAAACACAAAAATAAAATCCAGCAGTCGAACAAATTGTATTCGATTTGTTACAGCTTGTTAGTATGGATTCTCAAGCTCAAGTGGTGAAGAAATAGGAGATGTGATGGGGTGGTACCTTAATTCCAGGCCTGAGATCATCAGCTGACAGACTAGTAGGGAGCAACCCTTGACACGGGAATAATCTGCAGCTGAATCTACCATGCCCAGCTATAAACTGTTTCTTTTCCTGAAGGCAGGGAGGAGCAGAAGCAGTGGCTCGAAACCTTCTATTCCCACATCAGCTATTGCTGTATCAAGCTGGGGTGGAGGCCAATAATTTGAAGTATTGCAAGTTATGTTGCACATTCCACTCCTTACAACACACGCTCTTATTGTGGTAACTTCTGTCTCCAAGTGGAGGTAGTATAGGAGTTGTTACATACCTTAAACATGGATCATCTCTTCCCTAAGGATAGAGTACACATTAAAACCAAACAAAAATACCCCCAAACCCAGAACAGCAGTCATTAGATGAGGCCAGAAAAACATTCCCTGGGCTCCATTCTCATAGACGGCAAAGGCAGTACCTAGGACTGCGAGCAAGCATAAGTTACTCGTGTCCCAATCTGTAGCAGAAAGGCTCACATTCCAGGTGAGGAAATGCACTTAGATCACTGCTATTCATTATGCTGCCAACCGCCTTAACACTTGCTCCTGGCCACTAAATTCTCCCAGTGAAATGTAAGTAAGGAAGAGAGCAGCCCTTCCACAGCCTGGTCAGGCAGAGGGTGTTGCCCACTGTGAAGGAGCAAGGGTGACCCCACCACATACATGGGCATTTCCTAGCTCCCTCTGCTCTTCCTTCTCTGACGTAAATTCCTAAGCATCACAACTTTTGCAAAGATAACTTACGGGAATGACAAAAGAATCATTGGGTATATTTGGAAGGAATGAGCGCAAACACTGTTGTACAGGATGACCTGTTAGAAGCTACAGATTGTGTCTTGAGGAGATGGATGAAAAGGTGCAAGGCAGCAGCTGGATAAAGACACAACTGATTAGAAATCCACTTGTGAATTTGGAGAATGCAGGCAATAGACTGCAGGGAAAATAATTAATCAAGTGTTTATATAAGATTGCTCAAATATACTACATAATACACTCTAGAGAAGCCCAAACCATTGCAGGAAGTCAGGAAGATATGCAAATCACTGCTCTAACCAACACACCCAGAAGCAGTCATTCTTCACTAATATTTACTAGAGGACTCAGAAAACACCACTACTTGACTTTATGATCAAAACAAAAAGATAAAAACATTGACTTGCAACTTGAGTCTTGCAGTCCTCTAGTTGAGATCAGCTGCTGCCAAAACCTCACGCTGTCTCTGGTCACTACCATTAAAAATAGAAGACAAATGAAATATCCTTACAAAATACAATGGATTTATATTCTGTTCCGATAGGAAAGTGATGAGTGCCACAGAAAAACCTATATATTTGCTATTTTAGTTGAAAGCCTGTATTTTCCAAATATTCCCACTGCTTTTCAGTAGAATCTCTACTTGGTTGACTATTCCTTTCTAGGTCTTTGTGCCCTTGCTCAGAGCTCTTCATCCTGTGAGCTTTGTTGCTAGGATCCTACCAAGCCTGTAACAGCTGATCTGGTTCACAACGAATTTATGCTGAACTGTTATAGAAATCCTACAGGGTTTCTACAAAGGTCATCACAATGTACACAAATCTATGTTCATTTATATCCTTTTATCATGCAAGACAAACAGTATGAATCACTGATTAAAAACAGTTCATGTGAACCTAGGTATTATATATACGCCAAAGCCTACTTTTATATAATCTGATCGTACTGGTCAGTGACTCCATTATGCAGGGAAACGTGAGCTGGAACACTCAGATTTTTCAGACCAGTCTACAGTTTCACATATAAAGCCATTTGCATGCACTCAGTTCCAGGCTAAGTCCACTCCTCAGTACAAGTGCTGTTTGCAGACAGAGTTCAACAAAGCTGCCTACACAAATGCAAGAAATCAATTTTTGAATTTGTGATACATTGCTTTTGGACTGGCCATTAAAAAACCCCAACACACAAACAAGCCCAGGAGCATGTAAACTGCAGCTACTGCTACCAGCTAGATTAAAAATAATGCTTATGAACAAGATTCTAGTTTTAGCAGTTCAGAAGTACTAACTCTGACACATTAGACTTGATCATCATGTACACTTAAATTAGTCTCTAATCAGTAGTTTCATTACTTAGCATAGGCCTTTTGAGTGTACTTCTTTAATGCACTGTTAACATCTCCCCCCTCCAGAAACTAAAATGCCTCAAGAACCTTTTCAAATTCTCTTTCAGAATTCATCTTTAACCTTTGCTATTACAGAGGTATAAATGTCTTTAGTTTCTCTAATTTTCCACCCCCCTTCAGAGCAGCAGTTGCTTACACATGCACAAATACTTTACAGACTTAAATTCTTGAAGAAAAGGTACTAAGCTTTCATGCATCCCCAGCATACGTCAGTAAGTTGAATGCCCACTCAACTGTAGCTCTTTCTACTCCTAGGTAGTCAAAATAACTGAAGGAACAATTAAATAATGACATAATTAATCAATCACAAGTAGCATTCTTTCCTATGATGGGATTCTTTCCCACTGCCTGGATAACACAGGTAAATATTTCACTGTGTCAGGTTATATGTCCTGCCAGGCTTGTAACTGAAGTGGCCTGGAAGTTTTAATATTTTAGAGTGGCACAAGTGAGTCACGGTCTCGACTGCCTCTGCCGAGCATGAATTATGCACCTGGTTTTAATAGAAGTCTAATACAGAACTATAGCAGAGATCCTGTATCAACCCTGCTACAGTGTTCACAGGATTTGTCCTACATTGAAAGAAACTTTTGTCTACATTCTGTTTAGAAATTTGATTCTTGTGAATCCATCGAGGCTGTTGAGTAACCAAATCACTGGCAAACAAGTTATGTCACAGGCAGCATGGCCGTAGATTGCTGCTCTCCTGCTGGACAAGGCCCTTTCCATCTCTGTCCTGTGATTTCAGCCGTCAATTTCTCATTACCAGCACCACAACTAGTACTAAGAACAGGGACAATCAGTGCTCTAACTGCTGTGACTAACCCAGGCTCCACAGCATCTTTAGAAAACTAGTCAGTACCTTTCCTTGAGGGTAAAGGACAAAATGAGTTCTGTTTTTATTCCCAGTGATTTCAATATTTCAAAACTCTACTAAGTAGGTAACTTCATTAGTTATAATCATTTCTATGAGCATAATCAGAGGGTGTTGAGTTTTTTCCTCTTCCAAAAGGTGAAGATGAGGAAATAACTGCAGTGACACAAATTGCTAACTTGTAATCAGCTTTTGTCAACTTGCAAGTCTCACTCCCGGAAGTGCTGCCCACCTCCCGCCTGCACTTCTTTTTCTACAGGTTTGAGCAGAAGACACTCGGCTTGTAAAACTTGGGTTTATTTACCATTCTGCTGTTCCTTTACTGCTCTAATGGCCAAATATGTCAGACACATCCGAGTAAGACTGGACATTTGAAGGCCAAGTCAAAGCTAATTGAATCATCTAACAATATTGTCAGAAGGACAGATTTTACTGAACATTTGGTTCTTGGTATTTTTTAAACTGTTATTTGGTTGTTTTTTTTTTTTAAAGCCACACTTTGTGGAGTCAAGTACTAAAAACAAAAATGAGGAATGAGATTATGCAAAACATGATTTATGGCTATCATGGTTGTAGAGATGCAGCTCAAACTAAAAACTCAAGAGATTAAAAGTGGCATTTTAAAAATTTATTCCGATTACATAGCAGAGCATTTGAAGTGGCCAGTGCCAACTTCTCCCTGGGCTGCCTTGGAGATGCTGGAAGCAGTCTTAAGATTTACAGCAGGAAGAGGGTGTCAAGTTCCCAGCAGCTTTTCACATCAGAGAACCTTCTGCTGGCAGAGATGAGAATGTAAGTGGTCAGACGTGGTAAGAACTCATGAATCAGAAAAACTACATTATGTCGCAGGTAAACAGTGGCTGACTTGACAGTAGATTATTAGCCTGTAAATGCTGTTGTTAGCCATGATGATAAAGGCAGCGCCCAGGAAGCACAAAGACCAATGGAAGCCGAAAGGCCCATTTCAGGTGACTGGGCAGGCATTGCAGGGGGCTCTCCCATCTGTCTTGTCACAGCAAGAGCCCACCGTGTTTATACTACAGAACAGGCTTCAGTGAAAACAAATTTTAAGTTACCATATCCCTCTTGGTAAGCTGTTTTCTGGTGAGGTAGTGTTTACATACATACATAAATATATTCATTGAATCATCAACATTTCCATCTGCCATTTCATATGCTCCTATCATTAAAGGACTGGCCTGGACATAAGTCCCTCGTCTGCACCACTGTTTATTGTCGAGAAAAGTTTTCCGGGGGGGTGGGAAGAGTGAGAAAGATTGATTCATCAGCATGGCACTTCAAAATAGTTTTTCCTCAAAAGCATTACTACCATGCAAGATTTGCACTGGTTTTGTTATCTCGCAAAGTTAAACTACTGTAAGTATTGCAAAACACCTAGTAGTCCAAGGTTGGGACCTTTTTCCTACACAAAAAGAAAAAATATCCCTTCACAAAACAACAGCACAGCATGTTGTAGTTCATAGCACCAATGAATTTCTAAAACTCTGAACAGCAAAGCATAAGGAATTAGTGTTTTGGTTTGGTGTTTGTTTTTTGGGGTTTTTTTTGTTTGTTTGTTTTTGTTTAAGTGGGAAAGCCAAAACACAGTAAGTAGGTGCTTTTCTTTGGGTCAGGCTGAAGCATCAAGACAACTAAAGGTACAGCGTTCAAACTATATTTATGTATCACCCCCACTCCCCCCAAAAATAAAATTCAGAGTATATTTTTGTTTTTAACCTAGTGTATACATGCTAATAGGAATACAAATCTCTGTAGGGATCCATTGTGTGGGCTGTACTACCCAGCTGCACTCAGAATTAATCCTCTCAGAAATTACTACCCAACTCACAGAGACTTTGCACTAAGACGCAAACCCTTACAACAGGCGAAACAAGGACAGGTTCTGCATCTCTCACAGGACACAGAAGACCGTCAGGTAAATCTTTTCCTCTGCAAGGATGAAAGTGCTCATCAGTTCTTTAGTGGTGACAGACAGAGACACAAAGGAAACAAACTATCAGTGTTTGCACCTTGCAGACAGGATCATTTCACACTGCTTCACACTGTCAGCCTGACAGCTTCACTAAATGAGTTACAACAATTAGCACAACTAATTACAATAGGTTTTGTTCCTTCCTCATTAAGTGAGGGAAAGAGACCTGAAGAGGTCAGACAACATTTTTTGTGAATTACTACAAGTCCTGGAATTTCCTGTCTGTCTGAGGTGGGTGACTAGCTCTGAGACGTCTCCATCCATGTTGCTTTTCCACTTTACTCAGTGGACAATAATGTAGTTTGAACATTGTCATTTGTAGAGACCAATTTCTGCAAATATGTAACCATGAAACTAGTGCCAGTGGATTTAAGATTAAGTGATAAAAGCCTGGCTTTAGCCAAAATTTCCAAGTGTTCATGTAGGAATAACACCAGTATAACTAAAAAGTGATGTGAAATCACAGCGTTGACATCAGCACAGTTCAGGATTATGTAAAACCAGATGAGTCAGACAGCTGTCCTTGCTCTGGAGCAGGTGAGGTGTGCTTGAATATGTCCTGATCTGCCAGCAATACGTATGGGCAGGAGCTAACATTTGCGAGCAGACTGACAACTCGCTGCAGGCTTGGCCTCATCTACTGCTCCAGCGAGGGCATTTCTCCCCTCCTGTTGCCTCACTCGTGGGTGGTGACTCACAGCAGACCGGAAGGCCAGACAGTTGGCTGCTAACTTCTGCCGTGATCTCTGCCCTCTCAAACTGGCCATGCAGAAATGCCACAGTTCAGATGTATGTGAACAGATTGTTCCCTCCAGACTTCTGTTAAACGCTGAAATATACCACAGATGCATGGTCAGGCAGTCCAACACCTGATTATTACTTCTAGGATACACCATACGTCTTCCCCAGCATCCTCCTTGTACTGGCTCTGTTGATCCAGTTACTGCACTGTCAGCCAAGACAAACCTGCTGGTTCAGCTGGAAAAAAAAACCCTTTTAACTGGATAAACTCGTGATCTGATGCAAAGAGCAAAGCTGGAGGCAGGAATGAGCAGCAGCGAGAGCCCCCTTCAGCAACACCACACACCCAGACTGTTAAGCGAAGCATGAAACTGCATCCTGAAGATTCACCAATCATCTTTGGCAGAGTCCTCCCATCCACATAACCGTTCAGTTTATATTTATATCACTGACAGCCTCTTCTAGCTCAACGGCTACTCATTGGTTTTGCCCTGTAGTTAGAAGCTGTGTGTAAACATGGACAGCTCTTAATTTCAAATTAACTGTATTCCCAAATCTAGTACTTCTAGTAAGCAGGGATGGGATCTGTAAGATGGACTGCCAGCAAGTCACATCCTTAAACTGTTGAGCAAATCAGCCAACCCACACAAATCTTTTTTATCTTCTTTGAAGCCTTGTAGTCACCACTGATACCCATAAAAAAAAATCCAAACAATTGTTTCTATTAATCAGAGTTTAAACCCCAAACTCAAATCTGAGGGAATGCGACTGTAAGACTCCCTATCAATTAAAAAAAAAAAAGGGATTATTTTCAAGACTATGAAGTAGCTGTGGCCTAAGTCTTAATTCTACTGGGTCACGGGTTCAGCACTGACAAAAAGAAAAGTCAGCTTTTTACTACAGTCAAGTGTCCAGTAGACTAAAGAGTTTAAGACACTGCCACAGGCTCTTTCTAGCCTGTGAAAATTTCTCTCTCAAAATTAATTGAATGCTTTTATCTTGTCTAAGATCCTTGGATCAGGAGGCTGAGGCTAACTGAAAACTCCATTAACATACAGCCAAGATGTCCTTAATTTCCAATAGCACTGCTTTGGGCAAGCAAGCGGTAGATAAAGACTTTAGCCTAAAAGCAAATGAGAACACCGAGAAGATAATTCCTATTTCTCAGCACTGTGCTGACAATCAGCAGAGCAGAGCAACAGATTGTTTCGAGAAGGTACTGCTAAATTAAAAGGGCACGTGGGTAAATATGCTGACCAAGGAGACAGCAAAGCACTAAGTCAGCAGAAAGACAACAGCCAGAAAAGAAATACAGCTACTTTGAAAGCAAGATGCTTCCATACTATGTTGTATGAGATCTTTCTTTCCCTATATACATACACTCACACATATTGAACATCATTCAAGAGATGTTAGAAATTAAATATAAGTCATTCAAATCATATCAATTCCTTCAATAAGTTTTTTTTTTAACTAAAGTTGTGACATCACTGAAGTAAATGATTTTTAGAAGTTTATGCATATGTTTAAAGGACCACTAAACTTGCTTCTAGACCTGTCCAATTCCTGTAGAGTTTCACAGGATTTAAGTCAAATATATATACATATCCACTATCAAATGCAAAAACCTTAGCTAAATAAAGGTATTTCAGTCCTCAGGTAAAACGAGTACATATCCAAGGAAACAAAGATGGTAAGAAAGGGAAGTCTAAGACACCATGAATACCCATGATGAGTGCAACTTCAGGGAATCACTTATGAAACACACTTACATGACCTTAGCAGGAGATGACACTCTAAACTCCAGAGGAAGGCAGAATTTGGCAGAGGAAATTCCTTCCCTACCCTCAACCTCAACCTTGCTGAGTTCCACATTGCCTTGAGCAAGAGATCAGTCAGGAACCTAGAAATGACATTTTCTGGTATGTCTGAGCACAGGTCCACAAGAATGGAAGTAGTAAGTACTTCCGAGAGTAATTGGCTACATCTTCCACGGAGAAGTCAGGTTAAATTCCAGAGCCTAAGCACCAATTACTATTGCCATAATGCAGAACTGCACATATTATTAATACCTCCAGTCATTTTAATTCTATCATCTCCACCCTTCCCCAGACCAAGAATTTATCAAAGCCAGATGAAATCATATCTTAATCATTAAGACTAGACGATGTAGCTGCCTGCATAAGCCTTTTAGTTGCTTGAATTCCTAGCAGCAGCCTCATGACCAATGTTTAGCCACTGCATATTTTCTTTCTTTTGCCAGTAAGTGAAAAAGATCTGAATTGTCTTCCATTATCAGTGTGCAGCTACACATAGTGATCAGGTTACTGTTTTGTTTATTGAGAAACGCTAAGGAGATTTAATTTGGGTCCATACCATAGAAGTACTTTCTAGATTTTTTGTTGCACACCTTCAAGTATGGGCACCAGAAACAGAATGCAGGATTCAAGCAAGATAACCTCCCTGTTTCTATTAATAGACAGGTATCACATTCACTGCTGATAGCTCCAACAGCAGCTTTCTGTACATTGCTGTAACTGTAACAGCCTTCCTCACATCTCTTTGGGTATTTTAAGTCATTGATTTCTATGAAAATCTTGGTTGCTGTCTGCCAAATGTATTTCACAGTGTATCAGGAATAAAAATACACAGTGTTTGAAAACAAACACACATCCAAAGAATAACCTCACTACAAACCCCACATAATGCAAAAAACTGTGCTTATGTAAAAGGACAATTTAGTAACAGGTCTAGGATCTTTCCTGATCAGCACACACATATAACCAACCTGCAAATGAGCCAGAGTTTGTTAGAAATTCAGATACTTGCACAGCAAGCCACCCCCCTACACAAGCTAATTTCCAATAAATACTAGTTGCCATTTTCCAGAAGACATTTACCCTCACCCTGCAATCTCTCATACCTAGTATCCAGATTTTCAGACTTCAGTTATTATTTGCTTGGCTCCAAAACTCATACAAGTTCCTGGAGTTCTAGAGGCCTCTCAGATCAGGTGAACAAACTTCACTGGAGAAGGAACAGTTTTTTTTCAGCTGCAGCAGGGTTAATCTTACTGCTCACAGATAATAAAGCCTCAGGCCAGATCAGGGCTTTCCCTGGAGAAGTTTTTTCTACTAGGTTTCTCTAAAGTTTAGCTTTGCACTGTGAACATCATAGGACTTATGAGAAAAGTCTGCTCCCCAGTGTGGAAATTTCGCTTCATTTCTGAGTTGTTTTGGAATGTTGCCATCACAGGTTTCCAGCAATATCAGTCAATAACAGAGCAAGAAACACACATTCATTCTGCGGGATAAAAAAACCTGTTTGACCTCTTCGTCTTCCCCCCCCATTACAATAAGGAGGGTTTTGTGGTTAAGACACTGATCTATGACTTTAATGAAAAAACCCAACCAACCACAAACAGTTCAGATCTTCAGTCTGACAGACTGCATGCACAACACTAGGTTGAATCACCTTTCTGGATCATGTAACTATACGTAGCTATAAGCACATGTATGCATGTGTGCATATATGCAAAAAACTAAGTATATAACCATAAAAGTGGGGACAGAAACCCACCATATTCTTCAGCCAGTTTGTAGGATACCAGTAGTTGTCTCCTGCACAAAATAAAAACCAGATTGAAGAAGGGTGCTGGTGAATTTTCTACTAATCTTGTGAGTCTATTTCCATCTTGCATCCCAACTATCTTTTCTTCTTAGGATTACAGCCTGACGAAGATGTTATGAAATCTACCATGATCACTTTTTTTGTTAGTTTCAAGCCAAGAGGAAGAAAGTTGATTTCTTAAGCAACTATTACAGGAAAACAGTGAAAACAATTCTTCATCCAGTTGTGACAAAGAAATCTAGGCTTATAGCAATTCATTATCATATTCCCTGCATATAAAGCAAGCAGAATCTGCAAGCTCTAGTCAGCTTCTACAGTTAAATCAACTAGAAGAAATAACAATATCTTACGAATTTACTGAGAAAATAACAATGAAAATTTCTGCTCCAATGAGAGGGATTAAACCATTTAGAAACTGAAGTCTGTAGTAAGTGCCATCCTTCCTCCTCCCCATTCAAGTGGGTCCTACTTTCCTGCAGACTGATAAGTGGAGATTATTTATGAGGACCAGGTGAAGGACATGTTATGCTACCTATTGCCTGAGAGTCCAGACACAGGCAGAGTTCAGCCTTTTACATCTCAAAGGGAGCATGAAAACTATGTATGAAGCAGCATATTTCCAAAATTATTCTGAATCAATTTCCAGTACTGACAAAATTCTCCTTCAAGTTATCCTGTAAAAGCAACAATTAAGACTACTACATTGGTCAAAGAATACACAAGATTACAAAGCTTTGGTATATAAAATTCCTTTTTAAAAAACAAAGCAGTTAAAATGAACAACAACTTGCAAGTTAATGTCCCTCTTAAAAGAGCAAACAAAAACCCAAACAAAACCACAGCCTTCTGAAATACAGATACATCAAGATCTAAAAACAACATAGTAATATTTTCTGTATCATTTGAGAAACAGTTATTGTTCCCACCTGTAAAATTCTGCCTCTTGTACGACTCCCAGGACAGCAAGCCCTCAAGCAGTCTCCTACCTCTACAATGACTGGGTATGAGAAGTGAGCTGCAACTTCTTCTCTTTCACATGCATGCATCAAATGTTGCTGATGAACTGTAGTAATACACATACACCAGCCAAATATTGGATGTTGTTATTAAAACATCAAAAACCCAAATCTCTGGATATTCCTGCCAATTCCTCCACATCAAGACACAGACTTGGATTATACTCAGTTCTGTATTAACTAGCCAAACTGTTTACCAACGTTCTGCAAGTCTAACATTAGAACCTACGTGCTTCAAAACAAGAAAGTACTAGCCAAAAAGCTGTTAGTGTCCCCTGCTATCAAAGTTTCTGGAGCCTGCTGTAACAAGTTTGCAAACAGAAGTGAACAGATCAGGTAGAAGTTCTTTGTTCAAATTTGGACTTGTGCTTTTAATAGAGTTGCCTCTGCTGAATCAAGTTCAAATTCACCCCAGATAATTTAAAAAGCAACACATTGGCATCTGAGACTTTCTAGGAGCAGGTTAAAATTCTAGGTCTTTCAAAAAAAGTGTCCAAGAAAAACTGTAATACCATTGACGAGGACAGAGTCACTTCTTGGAATTAAAACCGTGAGTATGCTGTTCTTTGCTGTTGCTGCTGTGATGGCGGCTGTCCTTGCTGTTGCTGAAGACGAACCTGTTGGGAGTACGGATCCTCAAGAGATTTAACAAAAATAGTTGTTTTAGGCCCAGTTTTCCAGACAATACCATTCGAATCTATTACAGAGGACTCTACAGTGATGTTGTGGGTGCCAAGTATCATGAAGTTTAACAGAAACTGAGTGCTGAAGTAGTCGTTGTGTGGTTCCACCCTCTGCTCCATTTCATTGGTCATGTTGTCAATAGGAATCTGAGAACACATGGAAGGTTAAAATACCATTTCATACAAAGCTGTTAAAATCAGTCTTCTGCGCTCCATTTGAAGGAGAGAAAAAAAGATAAAAATCTTTGTCCTCAATTCTCCTAAACCAATGCATGTACATGTATGAGCCAGCTTGACATGCTTTTTTCATTGATGAGTTATTTTTGTATCTGTTAGCAGAAGCAAAGTAGCTAACAAGTCTTTTTCTCCCTGAGGTTCTAGTTTTCCAGAGTAAAATAACATTACACACTTCCTAGTCCTGTCATTGTTCTACAAGCAACTGACTTTTCTCTTTCCCCCCTCAAAACAATCCAACACACAACTACACCCTCCCAAACCCACCAATATAGGCCTTTCACTGAGTATCATGCATTAGAATCTGAATTTCAGACATGCATTCTTGATAAAACTGTTGACTTGAATTTAATATGGATCTCCTCAGGTGCTATTTAATTTGGACAGCCTGTCCTCCCTATTTCCATAAACAAACAAATAAATCCCCTTAAATGAGGATTAAGAGGTTCCAGAGACTATGTGGTAGAAAACAGCCTACTCCTGCCTTTTTCCCGTTTTGGATTTCATATGATATATAGCTAGGTTGAATTTTCCTGATCTCAGGAAGATTCCTAATGACTTGTTCTGAGCACCACAGAGTCTCTTTGGTCTGGAAAAAAAGCTGTTACTGAAAAGGTATCAGCACATAGCAGACTTAAAAATCCCAGATCCCTTCCATGCGCTATGCCTGGCTCCCACCAGTGCTTGCATATCAACTGGAAGAGTGAGAGGATTACGGAAGAACCCATTCTTTTCAACCTGAAAATTCTGCTAACCAGAGCCATGTAAGAGAGCAGGAAAATGCAGCAAGAAAGCTTAAGACTCCTCGTAGCTCTATTCTGTTCATACCTTATAGTCCTGTCCAGATTTGCCCTGCAACACTGAAGAGACGTTTAGACAGACCGATTGGATTTTACGGAAAAGGCCTGGTTTAGATCCATGCTGAACCACTCCTTCCACCTTTAGGGCCAATTGCTGATTGTTCTGTACTGCAATAGGTTCTGCTGGGTTCCTCGGAGATGGGGATAGAGCAAGCTGAAACACAAGAAAACAGACAAAAATGCAATTTTATGACTCCAGAAAAGCAAACACAATTCAAGGATGAAACAGAACACCTTCTTAAAGAAAAATTTCTGTGGAGGGGTTTGGTAGGGAAACCAGCAAACAGAAACACAGAAGTTATATCTGAGACTCATTACTACAGTAATTAACAAGCATCATCAGCAATATCACATGTAGTCTTTGTATCGGTTTCATTAACTGCACTTCTTTCTTCAAAAGAAGCGGAAAAAATCTACAAAACAGCCACAGGTAAGTATACTAAGCTGAAAAAATTAATACAACACAAAAAGAGTAAATATTAAAAATCTTAAGGCTTTCACTTTTTGCAGAAAAAAGGAGTACTTGAGTAAAAAAAAGTATGACCACTGAAGCTCACATACAGCCATTCTTACTCAGTCAGCTGATAAATACTACAATTCTCTTCCAAGAAAGTAAATGTTGCTTTTTAAAAGGAAAAACATTACAAAATTATAAAAGTTGCCTTCCCAGCACTAGAACGTTATTTAGCTTTGCAGACTCAGAATCAATAAAAATTCCAGCTAGATTTTATCTTTAAGGCTTTGCAATCAAAAAGTCACAGCCTAGGGGTTCTTAAGGATCATCTGTACATATTCTTCAAGTTATTCCTAACAGACAAGCCCAGGTGCTACTTGCAATTAAGTATCTTTACCAAAAATGTTGAAGCCTTGTGCCTTCAGTAAGGCTTTTCTCATGAAGTAAAGACTCTATAAAGAGAAATTTAGGCCAGATTTGAGAAGTACTTACCTTAATACTTGTAGACTGCAGCTTTTGAAAAAAGTACCTTTGAAATGAAAGGGGTACCTTCAACAACGCAATGACAGCATTGCACAAACAAGCTGTGTGCTGTAAGAAACAGAGAGAAAACAATTGTGAAAAAAATAAGAGTCAGTAGAGCAGGATCTGGTTGAAACTCATGCACAAGCTCTCAAATACACAACAGTTCCCCTCCAAGCAAACAAGACTGGCATCTACCACAACTTCATGTGGTGCAATAATTAAGTTTTAAGCCTCTTGTCTACTCTTCCTTTCCCCACTGCATTACACCATCCTTCTGGCTGGGATGAGCCAAGCCAGTGCTACTGAAGTCACCGAGCTGCCCTGGTACGGAGCCAGTGACAACTACAGTCACAGGGCTTACCTTTGCTACGTTTTACACAACTCATTGTTTTATTCTACTTGGAATCGGTATGGACTGCTGAGTTTAGAAACAAGGCAAATAGATGCCAGCCATGTCAACATTTATGATGTTTACTAACAGTAAAAGACAAAACCATACTAGCCCTGTGAAGGAGTATGTTATCAGCTCACTGTTTGCATTCAGCACACTTTACATTGTGTTCTCTGATGACCTGCATCGATAAAAGAAACACTATACTCACAAAAGCAGTATTAACTGCCAACAGCTCAGCGACTGACATCAGGCTAGTGCTGGACCCTCCAGCACTGTATGCGGCAGGGGAAGAATTCCTTCATGTCAACAGCATGAACAAAGAGAAGCGCTTCAGCATTTGAATGTGAGTGTGGTGAGAGATCTGACAAAGAGTCGATACTACTTTCAGATGTCTTATCAGCATCTACTACATGCTTAGCATCAGAAGTTTTAAAACATTATTTTTAAATCAGACCAGTAACATTATAGATGTCTTAGCAAAGCCTTTTTTGAAGTATTTTGGAAGTACTGAGTCTTTGTAGAGACCATTCGTGCCAGTAAGAGGTTATGTTAATTCAGGTTCTTGACCACAACAGATATATGGAGTTGCCGAGTTTTTGGAACCTTTGTCTACAGAATATACATTTAAAACTGTTACTTGCCAAGTAAGACACAGGAGCATACTTCCTGTTGAGAGATTCCACTTCTTCCAGTACATGATTAAATACAGACATCATTCTTCTTTCATATTCACTTTCAACAAGTGCTGTTCCATTTGAGCTATATTCCTGGAAACTTCAAAAAACAAACTTTTCATCATGTCTGACATACTTTCCTCAGCAGCATCTGGGAGGCTCACCCCCAGACAGGCCCAACAAGACTATCCTCTGTTACAACTTGAAATCCATTAAGCAGTAACTGTATCTTTCGAGCTTTTTACTCTGATCGTTTATTATTTTTCCACTTTTGCCCTTTACTTTGAAACCCCTTCTTAACCACAGCTTACCCACCATTTTCTGTCTCCACCCTCTCTCACTTGAAGCAGTTACAGGTCTAACAGACTCAGCATGGTTAATTCCCCTGGCTTTCATATAAGCCTGCAGTGCCTATGTTTTTTTTTTTTTAAAGTCTCACAACTCAAGGAAAAGTGAGAATGCCAGTTAGAGTTAAGACTAAATCTGGAAGTTTATGATCTCATGCTTTGAATACAATTCCATCTCATAGACATCTAACAATTTGAAGTCCACAGCTTCAGACTTTTTACAAGTATGATTAATACATCTTCTAAGCAATGCTTAATGTATGATGAATAGGACGGTCACTTAGGATGTTCACTTTTATTTTCAGTTATAAAATCACACATTTAAAAAGATGTTTATCCACATTGTGTTCCGCTTAATCTCAGCCAGGGAGTTTTAAAAAGTAATTCAAATTCATACATACTTCAACATGATTTTTCTATTGGGTATAAGTTCACTGTTAACAAAGGGCCAGAGATGATGGATTTACGTTAGCAGTTTAAACTCACTTAATGCATATATTTTCAGGACTCTGAAGGAAACTAATGTATGCTTACAGGTGCAAACAGTAAGTATGGGAGCTAACACAGAATGACACCAGTTAAAATAGGTGGCTAAAGAAGAGATTAAAGGTTGTTTTTTATTTTAATGCAAGTCTATATTGAACTCCAATACAGCACTCCAGAGCAAAATCAGTATAAAATGCAGAACTCAAAAAACAGTCCCTAGCCTGCCAGGTATAGCACAGCAGCAACAGGTCCTCAAGCCTGTCCAGAGTGCAATTAGAAGGGTCTACTGAGAAACTTTCTGAACATTCTTTGAATTCCTAGGCTTAAAGCCCCAAGGATTTACAAATAAATAGCAAAGGAGTAGAAAGTTAACTATCAAGCCTACCTTGCAGATTCTGGATCCAAAATCAGAGCTTCTATCGCATGTGAAATCAACAGGCAGCTCTGCTGCTGTCTGGTATTAATACTAATGAGTTAAGACTTACAAAGTTGGCACTTAAAACAAGAAATGTGGTACATTTACTGGCACTTATCCTTATTTCTCTAGCTTTTATAAAGAAATCCTGCAGTCATTACTCCTTTCGTAAACACAGAGCAAGAACTATGAAAATCCCAAGTTCTATACTGTTGCAATTTTTGTGTCATAACTTGTTCATGAAAACGTTCCAAACCATAGTATGGAAATGTTTACTTCCAAATACATTTAAGCAATTGGTACGCGATTTTTATGTTACTAACTGCTTCAAAATGACTTTGTGTCAGTCTTCACAGAAAAGAGGATTGTTAAGCTTCACGCTGTCCACGTGAGCAGGGAAGTGGACAAATTCTATGACTTTAAAAGGATACAGTTCTACATTCCTTAGAGTTGCCGAGTCTGCATCAAAAGATGACTGATACAGATCTCCATACCGTGTAGCCAGATTCCGGAATTCCTCCATTGAGTGTTTCATCTACAGAGACAACATTACTAGTGAAAAAATAAAAGCAAAACAAACCAAACCCCACACATTCAGAAAACCACTACACTATAACATACTGCAGTGAAGGAATAAGAAAACATACCCTGGCAAAATATATAAAGTTCTTGCTTCTTCATACAGATTAAAAAAAAAAAAAAATCACCAAATTTACAGACTATTATCCAGACTATTATCTACATGTTAAACAGATGTTTTTCCTGTAACACATCAGGGTTAAAAATAAAGCAAAACAAAACGCCCCCACCAACCATGTCCCCCATTCTCTACTGGTAAATCAAACTGCTCTGTCTTTGAAAGACTATCCACTGACTCCTCCTTGCAGAATACACGCATTCTAGAAGCAGACTGTCTTGTTGTTCTGTACAGTATCAAGTCAGTTGCCAACACTCACCAAAAGGAGTTGCAGTACAATCCCAAAGTATATGTTCTTGCTTAGTGTAATCATAGTATCCGAGATGTTTCAAGACAAGGTGTGAAAGGTCTTGCTGCAAGTTTAGAGCATACTGACTGGCTTACTACATGCATATCCTTGGAAGCTGTGCATGCACACGAATGTATGAGAAAACACACGTACATGCCTAACTTCAAAATATGGCCTGCTACAGGCAGACATTTTTATAGCCACAGGCAAAACTCAAGGCCCACTATTTAGCAAAACTCATCACTACCACTTTTCATTTCTTTCATCAGATATGTTTGCTGGGATGTAAAATTCAT
This sequence comes from Opisthocomus hoazin, assembly GCF_030867145.1. Taxonomy (NCBI): domain Eukaryota; kingdom Metazoa; phylum Chordata; class Aves; order Opisthocomiformes; family Opisthocomidae; genus Opisthocomus; species Opisthocomus hoazin. The sequence continues at coordinate 26,939,162 of NC_134415.1, forward strand.
ACCAGAGTCATAAACGTAACTGCGCAAGAGTGGAACAACAACACATGCCTGATTAGAGATGCGTCCACACCTTTGGAGATCATTTCCTGACGTCATAGCAATCGTTGTGGCAATAGCTGGTGGTGGACTTGTTTTTAAGCTGTTGCAGGTACAAATAAGTTGAGAAAAAGCTTGCAGCAGGTCAATCCTCAGTTTCACAAATCCGCATTGAAAACTCAGAGGATTAAGTGGCGTACTAGCAGCCTGAAACACAGTAATAGGAATGCTGGCAATCTAGGTCAAAGGCAAACACGATAAAATAACTTTGTAATGTCACTGAACCGTCTCAGACAATTGAACCCTTCAGCTCAGTTCTAAAAGCTGCTTTTTTTTTTAAAAAAACTACATTTAACAAATTTGCTCAATTTAAGTCATACTGAATATAAACAACACAGAAGTTAGGTAATTACTAAGCTGTATTGCAAGTGTATCACCCTTGTAACAAACGTGACTTAAGCTGTTACAATGCTATCAGGGCATCTATTGGCTCTTTTTCCACAGCCAAGCCATTAGGCTTCAAATGACATTAGTCCAGACAGTCCTTACCATAAGACAGCACACAATGAATTGGAAAGCAAACAAACATGAAGGACTGAAAAAATGATTCTCTGCATCAGCCAAAAGAGAAAGAAGTAGCTAAAGTTACCTGCAGCAAGAGGAAGGGGTGATAACCTTTGGTCTTTTTCACAACCGCGAAATGGACAGGAACATTACAAAGGTACTGAACCTTGCATTTGATGAAGGCAGAGACAGTTCAGTGACAACTACGAACAGTAAATGACAACTCCAGGAGGGCAGACATGCTGCTATTATTTAGAAAATACAGTTCTGTGAAACTTAGCTCCCCAAGAGCTTATCTGACTTGTAGAAGCACCTGCGACGGTTTAGAACACCCAGGAGGGCTTAAATTGCAGCACTCAAGATTTGATACTAGGTAACCCCAAAATCCACTACTTCTTTTTCTTAAACTGTTGGATCTTGAGAAAAGTACACTTTTTTTCTTTAGAAGGAAAAAAGGCATCAGCAAAACAAATCACTGGGACCTTCTCTTACTCAGAGAACGGATGTATGTTAAACTCATGCATGTCTTCCCCAGTACTTCTTATTCCTCAACAGAAAAGGTCACTTCTGTAAGCAAGAAGTTATAACGCACCCCAAAACTTCACTAAGAACTATTTCTTTGCTGGCAGGAAAGCAGCAAACTAGTTTCTCAGAAAACATCACGTCATCTGAGAACTGGCTCACTATTGACAAAAATGAGGAAATATCAGCCAACTGCAACCACTTTAAAATACTGAACTAGATTTCATTAAAGAAATAAGACTATTTTATCACTTGGGCCATTCAGCCCCTCTTATCTACCACTTCGTTCTCCCATCTCCAAGGGCATAAGAAAATCCCTCTTGAATGGAAATTGTTCAGTTTATTCTGCAAGGGTGGTTTCAGAAAACCCTCTGTGGAAGAAATCTCACAGCACTGTAATTGCTCTACAGAGACTACATGCTTTTATAGAGAGTAAAGTACCACTGCTTATATCAGAAAATCCAGACATTTTTAGTAGCACAAGTTGGACTTAATTCTTGTAAATGGAAATACAAGCTTGTGTCATTAATATTGCAATTTACCTTATCTACTACCCATATAGCCATGGGCAATAAATGAGTTACAGCTCTTCTGAAAACGACAGAAAAAGTTCTTTGGCTCAGTCAAGTTCTTCAAACACCACCACGCGTTATCAACATATTTGGAGTTAGTGCTACTTAATCAATGGTTATATTAGTGCTTTGTTCAAGTGCTGTATCTTCTCCAGCTTACCAGCAGTGAAAAATAAGCACAATGCTTCCAATGACACGCATGTTCTGTGCAAGAGCAGGTCCTACTCAAAACCTTTGCTAACTGCACAATCAAGTATGTAGCAAGAGAGGCGGGGACTGTGGCTCCACGACAAGTCTCTGCCCTCCCCAACCCATGAAGTAACAGGACTTTCTTCCTCAAAGTGGACTAACTCACACAAAGGAACATTTTGCATACAGCAATGCAAGAAAGACAGACAGTTGCATGTATATCAAGAAGGAATTGAGAAATTTTCTGACAAAATCAGACACTGTCTGAATATTTCATCGTTGCTAAACTGGGCTGACTGAACATCTGCAACAGATTTACCGTAAGCGTCTTCAGCTACAAAGTGGACAGCTACACAGGGTTCATCACGCGCACTAATGGTCTGCGGCACCAACAGTGCCGAGTCACGCTCTACACTGAAACAGCAGCAACAGTAAAGCTTAAAGTGGAGGGAATAGACAGCAAAAGCCTTCATCAGGAAGACTATCACATGCAGTTTATGGCACTTTGCTCCCCTTTGAGACTCTGAGTTCTGTAGATGCAAGCAGTGAGCAGCTCCTTTTACAGCCGATACACTCAAGCATGGTTAGGAATCTGTGCAGTGATGCAACAAGACAGCAACAGCCAGCAATAAAACCTGATTTCCTCTTCTCTAGCCCTCCAAAACCCGTACCTCTCCGGACCACAACAACACACAAGTGCGTGCTTTTCTGGGTGCAATGCCTATGTGCAACACGCAGAAAGTGAAGTCAGCAGAGAAGATGAGGACAAGAATCCTTCAACAGAAAAAGCTCAAACTCTAGGGAAAGGCTAATTAAATTACTGAACCACAGAATGACCTATTTAAGCAGATTATTGTCCTGCCTGTATTAAATATTAACATGCAATTAGATGAGGTCCCCCCTCAATGTCTTCTAGACATTGGAGAAATCTTGAAATAAGGTTTTTAATTCATTATTCACTCAGCCAACAAGTTAAAGACAAATACTTCAGGAACAATGGAGCTTTCTCTCAGAGGACAAAGGTGTAAAATTTACATCCTTCCTGCTTATTCAGGAACAGTTTTAATAAACTGTAATATGTGAACTTTAATAAACACTAATACCTGAATTGTCATGACACTGACAGTTCCAGTTACTAAAAAAAAAGGCAGCTTCATCCAAGAGACATACAGACAACTGTATGTAAAGATTCTTTCACATTTCTGTTTCCATGAAGAAAAATGTTGTGTAAAGCTGGATCATCTTTTGTTAAGAAGCAGCTTCGCAGTGAGAACTGAAGGTCCATACTCATTAATGCTCTTTCCGTTTAAATTCACAGACATCACATACGCAGCTTCTTTCCATTTTCACCACTTCAGAGAAGCAGAAAGTATTTGCATAATAGCAGGTACCACCTGAATTCTGCAGATTTGATGAGACTGAATTGTCCTCTCTCTTCTTACTAAATTGGTGTTGCCTTGTTAGGATTCCATAGGATCACATTGTCAAATAAAACACATGAACTCAGCAGGAGGAAGACAATTAAATCCTTCTGCTTATCTCGAGAAGATAGCAGCCAATTCAGACAAATCCCCAGGCTTGACTATCACAACAGCCTTTATTCAGCCAAGACAAGGAGTGGAAAATTTTTAAGTACTGTAATTTTAACAAAGATCTGTTACATATCATATGATTTGATAAAGGCAGGAAGCAAGGAGGGGGAAAAGAAAAGAAAAAAGAGAAATCTAGCTAATCACACTTAGCTGAGCTACAGGATCTTCTCTCTGAAGACACAGTGTGTTACAACTGGCTATTCCCTGCAGTCCTCTCAAAAAGAGTCTGGCAGATGTCAGACATCTCTAAAAAATTTTCAGAGGCTTAAGAACAGAAACCAAACAGATCTGCTGCAGTACACAGAAACATTATCATTAAAGCAGAAGATCTGTGCTAACCGTCAGTGATGCTATTCCTTTGTGATAGGATTTTAAAGCTTCAGCGATGCAAGAAAGTGCTGAGCTGTAGTTGTCCTCCTGCAAACCTGTCAGACACTGTTCTGCATGGGAGAACTCCTTCAAGCTGTTCAGCCAGAAGTAGAAGTGTTCTGAAGCCACTTGAGTCAGCAGGCTTTGATACAGTTCTCTGGCCATATCATGGTTGCCCTGTAATGACAAGAATGTTTCTAAGAGGGGACATGAAAGAAGGATGTGGGTTTCTACGAAACAGATACAAATAAGAGAACAGTAACATCTCCAGAGCTACGCTTACTTTAAAAATAGAAATAGTGAAACTTCTTCCAATAATTTGATCACGACAATCCTAACAATAAATAAAAGCACAAATGCTTATTTTACAGAAATATCAGCCTGTGTCAAGTATAGTACTTATCTACACAATATAATTCAACAAGATGGGAAACAAATATTGAAATTTACTTTCACCTCAGCATCTCGTACTAGGGCTTCTACCTAATTCTAACCTTTACTGAAGGTAAACAGGAAACAGTATCTTTTTCTTCCTTTCTTTGTAGAAGAAAGCACACATCAGGATGGCCTATACCATCTTCTAAAGAACAGCTAGACAATACAGATTAGGTATGTGCTCAAGAAAGTATCAGTTTACTGCTTTCTTCCTTCTCAGATACTTCAAAAAAGACAACTGAAAAACCACCCTGATGGGATGACTGCCCTAAATGGCATATATCTGAATCAGCATTCCACGGAATTAAGAGGGAATTATTTTTTTTTTTTCCCCTCTATTCATTTCCTCCTTCCGTGTCCTACCATTTTGCTTACTTACTTTCTTCAGTTCAAAGAAGTCACTAGCATCCTTCCAACCACACCAAATCATTTTTCTCCAGGTATTTTCACTTACCATTCTGGAAGCCTGCCTGGCTATCCTGTAGGCTGTCCATCCATTGGAGGAATTCTCAAGCTGCTGTTTGATAACAGTTTTGATCTCTGAAGATAAAGCTTTCTGACTGGAAACAAATATCACTGTGGCGAGAGAAACCTAATGAAGAGTCGAGGGGCAAAGAAGATTATATTCCAGGAACTAAAACAATCAAGAAAAAAAGCCAGTTCTGTTCCCTAAACTACCAGAAACTCCTTGATTTTGGACTCAAAACTACATAGAAGATTACATATATCTTTCAACTAGTGAACTTCTCAGTCATATATTTTTCAAGGAGTTATGGCAACCCAAATATTTCTACTAGATGAAAGTCACTTTCTTTTAAAGTATCTTTACTGTGACTTTTAACTGAGATATTTCGAATACTCCAAACAAATTAATAGGAAGCTTGTAATTTCTTTCTTAAATTCAAATTTATTTCCAAATAGATAGGATAAAAGCATTTTTATCTCTTGCAGTACATTAACAGTCATATGCGTCACAGTACCATACATAAATTTGGCTAACCGCCGTTTTGTTTTTCTGTAACCATTATTTTACATATACCCCAATAACTTCAATAGCTCGGTTTGTCTACGCAGTGCCATCTGCTGGAAAATCTAATGGAATACACTGCTTAGTTCAGCTCCATCTACGAGATATTTCAACGCTGAACACTGACATACGTAGTGAAAAGTTCAGGCAAAACTGAAAACAGTGGCTATAGACTGGCACCTGGACTTGGACATAACAAATGTCTTAGCTGCCTTTTTAAATAAAAACCATCCACAGTAGTTTATATAGACTTTATCCATCAAGGGCTATTTCACCAGAAGAAGGTCTTACCAAGAGTTCCTGTTTCTTATCTGTGGCAGATCGTCCAATTAATTTATAGAGGTCCATTAGGTCTCCCAGCATCCCATCTGCTAAGACAGGCAGCTGCATCGCTATAGCTGCTAAACAGTGGCACATGAGAATCCGAGCAGCGTCCTGGGCACTGTGCAACTGGGTCAGCAGGGATTCAACTACTGACTGGCTCAGGTGAGGGCGGCATTTGACCAGCTTCACCATACAAGTTAACGTGATCTGCAATTCACACAATCAACAGGTACAATAAACGCAATGTCTACTTAAAACTGAAAGAGCCAGACACACGTATGTGGAAGTATGATTGCAGAAATACAGAATATTCAGTATTTTCAGAACCATGTACTCTACAAAAGATGAGATTTTTCAAGAGCCCTGAGCTCACAGTACAAAAACATATCACACATTCAAGAAATTATAATCTTCTTTCTCACACCACTCTGAACTCTTGATTACCGGCAAGACACAGAAAAATCTTCATTTCCTTCCAGTATGTTATGCTTCCACCAGAAAGTATCTGGTGCACACTAGCCTTTCTGGTATACAAGCTATTACTATAACTTTCAGCTGCGCCAGGGGAATACAACAGTAACGTTACCTTCAAGGTTGTCTGAGCTCCTGGACTGTCATCCAGACTACAAAGAACAAGAAGAGCTTCTAAGCCAAAAACTGCATCTTGCTCCAAAGGCAGAAGATCTAAGAAAAGAAAAAGAGTAAGTTCGTTCCCTGTTATGTTTTCTGACCATAATCAGTGTAATGTCTGCACTGGTGTTACAGTCATGACAGATAAGTACCTTCCTAACATTCTGCCTTACCTTATTTTGATTAGAAACAATTCTGCCATTCCACATCTCGGATAACTATTCAGCAGTCACACCAACTGTCACATTTGTAGAGCATGCATAAATCTCTGTACTAAGACTTCTAAATGCCCCGTTACTCTTCTGCAATGGACTTTGTGCAAAGAATTTTCAAAGGCTGACAAACAATTCATAAATCTTACAGCAAAGGTAAGACAAGCATTTATTTATCACAAGTTCTGCTGTGCCCAGTAATTTTTTCTAAATTAAACAAAGATGAAATCTTCCCAATCATTCATAAAAATCATACAGGATATTTTCTACTAGATTATAGTTCCCATTCTCCCTAAATGGCATGAAGGATCAGACATCTACAGACAGGTCCACAGACAAGACCAGCAATACGTGGTAAGTGCATACGCCTGAATGTAAACACACATTTCATTGTCCTTGCTTTCACTTACCTTTTTCCTGACAAGAGGCTGATATATTAGTCAGAATTCTCACACCATGAGCTGCAATGCCACGGTTATTATGGTAACAGCACTCCTGTGCCAGTTTTACTAAATCAAATGATCTCACAGTTGTAGCTGCTGTTCCTAAATAAAGAGAAGGCAAACAGTATATAAAACAGCACAGTCCATAATTATAATACCACAGATCTTTTCAAGTACATTTCTGCAAAAAACTATATTGACTTAGGATTAATTTTTTTTTACCTGTTTCAAGGATAGAATGAAAACACATCTTTCTCTCTCTCCCCATTCCTGAACACTACACAAGTTAGACATACATGAGAAAGAGTATTTGGGTCAAAAGGATGATGTTTCAGGGACTCCGAGAAATACTGCCTTAAGAAATATTATATCTGATTAATAAAAGCTAGTTAGCACATCAATTATTAAGACATGCCAGAACGACTGAAGAGGATGTATTCTTTTTCTCCATTTCTGCAGTCCGTGTAGTTGGGATCATACTACTCATTAGGGCAGTCTGGCTTTCAAGAAGCAGAAAGAAAACAGTATGAGCACCATTTTAAGAACAAGATACCTTGAATCACTTTAAAATGTCTACTCTGTTTCTCCAGAATATAGTCACAAGCCAGAAAGGTTCACCTGGCACTGAAGCAGGTCATTCCTAGAAGGGTGGCATAGCTTCACTGTGCCACAGCAACACGCCAGCCCACTCTCACACCATTAAGTCTCCATGCTACTCAAAAACTACGCAAATCCATGGTTTCAAAGCACCTTAAGCAGAATTCAGGTCAGCCTTTTGAGAGGCATTACATTTCTTCATTTTATGGAGAAAACTTGAAGACCCAAAGGTAAAATACCCCTTTCATACAGCATATTACCCACAGAACAAAATATTAGACTATGGTTACTCATGGCTATACAGTATCTCACTTGAAGTTTACATATGACGAACAGTCTGACTCTCAGCTAGTGTTCTGAAATTCAAAAATAATTTAAGAATATGCTATAAAGTGTTTAGATGAAACTGATTATGAGTAGATAGCCAATCCATTAGAAATGCCAAAGATAATCACCTAATCTAGTTCTCTTACCTGGAGCACTGCTGAAGTACTGTTTAATGGCAATGGTCCCTGATAACGTAGAAAGAACAGATAGCATGCCCAGTTTCAAGCTGTCATAAGGAGTGTGAAGAGCAGATTCACAGAGTGCCTAAAGATCAGCAGAAGAAAAGATACAGAGGGAAGGAAGTCCCATGAGCTAACTGTATTCAATGTTTAGTTGCACTTGTCTGTGAAAAGTTTTGAGAGTCAAGATTTTTTCCACAGAACATATTGTACTGAAATAAAAAGTTAAAAGTCATGTCCTGATGCATCTGTTTTAGTAGACTGAGGATGTGACTTGCAGAAAAGTGACAGTGGGTCTCATGCTAGGGAAACACCAATTGTAAGTCACTTATTAACTAAAAATCAGTGACAAAAATGTTATCATGTTTCATTCATCAAATATTACAGAAGATTTTAAAACAGTTCTCCAGTCTTAGAGCCATACTGAATATTTTGCTTTATAACAATCTGCAGGGTTTTATGTAAGTATACATCTCTGCAGAGCTAAGTTTCAAGTGTCATTTCCTTTAACAGTCCTGGTGTCCAACAGAACACATTTAAATTTTCTTGATAAACAGCTTAAAGCATATTTCATTTTTATAACTCATTTATAGTAGAGCTGCTGTCATACTTTTGTGCCTTTTGCCAGATCTCCTCATACCTTATGACACCTAGATTGGAATAACTCTTAAAATTCACATTGTTCTCAGATTCATTATGCCAACACTGTCCACAATTTGGTCATTCATTGGTTTTAGAGGCTTTTTTAGTCAACATGAGAGAAAGCAATATGAGACACAAATGGAAAATATAAGTATATTCCACCTCAGATTGCCAAAGCTGAATGATAACATCCAGTAACTGAATAAAGAAAAACAACAACACAGAATTAGTTCCACAGAACAAAAAAACCCCATAATGCTGTTCTTATCAGTTATATGTATGCTCTTGTATGGTGTAAGGGTTAAATTCTAAATCAGTTTGCAATTTGTACCAGCATAGTCTTTTTCTAACCCAATGAACAGTAAGGCATCAACAGACAGACAATAGAATGATCCAGACACATTTCCAACCCAAATATTTCCCAAGACACTGATGTTTTACTCCAGTGCGATTAGATCACCATGCAAAGAATGTATTCGAAATGGTAACGATGAAGAATGCCAAGGGCACAGAAGAATTACCAAGATGGACTGCAGACTGCTTGTTACCTTCGCAGTCAGCGGAAGGATTGCTCTAAGTATCTACAGCTTCTGGAGCTGATGTCTACAAATCAGTGAAGTCTCCACAATTCAGAGACCAAGCCTCTCACCTGACCTACACAAACAGACACAAAATGCTGAAGAAGTTCACACTGCTGAAACTCTTGTTGGTAAAAACATACAAGAAGCAGGTTTTGCCATGAGAACAGGAGGGTCAGTTCCAGTCCCTGTTGTATAAACATTACAAAGTCGTTTATGGAAAAGAGTTGCCCAACTCACAATGTTGACTTTCTATTTCAGAAGTCAGAAAAACTCTCATTACTTCTGTATGCCATTCAGCAAACATTAATAAACTTCATCAAATTAACTTTGTTCTAACCCAGTCACTGGTTTAGTACCGACATCAATGGAACTTTTACCTATGCATTTCAACCATCAGGACACCTGCTTTAAGACACTACATGATGATGAAAGCTACGTTATCAATGTCTCTCATTTGTATTGAGATAACTACCAATCAGCCATACGGTATAAAGTAGCATTTTGACTACAAATAATCCATAAACTGTTAAAGCAATTCCTTAAAATTCCTAAAAGGAAATAAATTTCTAGTATTCATCCATTATGAAGAATAAAACAGTTCACTAAAACAAAAACCTCTGCACACTCCAGAGCATCTTATCAAAGAACTGGAGACAAATCATGTTTTATTTCTCACATGATTATTATAAAAAATCTGCACGGTTTTTCCTCCCAGTTGCACTATGCTTCAGCAGCATGTAGCAAAAGTAGCTTCCAAGAGTAGTAAAAACAATGCAAAAAGACCCAGAAAAGTAGAGCTATAAGCCTTCCCCAATAAGTTCTCGACATATTTACTTTCCCATTAATCTAATCTGAAGTTATTTTCTATAGTAATTTTTACCAGAAAAGGGGAAAAAACAAGTGGAAAAAAAAGCTCATATGCAGCTGCAATTGAGAGAAAGCAGCAATACAATTTACAATAAAACAGCCGTGTCTCCAAATAACACAGAAGAACTATAAACAACTTCGAGTCTCGTTCATACAACAGGAGTCAAGGGTACTACTGAAAATGAGTTATTAATCCTAAGAAATGAAGCAAAAATTACATTTGTCCTTTCAAGTACACCTTGCTAGATGACGTGCTTTGACAAATCCCAGAGAGACTCTGTCTTAGCATCAATATGTATTCAGTATCATAAGATTAAGATTCAGCTCATGTTTATCTTAGATGAGTTTGTCAGATCGAAAAGTTATTTCCTTACTGTAAAAAGGCCTACTACATGACACTTGCCTTTCTTCAGTTACAATACATCAACTTTGATCCTTGTGGGTCAACTTGTGCAACTCAAGATATTCTATGAATCATTCATTATCATTTAGCTACCCTGCTTGGCAGAGTAACCTAACTTCAGGATATGGAAATTATGTTCTTCCTTCCTTTACCTCCCGAATTGTTCTTCTGGAAAGAATTCTACAACTAACTGCAAAGTTTCATCATAAAATGTAGCTTCAAAATGTGTAAACCTGAATGTTTTCTCTGCTCCATGTATGTGGTGTCTTGCTGGCCAACAACTTTAAATCTTGGATTGCAAGCCTCTTCACAGCCTTCCTGGGGTCAATCTTCAAGTACTGCAACAACAGCTGGATCTGCAACGAAGTAAATTCATTGTTCAAGAGAGATGCTACTAGAAGGAAATCTTTTCAAAAGTATTTGTGATGAAATTTTGCGCATACTCAGCCAAAATGAACTTGCCTTATCCACTTGATTGCTTGCCACATGGAAAAGCCCCTATTTAGGCTGTCATGCCACAGCAAGCTAAAACTGTCCGACAGCCTATTTCTACCACCCTGTTCTCCTTGTTCATGCACCCTCCTCTGCATCATCCTGCATACCCGAGAAGCCTTGACACCTGTTCTGACACTCACAGAAATACCATAAACCATCCCTGAGAAGCTCAGTAAACACCTTATACTGTTGTGATTCTGCTACTAACAAGTATTCTGGGCATTTGATGCTAATTCAGGTCTCCGCATGATCTGCAGTTAACAGATAGCAACAGAGGCATACTTTGTGTGTCTCAGTAGTTGCGAAAAACAACCCCTAAACCAACCAAACAAAAACAACCCCTAGCCAGCCCTTCTGCAGCGCTTATATCAAATGAAGTGACACTTAACTGCGTGTCCTTGGCTGTCTTCACCTCCTGCAAGCTTACAGATACGGAATAGCCAGCATGTGTGAGAAAGCAAGAACACACTGGCCGTGGTTTTGCTCTCCATCCCCACCCTGGCTACAGCACTTGTCAGCAGCACTGGCTGTTGCACTGCAGAAATACAGCCTAAAGCACCATGCTAACTGCCATAAAAAAAAAAAGCACATCAAGTGTTCTAATGTTGCTCAGTTGGCTGAGATTAAGATTCAGTAGTATCAAAAGCATCCTCTGAAATACAGAAATCAACCTTACTAAAAAGAAATTTCAGACAGATCAATGCTATTACTCTAACAGTAACAGACACCAGCCTTCCCTAGCTCTACAGGATTGAAAGAAACCAAATAGATTTTCATGACTACTTTACAAGGATTAGTTAGATGAATCTCAAATATCACTGTGTTCAGATCTGCTATATAAATCACATCCACGAAGTATGTTATCAGAACATAAAAACATTGTATTTTTCCATCACTGCTTTCCTGCAGCTTTGTTTATAGCCCTAAATCACAGCAACAGATTCAAATTCCTCTGCTCTTCAAGAAACAGATTTTTAAATGCACTCTATGCTATTGAAATATCCATTTGCTTGCATGCAAGGCAGGCAAAAGGCACACCCACGATGCAAGAGAATATACAGCAGTGAGAAGTGACGCCTGTGTTCCACAGGTAAGATGAAAAGTTTTCAGAAAAAGTCAGGGTATTTGCTTTCCTAAATGTTGACTGATCCTAGCTGATTTCAATCCCAGCTGACAAAGAAAGACAGATTATGATCTGTAAAGAAGAGTTCCTGTGCTTGATGGGGTTGTATGGAAATGGGACCAGGGAGGGCAAGAAATATGAAAGCAGCAGCAGTTTCCAGGGTGTTCTTTCTCTATAGCATGTAGGAGCAACCATCACAGCATATCCATCACGATTTATTTTCGGTGTCACCTAGGATCTGAGTTTTTTTAAATGTACTTTGTACTTTAAGTTGAAGGAACGAATCAGGAAGAATTACCTGCTTAGGAATGTCAACCAAAGAAGAAGCAGCAAGCAGAGTAAAGGTGTGCAGTGTAACAATGACCATTTTGGTAGAGGGATACGATGTTACCAGCTGCTGAAGCAGCTGCCGGGAGCTAGAGGCCAGGCTAGCATCATGATGCATGTGCTGTAGAATAGGGATCAACTTCAATTTCAAGTCCACAGGTGTGGCTAAACCTGCAACAAGTACAAGAGACATAGGCAGAGCATTAGTCCTTTGTACTGGCATTTGGCAGTGCTGAGGCACACCATATGTCTGCATTGCTACCACTGCTGAATGCAAATTGTGTGGACACCTGCATTAGCTACAAACAACCCATCTACTAGCTAGCAGCATACCCATAGTGGTATCAAGCATTTTCACAGTTCTAAGAGAAGGTTGCTGCTTACCTCATTGCAAGTAACGTATGTATTAACTCACCTGAAGCAATCTGAAATAGTCTACGTAAGTTTATTCATCATACTGTAGACGAGCTTTTATTCTCTACCAAACAAGTGGTTTGAGAACTTAGATTTTTAAGAGGACACAAGAGCCAGACATTAGATTGTTGGTTAGCTAATTCTATTATAAAAATTGAATCATTTAAATCATAGAATCACAGAATGCTGTGGGTTGGAAGGGACCTTTAAAGGTCATCTAGCCCAACCCCCCTGCAGTGAGCAGGAACATCTTTCACTAGATCAGGTTGCTCAGAGCCCAGTCCAACCTGGCCTTGAATGTTCCTAAGAATGGGGCCTCCACTACCTCTCTGGGCAACCTGTGCCAGTGTTTCACCACCCTCACGGTAAAGACATTTCTTCCTTACATCCAGTCTAAATCTACCTTCCCTGAGTTTAAAACCACTACTCCTTTTGCTGTAACAACAGGCCTTGCTAAAAAGATTGTCCCCATCTTTCCTCTAGGTCCCCTTTAATACTGAAAAGCTGCAATAAGATCTCCCCGCAGCCTTCTCTTCTCCAGGCTGAACAGCCCCAACTCTCTCAGCCTTTCCTCATAGGAGAGGTGTTCCAGCCCTCAGATAACTTTTGTGGCCTCCTCTGGACCCACTCCAACAGGTCCATGTCTCTCCTCTGCTGAGGGCTCCAGAGCTGGATGCAGGACTCCAGGAGGGGTCTCACCAGAGTGGAGCAGAGGGGCAGAATCACCTCCCTCGACCTGCTGGCCACGCTGCTGAGGATGCGGCCCAGGATATGACTGGCCTTCTGGGCTGCAAGCACACATTGTCAGCTCACGTTCAGTTTTTCTTCCATCAGTACCCACAAGTTCTTCTCAGCAGGACTTTCAATCCCTCCTTTCCTCAGCCTGTATTGATATTGGGGGTTGCCCCGATCCAGGTGCAGGACCTTGCACCTGGTCTTGCTGAACCTCTTGAGGTTCACACAGGCCCACCTCTCCATCTTGTCCAGGTCCCTCAGGATGGCATCCCGTCCCTTGGTTGTGTCAACTGCACCACTCGGCTTGGTGTCATCTGCAAACTTGCTTGAGGGTGCACTTGATCTTGCTATGTCATTGATGAAAATAATAAACAGCACCAGTCCTAGTACGGACCCCTGAGGGACACCACTTGTCACCAACGTCTATTTGGACATCGAGCCATTGACGACTACCCTATGGCTGCGACCATCCAACCAGTTCCTCATTCACTGAACAGTTCACCCATCAAATCCATATCTCCCCTAATCTAGAGAGAAGGATGTTGCAGTAGACCATGCGGAAGGCCTTACAGAAGTCCAGATAGGTGACATCTATTGCTTTTCCCTTGCCCGCTGACGCAGTCACTCCATCACAGAAAGCCACTAAGTTCGTCACGCAGGACTTGCCCTTGGTGAAGACATGCTGGCTGTCTTGAATCACCTCTCTGTCCTCCATGTGCTTTAGCAGAGCTTCTAGGAGGACCTGTTCCATGATCTTCCCAGGCACAGAGGTGAGGCTGACATGTTGGTAGCTCCCAGGGTCCTCCTTTCTACCATTTCTAAAAATCAGCACAGTATTCCCTTCTTCCAGTCACCAGGGACTTCACCTGACTGCCATGACCTTTCATTTATCACAGAGAGTGGCTTGGCAACGACATCAGCCAGTTCCCTCAGGACTCTGGGATGCATCTCATCAGGTCTCATAGACTTGTGTATGTTCAGGTTCCTCATATGGTCACAAACCTGGTCCTCCCTTACAGTGGGAGGGGCTTTACCCCTCTGGTCCCCCATCTTGTGGTCCATCAACTCAGGAGGGGCGAGGAGAGAGGTTGCCAGTGAAGACTGAGGCAAAAAAATTGCTGAGTACATCAGCCTTCTCCTTGTCTATTGATACTGAGTTGCCTTTCTTGCTCATCTGGGTGGAGGGTATGCTTTCTTCAACCTTGCTTTTCTGGCTGACACACCTGTAGCAGCTGCTCTTGTTATTCTTTGCATCCCTTGACAAATTCAGCTCCAGCCATGCCTTGGCCCTCCTGACCCCATCCCTGCACAACCAGGGAGCATCCCTAAACTCTTCCCAGGATACCTGTCCCTGCTGCCACTGCCTGTGCAGTTCCTTCTTGCTCTTTAGTTTGACCAGCAGGTCTCAACTCAGCCATGCCAGTCTCTTCCCTTCCTTGCCTGATTTCTTACACCTGGGGACTGACAGCTCTTGCACTCTGTGGAAAGCATCCTTAAACATCTGCCAGCTCTGTTCTGCTCCCCTGTCTCTGAGGGACATTTCCCAGGTGGTCCTACTGACTAACTCCTTGAAGAGCATTTGAGTATAATGGCAATAGCATTATGATATCCAGCATTTACATAATGATAATAAAGAATTCTCAGAGAAATCAGAGCTTTTCCCTTTCATCATTCAATAGATGTATGTACCTTGAATCATCTCACTGATTTTATTACATATTCCACCAGCAAAATCCCTGCAGAGAAAAGACAAAGTACCACGTGAAACAAAAAATAAAGGAGTAAATAATTAAAAATAAAAATCGACTGTGTTTTAACAACATAACTTTCACAAAAGAGTGCTTGCCAAGACCTAAGTTGTTTTAGAACACACGCACATGGGCATGATCTAATGACAAAATGGAAGCTTTCAAAAATGTGCCAAAGTGACAAGCAGCACTACATTTTGTTCCCTAATATAACATCTGTAAAATAATCCTTGATTAAAGCTCCTATTCCACTTTAATTCCCATATTTATGAGCTTTCTATTTCAGAAAAAAAAATCTGCTAAAGTTGTATTCAGATTTCTTTACAACACTGTTACTGCACATACTTAAATATTTTGCTATAAACAACATGGCTAGCACTACAGAAGGAAATATTAAGCCTTGCGAATGCCAGTGTCAATGGAGTTTCCATTCTCTGTAATATGAAAAACCGAAAAAAATTACATCTTACTTTGATTGTGCAGAAAAGTTGGCAGCAGCAAATATAGCAGCTTCAACTTCCACATTGTCATGGGAATCCAAACTTTGACGAATACTGTGATGAGCATTCTTTCTTTCTGGAATAATAGATGCCATGCTGCCCAACATCCTACAAAAATAAATCACAGCAAAATCGGGAAGAAAAATAGTTATGAAGAAATGCAAGATGAAACCAAACAGAACTATAAAAGGACACGTTAAAAGATTATTTTTATATAAATATGTGCTCTTTCATGTCTATTACAGAAACAAACAAATGCTAAAACTAGGCATATAATTAAAAGGTAACAAATTTTGTCATGTGGGTTATGTCAGTGGTTTAACGACTAATTACATTTTGGTATGTTTTAGTTTGAAATGGACACAGTGAGAAATTTACCAAGAACTCTTATAAAAATTAAGAGTGCACTATGGCACTGGGAAGAGGTATTTTGAAGATGCTTTTATGTTCAAGCTCTTCAACACAACAGATTTAATACTAAAATGTACTGGTCGCTATTTTCAGACGCACATGAAGTACACATCATTGGATATAAATTCAGAAATGTGTACTCTAGGGGGATAAAAAACCCATGCATTTAGAGAGCTGTTTCCATCTTTTCTATCCCTCTTCATAATTAAGACTGGAAAAGTAAATATGTAACAAATGTCTGAACAGTCATAAATTTTAACCACATGCTAAGAAAGTAAAGTTTCTGGAGTGTTACCAGGATCAAGCAAACAAGGACCTGAATTAAGTCACTAGTTTCTAAGATCTTTCACTGATGTGAGGTAAGGTTATTATTGGGAATTGTGCAATATATTTTGTGTAACTCATAAAAAGGTCCAAATCAATCTATACTTTTACTAAGAATATCTCCAAGATACCTTTCAGACATAATTAGCATAATCCAATTAAAGAACAAATGCAGCATTTGCACTGGTGGAAATTTTAGCAAGAGTTCTATGCAAGTATTTACACACAGTCATCTAGCAACAAAATTCCCCAGACACAAAGTTTTGTTTAGCAGATTGTTCTTTCAGCTTTTCTTTCCTGTTGACGCTACTTAAGGAAGACAAAGCCAAATGAACAGAAGATTTCTATCTGACACTACTGAACCAACAGCCATTTTAACCTTTCACTTGATGGATCCTGTGAATGATTAGTAATTCAAGTATTTCTTCAAACTGAGCAGATTCCTGGGGCTTCTAGCAGTCTGTAAAGACAGGCCTCAATACCAGTGAATACCACCAATCTTATGTTAGAATACTGAAATGGAACTATAAGAAAACATGTAAATATATCATATTTACAGATTTCTGAGACACCAGAGCAAGACAGCATAATCTCACATAAAAATATCAAAAGAAGAAATAGACATAGGAGCTAATCAGACAAACCCCTGTTAATGCCTCCCATCTTTCAATAGTGAAATCAGTAACAGTTCTAGATGGACAGAGGAAAAGAATATAAAGGGAAAAAGAAGAGTACTCTTTTCACATTTGAATTCACTTGCACAGGAGTTGGAAGATGCAGTTAAGACCACCATGCTGGACAGTTTTAGTGACAGACACCAAAGCAGCAGAACAGTGACATTAAAGATAACTTAATTTCTTTTTTTTTCCATTTGATTCCCAGAAGTCCAAAGCAATCAATAATACAATGGCACTTCCTTAGAAGTTATTGATCAGAGACCAACAAGCAGTAAGTTTCTAGGACAACGATTAATGAAAAATAGGTGCAAGCCTAACAAGGTTCACATAAATATGTTTTGGTTACAAGTTAACAAAAATTATTGTGACACATAAGGAAGCACTTTCCTTTTGGTCCTGGTCTAAATATATCATAGGCAACATTTGATGTATTGCATATAGCTATTGTCTGGGTTATGCATACAACAGGTTCATTTTTCTTCTCTTTAGTACACACAATTTCAATGCTGCAAATTCTGTCCTGCCTGGAGCCATCCACAAAATTCCCACCATTATAAATGGTTAATAACCTCGTTCTTCTGATCACAGATACTTATTGGTCACCCCCTTTAAAGACAGATGTCTTTGCTTTTAACTCTATGAGCGATGTATAAGACGCCTGCTACATTTCATTCATGGTAGCTGCAGATTTTGTTATTCCAGCACACCAATAATTAGCGAGAGATCTGAAGTAAGTTAGGTTCATTTATGTAATACATACCGAAGTGTAATAGCCCGAGCAACTGGATCATTGCTGTGAATTACTGAGAAAACTCTTTTGACGAACTCGTCCACATTCAGAATCTTCTCTAAGTGCTTCTCACTCTGCTGCGTAACTTTCAGCACACACAGCCTCAGGAAGTTGTTTCTATTAGAAGACACATACTTTTTTTCAGTCAAGCTGTTTTATAATAAAAATTCAAACACTTTAAACACAAAATCATTTAAAAAATCTCCTGGGAGTAAATTAAAACAATAAAAGGTCTAGGCTTTTGAAACACATAAGCAGACTGATACAGTCAAAATGAGACTATTAACACACTATTGCTTCACTTTCTAGTACAGGTAGTGTCAAATTTAGGACCAATTCAAGGGAAACGAACCTGCTGACAGAAGTGAGAAAGAGTGTAAGCAGATGCCTGTTTTGTACACACTTTGGGATCTAATTCTGCTAGAAAAGCACATCCAGGACTAAGACAGGAAAGTCTAATTGCCATTGCCAGGTGTGAGTGAATTTCTTTTCCTTCCTGTAGCCAACAGTGAAGATCCCACAACAGCAGCAAGCTATTATAATGTAGCTCCAACTCCATCAGATGCATCGTTTAGACATCAGGCACTTGGAAAAACTATACTATGGCCTTTGTTATTAACATTCCTTAGAGACGGAATCTGCACATGATCATTCATCTGTTTATTAATTATGAATTCGAACGTGCCTATGGAGCAGAATTTACACCAGTGAACTTAAACCAGTCAGCAAGTGAATCCTCAAATCAAGACACATGGAAAGCAAGTGTGCCATTGACAACTCACTGCAGCTTAAGCCCACCGAAGCTGGGGAAACCAACCTGCAATCAAGCACAACTTGTCCTCAACTGAGTAGGTGCCACTGCAATATTATCTGGCAAGCAGGAAAACCCCATGACTGCCCAGGCTCCAACGCAGCAATACTCCAAGACACAGTGCGTTACCACGGATTGGACATCTGAATGGACAGAAACTGACCGACGCTACTTACCCCACTCTGAAAACATCAGCGAGCTTCAGGAAAGCCGAATTAATGAGAATCGGGAAAGGATATTTCTGGAAAAGCCTGGGAAATCGGACGACGGCTTCACACTGCTCCCCGAGTTTGCCAGACCGGAGGCCTAAACAAGACAATAATCACTGCAGGTACCGGGGCTCCTTCAAACCCAGATGCCTCCCGCCCGCGGTATAGCGGTACCAAAGCTCCCAGCCGCTGGGGACCGAGGGGCGGGACGGGGCCGCGGCGGCGGGCAGAGAGCGGGCGCCAAGGGCCCTCAGGACAGCCCCAGCGGGCGGGCGGCCCCAGGCCGGCGACAAGCCCGAGCCCCCCCCGCCTCACCTTTGTCCAGCTCCATGAGGGCGGAGTTGGCGTCCAGCTCCTGCTCGCCATAACCCGCATCGGCCAGGAAGGACTTGGCACTGGCGGCCATACCGACAGACCGCCCGCCTCAGCCCGGCCTACCGCCACCGCCCGGCCCCGCCGCCACGCATGCGCAGTCACCCTCCCGCCGCCTCAGCCACCGCCGTGCGGCTTGTGCGCAGGCGCGACGCCGAGGCGCCTGCGCGCGCCAGCCGCCACACCGGCCGCGGCCACTCGCGGCGGCTGCGTCCCGCTGAGCCGCCGGCGGGTGGGTGTGGCCTGCAGCCGCCTGTCCCTCTGCGTCACCCAATCAGAGGAAGAGGGCGCGGCTCAGCGGGCTCCCGCTGCCCAATGAGGGGCCGAGGCGCTTTTGGCGGGTCGGTCGGTGGCGGGAGTTAGCGCCACAAGTCGGGTCCGCGCCAGCCGGGTGTTCTTGGCCATGCTGTGCCGCGCGCTGCTCCGCCGCTCCTCGGCCGCGCCGCCTCGTGAGTACCGGGAGGAGGGACCGCGGCGGCGGGACACCCCCCTCCCCAACCCCCACGGCGTCGGAGTGGGGGGTCGGCCGCTGCGGGGGGCTCGGGGCTCCTGGCGGCCGGGCCTGTGGTGTCCGGCGCGGCTACGGCCCGTCTGTCTCCTTGTAGGTCGGTCCTCGCCGCCTCCCCTGCAGCATCTCTTGGGCAGCTACCAGTGCAGCCGGGAAGATGACCACCTCTCTCACGGGGAAACGGGAATGCCGGTCCCTCCCTTCGGCTGCGCCTTTTCTGCAGGTAAAGCCGGCTTCGAAAGGCCCTTTTCGGGGCCAGGCTGCGGGCACCACTGTCAGCTTGCTTTTAGTTATTTATTTTTTTTATTTCATATGTCTCATGCTTTGGTTTCAGAGTTTCTTGTTTTAAAGCGAGCTGGTAATAGCGTACTTGCAGCTAGACGTGGTATAAATCGGGTGGTGGTGCTCCTAGATACACTGGTGGAAAGCATTCCCTTAAAGAAGCGACTACAGAGTGTTTATTTTAGTGTCTCTTTACTTCAGCATTGTGTGTTTCAAGGTATGTCCTCTTGGTGACAGTGCTAGGCTGCGTGGTTGAAACATTGGGCTTTGTTCAAAAGATAAAAGTTACAACAGGATGGAGAGCAGCGTGTAGAAATCGAAGAGGTGGATGGATGTCCCTGGGCATTTGCCCCTGATAAACACCTGAGGAGTGAAGTCAGCTCCTGGATCTTTAGGGCAAAACGCTTTCATCTGTGGCACTCTGGTTGTGGTGTGAGCTTGTACGTTTCTCCAAGGCAGTTTCCTGCTTTTCCAGCTCAGATCCAGAGAAAGTGCTGGAGGTTGCAGAGGATGGGTAGCATCGACACGGAAAACCGTAACCAGAGAACTGCTATAGCTGGTGAAAGAGGCCGCTACCTCAAAAGTTGCTCCTGGAGCCATTTTATTGCCCACATATAGTGGTTGCTAAATGGAACACCTAGAAAAAGTGCTTGCCAATATTTCTGCATTTTGAACATTTGGATTGCTGTGTAAATACTGTTTATTTCACAGCTATCTGTTTGCTGGATACCGTATTTAAAGTGTCTGTGGCCCTTAACGAAGAGGAGGGGCATGATTATGGATCAGCTACATAATACAGAAATTCTGTTCAATTTCTTTTCAGCCCCGAGTTTGGAGCACGTACTGGCAGTTGCAAATGAGGAAGGATTTGTTAGACTCTATGATACTGAAGCTCAAACTACCAGCAAACTCATCTTTAAGGGTAAATATTGTATAGGATGGTATCTTCATTTGATGTGACAAGCATGTGATTTACTGGAATCAAAGAAAGCTTTTTGCAAGTCGTTTAAACATAAATGTGGGCAGTACTTGAATCCTTTCGTTTACCTTGCTGGGTCTTCTTTACAAAGCAGCAGCATGGGTGTGCAGCAGTAGGTGAATTGTTCTGTGTTGCCTAAGGCAAGCTGTTGACAAGTTTTCTGGTTTCAGTGTCTGATGTTCTTTAGTATTCTGCAAAACATCATGCTGCAATGCACTGAACTAATCTTGGCTTTTGTTTTCTTGTTAGAATGGCAGGCTCACTCAAATGCTGTATTTGACCTTGCCTGGGTACCAGGGGAACACAGAATTGTAAGCAGTCTTTTGCCATTTAACTTTTTTTTGAATGCTTTGTCAACCGTGTGCAGAAAATGACTAAAGCTTTATTTTTTCATCTGAAGGTCACTGCTTCAGGAGATCAGACAGCCAAGGTGTGGGATGTGAGAACCGGCGAGCTTCTTGGCGTATGCAAAGGTCACCAGTGTAGCCTCAAGTCAGTTGCTTTTTCTAGGTTTGAGAAAGGTAAATGTTGATATTCCCTGTTGTCTGTTTTTTCCTTCTGCTCTCCCTCTGGCACATTGGTACTTCTGGGGCTAAAAAAGGGCTTTGGAAACTGACAAACAGCACAGGCCAGCTGAGCAGCAACCCAGCCAGTGAAGCAAAACTGACTTGATAGAACTTCACTGTGACCTGATGCGAACATCTGCGCATTTCTGATCTTGTGCAAGTTTAAGATATGATACCTACTTCCATACATAAGTGTATAAGTACTCTTTTCATAAGCAGGTTTCTCTAGACTAGTAGTAAAAAAAGACTAGGAAGAGTAAGCAAACTAGTCAAAAAGCATGGCAAAACCATGGCCTGATTTTTGTATTTCTAGGACTGGTGTACTGAGCGTTGGGGCAAAAGAGCCAGAGGCACGTAGATGGCACTGTACTGCATTCAGTTAATTAAATTAACGCTTTTGGAAGCTAATAGCACTGTTTTTCTCTCTCTCAGCTGTCTTCTGTACTGGAGGCAGAGATGGAAACATCATGGTTTGGGATACCAGATGCAACAAGAAAGGTAACTGAACTTTCAGATACGTATCAGAAAAGCTCAGTGTCTCATGTAAAAATAGTGCTCGGATGTATTTGTTGGACTAATGCTTTCAATTACAATATGGGCAACGCTGTAGTAAGAGAAGGAGGATTGTCGGATAATAGTGTACTGCTTTAGTACAGTAACAGGATGGAATAAGTATTTCTTCTATGTATAATACATTTTTACACTTTGTAACAGTCTCAGATTTTCAGCATGAGATACGTGCTGGCCTGGTAATATCCTGTGTATTGGTAAGGGGGTACAGAATACATCCCTGCGTGGGACAGCACGGAGATAGATGGGCTGGGTGAGAGTGCTTAGGTCAGATCCATCCAGAGGGATGAAGCAAAGCTGGGAAGGCTCCTGCCAGAGTAGGAAGGAAGGCAGAAAGTGCAGGACCAAAGGAGCTTGTGAGTGCTGGGAGCGACTGATTATATTGTGGGAACACCCACTAAATGCAGAGTGAGCTCATTCTGCTCCTCTCTTTCTGTTTCCTGGAGCTTTTCCTTCCCTGGTCAGGTCACGCCCTTATGCCTCTTCTCAGTCCCCTGCTCTGTCTCAGCAGTTTCCTGGCCTGTGCTGCCAGAACGTGTCTCACTCTTTCATCTGTCCCAAGTTTCCTGGCTCTTCAAACTGGCAGGTGGGGGAAGGGGGGGGCTCCGCGTGGCTGAAGCGGAAGGTGTGGGAAAAAAAGTAGAAAAGTTGCTTTACTCTAGTAAAGCAGTAAGTTTCATAAAGTGAGAAGTAGCAAACAAAAGGATAAATAGAAAATAGTAAAATAGAGTGGAAAAGCACTGGAAATCTTCCTGTGAGTGCAGCTGAGATGGGCTGAATGCTCCAGACCAGGATGCATGCTAAAGACCAGACCAAAGGCAGCCTGCCTAGACCAGTTTTAGTTTCAATGTCAATGATACATTGACCTCTGATTTTTTGCAACGTATGCTCCTGTTTTCTACTATGTTCTTCTCATCGGTTTTGTGTGTAACTAATAATTTTTATTTTCAGAATACATTAATGATTTTTAAAGGTTAGTCTCAGCCACTTTTTAGGACTTATTCCAAGCTCATGCCTGTGTTATTAAAGTGATAGCAAAATCGCATGAAACTATCAATTGAGATGTCTTTGATATCTTTCAGATGGATTTTATAGGCAGGTGAATCAAATCAGTGGCGCACACAACGTGGTTGACAAGCAGACTCCTTCCAAACCAAAGAAGAGGCAGAACCTAAGAGGACTTGCTCCCTTGGTGGTAGGTATCTGGGAAACAAGTTATATGTAGGACTCTCTTCTGAGGACAACGTTATTCATAGAAGTCTTCCTAAGTAATTATCGTGAGAAGCATTTGGCTCGAATGTGGTAAATGCATCCATTTATCTTTGCAGAGGTAGGTTTTTCTGTCGTGGTCACTTGCTATGGCTAATTTTAGGCACTGTTTAGTTGTCTAACAACCCACATGCCATCAAAGCCATCTTTGTGCAAATGCTGTGTGAAAATACATCTTTTTTTTTTTTTTTTCCCCAGAGAAGTAAGGAGTTGGCCAGCATTCCTTTTTTTGAGGGGAGAGATAGGGAACCTTGTAATCTTTTTTTTCTTTCTTTTTTTCCCACCTAATTTGACCACACAAATTACTGTCTTACTGCAGTAGGACCTGGTCTTATTTAATCTATTAAACCTTGTGATGAAGGCAGCTCTGTACCTGAAAGGTACAATCTCGAACTACTGCCCAAACACTTGCCGCGCAGTGGCAGTTTCACTGGTGGGAGTGTTCGAAGGAGTGTTGTGCCCTAAACGACATCTGGTATTTCCAGGTTCTCCTGCCTGGCCTGGAGGTTTTCTCAGTATTCACTTGGCCTTGAACTAAGCAGCAAGATCTTGCTGACCTTGAAAGAAAATAATTTTTTTTTTAATTTTATTTTTAAGGATTTCCAGCAGAGTGTAACTGTGGTGGTGCTTCAGGATGAGCATACTCTTATCTCTGCAGGAGCTGTTGATGGGTAAGGAGGGAGAATGCCTGCTTTTCTGTCTGTTCTGTGTGTTCTTCTTAGTGGCACAGAAAGATTGGGAGATTTTCTTTCTAAGATCACTCAGTGGCCCACCAGGCTAGAGTTACTATTAGGTAGAATCAGCAAAGCTACGCTGCCAGCTTGCATTGGCTAAGCTGAATGCCACTTTTTTTCCTTACTGGAGATTGCAGCGCTGGTACAAATTGTGCATATGTGGTAAATGCTCGTTGTAGTGTCTTAGCTATGTGGCAGAACGAGAGCGGTTCTTATCATCTCTCTCGTCATCTATTCTCATGGGCCTATGGGACCACACATAAACAGACTATTGTTGGACAGTGAGCTGATTTGGGATGCAAGTGGGTGGTTGGTGCCTGGATATGTGTAGGCATGCTTGAGAAAATGTTGCCTTGAGTTACAAAAGATGCATTCTTTTAGGTGCCAGCATTTTGGAGCTCTGTCTCTGATTAGCATGGAGATCACCCTCTCAGGACTCGATTCTTTAGCAGCCTCCATGTGGTCAGAGCCTTTCTAAGGCAGATAAGATTGACTCCTGCCTATGGCTCATGAGAGAGGCTTGCTTCTGGAGAGCAAGAAAAACTTCGAAGGACTTCGTTTTTAAAATTACAAGTCAGAAGTGTAAAGGCATCCTTGTATTTCCTTTTACTAGTTGGATAAAGCTGACTTGCAGGCCCATGTATCTTGTGTTGGTTACAGAAGATGGTGCTGCTTCCTCATCCATACCCAGCAGAACAATTTGTTTTGCTTTCAGCACATCTCTGCTCTACTTCTGCTCAGTTGTGAGCAGTTGTCCCTTAGCACTGGACACCCCTCAGTAACAAGCAACCTGTCTTCCTGTGCTCTTAGAAGGCGCTATCAGCATTGCAGAAGAAATTTTGAAGTTGAAATCGCTTGTGCTTTTGTATTTCAGTGTGATTAAAGTATGGGACTTGCGCAAGAACTATGCTGCTTACCGTCAGGACCCGGTGCCTTTCAAGTGTTTTTGCTATCCTGGGACCAGTACTCGCAAACTTGGTAAATTATTGGAGGATGTATTTTATAAAGTGCAAAGTGAATTTAAAAAGTGCTGACTGTGCCACCTCTTATCTTTTTAGCCAATTATCGATCAGACTGACAAGCTCAGCAGGGTATTTTGATTGCCAAAACCAAATTTTCAAGTAGAACAGTGAAAGTGCCCCACTTCTGTATCATTGCACCAATGATAAAAACTTGCATAAGCTTCAGCAGTGCATTTTCAGAAATGGAGGTGAGGGAATAATGGAGCTCCTGAGGTAGAATTTAGCTAGTTGTTTTGATGCATAAGTAGAAATCAGATTGAACTCTTTCTTTGCATTGTATCATGCAAAGACAACAGAGCAGACTGGGTTTTTACATTATAACCTTCCAGAGTCGAACAATACTTGAAGCTGTTTGTCATCAAAAACAATAGAGCTCTTGTTTGTGTTGCTCTGTGCTTCTCTGCATCTTAACGCCTTACAATGCTCTGATGCAACACAGTAATTCCTGATGACTTATCAACTGTCTTGACATGGTAAATGGTCAGTGTCAGTCCCAAGAACGTGAGCGAATTCCTCGAGTCGCTGGTTGGGAAAGAATTTGCTTGCGGGGAAAGATTTTTCTTGAACCTAAATCACTAGCAAATCAGAGTATGGCTTATTCTACCAAAGCATGAGGGTTTCTATTTATTTTTCATCTCTGCTTCTACAATTGGTTGTTCCTGTTATCCATTTGAAACTATCAAATAAAGCACTTGTCTGCACTTTAGGTGAGATTCCTCTCTAAATATCACCCTGAATCCTCGTGAGAAAAAGCAGCTGTTATTCTAGAAACGTACCTTCTCCAGCAAGTGCTCTGTGAAACAAATAAAACTTCCAATGACAACCTCATAAGTGATAGAGATCCTTTCCAAATTTCCTGAACGCCTGTTTTCCAAAATGTTTTTTGTGGAGTTATTTCTTATGAAGAACTTTCTCTTTTCTGTAGGATATTCTAGCCTAGTTTTGGATTCCACTGGTGCTAATCTGTTTGCTAACTGCACTGATGACAATATCTACATGTTCAATATGACGAGTTTAAGGACCACTCCAGGTAAGCATGATATCTGTGGAAATAGCTGCAAAAAATAGATGTTACAGAACACAGAAAGGCGAGTTCCTCCCCGTGACTTAGAGAGACTAACCTGTATGCTTAGGAAACCTACTCCATGCTCATATGTCTAAAGCTACCTGGGAGAGTAGGCACTTGTAACAAGGGCTGTTCATGTTTTGTGTTCAGCCATCCGCATAACACTAATAGTACAAAACCTTACATAAGTGCAGATACTGGTCCACCTGGACTGAGACTAAGGATAGTCTGCATGTTATCTGGGGAGGAATGGCTAGTGTCCAGCTGCTACCCACCTGAAGCAAGTTTGAATCTTCTGCTTACTGGCCATCACTGATTTTTCAAGCTCTGAGTTATGAATCCATGTGAAATGGTTCTATTCAGAAATTTTAAGCTGTCTTTTAAATCTAGCTTCTACCGCAGTTTCTGGGAGAAAGCATCCTAGGAATATTATGGAGATGCTTCAGCTGTTTAGATTCCTTCAGCTCTGCATCTGTGACCTTTACGTTCACGAGACGGTCCACAGACTTCGGTGCACTCAGCTGCTCTGTCATAGGCCAGTGGCTTCTCAGAAAGCGGCAAAACTTGTCCGATGCATTCCAGCCAGACACGTGATTTAGTTTCCATTGCCTTTCTCAGTCCCTCAGTTAATTGAAATTAAATGAACAATGTGTCCTTCTGTCTGCTCTTCAGGAAGGCAGGCTGTTGGGTGGGATTGCTTCCAAAGTCGAGAATTGGTGCAAGTGGTAATCATTAATGCCAGTCGTTGAGGTTAACCCCGGGTGCCATGGGTGAGCTGTGGAAATAGCCTCGCCGGCCTGTCCCCTCGCTGGTGTGGGGTCTCTCTGGAGCACAGGGCATCCCGCCTTCAGCCTTCTCACGCTCCCCTCACCTTCTGCCGACGAAGCCGAGCGAGCAGCTGCCGTTCATCCAGCAGGATGGAAGGCGTGCAGCCTCTCGTCGTGCCACTGTTCCCGCAGAGGGCAGCGCCTGCCCGCGGGTCCGTGCCTCGCTCCCTGCTCCTGGCTTGGCTTCCCTCCCAGCCGATCCGCTGCCGAGGCGGCTGCAGGTCACGGGGGAAGTGAGGAAATCCTCACCGTAACAGGACTTGCCAGTAGGTCTGGCTTAGGAGAGAGCTCGCTGCCCCGTAACCGCTGCGCTGAGAGCGCTGCGGGTGAAAAACAAGAGTTCCTTTGGGGTCTCGCCGCTTTTCGAAGCCCGCCAAAGGAGGTCACCTGTCCTCCAGTCTGTGGGTCCTCTCCTCCACCAAAACCACTATTAAACCAGGGCTGGTGAAGGGGGTGCCAGCCCCACCTGGCACCGTGTCGAGAAACGCACCCCTTCTGCCCCGATGAGAGGGCTGGACGTAGTGCGGCCGAGTGCTCGAGAGCCACACGGCTCCTGCGCTGGCTCCTCCAGTCCTCGCCGTGGGGGAAATGGCAGCTCTTTGGGGTGATGGTTTCGAGGCTTTAGCAAACACTGCTGAGGCTTTAAGTATAGGCAACCAGTGAGCAGGGCTGACACAATGCAAGTTTTGTTGACGAAATAAAGATGCTGGCAGCGGGAGGAAGGAGCAGCAAGCGCCTTCGTTGCCACCTGGGTGGAAGAAGGCCCATGCTGTGCTTTCTGTTAACGTAGCGGGGTTGGTGGTGGCGGCTGAGAGACGAAGGGGTGAGGAACCTGAACCAGAGTAGTGGGGCAGCCCAGGCAATGATGTCTCAGCCTGCTTGTGACATGGATGAAGCTAAAGCTTGAACGAAACTGCCACTGCTTCCTAATGCTGTGGAGAGAGCTGCTCAGCTAAACCTGCTCCGTTTGGGAAGCCTGAAGGGCTCCGGTTGGGGTTGAATAATAAAGACGTGCTGCCCCCAATCCCCAGAGCGAGGGAGCAGTGCAACCACTTTCTCCGGAGGATCTGTGGCTGGCTAGGCAGGAAAAGCCTGTAAGATCAGCCCTGCTTGCGCAACCGACTCCACGGCTGTGCACGCAGTGGGATTTTATTTTCTTTTTTTTTTCTTCTCACAGTGGCGGTTTTCAGCGGGCACCAGAATTCAACCTTTTACATCAAATCCAGCACCAGCCCAGACGACCAGTTCTTGGTCAGTGGCTCGAGTGACTGCAACGCGTACATCTGGAAGGTGAGGCGACTGGGAGAGACCCAAGTTTGCAACCCAGAGCAGCTCCGCTCTTCTGTTTCGTTTGCTTTTCGTGTTCACGTAAGACACTCCCTGCCTCCCACTCCTACGTACGGCAGCACAGGGTTAGCTCCTGGCGTGTTGTGCCCAGAGTCTGTTGCTGTCAAGGCTAGATGTAAAACAGAGCTAACCTCCTGCCATCAATATGTCTCTCATCACTGCTGCTTATTGCAAGTTGCTGATCTTAATCTGGGTTTAATGGGCATTAAAATCCTCTTTCAGTTCTGGTGATTCAGCCAGCTATGACAAGCAGACAAACAGTTCTCGGTTCATATTTAGCAATGGAGCACGTTAACAGAAACATAACAATTTAACTGTTTTAAAGGACACTCTTTCCCCCACTTCCTCTTTTTGCAGCTCTTGCTTCAGATATAGCTTTTTCTTATGCTTAATTTACAGTAGTTAAGGCCTTTGCAATACAGCAAGGGCTCAGCCAGAGCCTTCAGCAAAATTCCAAAGCACCCTCTGACAGCCGAGAGGCTTCATCACTTGGCGTCTTGTGCTGATGTGTAGGAAATGCCAGTGTCACCAAGTTAATAGCAGGGACCTCAGAATAAGGTGGGCTTGAAGTTCTGCTCTCCATACTTGACAGCCATACGGGACTTCTTCTCTGATATAGAAGAGACAGAAACCACAGGTGACTGTTTATTTCAGGTTTGGGGTAATTTTTAGGGAATGCTGACTTGTTTACCCCTTTCATGATGAGTTCGAAAGTAGAATAGAAACCTTTGAGAGCAGAGGGCCAGCCTGCTGTGGTTGTGGTTTGAGCATGTATTCTCTTTCATTTGGAGAACACTTGTAAGCAGCTAGGTTGCTTAGTCAGAAGCAGAAGGAGTGCAGGAACATGGCTGCTCCCATGCCAAGTGGTGTAATTTTAACCTTCCTCATGTCCCGTGCAAGTGCAGCGAAAACACCTGTGCAAAGTCGGGTTGCGCGTCCTGTGTTCATGTGTTTTGATACTTTCCTGGAACACAGACTGGGACTGGGTCAAGAGCATTTGAGGATGTCACTACATCTCAGAAATTAAGCATTTAAGCACATTTAAAAAGCATTAATGTACAGAAGGCTTCTGTTGCTATCGCATATGGGTGGCAGATCGTATTGCATATTTATCAAATAAATCATCAGGTGATTACTTTTATTTTAATCCCATAGTCATGTTAGAAAGTGGGACTTCGAACGAAACTGTCTTTCTCAAGGTCTGTCATATCCAGCGGGTTCTTGATTTGTTTTAAATGCTGGCAGATTTTACTGATTCTGAAGCACATCTATCTTTTCCTGGGATGAGGACTTACTATGCTGTGAAAAAAAACATAGTTAGATATTGCATGAGCAATTAACAGGTAATGTTGGAAATAACTTAATGAAGAGCACTAGCTTTCCGTATCTAGATAGGAATGAAAGGCAGAGTAAGACCTTGTCCACCCAGATTATTTCTTTGAGAAACTTTTGCAGCAGTGCTAAGTTGTGCCTGGGTCAGCAATTCCCAAGGAATACTGTGGCTAGCTGTTATTGCTGACGAGGATGCTGTTTCAGTCTCTTTTCCATGTATAAATCACTTCCAGGCAATGAACACTCACTTTGTGTTGGTGTTTTTTTTTAATTACTAGTTCGTTGATTAATGAACTGACTCTTGAACAGCCCTAAGATTATAAAAGCCAGAAAGCAGAGAGGTTTCTCTCTACAAAGATGGTACCTAGCTGAGCTACCTTCCTGGTAATAAAAAAATCTCTTTTATAGATGTATGGTTCCATAGTTCCATGGTTCTCTGAATCCTCTGGTACAGGCCACTCTGAGGTGACCATACTAAGTTACCTTTTGGTCTGTCCCAGCATTGGAATTTAAGTGCTTCTGTGTTGTATGGTGCATAAAACTACATACGCCATTTTATGCTGAATCTTGAAGATGGATACAACAGCTGTTTCAGTGAGTAGAGTAACTAAGAAAGTCTCATTTCCTGGGTTTCTCTTTTTAACCTTTCCACAATAGCTCCAACTTCCCCACCAATATCCTGTCAAATCAGGCAAAAAGCAGCATGTGCTCTTGCTAATCCTGACTTAACACGTGCAGGTTGGCTGACTGTCTTCTGCCAAACCCAGTGGACACAGCTACAACTATGCATCCTCCTTTAGTTCACAGTAATATAAGTTGGGTGTAATTGGCTTAATTTACACTAGTAAGTGTAAAACCAGTGAGTACCAGCAAGAATGATTCTCTTCCTCTGCTCTTCTTTCAGCAATCAGCGGCTACTGGACCGCTATTGTGTCTGTTATGTGTGTCTAGCAAGATCGCTGGTAAATGTAAACAAAGGTGTTCTCTGCACCGAGATCTCCTGTTGTTTATTCCCTAAATAGAGATTTAGTTTCCATGGTATTGCATGTTTTGGCAGAGAAGTGAATACTCTGACCCAGGCATTCAGTGGATATTTAGTCAAGTGATTGCCTCTGCTATGCCAGGACAAAAAAGCAGCCTGTTAAGATGAACCTGTTTGTATCAGAACAACCTTAAGATCTGAAGCTGGATAATCAATTGCGGTTTTGCAGGCTGTTGTAGGTGATCCACCAGACAAAAACTTGTGTGTAAATCAGAAGCCTTTCCTGATGTCTTGCATCTTCCTTAGGAATCTGTGTGTAATGTCTACTCCCTTGCCCACACAGTAAAGGATCTGTTCATTCACTTAGTCATTTATGCAAATCCCCTTGATAAATCCCCCTTATAATGTCACATCAATAATGGTGACTCATAGCTCCAGAAAGGATTGCCAGCTCAAAGCATGCAAAACTTGGATATAATCTCTGTGTGTGTGTGTGTGTGTGTGTACGTATATGTGTTTTCTGCCTTGGACCACTTAATAGCTTCAGCTGTATCTGTCACTTACATGAGCTGTAACTGAAGATGAATAATAATACTGTAGAACAGGGCAAAGATTTTTATGAAGGGTGTAAGACAAATGGAGATCAGTTTATTGAGCATGAATGATTTAGGGAGCTTTTTTACAAACTCTTAAGAGCGTCTCTGGTCTAGTTGGTTGGGTGGAGGAGGTACAGGTGCTTGGCAGTCACGCAAATGCCAGTTCTGATTCCAGTGAATGTTCTTCTATGTTCTTCTATGGTGGCGGTTTTATTTTTTTAATAAACCATTGACCTGTGATTGGGACATTTATAAAATGGTAGCAGAATATATTTTCCTCATTCAAAGTATGAGCTTCCCAGACTTTTAAGTGTCTTGCCTAGAACAGGTAGAGGTACTTAATGTAATAATATGCTTGTGTCGTGTGCTGGGCTGACAACTCTGGAGGCAGAAATCCTGTGTGTACCAGGAACTGAACAAGTGTTTTCAGGCAAGTCAGTACATCTCAGTGCTGACCAGCTGCTTCACCTCTAGAAATGAAACATGAACTTATTCTTAGAGCTCCATCAGTCGTTGGCGCATGATGACAGGCTGAGAGCATTGGATTTATCCATGTCATGTAGGAAAGATGGAAAATGTTTGCGTGCTTCACAGGTGGGCTGTGGGCTTTTTTCTTAATGGTGCGTATTAGGCTGCGGGTCTTCTAATTTTGTGCCTGTTTTTCTATGCAATTTTAAAGGTTTCTGAGCCCAGTCTTCCTCCATGGATACTCTTTGGTCACTCTCAAGAAGTTACCTCGATTGCTTGGTGTCCTTCAGACTTCACTAAGGTTTGTTTTCTGGAAAATTGCTTTTCCGATGAAACAATAGATATCATGTGGCAACATCTGCTTTTCAAAATTACAGCAGTATTTATTTGTTTGAGAGGAAATATTTGGCCAATAATTTCTAAAAATATTCATTGGGGGGCAGTAAACCAAGCTTCTCATGTAAGTACAATGTATCGGAACTTTTTCATTATTTTAAATAAGACAACAAAGGAAATACTACTACTAATAATAACAGAATATGCAAACCAAGCAATATTCAACAGAATTTTTTCTCACCTCCCAATGACCAATTCACGGCCAGCCCCCATTCATAAACTGAGCATGACATCTATGGTATGGAATATTTCCATTAGCCAGCTTGGGCTCGCTGCCTGGCTGTGCTCCCTCCCAGCTCCTGCACACCTGCCCATTAGCCAAACATGGGAAACTTGAAAAAGTCCTTGATTTCTTAGCAACAACTGAAAACATCAATGCTATCAACATTCCTCTCGTACTAAATCCAAAACACAGCAGCTACTGGGAGGAAAATTAGCTCTATCCCAGATGAAACCAGGGCGCATAGTTACAGCTTGCTTACCTGTCTGACCATTGATGTGTCTTCTAGTCTTGTACAGAGCGGCAAGAAGTTTTGAATGCCCTTTAAAACACGTAGACTTGTTCCATGTGGACATTTCCATTTCATTGTGAGCTTTTTTCAAAATCTGAGCTGCCTTTATGACATATTTGTGTGTACACCCAAAAACCTACAGTGAAATTGGGTCAGTAACTAAACACCAGGTATCACTAAAAGGAAGAGAACTGCAGTGGGAGGTTGGTTCAAATGACTGGTCTTGCTCAAATTGAGAAATAACCCTGAAAATTCCTAGAAAGTGTCTTAATCATAGCCAGAGTTTCTTTCACCCCACAGTGTTAAGCAAGTTGGCCACTTTCCCTACCTTGCACTATAGCACCGGGTCTTCAGAGAAGCTTTGAAGTGTGAGAGTCATGCAGGCAAACAGGAGGAATTATTCTAGTTGTGCAAGATGCACAAAAATATGAAAACTGGCATTTCAGATGAAATTTGTCATCTAGAGGTAGCCCAGCATCCTGATCATGATGTGTTGGAAATGCAGACCAATACAGCCTTTAAAATCATTACTGTATCATTAACTAAGAAATAGTTAGCCATTGTACCAGTGCCAAAGCATGAAGAAAAGTGGAAAATGTGGTGCTAAGACATGTCAAGAGGCTGCCTGGAGCGATTTGAGAGGCAAAGTTGCTTTCTGTAGGGACAATATTGGTGTCACAGAGGTCAAAGTAGAGGCACCTTCCCATTCAGATTACTATGAACTTTGGCCACAGCATTTCCTTTTTCTTGCTGCTGATTCCCATGTGAGTCACCAGCTAATCTGTTTGAACAGAGCCATAAAATGTGGGCTAGGTGGGTTCTGCTTCTTCTTCAGATGAGATTCCATGGAACCTTTTGGAGTGTGTGATGCCGCGGTGGGAATCTAGACCAATGTTTCTAGCAGAGTTTGTTTCTCCGCCAGGTACTGCTGACATCTGAGTCTGCAGAGATAGCACTTAAGGCTAGAGCAGCAGCCTTCCAGTGTCACCCTCATGTGTGGCATATGTTTGTCCCCAAGCAGAGAAGGTGCTGAATAACAGAGACTGACCTAGGTGCAGGTGCAAAAAGCAGCATAGCCACTTTTGTCTACTGAGTGACCAAAAACTCAAAATATGCCCTGGCTCTTCCCGAGGAGACTGCTGTCTGTTACTGAGCTACACAAGACAAACGGTTACTGTCACTGGTGACTGAGATGTCTCTAGCAGAAAGACATGAAGGCAGCAGCCTTGCCCTCTTTAAAGCAAATACTGCTGTCCGGTACAGTAATGAAGCAGAGTTGGGTTATTCTGTTTGTTTTATAGGCAAATCTTTTACCCCCTCCAATGAGGCTTCACCTTCACCCTGCATTCATATTGGCATGGTGTGTTGGGTGTAGTTCGCTTGGCCAGTGATCCATAGGATGTGCTCTGGCTATTCCAGAAAACTAATTTATACCATAGATTGCCACGTGCTCTGATGACAACACTGTGAGGATTTGGCGCTTACGACGTTGTCCTGAGGAGGAGAAATCAGAGTTCAGCAAAATCAACTTGGTGGGCTGGGTCACTCAGAAGAAACCAGAAGAACGACGTGGAGCGGGTAAGGCCCCTGAGGTTTCTTGCTCTGCAACGTGGCTTCTGAATTTTGGCTGTTCTCTGTGCCAACACAAGCTTTTGGCTTGTCTTAGTCTTCTATTTTTTTTCACGTTAGGCAATAATTCATATAGCCAGCCAAACACCACTTCTACTTGTAAATGCTCCTGCCACCAACAAGACAAGCTAGCTGAAATAGCTTACAGGTATGCCAAAGACTGTATGACCAAGCTGCAGAGCAAATATTCGTTAACACAGCTTATCAGGCACAGATCTTCAGCAGGCATCAGCAGGGTTTGATAACTGAACAGCCAAAGGAGATGTCATGTGTGCATGGATATAGTGAAAGTACTTTAAAAATGCATGTAGACAGTCACGATATGATCATAACGTTCCATAATTCATCAGTAGCATTCATCTATTCACGTGTTAAGGCTAGTACCTTTCTACAAAGCCTAGGTGATCAGACAAACTATGCATTGTGGTCTCACAGCTAACAAGCACATCAGGTCTCTATAGAGAAGTTACTCACTGGACCCTACAACAAAAGAAAAGAGCCCTGGATCATAGCACTACTTTAACTTGTCTGAAACTTGCGTTTTGTTACAGTAGAGTAGGTGAAAGGAGAATAACCTCCCCCAAAATTGAAAGAAGATGAGCTTCTCTGTAGTGTAGCGCTGAAACTAAAAATACAATAGCTTCCCAGCAGCTGGTGGTGTGACTTCCTGTGTTCCACCTATCTTTTCTAGCCACCCTCCAAACGCATTTCACCTTGGCTAACACAAATACAGGCTGAAGGTCTCCAAATCCCACTAATGGGATAACATTACCTCTAACCTTTTGCCACTGAGTAGCGGGCTTGCAGGAAGTTTGCAGTACAATAGTAGGGAGGGTGCCAGGTCTGCTCCACAGCTGGTCAATGGTTTGTGGATGCACACGCTCTGCTTCAGAAAGGGCTCAGAAATCACACTGTGTGCTAGTTTCAGCAAAAGAGAATTAATCATAGGTCTAGTCCAGAAGCCTGAAACCTAAAGGAATTTGTACGCTGAAACTTTACAAGTCAGCTTTGGCAATTCTACTGGAAAAATAGCTTCTTTCTCTTTGCTCTCACTGCATTAAAGCAACACAGGAGGAAAGAGGAAGTACACAGACGCTGCAAACACACCAGCAGGCTTCCTGCTGACCTTGGCTCTTGAACACAAAGCACGTGCTGTTAGAGTATAGGAGTTATCTGCAGAGACTGATTCAAAGCTGGCAAGCTCAGTACTATTTCAGAGCTGCTGGGATGAGATCTAGGTAGTTCCCCACCCATTTACGTGGAACAAATTGTGAGACTGAGGTTGTATATTGACTGTTGACCTATATCATCAAGCATAGCAAGCACAGTTTCCTTTTCTTTGGAAACTGTTCTTGTGGTTTCCCGAAGTTGCACTACTTTCTCCATGGTTTTGTGTAACCAGATTTCTGGAGCAGTCCCGTGCATGGATAATTTGTGACTCTTAAATATCACTCTATGAAATGTATAGCAGAAAAGCTGGGAAACATCTGAAATAACCTGCTTTGGTGTTATGCAGGTTGACTGCAGGTGTTTACAATATTGTGTACATGGAATGGCAGCAGAAATGGAAACGCCTTGCAACTGGCTCGGGAGAACCCTCAGTAGTGCATGCAGTCTTACAAAAAAGCCTGATCTTCACATGCTTTATCTCAAGTCTGGGGATTTTTCTCAAGTTTGGGTTTGCTTCTTGCTGTGACACCCATCCAGCTCTCAGGATAGCTTTTTCCCCCCCCTATCCAATGTCTCCATTGTATAAATTTCAGACTGGTTTGAGATTGAGAGTGCTGATACCCAGCTAGTCATGCAATATGTCTGCTATATGAATTTGCAGCTGGTCATTAGGAGTTGAGAGTTGCTGAGCTTGCTACTTCTCTTCTACCTCTAGGAGCTTAGATTTTTAAGTGCAACTAATTCCTAGCTGAGATATTATTGTCTTGTAAGTGCTCATTAAAGATTAAGAGAACCAATCTTGGCAGTTACTTAGTCCAGATTGAAGCAAGTTGTTATGAGGTAGTGTATTTTGTGAGGAAAGGAGCCTTTAACTCTGTTTTGTGCATCAGAGTGATTTGTAGCAGGATCCGTTAGTACAGGATCCTATTTAATTTTGCTCTGATGCACCAATACTTGTATTTTGGATACTAGATAGTACAGTAAAAGAAAGGATCAAAAGAAGATTAGTATGGTGTGTAATCAGAGAGTCATGTAGGTGCTCACTTCACGTGTTGTTTGTTAGACAGCCAGTGTCCTAAAGAAAATGGCAGGTTATTCACACTAGACTTCTCATTGTCCTAATGAAGTGCTTTATAGTACAGTGCTAATGCTGAGCATTAGGAGTTCAGATTAAACCCCTGGTATACAGAAAATGTTTAGAGCTTTTGTGCTCGGCAGTGGAAATACATAGAGTAGCTAATGTGCTATCCTACTTAATTGCATCACCGCAAGTTAGATGAATGAGAAAGCAGGCATCTAACAGACGTGCTAATGTGTCTAATGTTGGAGGGTGCCAGAAATTAAAAAAATAAAATAAAAAAACCTCTAATAGTGCTGCAGACCAAGCTCTTTGCTATATTTGATTCCCACTGTTACTAGTGAAGTCCTTCTGTCCCTACCTATGACTACTGTTTTAAGAAGCTGGGTATTCAGAATCTTTTTTTTAAAAGCAGGGGGATTTGCATCTTGGCTAGTGAGCTCAAAAGCCACTGTGAAATATCTGTTTGGGAATCATTTGTTTTAAAGTAATAACTTACTACAGTGACAGTTTTTATTTTCTTTGGAATTTAAGTCCTTGTTCATGAGGTGAAGAATTTCTCACATTTCCCTGGGTGTGGTAAATAACTGCCATCTTCATACTAATACAGCATCACAGAAAATCTTCCAGCAAAAAGACAACAAGGATGAAAGCGGATCCTTTCCTGTTCTCGCTTTTTTTTAAACTTTAAAATATGCAACTATTAACACCTGACTAGGAGTGTTATTCATATGGTAGGGCATTGTAGCATAAGGCTTCCTTGGTATTATAATTAGCTGTGGGACCTGCTTACAGTACCTTTGTCCCTCAACTCGCTTACGAAACCATTAAAGATGGTAGTGTGGGTGGGGACAAGCCTTGCTCTCAGGCAGCATCTCTGTACAGAGCTGTCTGGACCAAGGCACTGCAAAGCTTCCAGCAAGGCTAGATAAACTTGGGAGACTGAAGATCTGTTTTGTCTGTCTGTCTGTCAGTCCCTTGGCTGTAGCTCACATAAGAGAGCTCGTTACGGAAGGGATAGACATCAGACATTAATCCAACATACTGTATTATACTTATCAATATGATGTTGGATTTTAAATAGGAATTGTATCAGTTTAACTGAAACTAGAGGGATTTACCCAACCTCTTAGTTCAAAAGCATATGTCTGAGAAGCAGGATCAGTGCTGAACTCATCTCCTTGTTGGCAGGGGTGTTTATAAAAGGGCCGTCTTTAATCTGCTGTTCTGCATTCCTCATCAGACTACTTATTTCTCTCCTACCAGGACTGCCAGCCAGCCCACAGAGTACTCCTGCCAAGGCCTTCACAGTGGGCAGCCCATGCATTTCCTCGCCACAGCCAGCTGCCTGTGCTCCCAGTTATTCTGGAGACCTTCCTCTTTCCACAAACACTCCGACGGGCACTCTCAAAAGCCAGACGGCTGCAGCCTGCACCCCAGCCAAGCGGAGTGGAGCCAGCCCATGCGCTTCTCCCAAACTGATCCCTTCCTCCAAAATGTCCATTAAACATTGGGTTACTAGGACTCTGTGCTCTTCCCCTCCAGAAGTGGGGAAAAAGGTTCCTTCTCCTAGAAAAGCCCTGGCAGAAGTCACACAAGGTCTCCTGGAAGTCGCTTGCCCTCCTAAAGCCCCACACTCGCAGTTTGAAAAGCGGGCCAAGAGAAGGCTTGAGTGCAGCAAGGAGGACAATGCAGGGCAGAAGTGTCTGCAAGCCTGTAGCTGTGTGACTGAACTGGACCATACGGCTAAGAAATCAAAGCTGAATTTATGTCATTTGGCTGCAGACCAAAAAGCTTGTGATGAAGGCTCTCTCAGCCTAGCTGACTTGGATAACGACTGCGAAGGCTCCAGCTGCAGCCCAAAAGAGCCTTGTTTTCCTGGAAACCGTATCAATCCATCGGGCATTCAAACTCCCCCCCGTCTTTTCCGATCTCCTTGTGGGAAGGACGCTGAGATAGTAGATAAAGAGAATAGTTCACCTGAAAGAAAAAACTGGCTGTCTGCTCTGGGAGAGAAGCTCCGGACTGGCAGAGCTGGCAGCCAGAGTGTATCAAACAGCGCACCGTCGTCCTGCAGTCCCGGTACCAAACGACAAGAGGCTGTGGCAGTGGCCACGTCGCCGAAAACTGTAAGTAGGAGGGTCAGTGGCAGTGCTCATGAAAGAAGTTATCCCTAGCTGCCACTCTCCCACTGTTTGTTCTCTGCTGCTCAGGCATTCGAAGAATTATCTGATCCCTTTGATTGTGACCGAAAGGGATGATTTCTGACCTAATAAGCCAGATAGATTAATGCTGTTATCTACTAATCTCCTCCATGCAGGAAGAGGATTTTTAGGATGGTGGTGTTCCTCGTTTTAAAGAGACTTAGGGCACACTGGAGCTCAGAGATCCTCACAGTCCCCAGTCAGATGTTCTAAGGATGCAGCTGTCATCTGAAATACTCTGAGAACCACAATAATGACAGAACATTTCCTGACAGATCTGCTGTTTATGTGTTCACTGTCACATCTGCCTGTTTATGTTACTGGAAAGCCATTCTAGCATTGGAAGAAAGATGTAAATTTTATTCTAGCCCAGGTAGCAAAAGAATTTGTTACCCATGTTAAAACCATGGAGCTAAATAATGCCTTTGGTTCCTTCAGTTGAAAACTAGCAGAAAACCAAGGAATTGCAATAGAGTCAGAGGGCAGGATTTGACCTACATAATCCTACTTCTGGTGTACAAGAAGCCCGGCACAGAGTTCATCCTAGAATCTGAAAGTTTAGCTTGTAAAGCAGCTAAAACTGTTGGTATGAGGGCATGAGGGTTTAACATGCAAACTGGGAAATTATAATTAATTTTTTTAAAAACAAACCAAACTCAACTCTTCTCTGAAACTGGACTCCAAGTCCTACGCTGTCTTTGACTGAGTCTTGTTTCAGTAAATGTTTGTTAAATTTTCACTCGTCAAATTTCAGTTGTACTCTCAATTGAATATCTGATGCTAGAAGTTGTTGCCATCATTAAGGCTTATTTTGGTAAAGTAACTCATGTCTTACCTGATTTCACCTCTTCCAGCACTTCTATCAGATGTGAAGTGGGCAAACCACCACTCCTTAAGTTAAGCACAGCAGCTGAACTCTTCATATTGTGGTTGTACCAAGAAACCTTGGTTATAGTAAACCTACAACTACTTGTGCTTTATGCTGCACATGTTTAAACACAAGACAGAAGGATTTGCCCAGGGGAGAGATTACTATAGAACAATTACCTCTCCTGCCCAGTGTGCTCTGGCTCAGATTTCTGGATGCTCGTGTGTTGTACTTGAAGCCTGAGGACGTGCATGAAATACCAGCAGCATTTGTTGATCTGCTACATCTTGGGAATCTGCAGCCCTCTTATCTGCCATAAGGAAGGTGAAACTGCTGCCACAGTGCTTTTTCTATAGCAGTAAGAACACCCTAGGTTTTAGCCAGCATTTCCTGTAGGTGGTAAGCCTCTTACCTGAGATAAACAGATTATAGTAAAGAACCTTTCATTGACTGCCTTATTTGGGAAGTTAAACAAACTGGAGCAATGATGGAGGGGCTCCCATCATTCGACTCCTGCAGCATATGATCTGTTAACCTAGAAACAATTCTTACTGGTTTTGCGTTTGTTTTGTTTTCTAGGCTGCAACCACTTCAGTTGCCATGAGGAAGATCTGCACGTACTTCCACAGAAAGCCACAGAATGACTGAAGCAGCGTATGGCGATTGCACCTGATGGATGTTGAAACTGTGGCACCAAGACCAGATTCAGCAATGCTGACTACGATGTGCTGGGATTACACAGTTTGTTGCCAGACATACATAAACTTTGGGTTTTATTCTTCTGTTTTTAAAGCCATTAAGAGTTGAAGTCAGCTGAGTGTGGAAAATCTACACAAGACTTACTTGTGGTCTCTTTCTGATTTTAATTGATGGATTTATGAAGAAAACCAGTGTTTTTTACATGGCAACTATTATAGTCCAATGACAGCAAGAGCTCTGCTGTGCATTGTTGACAGACACATATAGCTTGTCAGTTTATGTTGCTAATCTGCCGTTGAAACTTCCTCTACTTAAGAATAATGTGTAAATCCTTACACCCTCCTGAAAAGCAAGTGTTGGAATGTGTGCAGAGAAAGTTACTGGAGGTAGACCTGAGCCCCTTTGTGCTCAATGGCATTTCTACAGTTACTCCCATAGTACCGCAGTGACTGCCCGCTTCCAGCAGGGAAGGTATGAATGTGTTAAGTGAGTATAAAAGTCTTTTAAACACCCTGTGTCCATCCAGTGGTGATTATAGTCTAAGAGGAGACAAAGTATAATCAAGTACATAATGCCTGTGTTCCTCTTGCCATCCCCTTGCTTCTACCAGCCTTAAAATGTCTGTATTTACCAACTTAGCTGGCTTTTGAACCATCAGCACTACAGCTGTTGAGGCCAGCAGCTTGTCACTTCTCTGAAATCAAATAGTGGCAAGGTGTGTTACAAAAATCAGTTTTATCTATCCCATATATGCATCCCGTAACAGCCGGTTGTTCAGTCACCCCTTACAGATTCAGCCTGTAGCAAAGGCATTAATAACTGCTTATAACATAACTTCGTAACACTTTTGTAATACAGTATCTATAAAATAATAGCTTGTAAATCGGGGGAGGGACATTTGACATTTTAGAAAGCACTTGACAGTTTATGTATTAATATTAAATGCTTTGCCATTGTAAGTCATCACTAATGCTGATAGAACAAGGTCACTGAAATGAGATCACTGTCCTGCTGGCTAATGATACTAACTCCACAGACATACTTCCCCAGCGGGAGCTAGTAGAAAGAAAATCTGTATCTTAAATTGGAACATTTACTCTGTCTTTTAGTATAATAGTTCCTGTGAACTTTAAAAAAAACCAAAACAAAACAAACCCAAACATCTGAATCCCTAGTAAGTTTTTCTGATGCAGAACAATTGATGTATGTGAAGGGGATGTGGTCCAACTAATTCATGTTTTCCGTCTGAACATCTGAAATTTTTACACCTAGTTTACAATAGCATTGAATAGTACGGTAGTTGAAAGGGATTAGAGGAAAACATGCTGATTTGTGTCTTATGTTGTAGATTGTATTTTGCAAGGAAGTAAATGACTTGCGAGAAACTGGCATTTGTGAAAGGTCTTTTACAGCTACAAAGCATAACTAAATGTGTCGTGTGCTTTTTATAAAATAAGAAAAGTAGTCATCATCAAGTTGCATCCTTTAGCAGGAGCACTGAG
Source organism: Opisthocomus hoazin (assembly GCF_030867145.1). Lineage (NCBI taxonomy): Eukaryota > Metazoa > Chordata > Aves > Opisthocomiformes > Opisthocomidae > Opisthocomus > Opisthocomus hoazin. The sequence continues at coordinate 26,981,215 of NC_134415.1, forward strand.
GTGCATATAGAGGCCAGAACAACTTTCTCCTGTTTACTGAATTACAGGCTATCATCCCATGAGCTTTGAGGAGACACCATTAGGAAAGTGGGAAAGGTAATGTAATGCTTCAGGCATTTTTTTTATAGTTCTTGTTTAAAAAAAAATGGATTTTTAAAGAGTGATTATCTGAATAGATCTAGTATCTTGGGCAAAGCAGGGCTATAAAAAATCTGTTAGTTTAATTTTAACCTACTTCTGGATATTGAGGTAGATGGAAGTGGTAGAATCATAGCCTAAAGTAAGTAGGTTTGGGATTGAATTCTGTCTTAATTTTAATTAATAGAGCAACTGTGTACCCTAGTACAACCTGCCTTGCCTACAGCCGGTTTTTCATGCAGGGTTATTCCATGCAGTTTGTAAATAACAGATTGCAGAATAAGGAGATGTGGACCCTCTAGAAGTACGTGAGAGTCATCAGGCATTTCAACAATAGGATTTCATGTTCTTTCACTTCTTTCACAATATTTTCCTCCTCCAGAATGTTCTGCAGCCAACCATTATCTCCTGTATCTTGTAAATGGCTACCTAGAGATGATTTACACCAATGGGTTACTGCTTGGATGAATACTATTGTGTGGGGATGTGAGATTTTTTCCTTTCAAATAGTACTTGTTTAGCAGAACAACATGTTTTATGGACCATCATGCATAATTTCTTTATCTTAAGCTAATGTCAACCTGGTTCAGAGCCTAGGAGAATTAACTGAAATTTATATTCTTCTGTGTCCAACTGCCTTGACCTTATCATGATAAAATCATGACTGCAAAAGCATAGAAGAAGAATTGCTGATACAAATCAGATGTCAAGTGGTTTAAGGTAACCAGTGCTGGCTTTACCTGAGACACTTGCTGAACTAAGCATTCAAAGAACTGAGCTCTTCATTGGGACCAGCAAGGTATACCTCTGAATCACCTTTCCTTCTAAAGGATTTACAGAAACTCTGTACTCCATGTTTTATAATCAAATTAAGCCTTTTGAGATACTATTCCCACATCGTATGTATATGTGTAAATCCCACCTTAGGTATCTTACATGTTTTTCCATGCAGATGCTACTGCTTACTGATGTCTTGTCTCAGTCCTCAGAGTTTACCCTCTAATTGCCAAGTGGGGTTTGGGAATGACCACAGCAGTTTATGATGGTATTGTTTGTGACGGTTGTTACTACTGCTTGGTTGGAAGATATGCCTCTCTCTGTTCAGCTGTGAGCAGTCAACCTGTTTAGTTTAATAGCAGTGTGACGGTGACTTGAGCTAACCTGGCTTGGCAAAACTGAAGAGGCACTCCCAGGACCTGTACAGATGCATGGTCAGCAAGTCTTGGCAAACATTCCTTCTGGTAACAGCACTGACTTAAGAATCCCTTCGGGAAGCTAACTACAAAGAAAACCAAAAATGTAATTGCCTCAGTTCCCTGACTCAACAGCTAGTTATACCGAAACTGTGGAGGGGACAGAAGTGAGGGTGTGAGGACAGAATTGCCACTGAGGGGCCTGTTCTGTCAAACTGTCTCTTGATGTGTAGAGGTGGTAGCTTCTCGTTGGTCAGGGAGTGCTAAAATCTTCTTTGGCACCATTGTTTCTGCAGCCATTGACCATGGCTGGAATCTCCTGGATGGTCCATCTTACCTTGATTGTCCACAACACTCTGTAAACTGACCTACGGAGGTTAGCAAAAAGCACGCTATTGTGGCATTGAAAAATGTTCTCGGTGCTATCTGTATGTGGTATACAATTTCTTAGCAAGTTTTGTTTAGAAATAGGTGCTTTCCAGCCAGTCATTTGCCAAAAGCATTTGGTAGCTGGCTAAATGTGTCACCACGTTCACGGATTTACATGTAGGCCTTGCATCCAGAATGCCTCTTACAGAGGTTTTTCAAGGTGAAATATTACGAGTTTTTCATAGCCAATACTGGTTTGGCAGTAAATGGGAAGTAGTGTTCATCTTCAGGTTCATTACAATCGAATTTCTTTCTTTCCCCCCTGAAGCTGACCTGAACAGTTTTCCAAGTGAGTGGTAATCATCACCTTCTGTTTCTCTACACAATAAAACAGAACCCACTGGCTTGCATTTTTTCCTCTCTGATTTGTGTATGGCCCAGTCTACAATAAATAAAATACATTCTGCTACTACACAGAGTCCATGTGTTGTCCTTCAAAGTACAGCTTTGACCATAGCCAAGTGCTCTCCATCTGCACTGCACAAAAAGCCAAACACAATGGAAAGCAAGGAAGAGGAGAAAGCAAACATGAAGGAACTCATGTGTAATTTCTTTTAAAATAACTTTTCATATCAATTGTTTTTGAGAAATACGCACAACACTACGAGGACACCATGAAACTGGAACGGCGAAAGCAAAATTATAGTCAAGGATTACCTGTCATTTTTAAGCCTCAATCTGAATTACATAATTTTTTTTAATCAGAATAAGTAAATTTCCATCTTAATTTATGCATTATGGAAAAATTGCGGAGACTAAAAGTACAGCTCGATTACAACAGGAAGACCCATTACTCTAGGCTTGTGCAACTCGATGTAGACTTAAAGAACAGAAAAGTTTGTGTATAATGAAGTCCAAATACCTTGTCTTAATTTCAGCATGGTGTCTTTAACACTGTTTAAGCTGCAGCCGTTCTTTTTTTTGAAGTTGTTCAGTCTTGATTTAAAGGCTTGAAGTGATAACAGGACCATTACAGTTGTACATAAATTATTCTAGAGCTGAAATACTGTGAAAAGGTTCTGACTGACTTACATTTTGAATTTTTTTAGCTTTGCCTTTCACCTGTTAGCTCAGATTATTCACATTTTGGTCTGGGTTAAAGATATTTCTGCTACTCTAGATCTTTTATCCAATTATGTAGTAAGTCCAGAAATGAGACTGAACCACCTCTTGCTCTACTCTTTCAAGAGCTAAATATATTCTACATACAAAACCCAAAATATTTCTCAAGCTTGAGTAAAACAGCTAAGGAAGTGCTTCATTCCTTCACATTACGGTGCCACAGTAGTAGCTCCACTCGTATTAAGACAAAGCCATTCTTTGTTTTTCATTCACCTCAACGACCCAACTTTACAATTTACTTTTCCCCTCTTGTCTAAAGAAGAATGGCTAAATTGTCAGTTAAAGTATCCTCAACCATCCACTTCTGTACCATGCCTGGATTTTTTATATGGCTCATAAATTACCCAACTCCCTGGCTGCCTTGTAAGTGTGCTCTCACACCTGATTGTTGTGAGCACATCAGAGGAGGAGATGGACACAAACCCAAGCAGCAAAGACTAAGCTGACTTAATGGAGCCCATCATCGACTTACCTGTAACTGTGACAAAATATCAGCATACTCTTATTTGGCTGGGCTTTCATCCTTCTAGCTTTAATGTCATGATGATGAAAATCTCAATTTATTGTCCTATTCCTGTTCTTGCAAAAGGTGTTAAGTATCCAAAAAGCAGACTAATAATAGTTTGTAGGACTGTAAAGCTAGTTCCACTGTATGCTGCAGTGACAGCAAAGTAGGCTGTGGTGACAGGAGTTTAGCAGATATTTTTGGAGTGTATTACTGAATTATTCAGTGTCACCATTATTTTTGTTTTGTTCATTTTCATGGTTTTACTGATGGAGGTAGTGACAGTGTGTACACTGCGAGATCAAGAGATCCACTGGATTCTTGAAAATCACATGACTGACATAAATGCAGTGAGGCCTGGTTTGCTTGAATAGACTAATTTGATGCAGGTAGTTGACAGCAAGGTGGTTATATGAAAATTGGAAGCGTTGTGTCATAAGAAATCACGTGTTTGTACACCTGCAATTATTTTAAGAAGCAGGACAAGAGAAACTAAACTTCACACGGTTTTTACTCACTCAGAAGAAAGAGTAGGGCTTGGGAGGCCCACGTTGTGACTTTGTACCTATATACTCTATTTTTTTCCCTCTGTGCAATGGGACAGTTGTCCATGCTTGCCGGTTCACCCCGATGGAGAGAGGATGTGAGTTTGAAGGCTGTTTCTGCTGCCTCTGTGTGCAGGCACTCTTCTTCCAGAACAGGGAGCGCCGGGTCTGATCTAACCTAATCCACTCTTGGAAAGGAGTCAGTTTTGACAGAGTATTAAGATCAGCCAGAAGAAGGTTTTCTTGTTTCAGAATAAGCTTGTTTTTGCAGAGGGTTATTCAGAAATGGCTATTCTGAAGTAACAGCTCTGCAGTAAAACTCCACCACGTAGGCGAGCCTTCAAGAAAGTGATGCGAGACTTCTGGGTGAGTGGTATTACATAAAACCAAGGATACTCTCAAGCATGAAGGCAGCAAGAAAACTTTTTTCCATGAAAATTAATTTCTTAATTTTCTTGTCTCGGCATGCCAGGCCATCCCAGGTCTCAAACGGTGACGCTGAGATCAGCTCCAGCGGCGTGTAACACAACCTGTGGTTTGGCTGTTGACGTGATGCTGAAGGAACTGCTGCTGCCGGGTGGCAGAGCCCTCGCCTTCCTGCCGAGTAAGAAAAACTTCCACTCGCTTCTGGATTTGTACAAAATTCACAGAATCACAGAATGGTAGGGGTTGGAAGGGACCTCTGTGGGTCATCTAGTCCAACCCTCCTGCCGAAGCAGGGTCACCTACAGCAGACTGCACAGGACCTTGTCCAGGCGGGTCTTGAATATCTCCAGAGAAGGAGACTCCACGACCTCCCTGGGCAGCCTGTTCCAGTGCTCCATCATGCTCTTCGTGTGCCCCGCTTTCCCACCGTGCGCAGGCCCATGGTAGCAGGGGTATTTCCCACAGTGGCTGCATCCCGGCCCCAGCAGGTCTCTGAGGCTGTGCCTGCGTCCCCGCATCTCCACCGGTGTCAGCACAGCCCCGCATCGCCTGTGCCATCTCCCACCACTTTCTGTCCCCGTCGCTGCCCCGCGGCCCCTCGGGGAAGGCTTGCGGGTCCCCTGCCAAAGTGCTCACAAAAGCACATTCTAGCTGCGCTTTTGTCTGCTTGCTGCGCACCCAGCAGGTTCACCACCTCGGGGCCACCCCTACCAAGCAACATGTGTGCAGCCTCCTTTCTCATTTTCTCCCTGGGAGGTGGAGGAGAGTGAGTTTTAAATATAACGCTGCGAGTTCAATGCTGGTAAGCAGACCTTGTCTGATTGCAGATGCAGCTGGAGCTCCTGGCTTAGTCCCGGCACAAGACAAGGACAAAAGGTCTTCACTGCTCTTATGCAAAGAGACAATTCTATGGCAGCTGAGGGCAGCATTAGTATTCATGCCTTGGCTGGTCTGGCGGCAAGGCGGCTAACTTCATATTAACTGTGGCACAATGACTGGTTTTTATGGGCCTTTTCTTAATTTATATCACGGGTAGCCAACCAAGTGGCTCTGTATCCTAATTTCCTTAGGGTACCTGCTTTCGTACCCGCTCCAGCGACAGGGCTTGGGATTCTCTTGCGATAGTGGTGGTTTTCTGAAGAGCCACAGGCAGGTTCCCTGCCTGGCTCATTTGTTGTCATGTTGTAATCCTGTATTGGTTTATTTTTCAGCTGACCAAAGTTCCTCTTAAATGCAAGTCATCTGTGTTTACAAATACTTTATTGTGTAATATATTAAAGTTTTTTCCCAGTGTTTGAGCAGGACCATAGTTCTGCGACCGAGACATTTCCATGTTATATGCATTAGAAAAGTGTTGCCCTAAATGACTAATGGAGATTATTTCTGCTCCAGGAAGCAAAATGATGCTGAGTGAAAGAGAGAAGAGGGTTTACATGGAAACAAGAGGATACTCCCCTTTGCCCGGGCCCACTGAAATGCTCCCTCCCCTTCCCCCTCATCATGCGTCTCACCACAGCACGAGGGTGTGCCAGAACATATTCCCACAACCTTTCAACCCATTCAGCGCAGCCTGCAACTTCCCTGGCTATTTCTGTGTATTCCACTCAATGACAAAGTGCGGAGGACAGTGGTAATACATCCTTTCACTAACAGCGCCCAGCAGAATGCAGTCTCAGCTGCTCACAGACTGCTTTTCCAGTTACTCTTCCTAAAAAATGGATTATCCTTCTGATCATAAGGGCGTAAACTTGAAGATGTGTTGTTCCTGGCCAGGACTCCAGCTCTTAGTAATCAAGTATTATTCCTGTTGAAAAAGTGATTTCTGCATCTAACTGAAGCCCTTTGCAGGCTGCCTTTGCCTATTATAAACGAAGTGGCTCATCTGCTGCTGAACATTAACCACCTCTGGGTCAAAGCAGGGCAGCTATTTAATTATACGAAGCTAGAGCACACAGTGGTTTCCTGAACACCTCCGGTTGCGTAGCGGTATCTTAGCTTTCCTTCAATGTCTTCGTCTGTTTACCAAATGTGCTGTAACACTCGTCACGATCTATCCTTTGCAGAAAAGCCCGTTTCTGCTCTGACATCTGCCAGTTTTTCCATTGCTCAGCAACACTCAGGTGCTGGGAACCCCACTACCACAGCAAGATTAATTCAATCTCAAGGCATAAGAGTTACCATCAAATCACTGTGGCTCACCAAGCTTGTCAACACCAGAACAGAGTCTCCCATTTTGGGTTGAGGCACTGCAATACAGCACAAATAAACCACCACAATTGCTCCTGAAATATCAACTGACAGCGACGAAGGCACAGCACATCCATCGTGACTGATGGGCAGCCCACTGACAGCTCACAACCCAGATTGCCTCTGTTTCTCACTGTATCCTGGTGAATTAAAAAAAAAGACAAAAAAACCCCAAATTATAGTGTTCCCGTTGAACAGAGTAGAGGACCATCAGCCACGGCAACGTGGGCAGGATGTGATGGGATCAGAAATCAGCACTTTTGGTTCCCACCTTCCCACTCATCTTCCGAAGTGCCTGAATCCTTCAGGAGCCTTCATCCCCTGAGCTTCCAGGCAGGCTCTGCAATGATGTTTGAAAGCAGGAGTTTGTCTTCCAAGGACCTTTGGCACCAGTGACATTTCAACATCAAGGCCTATGTCACTAAATAAAGCAGGGGTGATAGTAGGGAGCCAAAATCGGGATCCGGCCCTGCACAGACCTGTGGAGACAAGCAATTTTTCATGCCGAGGTGACCTGCTAGCAACAGGGGCATGCAGAAGGGGAAAGTACACCCGTGATGGGTTATCTCTGGGTCTGGGAGACATATCTGCTGAGTCCCACAGGGCAGCTAGGGGAAAGTCTCTATCCAGGAGCAGAGAATTAGACTGTTTTGGGACCTACCAGCCACGGCTGATGTGAGTTGCACAAAGGGCCAGACTCCTGCAGATATAAATCAGCCAGGCTCTACTGACACTGTAGCTTTGCTCGTTTACACTAACAGAGGGTGTTGCCCACTGTATTTCAGGTGTTAGATTCTAATTTATATTTATTCTTTATCCCACTGCAAGGCAGATCACACTCATTGGCGGGCTCTTAGCTGAAGAAGGCATTGCATTATGCCTCTAGTTTCATTTTAAAAAGTTAAAGCCAAATTTTAACTTCATCCTTCCAAATTATGGTATGAAAATATGTGCCAAAACTGTGCTGTAAAAATATCTGGAATGTTAAAAATAGATTGGCATTTAAATAGCTGTTGAACGGCGAAGAACTCCCAACCAAACCTGGCACGACCAAAGGGATTTATTTTCCATACACTTACTTCCAGACAGGTTCAGCACATGGGGCGATCATTTCCTCATAAGGTCTTTGTAAGCCCAGTACCACTGATGGCCGTTCCTAGTGTAACCATAGCTGGGTTTCCACTGCTGTCACCCGCCTTCGGGGCTGGGTGTCCCTCTGGGCATTGTCGTAGTCAAACTGGGAACTTTTTTCCCCAAAGAAAACTAGGAAGGTTGAGTTAATCAGAACAAAAATCTCAACTCAGAAAAGACTAGCATCTTCAAATTGAAGCCTCTGGTACGCCTCTATATTATTCTAAAGGCAAAACTTACTGATTTATCAAATCATCAGACAGATCAATGCATGAAAATATTTGCTGCTCTCTTGGTGCCTTGTGTTGATGCACTTGCACATTGCTCATTTTCCACCACTGGAGTTACGCTGTGGTAAATCGAACATTAATATGTAAGTCTCTGCAGCATCCTATCATGGCAAAATAATGACACTTTAGAAGCATTTTTTTCCCAGCTCAACTGTAAGTACCAATATATTTTTTTTACTTTTACAATCAATATTCATCTTTAAATATGAGAGACCTACAGCACTTCTCATGAAAGCATTTCAAAAGGCCAGAGCAGGTGGGAAGTAAGAGGCTCATGTTCTGGAGGGGAACTGATGTCAAGAGGAATGATGGAGACAGTGTTGTGTGAACCCAATGGAAAGGCAGAAAAGTAGTAGGTAAATTTTCTTATATCATCCTTGTCTGATATAAGCCTCAACCCATTTGTACCACTTCATCAGCAAGAAAGAGATCTGCTGCCAGTACAGTTTCAATGTCTTCTATGGTATTTTACATGACTGTATTTGTGTGTGTGCTTCTAAACAAAATCTCCTTCACAGCAGACTGCAACAGTCGGCTTCACGCTTTTCCAAGGCAAAAAGCTTCACCTTTGTTCTTTCTTGCCAGTATGCCTCACTTAAATTGAGCCTGGCTGTTTGACGACTGCCCGAGGTGGTTTCTCTGTGTGCTAGGAGAATCATTTCAAAAGGCTTACTTGTTCTAAAGTGCACCAGAGGAATGCGGGGAAGTGCATTGGCAAGGGAAAAGATAAACAGTGCAAACAAAAAGAGCAGTTTAATCTTGCTCAGCTGTATCTCAGCTGCAATTCTACTTTCTCTGGGCAACTTTGACACAACCACGGTGCAAGCAGCCGGCTAGGAAGTGCAGTCTGCAGTAGCACCCACCCCCACCTTGAAACAGCAAGACAGAAACACCCACAGAAAAAGAAAAGGTTTGCTCACCAGGCCATAGTATACAACAAAATTTTCCTCCACGGTGAGTGCATTTTGTTGGTGGCCTCTTATATTTCTGTGTCTATCGCGTATAGCAGGAAGCTATGGTCTGCGTTCAGACCTAACACCGCAGATAATGGTTTTTGTTTAGCAAGCTTGAAGATGAGCCATCAGATCCACCAGCTCAAGCACCGTGTACTGCTTCATGCCAGGCACAGCTCGACAAGCCAAGGCAGCGGGCTGGCCATATACCTGCCTATGCCCACAGGACAAGAAGCTCGAGCTGAACCCGGGTCTTGCTGGCAGAAAGTTCTCTGCAGGTTGTTTAACATTTTTGTGCTTGTTTCGCCTCCTTTGCAATGAGGCTATTCCTCTCTATTTCATCTAATGCTGGCACCAACTCCCACTTGCAAAATGCTTTAAAATCATTGTGTAGAGGGACATCTACGGAATTGTACTTTACAGCTCCAGGGTAACTGGTGGAATGAGGAAAAAGTACATTGCCCCCCAAATCCAGAGAGTTACTGTAACCACAGGCTTACTGTCTCAGAGTTGGGGATGCCAAAAAAAATGCTTCACAGTGAACTCTCCTTTCTGGCATCTCACTGTGGGTGAGGAGAGGGGAAACCCAGGGAAGGATCACTACAGTAGCACCTTTAAATACTATTTCATCCAATCACCATCTTAAGGCAATAAAAAGGAGTTTGCTTCACACTATGATCTCTTCATGGTGAACATTTTATTACACTGATTCAGGTTTGCTGAAGCTACCCAGAAAAAAGTCCTATGGTCCAAATGAACAGGTGCTCAATCACTAAAAAAATCTCTTGTTCTTTGCATATTCTTGCTGGGCTGCCACAAACCACCTGAAAAAGCAGCCTTGGGCCAGGGTATCCCTCTCCACAGCCCTTACCCACTGCAAATCCTGTCCCAGCACTCCTGGGAGGCTGTCTGGCTCCGTTGGGGTCCCCATGGCTGGCCAAGCAGCCATGTGAGCACTGCTGGGCCCACACCTTGCGCTTTGCCTTTACTCTCACCGCTATTACAAGAACCCGCACTTTGACCGAAACAGGGTATTTCCTTCCACCAGTATGGCGGCTTGGAAAAGCACGGACTGATTTCTGAAAATTCCAGGGAGGTGAATGATTTGAGGTGTGTCACAGCTGATTATCAAAAATCCTTAAGTAAGAATAAGCCTCCCCTTTGAGCTACTTTGAAATAACCTTTAGCACAAATGTCCCTCTAGGCTCAGGATATCTGAATGCAAAGCAGACGGGTCCCAAGGGCTCTTTCCCCTGCTCCCTTATACCGCCTCTGTATCTTTTTGTCGTGATGTATTTGCATTTAAAAGTAACAAAGGGAGAAAAATTACACCTTGTGGGAAGTTCAGCTCTGTTCACATGATCTGCTTTCTTTTTTTAGCGACATATTTCCTGTATGCTCAGGGAGGTCAGTCGCTGTTTCTGGCAACGTACATTCCCGGCAGAGAGGGGCACGCAGGAGAGAAGGGAGCGAAGGAACGGGCAGTTGCTGTACGAGTAGCTAAGTAGCCTCTGCCAGCACAAGAGGAGATACGGATTCTAAGAGAAGATTTTTTTCATGCAGAAATCCCCCTTCCCTCTGGCCCCCTGAGAAGCCGGTAGAGCGAGCACAGCGTCTCTCACTGCAAACCCGTGCCTCAGAGATGCGGCTGTTGGTTTCAAGCGTGAGGGCGAAAGGAAGGTTGCAGCCTCCTAGGCCTGCCACCTTCAGTTACAACGGCATGACTGGAGACAGCCACGCTTTGGGCCAACTCTGCTCACCCCTTTCTGAGAGCAAAGCTCTGGGTAGTGCCCTGCTGCACCCAGGGGCACCCAGGGGATGGGGAAATAGAAACACTGGGGAGCAGCAGAGCCCAGCTGCGTGCCCCATATGCTGTTCAGGTTTGGCAGCCTTTGGTGACAACCCTGGGTGCTGGTGGGAGAGCAGAGGACATCCCTCCTCCCTCCTTCCCCCAGCACCACCGGGTGCGTTTCGGCTCCTTGGTTTGTGGATCGGGCTGGGAGCCGCTCCTGCTGAGGAGGCCTCCTGCCCGTGCTGCTGGCAATGGCTGCGGTCATTCTTTCCGTGTGATAAATATGGTAACAGAGTTTGCACAAGGTCAGAGCTGGGAATAAATTCCATTTCTCAAATAGGAGAGAGCTAAGTTTCATTCACTCGCCACTGTTCCAGCTCTGGTTCAACGCCGTTTGTTAAGGGTGACCTATTACGGGTGACCTCGAGGCTGCCCTGGAAACCAAATTCACTTACTGTCTCTCCTGCAAGCTTGCAAAAGCACTTTGGGTACAGCCAGTGCCCGGGCACTCTGTCTGTGTTTGCTCCCAGCCGGGCTGGTGGTGCCTGCATGGGCTACACACGCCCAGGCAGCAACAAGGACAGAAAGCAGAAGGCTGGGCATAGCATGCTTTGGAGCTACAGAACGGTGGTATGGACAAATCTGAGGCAGCACGGCGCTGGGCTTGGCTGCTTTTTCTGCATCCAGACGTCTCCCCCTTGCCGCTGGCACTGCTCTCCCAGGGCAAGTGAAGCCGGGAGCCCGGCATCGTCATGCAGCGGTTGTGCAGTCCCAGCAGCACATGCCCTGGTCCCAAAAGGCTCGTCTTGGTTCGGGTGGGAAAATCCCTTTTCGTGCATCAAGTTGTTGCAAATAGGTCCAATCGCTTGCCAAAAACTAGCAGTTGGAGACCATGCTAATAGATGCACAAAGAGACAGAATTATGAATTACATGCAGGTGTTTTAAAATCTGACACTTCAACAGCCCTGAGCACTTACCTTTTCAACTTAAAAAAGGGAGTAAAAGGACATTAAGTATTCCATGTGTGATGTATGTTAAATATGGCAATCATATATTGAAGACCATCAATCTCTCTCTGCTACCCGTTTTTCTCATATCATGTACAAAAGACTTATTTTGGAATACCTGAAATATGCAAGTGTTGTCCAGGTTAATAAATTATGGGCAAATCAACTATCCATATGCATATCAACTGTTTGGTGAGTAAAAAAAAACTTATTTGACCATAGCTGATGGCCTTTACACAGTTCTGAGTAGGAGGTTACCTACAGAATCACAGAATCACAGAATAGTAGGGGTTGGAAGGGACCTCTGTGGGTCATCTAGTTCAACCCTCCTGCCGAAGCAGGGTCACCTACAGCAGGCTGCACAGGACCTTGTCCAGGCGGGTCCTGAATATCTCCACAGAAGGAGACTCCACAACCTCCCTGGGAAAATGCACGTTTTATTTGAATGATGAATCTGCCTCACATCTGTGCACCAGTGTTTGAGATCTGCTTGGATTTGGCCTGCAGTTGAAGTAAAATTAGTATTTATACACATTTATCTCTGGTTGAACAGCCAAGAGTGTCATTTCAGGTAATGATGTATTGACTAGGGGGAACACACTGTGGAATAATAAAACAGCTTTCTGTGCTATTGGACAATAGATCATACTGGATGATATTAATTGAAAATCTTTAAGCTGTATCGAGTGAAGGTGAATTAGGCTGCTTCATCCTCATGCTGGTTTGGATACTCAAGAAAACCATTCTCTGTCTTTGCTATCAGGAAGCTGGACTAAGTGAAACTTATGTTGCTTCTTCCTAAACTGTTCCTGTTCATCACTTTAATTTTGAGAATTCAGAGAATGATGTCATTCTTAAGAACAATATATGGACAAAGAGACAGAATGTGTTTTCAGGACGGAAGGTGCTATAATTTACATGAGGACACTGTAACACTGAAAACTGACCTCTGAAATCCTATAGCTCGCCAGTGTACAAACAGAGAGATGCTGTAGTCTGAGTCTGCAGAAGCAAGTTTTAAGACTCTTCAGAAAAACAAAGCAAATTACAGTCATTTCCAGTTCTTCTCACACACATTACTGAATTTTTAATTGACATCCCTATATGCACCACAACCAGAGATAATTACTGCCCTAAGGAAATGTTAAATCTAGTTAAAGACTGATGAAAGTATAATATACTACAGGTAAGCCACTTCTATGTTTTAAAAGTATCTAATTAAACTTGAAAACATACCTGCAGAATCAGCTGGTACCTTGTATTTATACAGATACGACTTCTCTAACTGAGTTAGGCAAGAATATGTATGCCCAGTGCACATCAGTGATGCTTGCTGGTAGGTTTGCACTATATTCCTTCAATATCTCTCTGGGGGCCCTCAGGCCAATGTGAAATCTGTACACTGTTTATTTTCATTTGAGGCTCCCTCAGTGACCACATCATTTGTTCACTGACAGCACACTTGAAAGGCTCTGTCTCTCTAGTTTGCTTTTACTTGCAGGTTATCCAAGACCTTTTCGGACACCAAGATGATAAGCATCACAGCAGGCTTGTAAAGCAAGACAGCAGGGCTCACCTCTGATGAGGTGGTGAGAGGGGAGGGGCTCAGGGTAGCTTGGGAAAGCATAAACAAAGTTATCTTCATGAGGAGTAAACAGATCCATCTCTTGGCACGGAAGAAGGGTGGGAATTACGGCTGAATTAACTTTCTCTGGTTGCATTGCTACGGACTTAATGTGTTTGCAGAATGAGTTTAAAGAGATGTTTGGCTGTTTACAAAGATCTGTCTGCTGGTTTCTGTTCTAAATACATTCTTCTCTGAAATATTGAGCCTTGAGCCGAACGCTTAAGTCTTTAATGAGAATTTTGCCTAAGCAATGTAATGAATAATGACTTCAGGTTTTGGCCTTGGATTAAAACAAATGCTCTTCCTGTGACAAACAATAAGAATCCATTGATGTGAAGTATCTGTGTGGTCACTGACACAATAAATCATTCCATAAATACTTGCCCACTGATCTTTCAAATACTTTGTAGCTTGAAATGGATATACTGCATGCTTTAGAAAGTCCTTAATTATGACATTTTTCCAACCCAAGTATTCAAACCTTTCACGTGATTAATATTTCTTTTTAAGACAAAGCCTCGACAGGGGGTGAGGTTAGCTCACCTACGGCGTGATGGCCAGCTAACCTCATGGGCACATGCACTGGAGGAGCAAAGGGCACTTCTGACACATTTGTCCAGAGGCAGCAACAGCTTGGCTTTCCTCCTTGGGTAACTGCACAAAAATATTCCTGTTGCATCACTTACTTCAGTAAATCATCCTCTCCTTCGTGATATATTGGGTGATATTACTGAATTTATACAAAACATAATCAATGCTGCTGACTCAAATAATTCCCAGCTTGGTGTAGCAGAAGGATACCCTTACAGTTATGAGGACCTGAAGCTACAGTACTACATTGCAACTTTTGTCCTAGTGAATTTTCTTGCCTGCTGTTCTTTCCCAGAAACATCTTCAGCTGAGAGTTTTTTCTTCTCTTGGATGCTGTACACCTACACAAATACAAGTGACCAGCAAAGGAGATCCCAGTGGAAAAAGAAATCCCAGATAATCTGCTGAATTCGGTTACGTTGTGGAATCCGATATTCTTTTCCTGAGTTGCTTTAGCACCTGTACTGTGCTGGAATTGCTTGCCCCTGGGTAGGACAAGTACCTAAATGTTTCCTAAAGGGTATGGAGCGAGATGCATGTAAGAGACAGGTCCGTGGATCTCCTGGAGACCTTTGTGTTTGTAAGCTCAGTGGTACATCGTCTGGCCAGGAGCGTGTGCGTTCTTTCAGCAATATGTATGAACCAATGTGAGAACAAACAGGACAACACTTTGGGACTGGCCAAGTTACAGGATCCACTGGGCGTTATCAAGGAAGACAGTAAAACATTTAAAAAGTCTAAAGTCTACTCTTTTTTCCCACATTATTGGAGGGAAAGACAGATTAGAGTGTATTTCCCTAAGCTAGGCTTGGGTCAGTAAATCTGATATATTCTTAAGGGTGAGTTTTTAAAGCTCAGTACCTGCCATCCATAAATTAGCCCCATATCTTTGTGGAAGGTCTAACATTTTAGTAACAAGGCACTTTGCTGACTAGGACAACCAAGCTGGTTTTCAAAGAAAACTGAAAGACTTTATCTCTCAAATACACTGGAGGGGGAGGAAGGGAGTAGCTATATTTGTGTAAATTTTGTAAAAGTCACTATTCTTAAATTGCGCCATTTGTTCGCTCAGATGTTTCTCTCTCCAGCATGTGTGCTGTAGAGGAACAAAGCTCTTATCTTGGATATTTTAAACCCCACAAACCCAACAACAATGTAGTGCTTGGCCCTGTGACATCTAAATTTCCTGCACGGCCCAACCCCCTCTTTCTTGAGATTCCCTTTGTTACAGAGCAGCCACTTTTGAAGTTTCAAGAAATCCCCGTAAGCTGTTGGGATGCTTTCCTACATCACTACCGAAATCTGCCATTCTAACCTCCATCCTGAGGAAAACTATGTCAGGTATGTATGGTACTGGCTATACGTCTGCTTATGAGGTGCAGGGCTTTGCACCGTCTGCTGCAGCTCTGTGGTGTCCTTGAAACCATGAGGGTCTCTCCAGCAGAACCGAAGCATAATTTTGCTGCATCAAGGAAGACATTTGAAAAAGCCTTTAAAAAAAAGAACAAAAAAAGGAAGCATTACTTTTTCTTCCGTGCTATTGACCACAGCTTTACGCAAGCGTGCAAGGAAGGAAGTGAAGAAAGCGGGTCGTCGTGCTCTCTCACACCAACTTTCTGCAGCTCCTCAGGGTAGTGAGAAGGGGATCTTCTGAAACGTGCTATGATAGGTAAACACAGCACTGGGTGTATCAAGGATATCGAAGGCAATATCAACCATATCCCAGGGTATCTTTGTCTTTCTAGTTCAGACCCTATATGCAAACATCAGGCATATCGACAAATAAATACATACATTACATATCAGTGCCACGACTATGCTTCCAAATGGGATGAAGCAGGATATGACTTTGCCAAGTAGCTGCCCAAAGTTGTGTTTGTTTTATGAGCCAGATTTAGCCACACACAACTCACACTGATATAAGACTCACCTGCTGTATGCCACAGCTAAATTAATTGCTCGTGCTTATCAGCTAAGTAGTTTGCAGCCTTTTCTCCTGACTTAAGACACATTTATAGTCTGAGGGAAGCTGATGCACAGATGGCATTTTCTTCATCAGTGTTTCTGTTCCTTGAAGGGAAAGTAGTTTGTTCATTTTTTACGAAGAAATCTTGATGTTACCTGGTGTTCCACAGTAATGAAGTACGTCTCTCTGCAGCCTTTCCACACACTTTTATGGCTCTGGGACAGGTGTCTCTTCATCCGACCCTGCACAGCTAAACCCCTCCTGCAGGCAAGTGCCTCCTTTTCCACAAAGACATTCAATTCCATCCTAAAAACTAATCAGGCACTGGCTTCCAGTTAAGCATCCAAGCCTCCGTCTTCAAAAGTTTTCACCTTGTGCTGCAAATCCCACTTTTTCTCGCTGCCAGAACTGCTAGTCCCAGGACTGTGCCTGCCAGCTTCCTGGTGGTCCTGACAGGAAAGAAAGAAGCGAGGAGAGGGCTGTGAGGGTCCCCCTAGCACTGGGTGCGTTTCAGCTGTTCCCATTTTAAGTTCAAAGCCTTCTACATGGCAGCTGAATGGGAGGCTTTCCAAAATCTACAGGAGGCTGGGAAGGAATCCAGCATCACAAGGAGTATCCTGACGGAAACAGAAGAACTGGCAAATAAGCATATGTGAAACGTACCCCTTTTTGTCACAACCAGAGGCACTGTTTTCCCAACAAACACCCTACCCATTTGGAAATGAACAGTCGCTACCTGTTTCTGTGGATATGAGCCTTGCTGCCCAGCCAAGCGGAGCTTAAAGCAGGCAGTCCCTCCTCCCTGTACATTACACTGCTCCTACCTTTTGTTCCCTGTTCAGTGCTGCTACCCTTTTTTTAACAGACAGTATTTTTCTAACATTCTAGACCTACAAAAACTATAGTAGTGTCATGCAAATGGGTTTATTTGCAGGGACAAAGACTCATCATGTGCACGAGTTTTAGAGGACTGGACTTTATATTTCTCCTTGAAGTGCTTGTAACTATTTCTCTCCTGCCAAATCCCTTTCTGTCTAGATCCTGCTCTTACATTCAGACTCCATTTCCTGTGGCTTTGGTTTGGCTGGGGTTTGCGCTCTTTTTTCCTTCTTAATCCCTCTACTTTCTCTTGCTGTATTTTTTTTGCCTCTCAAGCTTGTAACAGCATTTCTTTAATCAGACTTCTTCTGCACAGCACTGAAATGGCAACACTGCGGGTCTGTCTCAGAGCATTAGTTTGCAAGCATGGGAAAAGGCAGAGAAAAAGTGTCTAAATCCTACCATTTAAACTATTGTAATGGATAGTGTTTGCAGAAAGTCCTTTAATGTTTTGGTTTTTTTTAGAGTTATGACATCGGAAATGTCCTGTACGTTGCAGGCACAGATTTTATAAGTCAGAGATTTACACTAAAATCAGCACCACCTCCACTTTCTCCATAAGCAGAGAGCCTGACTCTTTGCTGGTCTGCCCTTCCCTTTCTCCAGCAGCTGCAATAATACCGGTAGTAATTCAGAGGGGCAGGAGGCTCCTGCTCTGTGTATATCAGTGAAAAGGACAAGAGCCAGCCAGTGTTTCTGGCAGTGCAGCCACATGATAATTGAACAGCCCTGGTTACATATCCGTCGGTGCAGGAATGGCATACTTTCCTGGTGAGCTGGCAGAGGTAGGTAATAAAGCTTGCATGCTTACACGTCCATTACGAACAGACCTACTAAGAGCCTCTCCTGACAAAGGAATGCTGTAGTATACATGGAAATGAGCCTGTGGTCACCCAGCATTTCGCAGGTATCCAGCTGCGTGCTCAGCAGACACCGAGCATGCCAAGCCGTAACGCGTCTCCCAGGCAGAATCCAAGTATTCTTGCTGAGAGAAGCAGGATCCTTCTCGTCTGAGCAACGAGAGGGTCGGTTTGCTTTCAGCAGTATTTGGACCACAGAACAAAGCCGCTTCTCACTCTCTTCAGGGAAAGATGTCTGCACATACATGTACAAATCCCAAGGTTTTTTTGCTCCATCTAAAATCCTCCCGATTACTTCACAAGCTCCTTATCTCGTTGGTTACTGTTTCTGTAACTCTTCCTAAACAGATAAAGTATTGCAAGTGCTCCAGAGAAAAGCATGTCCCCTCTCTGCACCGACGTGTGTAGAAATGCCTTTCATACTTTCTGGATCTAGCTTATCTTTCCCAAGGGCTGAGGCATGATGATCCTTTGGTGTTTTTTTCCCCAGGATTTAGGATGGTGCTTCTGCCTTTCTCAAAGGATGAGGGAGGTCAGAATCTTCTCCCACCTATTTTGCTGAAGTTACAGTATTTCAGACAGGTTATTAATGCTAATGTTATTGTTTTGGAACATATTTTTACTGCCTTATAATATTTATGGACTTTATTGTGAATCATCTAACTACTCCCTTCAGGCATGTTTCCTCTGAAGTAAGGGGTACAATGTAAATGCTTGAAATCTCAGGATCTGCTAGGATTTAGGATGCATGTGGTGATGATTAGTATTCCCTTCAGCAAATTCATGATTCTGGGATATTCTTCACATCGAACCCTCGCATCCCTTGGACACTCAAAACTCCCAGGGGATCTAGGGAAGTTACAGTCCAGCCAAGTCCACTTCTTCCCACAGTTCGCTTTCCACACCTCATTAAAAAAGCAATACAGGATTTCTCTTCAAAGCTTCAGCAGCCCTGCACATTAAGAAGAAACCTTTCAGAAACAAGCCAGCATACACTGCTAAGTGCATACAGTACTCTGAGAGGGATTATATGGCAATAAGGAAATACTTCTGTGTAAAAACTAAAACAGAAAAATATTTTTAAAAAGCAATGCAATACAAATGGGACCAGCAGCTCCGCCTGACTCCAAACAAGATTCCAAGGTCTTCAAGGACTCATCCATGCTTACAAGTTCTGCTACTCTAATTATGCTAACACAGAGCAGCATAATGCCTTTCTGGCATTAGCTATTATACTGGTATGGCTTAGTCCATGCAGCAAAACAGTGTATAGTGGCATACATTTTATAGCTCTGTATGCAGAGTGCAGTTTTTATAGGCAATATATATATCAACAGAAAAATCATATTCTTGTTTATAAAACCCTGGTGTCAACTAGGCATAAGTCCCAAGTAAAGTCATCTTTATTTGAACTTGCTTATTTCACTATCACTTCTCCCAGAGTTTTTCTTTGGGGATCTTTTGATCATGACCTGCCCTTTGCCTTCCCTGATGTGCTTCCCTGTGTGCTTCCACAGCTTCCAAACCTCTTCCCAGGTTTGATTCCAGGCTGGACTCCTCCCAATCCTCTTGCAAGACTTTCAGGTCAAACCACCAGGTGTGATCATCTCAGTTCCAGTTTTCCTTCTAACAGTCATTTCCTCTTCTTTCCTATCAGATGGGGTAAGAAACAAGGTGCAGCAGAAGGCCAACACAAGCCCAGTTATTCCAGCAGGACAGGTGGCTGTTAGGCAACCCTTTTACCTGCTTATTCCTGCATTTTCATATAGGAAGATAGGGAATGAATACAACTTGAGAGAGGTATAGTTTTTCTTCGTACCAGCAGACTGCCTCACCAGCCTGTTTTCCATTGCAAAGAGGTTTCCCTAAGTACAGACCTTATTTTTCCCCTCGCAAGTTCTCTCCGAGGCTCTTGCACATTGAGATTTATCGGATATTTGAATTAGAAATTAACAGCCACTCCACAAAACTGGATAAAGTACCTACGTGTGTACATCTATCTTCCCTGCTGCTTCTCTAGTAGCAGCAACATCATTAACTCCCAACGGCAGGAGATCGCTACTGGAATAACTACTCCATGCTTCCTGAAGGGAATCAGCATCCCCTCAACACATGCACACACATTAACACATCCTTCTCTGAGGCAATCACAAGCTGGAGGCAAAAAGGGAGGGAATTTTCCATCCAAAGCAAAGACTGCCACCACTTCTGAGTATGTATCTTCATGCCACAGCTGGCACCAGTAGTTTGAAGGGGGGTCTGAGAGCCCAGGCCCGCCTATTAGAAATAAGTACGAAGAACTGTCTGTTTATGTTACTACCAGTCTGACAGTCCAGAGAGATCCCCTGAAACTCTTTGGACTGGTGCACTTGAGGATTATTTCTCTGCTGGTGGTGTCAGCTGCAGAAGCAGAGGGTTTTTGAGAGGGGAAGCGTGAGAATGGCATTGGAGAACTGCCTGCACTTCACTGATGTCCTCCTTGCAGATGGTGTAGGTACCAGGCTGCTGTAAAACATCGCTCAGTGAACTAATCCACAAGCCCAGCCAAGAAAACTCACTTTTGCCTCAAACACTTTTAAGCTTCTGTCTCTGGGAGCTGCGGAAGAAAAGGGCTGCACAGTGCTGAGTACGGTGGGGTTTTGATCCCTGATTACTTCGCATTGGTCATTTAAACAACCTAGTGACAAAACAAGGAAAGAACCTAACTGACATGAATATTAAAGAAAAAAAGCCAAGCTTCAAAATCTGACTTCCTTTGTATTTACTCAACTCAAGTAGGAAGAGACAGACTGCAAAACACACAGTGGTATGGGTAGGAAACTGAAGCTCTGTACTGACTCAAACATTAGCCTGAATCCTGTGATGACCCAGATCACAGAGATTAAAAGCACCACAATCCTTGAACTAATGAAGTAGGTAAGTGGCTAGGACTTAATGATGGTGAGATACTTGGGTTACAGTATGTTTACATATTGCAACAAAGAGAAATTCTTTGGCTAACTGATGAATTTATTTTTCCCCCTTTTTCTCAGCCTGTCTGGAACCAGCACTTACACTCTCACAGCGTCTTGATCCTGCCAACAATTCTGAGAGGGACACTAACTGCTAGTAGCGTCAGAAATGTAGTAATACAGAAATGGCTTCACTTTCTCCCATCAGCTGCCCTTTTTTATTATTTACACTGTAAGCTGTTTAACTAGGGCATGGGCTACTTATTTTTACGGATTTGCATGCTGGATTCAAACCACAGCTCCTGTATTTCACTGGGACCATTAGCTGCTGCTGTAAAAAAAGAGTAAAATAAAAAATCATACAGTGATATGCAGTGAGAAAGTCTAATGGTTACTGAAAAAAACCCACATGTAGAAAGGGCAGAAGTCCAATGATAAGTGGCATTTAGTAGAGTTATGTGACAGTGACAGAGATAGAAAACAAGGCACTAACACCACTTGTTATCAAAGGAACAATTACAGCACTAGCAGGAGTGGGTGAATGTGAAATCTCTGTACAAAAACCTGTACCTCTACCACGCTGCTTTGATAACAAAAGCAAACAAGACACTGAGCTATTAAACTGCTGCAGAAAGAATGAAGACAATACAAGTAAGTCAGGCGTTGTTGCAAGTCACTTCAAACTTCAGATAACCCCAAAATATACCACACATTTTAGACCTACGCCTAGGCAAGCGTGAGCAGTTAGAGCTTGTGGCAAGTGAAGTATTCAGATACCACAGTGATGGCTGGCAATGGTTTTGTGAAGTATTCAGATACCACAGTGACGGCTGCCATAGACATACACATGCTTAGAAAATATTTCATAGATGGTTGCCACTGTGAAACTCTCTTTCCAGTTTCACGTGAGTGGGACTAGACTGCAAGGGGACATTCTGCAGTGAGAGAGACTGCTTGTCAAAATTGGAGACCATCAAAGGAATAGAAAGAAGGACAGTGGGTTTTTTCACTTTTGTTTAGGAAGGGACAAATCATGGAATATGGTGTATTACAGCAGGGCTGTCTAAGCCTTGGGAGATACGATGGCAGTTTTGGAGTGCTTCTGTGGACCAGCTCTGGCTCCTCCTGAGCCCTGTCAGCAGAGAAGCCGGCAGGGCTCAGGGTCCATCCATGCACAGGGGCGGCAGAATGCCTGAGGCTATGGCCTCGCCATTGGATATCCCTGTATTACTAACTCCATCTCTTCTAACTCTTCTTACAGACTAAACACTTGGGGGATCCCTCCAAACACTGCAGGAAAGTACATTATCCTAGGCATTAATGTGGCTGCTGGCCTTGTACCTGCTGGTGTTTCGTAATCAAAGCAGTGAAGACTGCTATTAGCTGCTCATCTTTCAAGCCTTTACTTTGAAGCAGGTAACACTCCCAGCTACAACTGAAATGATTAAGACAGCATAAACTGCAGAGCAGATGAGTAAATACTAACCATCTGACTCATTTTCTAACTCAGAGATGCCTGGAAACTGAAATTAGAAAGTCACAGAGCAAAACGCTTCATCTTCAGCAATTTCACCTTTTTATTGTACATGAAAAGTCTGCAGTGCATGGACCTTGCAAGAGTGTCTTACTAAGGCCATTTACAAAGGAAGCTGCACTTTGCGATATTTACAGACATAGCATGCCTTAAAGCACAGTGCATAGCCAGGGGGTCTGCAATGCACCTTCCTGAGCCCTTGGCACCATGGGGTTCTCTATCTCTGGGCCCTTCTTACTTCCCCAGCTGCAAATCGCCAGTGGTTCAGGCTGATATTTATGATTATGATCAGATGGCTCAGGATTGATTTTAAAACAAAATTGCCTTGCTGCAAGGAAGGCTGAGCTTTAAAGAGCAACTAGAGTGTGAATTAGAAGAAACCACAAACTGAAAGAACCCTGCTTATGTTCATGAGTGAACTAACTGTCTGAAGGTGGCTGGGCTCTACTATCTGCTGCTGACACCAGCCTGCTTTTCTTTGCAAATATGTTGATTCACAAATGGACCTCAAGGACCAAGGAACTAAATCCACACTCTTTGCAAATCCTACGTACCCCTTAAGTTGCAAAGAAACATAATTTTGAGGGTCCAAGTAGCACATAAGTGCTATCTAGGATTTGTACTCTTCCCTGAACAGGGGAAATTTTGTTAGAATATTTGACCTAACCTGGCATTCTGACCTTGGATGTACCCACAGAAATTCATCACAAGAGTAAATATGCAACATAGAAACGATTCACCTCACCTTGACAACTTGCAGTCTGGATTCAGGAGGTAGAGGTAAAATGTTAAGGCAGATAGGAAAACTACTTCATCTGAATGTAATTTGAATGTCCAACAGAATGTCATTGTAGCCCCACGTCATAGAAATAAATGAATGCTCAGAAATGAGACTCAAGGAACATTATTCAGAGTTTCAAATTAAGGAATACAAAAAATGGAGATAGCCTACATTATTCATAAAGGCTGGTCCAGTGAAAGACCCAAAGAGCCTGAGCTTCCAGAAAGTTCAGCCAGTGATGATCCCTTGTCTATAGCCATTGGACCCCATAAATCACTCAGCCACAGTGGACTTCAACACCCTCAGCAGAGAAAATAGAGGAAATAGTTAGATAAAAAGAGGAAATAGTTAAGAACACAAAAAAATCAACAACAATGCTGAACAGCAGAAGATAACTTCCAAATCTATGAATCAATTGCTTCATTCTTATGTTTACATAGTACTCATTTGTTCTCAAGAGTTTATTAAAATTAGCACGATGTCAAATTTGAGCAGAACAAACTGTACCAAAACCATAACCAAAACATATGGTCTACCTACAACTTCAGCAAGTATAAAGTGTGGTGTTTTGAGGTAACACAATTATTAGCAAGGATTTTGCAAACATGTTAGGTGTTCTGGTAATTCAAATAGGCATGATATGTATTTATCCATATTTGCAGCAGAAACAAAGACCTGTCAAAGTCCTGTTGGCCTCCCTGATCGTGCTTTAGAGCTGCTCACCTGCCCCAGCAACCTCACAGTTGGCAGAGGTACAGTGCCTGTACTACAAGCTTTAGCCTCCCCAGCTGCCCCAGCAGTCCCAGCACAAGCAGCAATGGGAGGCTTCCCGCCCTCACGTCCTCATCCCCTGGCTTCAGAACTGAGACCTGCTTTTTTATCTTTCTGTGCTGTCCCAAACCGGCCAACACCCATTGGTCCTTCCATGGGCTGTCTTCCCACCCCCATTACTCGGCTGCTCTCCACCCATTTTCCAGCTATTAGCAGTCAAACCCAGGAGATAGCAGCAACAAACCCCCAATTTTTAGTTCAAATGTGATGTTGGCTGAACAACCCAGACCACATCTTTTTTTGGCATATCATCTTTTCCTTTGCCTTCATCTGACCATGACTCTAGGAGGCCTCTCATACAATCCTGTGCCCATTTGTCCTACCTATATTTATTCTTGCCTAGTCTTCTGCTGAAATTCCTGGTTGCTGTTAGCATGACTGTGCATGCACAGCCTGCTCAATGCAAGTGCAATAGCCTTTCACCCGAGGTGACACAGTCACCTTTCTCCTTCCCTTTTCACTGTATCTTTCAGAGGTGGAAAATTTAATTCCTTTTGACTGCAAACATTTAATTGAGCCTCTTAGGCATCAATGCCTAGTCATCCCCTGCTCACTAAGAGATTGCAAGAATGCAGCTTCAGCCCATCTATCAACTGCCTCCCTTCACTGACCGTAGAGGGAGCATAGATCCCTAATTCAGGCACCTTAGTTGTATGTCCAAGATTAGTTTGTATGAATCCATGCAGTCATCATGTGTGTTAATCCATAAGAGTATTGGGGTCTGATATGTATCTTATTTGGTATAGTTACTGTAGTTCTGTGGGCTTATCCACTACCCAGGGTAATGGGTCTGGAGCTATTCTGGAATACAGACAAAAATAACCACGTGCAGAAGTTGCATGGCTGGTGTAGAACTGCAGATGCTCAAGCCCTTGTAGAAAAACTGCCCTGGGCAAGGGTCCCTGGCAGCTTCAGGTGAGCTCTGCATCTCAGAACCCCATTGTCAGATGCAGGATTCATGGAAAATCAACACGCCAGGTCCTTAAACGGAACCAGTTTGGATCCTAAATTCTCCTACCTGAGCCAACACACAAGTGAGCACTTGACAAGGAGTGCTCTCTATGCACATTATTAATAGCGAGAAGAGATCAACATTGAGCATTACGGAGTGTTTTCCCCACTATGGGAAGGAGCACTACCTTCATCTGTACTTCATCTGGGCCCTGGAATCACATCTGGTTCTTTCCTGTCCAGTTACTGTACACTAAGCCAGCGAGCACAGCCCAAGCATTTTGTTTCGCCTGTTTAAAGCCTGCTTGCAGCCATGAGGTTTCGAAATTCACACTTCTTTTCAGCTGCTGAAGCAACACTCTGGGATGACATATCACCAAATCGAGGCCGACTGTTTTCCAGAAGCAGATATATCATAAAATAAAACAAATGACAAAGAAAAATGGGCCACTGTAAAAGCAAAAGGAAAACAGTGCAAGGCAGTAACATAAGCAATCGAAAAAGCAAGCAAAAAAAGTATACAAGAGCTCACACCACTCTTTCCGTCCACAAAAATACTCAAATAAGGGCAGCAGTATTCAGTGGAAACTACACAACAGCACCATTGTCCAGCTGCTTTATTCTTCTCTTATAAAAGTGGATCTAATATTAAAGACTGCAGCCGCTTGTTAGAACACGAGGAACTAATGCTGGCCACACACTATGGGTCATAGTGAGTTCCTATCCGCATTTAAATTTTCTGGACTTTGAACAAACTGACCTAACAGCTAAAAATACAACCCAGTTCCCATTTCTAAAATCCCATTTCTGCCCATCCTAGCAGTTCATAGCCAGCGGTGGTTTGCTGTGAAGGTACCAGAGATGTGATGCAAGCTCTTACTGATTGGCATAGATAGGTATTCAAGCAGACATTTTCTCTGAGCTATCAGTTCTTAACTTCTGTGTGACCCAGACATGTTGACAGGAATCTAAAAGTTAATTACCTTGCAATTTTCCTTCCTTAACAATATTTTGTAAGACTGACTTCTGGCTCCTGCTACAAGACTGTGGGAACACTACTACTGCCTGTGTTTGGTCCTGAAAGGCACAGGCAGTGGCAAGCAGTGAAAGATGTTTCTTCTTACCAGCCACAGCAATAAAGCAGGAGAAAGAAAAAAAGGGTGGATTTTAACATCTAAATTACCACATATATTGCAGCTTCCTTATAAGACATAAAGTTCCACACTGTCCACTCTGACTTAACAAAAACATCATTCAAAGGTAAATCAATAATTATGACTAAATGGTGGCATCGAATTTTGCATAGGTAGCTGTGTATACTGTGCAGACAAGGCTGACAAGACTTGAAGATGTTTCTATGGGACACGGAGACCACACCCTTACAATACGGACGCAAGGTTTTCTGTCCTGCAGAAAGACAAATTCAGGCATCCGTGTTGCATAAATCAAGCTTCTAAAACAATAATGATTCTTACATAGTCATGTAACTACATAGTCATGTAACTACATAATTTAGAAACTTCACCAAACACTGCTAGTCTCACAACACATTTGGCAATGCTGTATAGTGGAAATAAAGCAACTCCATAAAGCAGGGTTATTTGGGGTATCCAGCATATGAATCTTCCTAAATCTGGTGCATTTGTTCAAAATAATGAGCAGGTCTGACTTAAGAGCACGTGTTCCTCAAAAGTGAAACAAGTCTGCTTTTCAGAGGAGTAGTGCCTCTCTACTTGTGTGAAAGGTATAAACCCATTTAGCTGGCAATTTCATCTTGACAAGAAGCATGTACAATTATATTTTCACAGTTCTTCAACAATGAGAACAAACAAGCCCTACTAGATCATTAAAAACAAATCATGATAGTGCAGACTTCTTCAAAAGTCACAGTGGTAATAAAACTATGTACCTTACAAACCTAACAGTTTACCTGATAAATAAGAATCACAGAAATTCATAACAAGTGAAAGAGCTGTAACAGCAAATTTGAAAAACCTATTTGTTAACTGATTAAACTAACTAAATGAATAAAGCAGCAAGATTTGCAAGGTTTTTTTGCAAGCAATATTACATGTTTCTTCGCATACAACATGCTCATGCTCATGCTCATTTTCTTCTATCCTCAGACCAGAAAGAGCACTACACCAAAGTAATGAAATGATGACCCACCGTCGGTAATTCCTTTTCATTTTGAAAACCATGACCCTATCCCACCCTGGAGCAGAGCGTCACTGTCCTCCATAGAGGGGGGGACCCAGGCTAGGACCATCCCTGAGAGTCAGGATATTACTACTGCTGAGAAGTTAATATCTCCTGGGTGCACAGTAAATATTATCCATATCTGACTAACAACCTCTCCTACCCCCATGGAAGGATTTAGTGGGTAGGCAAGGAGTGTTACAGAAGTCAGCACACCTGGGACCTGCCTCATATGTGACCCTGGAGTTGTAAGGGAGCTTCATGGGGCAGATCCTGTGCAAGCTGAGGGACAGGCCCCATGGAGCTCCTTGGCTTGAGGACAGTCACGGTGGCCAGGTCTTGCACACCTGAGACACAGATCCCATGGAGCTCCATGGCTCAGTAGCACTCGTGGCTAGGGCTGGGCACAGGTGAGGTGTAGCTCAGGCCAGGGTTGAATGTACAGGGGGGTCAGGCCAAAGGTCCAGGGCCCTGTGGGGCTGACTGGGGCAGTGATGACCAGCTGTGCCCCAGCACTGCATTTCTCAGTCTCCCTGGCTGCAGCCTCCAGCCTTGCGTTGACTGATGTGCTAGTTTGTAAAATGGAGGTTGTATTATTAGTCCCAGAAAAACCTGATGGCAGCTACATCTTTGCCTGCTTTCTCTAGGAAATGGGACTTACGCAGCCACAACGCCTGTTAGTATGTCTGTTAGATGTGCCCCTACAACAACTTCTGAGTCTGTTGGCCAATCTTAACCACATCCGACAGAAGGGCAGGGGTCTCAAAGATAAAAGC
Organism: Opisthocomus hoazin; assembly: GCF_030867145.1. Classification (NCBI taxonomy): domain Eukaryota; kingdom Metazoa; phylum Chordata; class Aves; order Opisthocomiformes; family Opisthocomidae; genus Opisthocomus; species Opisthocomus hoazin. The sequence goes on from NC_134415.1 coordinate 27,008,940, forward strand.
TCTTCTGAATGCCATGCAAATTAGCATGTGGGTTGTGGGAGGGGGGACACCACAGCAGTTGCTCCAGCGTGAGAAGAGTTCAATGTGAGAACTCAATAGCAATGGGTTTTTTGGCTGATTAACGTGCAGCAGACCTCAGAGCCAGCCATGGCAGCATCTGCATCCTGCCCACAGGAGTTCTGGGGCACGGAGGAGGTCATAAGGACTCACGGGGGACATCTGTGGTTAGTAAGGTGCTGTAGGACATCGGACACTTATCGTAGGAAACCAGGCCCCATTAGTTCCACTGTGCAGCTTGTTGCTCCTTTCTTTAATCTACAGAAGAAAGATCCTTGCTAAAGGTCACAGCAACAGAGATGAAGTTTGCAAGAAAACGTTGTCAAGAAACCAATATTTCAACGTCTGATAGTTTCAAGTGCATCACACTGATACCATAGCACAACATTATACTATTCTAATACAACTTCTGATGCTCACATAATCTGTAGATTGCCATTCTGAAACTCCCATTAAAAAACCAAATCCTATTGCCTTATTGTTCTTTGGAATCTAATGTTGAACTAGACCTCTACAGGCCTCTAACTCACATGCAGCAATGAATGAAAACTGAAGAGCCTAAGTAGTTTTCCAGTGCTTTCTCTTGTGAAGATAAACAAGCATCTTAGGAAGCCGTTAATCCTTAGCACTGAAGGGGCCAGTAAGAGAAATCTGGCAAGCATACTAACACTGGTTTGCAGTCAGTTGACAATGCCATCTTTTAACTTAGAAAGCATCATAAAGATGTATATTTCCTTCCCTTCCCCATCCCCAACAGCATCTTCTGCAGTGAACTACCCCCATCACCAGGAATGCAGCACACCTTCTGGTACCAACCACAGGAGGATGTGGTTTGTGCCCTTAGGAAAGCCCAGAATCACCAATTCTTGTCAGACTGGTTGAGGAGGAAGGGAAATGGAAAGGTTCAAATTTTGGACAGCAACCATGAGAATAGCATGCTGCTTCTTTTAACCATTTCCTAACTAGAATTGGGAATGCACAATTTACTTTCCATAGAAGAAGAAATTGAAACCAATATTACTTTGTTCAGTTCCATTTATTTATAAAAAAAAAGAAAAAAACCCCTGCATCTTTGAACGGAAAAGGAATCGAGCAGCAGGAGATACAGGCTTTGCTCACAAATTCAATGCCCTTTATAGCTAGGATTCCGCCCAAAGGTCCTCTTTTTAAAAATTGTTTCTAACATTGCCAGGCTATTGGTACTTCTGTGGCTGCAGCAATCACTTTCTTTCTGCACTATCTCAGTTTCTCCGTTTTTTCTGCCCTTCTTCGCAGAACCACGAACCTTTACCAAACAGCACTCAGTAAAGCCTCTTCACCTGCACATGCCTGTGCATTGGAAAATGGCTCCTACTATTTCAGTTATCTGGTTCATAAAATATCCCTTTCTTACCAGGTTAATAAAATTTACCTAAACTTTTTCAAACTCTTTACCCCCCTAAATGCCTAATTAATGTTCAGATGCAGCAAAATGATACCAGCATGCAATCTGATTAAAGACACCCAGCATGACATGGCCTATGAAAGTAATACAAAGAATTTCAACTCTGGTCTGCAGAGCTAAAGGCAACACTAAATCACACAGCACTACAATTCCTACAGTGACAGATTGTTTGCAGTTAAAAGAGATCAGTGGTCAGTGAAAACAGCAAATGCAATACAATAAATATAGGTTAGGAGGCAGAAAAAAAGAAACTTACTAAGAAAAGACTGAAGAAACCGCCAGATTTTCAACTAATGTCAATTGGTATATCTTCAGTGAAGGTGATGAACTTATTTAACGTAATGGAGCTACGAAAATGGCCCAAACCAATTATTAGAAATTAGGATGGTCATAAAAGAAAAATGGTGGAAAATAAATGAATGAATGAAAGCTAATTTCACTTTGCATTATCAAGCAAAAGAAGAATACTTTAAATAGTGTGATTATTATTACTCAGATGAACAGAACATTCTAATATTCTAGTTATAACCCAAATAACCCCACTCCTCCAGGTGCTGCTGACAGTCTCTTCTCGTCTTCTGCACAGACTTCCAAGTTTCTTCAGGCCCCCACTACTACTCCTGGAAAGCATAACACGGCTGGGCTGTGGCACCCACATTCTGAGGCGTGAGGAACACAGTGCCAGTGCCTGGGAAGCCTCCCTTCCTAAAGGGAGAACAGCTGGACAAAGAGAAGCAAAGCACATACAGGTTTTGCAGTCTGGGATAACACAGGGAGCAACTGTGAGCTGTGCAAACATATAATGCAAATGAGTATGAGCTGATTTCAAAGTGTTTCATAGATTAAGTATACTTCCATTCTGACAAATTAGAGTTTTTGGAAACCAGCTCTTGGCATTAACAAAACACTTTTACCCTCAAAACCAGGGCACCACTTGTGCACTGCATACTGGGGGCTTGGGAAAGTCAGCCTGCGCCAAGCACCGTTCCAGTAACATAGCAAGAGAGACAGGAGAGTCTCAGTACATGGGAACAGTCCCTGTACTGTTTAATTATTTGTACAGTCATAGTCTCAGGTTCCCGGTGATCATCATGAATCCTTTGCTATAGCTCCAGCTTTGTAGATGTTTTGGCCTTTAGAAGCCAAAGGCCTTGGCAAGTCATACCCAGCACCTACATGGGATGATGGTCATGATAAGCTGCTTCTATAATCACTGTAGAGAGACAGGTGGTCTCTGGAGAGTAATTCAGCCCACCTGAGATGTGACTTTCCACTACACAGTGCCTCTCTTGCTCCACTGACTAGAGAGAGTCTTGGTGAGCAGGCTTAACGTTTAGGTGCTTCAGGTGGGTGCCTACAGTTGGGTAGGATCAGGCAGTGTGTTTGTCTCTGGGTGTCTGTGCAAAGCAGCATTCATAGCCATGCAGACTTTGTACTGAACTCTCAACCAAGGGACTCTGCACTTAGCTCACAAAAGAAATATACAATTGTGCACAAAATAATAAACTTCAACCATGTTTTCCAAGCCTCAGTTTCGACAGCATTGCTTGGCAATAGGTTAGACATCCTCTAGCGTATCTACAAGCTTATTGCATCTCACCGCATCTCCTCAAAATCGAGGTTCCTTTCTTTGACATTGTAGGGTCTCTTGGTTAAATCCCCTTTTCTCCTGCTTCAAAAAATTGCCTTTCTTTCCCATTCAAAACCTTTGAAGGACTTCATAAATCTTCCCCTTTGTTCCTTCTGCGAGTCCCTCTGGAACTGCCATTCACTTAATTTCTGTTCCTTCTTCCTGTTTGAGAACTTTCCACTTTATCTGGTACAGCCATTAAAGTTAATGGCTCTTCATCGTTCTGGCAAGTATGTGATACAGACCTAGTCAGCAAACGGTCTGTTCCACATTAAAAATATGACATTCATAATAACGTTGTCCAAAATTCATAAGAAGTGTAGAACATGCTGGCCACCCCATATGCCTGGGATCAAATACAGTTTAAATGTCGTTTAAAAGGGATGCTCTAGGGTTTATTTCTAATACAGAGTGCAGGCCTGAGCCTACTTTAACATCCAAAACAGCAACTGACCCGCCAAGTCAATTAACACAGATATTGAGTAAGACTTGGTAACAATGATTTTGAAATTTCACCCTTTTTTTTTGCTATAAAAAAGGTAGTCAATAGTAATAATAAAACTGCAGAAACAAATGCAAGTGTTTGAAATTCCCACTGCCCTGTTGGACAGGGCAAACAAATACTAAAGGCGTTTAAGTGACAATAGTTTTGCAGTGTTTAGTAATTTTACGTGTAGACAGCAGCACATTCAACACTGGGCTACAGTGAAGACCCTTTTTAAATAAAAAGCCGAGAACTTATACATCCTCTGAAACCTCTGTGGTAAAAATTGCTGAAGACAGGAAACAATTTTTGATCTAGACCATATATTCGGAGGTATGAATGGGTCATTTCCAACCACAGAATTCAAATACGTACAATTATTATAGCAATTTTTCTACATTATTTTGGAAATGCAGTGAATATCAACAGAAGCTGTCAGAAGAAGAGGTCCCATCTTCTACCCATTACAGTGACCTAGAAAAATAGTTGACTATGCCTGTATTGAACAAAACTGGCAGACATCTTTTAACTACACTCCCCTCTTTTTCTGAACACTTCAATTTGCACAGTGGAAAAGCAGGTGCAGGTTTCACAGGAAACCTGATGCATGGCCCAGTACGACTGTGGACATGGGCAGAATAAAAACATACTACACAGGAAATTCAGGGCACGGCAACACTACTTGCAGAAATGCTCCTCTCACTTAGCAAACTTATCGGCGATTCTTCTCAACAGCCACAAAAATCCAAAAGTCAGATCAATCATTCTTAGGCTACAGACAAGGAACAAGACCTATGCACCACTGTCTGTTTTTTGAAGTCATACTGCTGAAATCATAACAGGACTGAGTATTTTGGGATCAGTGAAGATCCTGTTTTACCAAGGCTTACGTTGAAAGAACACCTAATATTTTTCTGCCTTATTTTTCACAGTTTATCAAGTATCAGCTCAGGTGCATTGGCACTATTTGTGAGAAATGCATGGGAAATGTTTTTAATCTACAAAGTAATCCATGTCCAAACCCAATTATGGTTTTCCTTGATTGCATTAATTTATCAGCCATTTCTATTTCATAAGTTTCTCAGCTGCTTCAAAGACATTTCCCCAGTGGTGGCTCCCCAGAAGACAAGAAGCTTCTACAAACAGTGGGGTAGTGAGCAGGCAGTGCCTGCAGTAACAGCCTGAGGCATCCTATGGAAAAGGTAATTGTCTTGAGTTCAACTTAATCTTCACAGAATAACTGGAATAGAACATACAGTATAAAACTAAGCACACATTTGTCATTTAACATAATACAGTGGTAGGACACTAGAAGTAATCAGATGTGCAATAGCAATGGAGCTGGATGCTCCATAGTCAGCAAGATGTCTAGCCCAGGCCAACAGAGTACTCAGAGAGTGAAGTGTCCTGGTCCAAAGTACACGTATTTTAGAATGTATAAATATATATACCCTATATATATACTTCAGATTGTCTATATATATAGTGTTGATCCGGTCCTATCCCAGTATGTATTTGATGTTTTTAACTGTGGCAAGGAGATTAGGATCATGAGTTGCCTCTAAAAGCAGCCCTCTTAGAACAGCATTGAGCTTCACTGACAGATCAGCTCATACTTCTGCTGCCTACCTGTTCTATAAGAAAATAGATGGCTTTTCTTTCCAGATACCCACTTTAATGTTATTTTTAAAGGAAAATCTAATATTTTTTTTAAAGTTTTCATTTCAGAAAACTGAAAATTACAGTTTTAATTATAAATTCTGGCCTTCAGGCTCATTTGAGGAGTGGGTCCTTAATAACATAAGCTAGTAAATTTTACGTCAATGTAACTTTGTCAACTTTGGCAGTTCTATGGTCTCCAAAAACTAGAGCAGAGAACAATCAAGCCAACAGTTTTTACAGGAGGGGAAAAAATGGAAGAGGAATCTGAGATACCCCTGTATGAGGGCACACATGACCAAATAGTTTAAGATATTTACTTCAAGGTTTGTTTTATGTTTTAACTCATTAATCAGTAAGAAATGATCTAGAAAAAAATTACAGCAGGGGCTTGATTATACTAGAATTATTCTGCTTTGCCCCAGACAGTTCTGAGGTCTATTCAGAAGGAAAGTGGTCTGAATTTTTTCTTTCCTTAAAAGCTAGCAGCTTTTTAACTAAGAGACTGAAGTAGCACATGTAGTCATTGCAATCTGTTCTGATCAGTACTGGCTAATTAAGGCTTTAGCTAATTTAATTTTGAAAGATGGTTTGAGTTAGAATCTGAAAACTCTTGTTTAGTAATACAAACGAGAACTGAAAACATATGTTACAATTGAGAATGAAACAGCACTTGTACGGCTCATCTTAATGGAGGCTGTAGGTGTTACTGACAGCAATTCCTTTCGCAGTAACAATTTTGACTCAAGGAAGAAAACGTCTTTTTAGTGTGTGAAATAGTCTACTGGTGTTTGATGTTTGAAAAGGGACACTAAAAAATGAGAAGCTTGAAATAGTAAGTAGTGGGCTTGAGTGGAAAACCTTCAAAAAATGCTTTATGCTCTGAAAAACATCTTGTCTGAGGATTCAGTTTTGCTTCATTTGAAGAAACGTCAATGCAAATTTCTGTTAGCTTGGCTAGCTATGTGGAATATTTTTCCCAACACCTTGAACTAACTGTCTCTCCTAAGATATCAACAGGACAAGAAGTTCTGCCATTGCTTCTTGGCATTTTCCTGAAGAGCTAAGCAGGACTTGTGCATGGGCATCTTGTATAGCATGGCTGCTCCATGGTGTAGCGTGGTTCAAGACAGAATAATATTAAAGATGTGTTCATCATTTACTTCGTAAGGTTGTTGAATTGTCGAAGTGTTTCCTCTATGTTTCTTCCCCAGTAAAGACAAGCTTTTGATGAAATGTGGTCAGGTGAGATGATGGCTTTGGCCTGAGGGAATCCCATCCTTATCCACCTGCTCCACCTCTCCGGGGGAGAAGTGGGTTGTGCCTTCTGAAGTTGGCTTTGCACTGAAGCCAGAGTACCTTGTACCGGCATGGTAAACCCCACAAACTTTAGAACATATATTGAATGACATTCAGTATAAAAATGGTATCTTTTTATGCTTTTACATGACTGGGTAAAAATAAGTATGTCTACAGCAAAACTTCAGGTTGGAGCCCATTATTCTTACTGTGATCAACTTACTTTGTACTGTTAAAAATGTTATATATTAAAAAAAAATATCGTTGGCTTATCTTTTAAGTATACTCAAACATACTTAATCTTCCCGACATTTCGCTACCTGTTTGGGGTCACAAAGCTCTTTCTTGAAAGTGAAAATACACCACTATTTTCTCAACAATGCTTAACTTTCTGCTTCTTAAATAGTAAAGCAATACTGCTATTTAGATTGCAAGAAGAGCAAGAAGAACATTTGCTCTGTTTAAATCTTCACTTTCTGAAAACATGGTTTATTTATTTATTTATAATATGTGGAAACATATTTGGAAAAAAAAAGTTTTTTTAAAAAAAGTAATAAACCAGAGTTATGAACTGAAATTACCATAACGGTATGAAAAGGCAAATATACAGAGGTTAAAAACATGCTATGCTGATAACTGGTAACTGAGGACGGAATTCATCTCTTCCAAAAATGGCAAGGTCACATACTGTCTAATCACATTCATACTACATGAAGTCTTATCTGTCTCAAAATCTTTGTCTTTTTAGTTGGTGTTGATCTAAGACATTAGAAATGACTGCAATCTCCAGCAACAAGGGAAAAAAAATCAGTTGTTAAACATGTCTGACTCTTGGAGATAATCCAAATGGAAAAAAATCCAGGTCATTGGCCTTTTTAAATAGACCCCCGGCAATATTTACTCCTCCATAAATAGCACAGTCACATGAAATAAAACTGTGTTCAGCAAAGCCTGCAAAACAAAAGAACAATTTACGGACTGAAACGCAAACTGTGGCTCATGTGTTCGCTGGGTAGGATTAAGTGAGCTTGCTGCACGGTCTGTGCTTAGTGACTGTGGTGTCAGATCCGCTCGAAGGAGAGCAAGTCAGGTCACTGAAGGTGCTCCATCCTTCAGCCAAAGCAGGGAAACGCTGGGATCCTGCTCTAGACGGTGACCTGTGAGAGACAGCTTTTGCTATAATGTCACATTTCACTGTGGCAGAAACAAGCGCCGCTGCCTTTACCACCATGACTAAGAGCACGTCTACATCAGGAAAAATCATGGGCATTTCTATGCTGCTTTAATTCAACTGCTGTAGGAAAGGCAGCACATTTCCCCAAGGCAGACAAGCCCTAACATGGAGGCACACACTTCTGAAATCTCAGCAAGACCATTTATTTCATTTGGTGGCAAAAATAAATCTTTTTGGATGTTACAGACAAAAAGACAAATGACCGAATTACTATAAACGTTCTTTACATCTCCCTAAAGCTCTCGTCAGTCTCTGCTGTGTGCTTACCCACACTTACTGCTTTATCTCAAGTCTTACTTCTTCCTCCCCCAAAGATCCAGCTCTGGGAATCATGTTATCACATAAGAACCACAGCTGTCTCTTTAAAGTCTTTTTTGCAGCTCTCAAAACACCTGAGAAAAACTTGAAAACATGAAAAAACTGCACACAAAAGCTGTGTAACCTATGTGACAAATTAATAGTATCCACAAGTGCACATGACATGATTTCATTCATTAACTGAGGAGTGAAAGGATTGGTTATAATTAATCAATATCTAAGACTCCTCCTTACTAGTGGCACTCATTCTGCTTTTGCAAAAGTATGTTTACAGAGTGCCCCTGAAAAAGTATAGTTTGAACCTGAGCATTGTTTGAGAGGGCAGATTTGCAGGCGATGGGTGCCAGCCCACTTGCTAGCGGGCCGTGGAGAACTGGCTGTTTGGCAGGCTTGGCTCTTTGTTTCCAGTTGCCATTTTACAGCAGAGACAGACGAAAATATAAAAATACTTTGCTGCTCTTATTCTCCAAGGAGAATATAATTACAAGGGAATAGAATTACAATTCAAGATGCAAAACCAATTCTTTACAAACGCATTCTATACTGTCAAAGTGCTCGGAAACCCCAGTACAATGAACCCTTTCCAGCTTGGATTCACAGAGAGATTTCCCCATCCTCTTCATTTCTCTTTGCTACAGCCTGTATATCTGGTTTCCATCTCTTGGCCACGTCTTGTACGTTTCTGGCTGCCACAGTCATTAAGTTTCCAAGAGCAGCTGATTCTTAGCACGCAGTAATTCTTGTTCGCCTGCTGAGGAGCTGACAGAATAAACCTCGCTGTTTGTTTGTTTAATTCCCTTCACTGAGCATTAGGAATTATTTCTGAAAGAATTCAAGCTTCCAGGTGTTCGCTTTTACATGCAAACATTTCATAACAGAAATAGTTCCCTTTTATTTTCTAAACTCTGTGTCGAACAATCTTTACAGAAGATTGTAAAGCTGAGGATAGCACTCGCTGGCATTTACAGAGGTCTGGTTTGCCACAGACAAAAGCATTTAGAAGGTGGTAATGGAAAGGCTACAGTGTTTTTTGTTGTTGGCAGTGGTGGTTGGTTGTTGGGGGTTTATTTTTGCATTTCAGTAAATATAGGTGCCAGTTGTTACATTTAAAAATACTATGAATCCACTCCTCTTGCTGAAGATCTTTCCCCATTTTATACATACAAACCAAACAAACCTTCAGCACGTAGAACAGATTAATAAATACCTGTATCCTTATGTTCTGCAGATTTTTGCTAAGGAAATGTCATTATGGCAAAGATGCTAACTGACTTTGAAAACTTCACTGTAAACCTATATCCCTGAGGGATCCTTTACATCTTATTGAGCCAGAAAGACTGCTGTCGAGTTCTCAGACAGCACTGTTTCCACCCAAAATGACAGTTCAAGACACAGGCAGAATGAAGGAGTTAAATTGGGATCTATTTGCATTGGACTATCAGTTATGATAATCCGTGTATGTGTGCGTGTGCCTGCGTGTACGAACTTCTTAAAATACATTTTTTATTTGCAACACAATTATGCTGGATTGTCTGATGGAAGATTTAATTAAAAGGTTTTTAAAATAACAAGATGAATCACAGCCAGTTTTAACAATCCGTTGCCCGCACATACCCATACATATAGTTTTGCCTGGAAAGACTATAATGACGTACTCATAGGCATGCCAAAGGAAATCAAACTCAGGGCCCTTAACAAAGAAGTTCTCACCAACTTATCTCTGAGTTCCAATCCCAGAATTTCACATCCTGCTCTGGGAGGAAGGTGACAGATGGTCCCTGAGACAACCGACTCCATATTATTTAAGGATTTATCACACAGAAGACTTGGGAACACTTCAGCTAGAAGTGTTCAGCTAGTAGTGTTCAGCTAGTCAGTGCAGACCATGGAACATGTAAACATACGATTTAATCTGAAGTATGTGAATAGCTCACTTGCTTTTACTGGGGCAGCCCAAGTGCTTAAACTTCATTCCACACCTGCTTGAAAGAGCACAGCTTTAGCCCAGAAAGTATTGTAAGTTAGTTGAAATACTCTGAAAAACTGATGGAGTGGTGCAGTAGTAAATATAAGCACGGCTGCAGCCAACAGGCCTTTTCCTTGAAGATTTTCATTTTGAGAAGGAAATAAAAGTAAGTTTTCACAACTTTTTTCCACAAACCTTCCTGGCTGAGGGTTCACCCACTAGGGCATCCTCTTTACTCAAATATTCCTCCCACTGCCTCTGAGAAGAGATAGATTTCTTGTAACTTGGCCTCTACAGATGCTTAATCTGTAAAGAAGAATGGGAAGGCAAAACTTGTAGTTAACTCCTCGTCTGCTGGCAACCAGACAACTCCCTGTAGCAAAAACTCAGCAGCAACCTGCTACTCACTTCCAAGCCAAATTGGTCAGGATTCTGAAAGCTGATGATACGTCACATTCTCATTCACCTTTCCAAAGGTTTCGCTCCTGGGTAAAAAGATGCTAAGAAGCTGCAGGAAATAAATCTCAATGATTGAATGAAAAGAACTGCAAATGTGACTTTTAGTTAAATCTGTTCCAGAATGTTGCCTCTCCGTTTTGAATAATGATCATGAATGATAATGAGCTTTCTTCCAAGTTAGATACATGTGTCAGGTTTTGCAGAATCAACACTTCAGTGCATATTGAGGGCTCTAATTTAAGAGTGGGAATAGCTTGGCATAAAATTACATTCTCTGTGGACATCTCAGGCTTTTATGAATTGGATTTGGAGCCAGCAGTTTATAACCTGGCATCACCGCTGTGTGCCTTTAAATACACTCTAAAAACCAGGGGGTTCAGAAGCTGACTCAGAGCAGCTCCAACAGCTGTGTAGGAAGCAGTATGTGCAGAAAGCGGGGAAGGACAATCTTCAACCTTCTCAAATGCAGCTATTTCAGATTGCCAGTCGGAGCTCTTGCTCTCATTTTTTTCTTTGCATATCCCAGTACTGCAGGCCTTTATGTTCAAATGACTTCATACATCCATGTAATTCCACTGACTTCAAGTGTACTCAAACATTACCATTTCAGTTTGGGAAACTAGCTGGTCTACAGAGCTGCTGCTGATTCTTTTCTGAAACAGAAGAGTTCTATTAAAAAGACAAAAGAAAACTCAACAGCTTAAAATACTTTTTATTATTTGAGAGAATAAAACAGTTTCTTTTTGCTTGCCTGACTTGGATTTCAGCAATGTTTCTTTCATGAGTGATACGTGAAGATATGGTCTGAAAATACCTTCCGAGTGCAATCGACATGAAAATCCTGTCATTGCAAGACTATATCTATTATTTACTGAGGTCTTTGCGTCATGAATTCCAACTGCCATCAGATTTATACAACCTACGTTTAAACAGCATGGCAACCATTCCAAAGCCTAGTTAGCCTGAAGAAAATGTTTTAAATCTCAGAAAAAAATATTTTTGCTTTACTTAGAACTTACATAAGGCTTTTCATTAACAAATTCCAAAATATTTAATTGATGAAGCTTTAAGGTAGACTCTTTTACACTGGGAACAGGCAGCAGTGCTTGAGTTGCCAATAAACTGTATACAGGACACACTGGGCAGTGTCACTTTCTAAAAATGGGTGCAGAAGAAAATGACAGCTGTTGGAGGGCAGGCAGGAACACAGGAACACACTGACACAGGGTCTGGGCCTTAGTGCCCTCTCAACAGGAGCTGTGGGCCCTGAAGCAAAATGTGCATTAAGCAAGAAAAGAATGCAAGGATTTCCTTTACTACAATGAATACACGAGTTGTCAGTTTAAAGGACAAGTGCCTGAAGACTGCTGTTTTGTCTGTAAAATGGATTTTGTAATACATAAAAAAGAAATAAAAAGTTGACACACCTGCAAGGTAACAGTATATTGCACTTGTCCGCTATCAACTCTAGATATGCTGCATCCACAATTTAAAGTATACAGAAAAGAATTATCTTAGAGTACTCTCCATCTCTCTATTTCCAAACACTAAAAATTATTTCACCAAAGGCAAAAAAAGATGGGAGGTACACAAGTAATCACACATTAAAAAGTTTGTAGAGATTGTGCTGACAGAGGAAAGGAAAACGGCAAGAATGACAGAAAGAAACACAGGCAACTGTTTCTATGGAGCAGGCTTCCAGTCTTATGTTCTCACAAAGCTATAATCTACATGTGGGTTTTGATTCTTGGTTTATAAAGATTAAAGCTTAACTCGTGAAAGCATTTAACAGACACATATGATTACCTTATTTATGCCCTACACCAGCTACTGGAAACCTGAGCATGCGTTTAAAATACTACCAATACTTCTTTGCTGAATTGGTACATAAAACTAGACAGTTAAGAAGAGATGTGCTGATGCGCATAAGACTCCTCTCCACGTGAGTGACTACGAGCCAAGGCTCCCCACACGGCCGCAGTTCCGAAGGGGGGGAGGCTGTTCCCACACGGAACCGGCACCAGGCAGGAGCCAGACCCCGCGCAGCCGCCTTTTCCGCACGCTGCAGCGGTCACGCTTCTCACGTCTCGCAGCCCAGCCTCACCCCGAGCCACATAAACAGCGCGAAACCGAAGAATTAATAACTCCATCAGCACCGGGAGTCCCGCGCGGGCTCGTTTCGGGCCATTTCGCGCTTCCAGCCCGCGGCTCCGTGTGGGAAAGCCGACGCCACGGCAACGCGGACCCCCACGGGCCAAACTCGTCCGGAGAGGGAAGGAACACCACACACGCTCAGGTTCCAGGGGGGAGCAGCCGGAAGCACGCCGAGGAAGGCACGAACCGCTCCCGTTTTAGCGGCTCCCCCCCGCCAGGAGCACCGCCGGTTACCGCGTGCGGCTCGCTGAGGGCAACGAGCGCGGCTGCCGCCTACCCCAGCAGCGCTGGCACCGCTGGGCGAGCCCCTGCCCCGCCTCGCAGCCCTCGGGGGACACCGGAGCCCCGGCTCGCCCAGCGCGCCCGCGGCCAGGGGCGGCTCGATTAACGGCGGCGTCGCGTACCCAACAGCCCCGCTCCGCCGGTTGCCGCTTCCCAGTCCCGGCCCCGTGACCGCCCCCCGACGACGATTGGCCGGCGCCCGCCCCACCCGCCATCCCCACCCCTTCCCCTTTCCTCGCGTTTTACGTTAGCCAGAAACCCCGCCCGCCTCCCGTCCCCTCCCCTCCTTTCGGTTGGAGAAGCCTGTTGTCAATCATACCGTCCCCGATGCGCTGCCCATCTCCCGCGTCTTCCCCAAGCCCCTGCGCGGGAGGGGTGTGGGGTGTTCCAGGATCTTCTCTTTTCATTGGCGGCCCGGCGCCGTCAATCATCCACCGCCGCCAGCGCCGGCCGCTCCTCTCGCCCCTTCTTGCCCCCTTGGCGGTCGCTCCCGCCCCCCCCCTTCCCCTCCTTCCTCCCCTCAACTCCGCTCGCTCCGCGAAGTTGCGCGGCCGCTCGCCCGCTGGCTGCGGGGCTCTGGTGGCGCGGCTGCGGCGGGCGGAGACACGCGCGGCGGCCCGCGGCGGAGCGGGAGGGGGCAGGATGACGGCGGAGGCGCGGGGAGCGCCCGGCGGCAGCTGAAGGCGGAGAAGGGGCGTGTGGAAGCCGCCTCCCCGGCGAGCTCGGCCCAGGGGCGAGTCCGGCCGATGACAGCGGGCTCGGCGCGGGCTGGCGCAGGCGAACCCGGCTGAGGGGGACGCGGGGCGAGCGAGGCGGGAGCGGGGCAGCGGGGCCCGGCCGGCGGCCGCTCGCGTCGCGCCCGCTCTGAGGAGAGCAGGAGCCCAGTCCGCCCCCCCCCCCCCCCCCCTCCGCGGGAAAGTTTGGCGCCCGCCGGGCAAAGTTGCCGCTGGGTTTGCTTGTTTATTTTTCCCTTTCCTCTTCCCCCACCCCTCCCGCCCCCCCTTCCCGGCAGCCGGCTCCGCGCGGGGAGGAAGCGGCGAGGGAAGCAGGAACTGCGGAGCCAGGCGGCAGCCCGGACCCCGGAGCCTTCCCCCGCGCCCGTCAGCCCGCGCTGGCACCGCCGCCGCCCCGCTCGCCGCTGGGACGCCGGCCCTCTGCTCCCCTCGTCCCGTCGGCGCGGCGTGCGAGAGCAGGGAGGACTTGCCTTCGGGTTTTATTTTTTTAAGCCCTCTTTGGTTTTGGGGTTTTTTTTGCCCGCCCGGTTCTTCCCTCCGCTTTAATATATGCTTCTGGAGAGCGACGTCCCCCCGCGCCGCCTCACCGCCCAGCCATGTCGGCGGCCATCTCTGCCGCGGAGAAAGTGGATGGCTTCACACGGAAATCGGTGCGCAAGGCTCAGAGGCAGAAGCGCTCGCAGGGCTCCTCGCAGTTCCGCAGCCAGAGCAGCCAGGTGGAGCTCTCGCCGCTGCCCCAGCTCAAAGGTACCCGTCCCTCGCCCCCCCCCAGCCCTCGGGCTACAGGTGCCGGCTCCCTCGGCCGTCCGCGGCTGCCTCTTTCGACACCGCTTTGCCCGTCGCGGCTCGGCCCCTTCCCGCACCCTCCGCGCTGCTTCCCCGGTGGGGAGCGCCGTGCGCCGGCGGGATCGCTTCCCCTACTCACGTCCGCAGGCGTCGGTGCGGGCCGGTTCCCGTTCGCCGCCCCGCGGGCTGTCTCCGCCGACTCTCCGCCGCTCCTCTGCCGGGCTTGGGGGTAGGCGGTGGGCGGGCAGGTGTGCGGGTGGAGGGCTCGCCGCCCAGAAGCGTAGACGGTGAGTTGAGTTCAGGAGGGTCAAGATGAGCACTAAAACCGGGGGGCAGCGAGCGGTGGCTCCTCCCACGGGGGGATTTTGCGAAGAGGAGCTCTGTGCCTGTGGCAGAATATCCCGAGCTACAGGAGAGGGGTTCGCGTTTGGCTGCTTGGTTCCTTCCCGTCGCTTCTCAACAGTGTCTGAATGGCGTTTCGCCTGTCCTATGCTAACGATCAGGACTTGCCTCGGAGACCTTCTCCTGCATACAGTGCTGTGTGCGAACGCTCACGAGTGGATGAAAATTGTAGATGCTGGCATCGCGGACATTAAAGTAGGTAGTGAAGGTTTTATCCTTTGTACGGGAGCTGAAGTCTGGAAGGACTCACTTCGTTAGGTTACAAAAAGGAAATGAAAGTTAATTGCAAGCTTCCACACCTTTGAATGTCAAAATAAACTTCTGTATTTTTCTTCTTTTAAAACTACAGAAATAGTTATTAGGCAGAGAATATAAACTTATTATTAAAGTATTTGACAGGGACCTGAAACATAAGGGAGAGAGACGGCCTTAGCGTGACCCAGTGTATTAATTTTACTACCACTAGCATTAAAAACCTACCATGTAAGGTTTTTGAAGCTGCATCATACAATGGTTGAAAAAATCTCTGATGATTTGCAGCAAATATCCAAAATCTGAATGGAATACAGCAAATTTAAAAATAATAAGCAATTTTTTGTTTGATTTTTGTGGCTTTTACATTCATGTCTGTAGTATTTCAAGAGCTTTTTTTTCCTGAGTGGCAGATGTACACGAACCATAAAACTGGCTGTTGGCAGAAATATTATTAAATGCAAATAAGCTTGGGCAGGAGAGTAACAAGGGGAGGGTTTTTTTTTTGTCATGTTTGTTGCAGCAGCTTTGGGTGTTACTTGTGAACAACAGCAGGGATGTTTTTGCTGCTTGTTTTGGGCTTTCTTTTCTGTGTGAAGTTGTGTCCTGTCTTGGTACGCTAGTTTGATAGGAGGGATTTATAACCGGAATAATTTGTTTGAAATCAAACTTTAGTTTCTGCTGTTCATGTGCTGTTTAGACAGTATGTTTTCCTCGGAGATCACGTTTATAAAACCACACTTAAGACCTTGTAAAAGCACTTGGTAAGTATCGCACATAGGTGGCAGAGTTCAGAAAGTTTGAGTCCTGATCCAGCAAAAGGATAAACACACATACTTTACACAGGGAGTAATTCCAGCTTAAATCAGCAAATATCCAAGTTTACATTCTTCACTGAGCTGGGACTTTAATATTAAATTTTCAACTCTGTATGATTAAGTCTTATAGTTTTGTGAGTGCAGTTTTACAGCTCTTTACTTACAACACAGAGACGTTTTGCATGGCATCAGCAGCTCAGATGTTCAGAAAGTTGAGGCCATAAACTATCAGAGGAATTTCTTCAGTTATGCAGTCTTATAGTAGTTTGAATTGCCTTAAATTCATAAAGGAAGTTCACATCTGTCTTTATGCTTATGATTTATATTTAAAGACTTGCCCTCCAAACCTGCTTCGAAACATAAACTGTGGGCAAAATATACTTTTATGTGTTATAGTATCCCAGCTAGCAGTCGAGCAGCACTCTTCCGTGTGTCTTCTCCCTTTGGTTTGTGATGTTAGATTTGACCTGAATGTAGCTATGGACATAGGAAGATATCTCTCCATCTGCTTGAGTCTCCCTCTCTCCCTGCTTCTCTTGAACCTCCCCTGCCCCCCAAACAAACAAATAAAAGCTTCTAGAAAGTGTTTCCTCTCTCTTTAAACATATAGTTTTGTAAAACTTCTTGTTCTAATCACATACGTCTTGGGAAGATGAAGCTTTGCTTTAATTCTCTAAAGCTGATATGGGATTCGGTAACAGTTGTGATGCTGCCAGCATAGTATAATCTGTGGAGCAGTAGCCAGCGTTCCCAGGGAGGGGCAGAAAAATGAAAGTACAGTCATTATACTGATGCCTAAGGGTGCTCAGCATACACTTAAGAAATCACATTAAGGCTTTTTGCTTTTTCAGAGATCTTCAAATAAATGATTACTTCTGAGGTGTTTGAAGCCTGTATTGGGAGAAAAGTAGCTTTTTGTAGACGAAAAAGCAGTTTGGTATTATGCTGCTGTAAAGTACTTCATCTTGTTTATAGTCACTGTCTTGTTTCATTACTTCTAAGAAAAAATATTCTAAAGTAAGTATAAACGGTATTGTAAAACTCCCCAATAGGTTTGTCAGACTGGCCTAAAATACTTGCATCTGTTTTACTGAAAGGAGAGATGTTCCAGAAGAAAAAGAAAAATTATCCTTCCACTTTAGAAAGTACCTTCTTGGGTAGACAGTGTTGTGTTTTTTTTCCTTTTTATCTAGGGACTATTTTTTGTTTGCCGCTGAAATGACCAGATCAGATTGTGTAACACGCTTTCATAGTTGTGTTGTTTGAAAGCCTGTAGACAGATAATCTTAAAAGTACATATTTCTGAAGTTAATTGTACTGCTGCTGTGTATTACCAAACTTTCTTAATTTGCCTGCGTATTGTATCACAGCTAGGAGAAGAAATACATCTGTAACGAGTAGGTAACAGTCCCAATCTTCCCTTCGGAGGCTTTGCTGAGGGAGTGCGATTGAGAGGAGGGGCAGCAAGATTGTGTGTTGTCGTTAATGTGCAGCTTATTTTCGTGTGTGGTGATATCCATTGCTTTTAGGTAAAAGCTCAGCAAAACCCGACTGATGTCAGGAGACGTGAAATAAATTAGTAACGTGCTCTTCAGTTAAGTTAGCAGGTTTCCTATGTGTTTGTTTTTCAGGAGAGTGTCCATTTTGCTGTATTATTTAAAAGTTGAATAAGAAATACTGAAGATCCAGTGACTGTATTAAAAAAAAAAAGCAAAAAAAAAAGCTTGTTAAACCTGTTAGAAGTTGAAGTTGCTTCCCCCCACCTTCTTTTTACTCTGTTACTTTGTAGTTTACATAATACAAATCTGCAGCCAAAATAACTTAACAGCAGGATTTTATCACTTCATGGACAATTCTGAGAGTGTTGAGTTCAAGAAATCTAGCAAAGGAACTGTTATTTTTAGTATTGTAAGTGGTAATTTTGTCTCAATAGCAAGTCTTTTTAAAAGACTGGAATAGCACATGCAGTTACCTTAATTTTTGAAAAAGTTACAATTTGACCTTGGAACCTGACCTGATTCCTTATGGTGACAGTATCCATGCTTGTTTCTGTCACTTTTAGTTGAAGAAGCATGTAAAAATACAGGTGGAAAATGGTGAATAGAAAACACAATTAATTGCTTTTATTTAGCACAATTAATATGGTCTGTCAGGTTGTAAAGCAAATATACATTTTGTTTCCTGTGTACCAAGATGTCAAGTGCAGCTGGAATGAGTAAACGTTTCCTGATGTTTTTCTGTGATCTTCTTAATAGTATAGAATATCCATTTGGGAAGGTGCGTGTCACTGCAGGCTTGTTTCCTATATCATGCTCAAAGAACAAGTAATATGAAAAGAAATTCTTACCATTCACTTCCAAATTAAACTGTCTTCCCACAGAACTGGAAAGCGGTCAAAAAATCTTTCAGCCATAGGCTAGCGATGATTATAACAATCTCTGTGGGGCTGAGACTTACAGTGGCAAAGTATACCGTAATAAGACATTTTTAAGAAGACCTTCCAGTGTGTAGTTTCAACATTCAAATATGGGGTCTAAAATAGGTGTTAACAATAGTATTTTCTTTACTTAAACCCTTGAGAGAGAGCTTGGGTTTGACTGAAAACCAGGTGCTGTCTTCAAGCTAAGCTTTTGTGGAAGGATTATAGGAAGGCCTAATAAGCTTGCTTATGGGGAAAATTTCAACGTTATTAAATCTGTCAGGGTCAGTTCAAACCTTAAACTTGGAATGTTTGGAGTCATTTAGTGTGTGCTTCAGGTGACAAAAGTAAATGGAGTTAAAGCAGCTGAGATTAATTCTTTTCTCATATTAAGTTGTCTATGTTCCCTAGAGGAAAATGTTCTTAAAAATTTTAGAATGGTTTACTTTTACTGCAGCCTTAATATTTGTGAGTGAAATGACAGTTTTTTGTCTCAGATTTGCACTTTTTTGTGTCCTTAATGGTTTGTTGTTATTTCCTCTTCTGTAGTCGCCCATCCTCTACCTTTTGTATTCAACATCCCCTGCAACTGTGATCTTCTTGGGCAAGTTTTCCTAAGAGAGAGAATCTTTATTTCAGATGAAGAATAAGGATGATCTGTGAGGAATTTAGGTTTAAATCCTACAAATAATCTCAGCAGGGCACACTACAAAGTAGTCAAAAGTTCTGTTTAGTGAAGTTACAGTCTTGGGAAATAGAGAACCTATAATAGCTGAAGAAACTTCAAGATTTTTTTAAATATTCTAATGTAGTTCTGTGAAAAATGGGCTGTTTAGTTTTTTTTTTTTCTATATTAAGGAACTGTTCCTAGTTTATGGAGTGGAACATTTAGTCTTTAATTCTTAACAAATTGACCTTTTTTATCCTTAGATTTGAATTTTTGGTCTTAGAATTTACTTCCATCAAGAGCAGCTCCTAAATATAGAGCCTATTGACAGTCTTCACATGAACTTTTCTATTTAAATCTTTCACATCTTCTGTGTGCCAGCTTGGTATCAGATTTCTTTTTCCATATTCGTTGCTTTCTAGTTTAGTCAGATATTAGTTTTGCAGGTGCTGAATTTAATGTTAGTTGCTGTAGGAAAAACAAATGGAATTACTTATTGCTCCAGGCTTTCTGATCAAAAGAAGATTACGTCAATCTACAGATTTTTTTTGTTTGTTTTTTAATATCTATCTATCTTAAAATCATTCAGTGCTTTTGAAAAGGTGGCATACCAACAATTCTGGATAGGTTAATATTCTGTTTATGGGAGAAGGGATATGTGTTGTGGTCTTATGAAAAAAGACACTTCCCTTCAGCTTCTATACCATTGTAGTCCTGACTCCTGTTTTAATCTGTCAGGCTAAAATTATATTTATAGTCTCATATCAGTGTGTGTATTTTGAAGGTTAGAACCACAGCCGAACTAGATGAATAACTAGTAAATAATGTCTGTTGTATAAGACTCCCTTGGCAAAATGCTCTACTATAAAAAGAAGCTGTCACTGCTAGTCCAGTTTCATGTCCAAATCATTGATTTTTATCAGAGAGTCACTGAACTAGTTTCTGTTAAGTTTTGCTGAGATCATGGCCAGTGAAGTATGTTGTCTACAAGATGCCTATTTTGTAGTATACTTTTGACTTAAAGGCAGAGCTTATCATAGTTATGGTCACCTACAGTGTTTCTTCACAAGACCTTCTTCTCAGCTGCTAACAGCATTGCTAAATTGTTTGGACTAAAGTTTTCCATGCCAAGTATGGACAGTTTTATTTGGAACTGTTCCTCAGACTAATTTTCTTAGTTTTAGCAAAAAGGGTTCAAACTGCTTCTAAGAGTAGAGTAAAAATAATTTGTATATTGTCAGTATTAAAAAAAAAAAACCCAAACTGTCTCAAGGTTTAATGTTTGCTGTACTTTGGAGCTTAGCACAAAGTTCTTAATGAAAATTGATGTAATTTGGTCCAAATTCTAAGACATGCTCAGTAGCTATTGTAGCTCAGTAGCGAGACTGGTGATTCAGTATCTTCTGTGTTGTTCTGCGTAGATAGTTCAGTATCTGCTATGCTACTCCCATCTGCTGTGCTCTGTGAGTCTACTATGCATGGCTTTTCTTTAGCTTTCTTGTCTATAGTAGTGCTAGGCATAGCAACTAAGTGTATGGAAAACTTCTAATGTATTTTTCTACAAGTAAGAACCCAGAAGTGCTTTACAGGTGAGGGGACAGTGTGGAAGTGGTGGGCTGATTAGAGAAGCTTCAGTGGGGAGAGAGAGCAGAAGCTATCTCCTCTCCAGTAGCTGCACCAAGTTCAGTATTTAAACACTCCTGTTGGCTGTGAAACTTTCTGGAAATGTTTCTTATCATACTCTCTTCTAGTATATTCATAGTTTTTCATTGCAACCATGGTTTTTGAACTTCCCATGATCTTCCTGAAACTTCATGGGCTTAGGGTTTTTGCTCTGTACATCAGGAATTGATTGCGGATGAGTTGAATCATCAAATGAGAGTCTTTAATTTAAAAATGAGAAGAACATAACTGCAGTGACCATGATTAGAGCATGAAATTCACTTTATATCATTATGTTTAGTAGTACTGCTTCTGGCTACTATTTTTTCTTTTTTTTGGGGGGGGGGTGAAGCAGAGAAAGGCTGATGAAATGTAGAAGCAGGATACTAGGCCTTAGTATTTTAAGGGTGTGGGAGCTATGGGAAGAGACAGCAGTCTGAGCAGAGTTGTAGGTGACCTATAGCCTGCTAAAATAGTAGTAAAATTGGTGCTATGAATATGGTGAAGGGAAAAGGCTTTTTTTTTTTAAAAAAAAAAAAGATTGTGCTGTTGTGTTACCCAGCTACCATTGGGAAAAGATTTCTGTCTCATTCTCATTTGAAGTTCCTTCTCTTTGCCACTGTTTCTCACTATCTTACCAAGCGAAGTTTTGGTGAAACTGGTAGTTTTTGTCCGATCATTGATATGACAGGGTTTAGTACAGAAATAGGAGTTTTGCTGTGGAGCTGGGAGGTCAAGGTGCGAGTAACAACAAAAATTATATTTGCATGTGTATATTCAAGAATAGTGCTGCAAAAGGAAGAAGTTCCAATTCTAGTAAGTGATATTTACACCCTTGACAATTAAAGGCATTAAAGCTACTCCCCACCATAACAGGAAAACTTTCTACATGTTATAAAAGTTTACTTTTTCAAATTACAGATTAAAAGTTTGTATCTGAGACAATCACACACTTGCAGAGTTGACAATCTCTGGATAACAGGTGAAAGCGGCACAGTAGATTTTTCTCAGAAGGACTGAAAGAGGAGGTGGAATGAGCAAGTTTAAAGAAGGACAGTGTAGCATGGGCCAGGAAGGCTGATCTGAAGGAAAGCAGGAATAAAAAGTCACAGCAATTTGTCTGAATATGAAGGGGGAAAGAGCTTTATTTTTGCTATTGCTGTATTTGAAAAATAGCATGGTGCATCGCTGCATAACCAAGTGAACTTTTAGAAGTGATTTAATAGGTTACTTCTTTGTTTCTGTAGGTGGTTGGTCCTTTACAAAATAAAAGCACAGGTCTTATTTTATTAATTTCTTCCCAAGTAAAATTCTATGGGAAAGTGTGGGCGAATAAAATGATGATTTTATTTTTTTAAAAAGTTCCAATTTAGTGTAATTGGGTAAAGCTTTTGAAAAGCATATTATGTTTTTCATTAAAAATTCTGTACTTAAGATATAGTGTACATGTAAGACTGAAGTCTTGTTAAGCAGCATAAATTTTGGTTCCACGTGCATGTAACAGCAACATATGATGAGAACTGAACTTAGATTGCACCACTGTTGGATTCTGTAGGAAAAGTAAGATGCAAATGTCAGAACCCCCTGGAGAGGCATAGGCTGGGTCCCATAGTATGGTCAGGACGGACAAAGCTTGGTAATTGCCATTTTCTGTATTTTCCCTTAAGAGTAGGAAGCAGGAGCAAAATAAACTCAGTACATCAAAATGGTGTAAATTGAGTTTAAAAATAGCCAAGAGATTTTGCCAGATGGGAATATACTTAAGTGTAGGGTCCCTCGTTACTGAACACTTGATGTTTACAGTTTTTGATAGAAAGAACATAACTGTTAGAGTATGGTTAAAATTGATGAAAAAAGTATCTCAACCTTTTAATTATGAAGCTAAATGCTTAATTCAAGTGAAGTGGGTGAAGAGATCCTGCAAGTGCTTGAATATTCATCTGCTTAGTATGACCTATTCCAGTCGAGGTCAGTGGGGTTTATGTCACTGAATGCAGCAGAATCAGGGTTTCACCTGTGTTTCCAGTCTAAATTTATCTGCTGTAACACTTATCGTTATAAAATATCTCATTATCTTATTTGTCTGAGGAAACTTTGAAAATTAAGCAGCACTGGTTTAGCTGATTTGTAAAGTATATATTTGTCCAAGGAATTAATCCAATACCTATAACTTCCACCTGGATTTACACAGGGATTCAAGGGAAGAAGAGGTTTTTCCTTGGCTTTTGGAAAGCTAGATTGCATATTTTCTCTGGCACTGTTTTCCTATTAAATTACCTCCCTGTACATCCCCTTCACACATTTAAAATAGCTAAGTGCTACATTAACTGCAAAATGAGTTTCTGTACTTTGTGAAGTAATGCTTAACAGCTACCCCTTCGTTTCAAATAAAAGGTATTTTTATATTGCATTCAGTGCTAATTTTGCCATGTGAAAACGACATGAGTGTTTCTTCAGTTTCTGGGGAAAATACAAACAAACTTGATTTGTAATGTTGACTTGCGCTTTCTAGTGTCATACCAAACTGAAGCAATTTCAGCATCTTATACAAAATTAATTTTATTCTTAGATAAGGTGAGGAAATGATTGGGGAAGAATACAAGTTAAGATATTGTAAAAAATAATATCCCATACCAGATCCACTTATGGCATACTTTGTTATCAATGGTCACTAATTATAGAATATGACAATTTAAATCAGACAGGAGTTTTGCGGTTGGGTTAATAAAAAGGGAACTTATTCAAATGGTAAATATAATTTCTGTCCTTTCAAGCTTAAAAGGTCCAAATCAAATTGTTTTGGTCTTCTGGTCAAGCAAAATGTTTATGTTCCTATGACTAGAGAATGTTTTTAATTAAGTACAGTAAAATGGGTATTGAGCTTAAGTTTTTACTGGCTCTGTGTGGCACACAACTTTGTCACTAGCATTTCAGCGGTCTTTATCCCCTGGTAATGCACGTACAGACCACTACAGCTGTTGAGGGGGTAAAGCAGGGAGCAGAGCTATTCAGTTTATTCTTCTTTTAACTCTTAGCAGCGTAGATGTGAAACAGTTCCTTGAGTCTACCTTGTCACAACCTGAAGGGTTGTTCTATATCTTCAGAATTGCATGTAAAAATCCAGAATTGTATTGAACCCTGACACTTTAATAGTATTTCTTTAAAGGCAAATGCTTGTGTTTGGTGAAAAGTGTGATTAACAGTTCATGTGTCGGGAACAAGAAGCATCATACCGATTATCCCTTCTGATCTTTTTGATTTGACAGTCTCAGAAACTTAAGTCTGTAGCCTCTTCCCCTTTCTGAAAAGTCTCTTGGGTCTTGCTGGTGGTTAATTTTCCTGGCACATGAGTGAGTGAGTTACTAGGAGTAACAAGTTGCTATGTGCCAGCCTCTCCGTGGGTGCTTTTGGCTTGCGGCTAATACAATGTAACCCGAGTTAGACTTTAAAGAAAGGATGAGTTTATATACCCAGGACTTTACCTTGACCTTTAGTTGCCCTGTTGTTAGGAGGACTTTTTGAAAGCATGTGTGTTTTACCATAACAGAAACCTTTGTTGCATTTCAATATAACAGGAGCTATTTAGGAGTTTTATTTTGTGTTTTGGGAAAGCAATTTTAATTCTCAAGCCTTTGTGTCAGCTCTTGTAATTTTAACTTAAAAGTTGGCAACTATTCCATATTCACATCTTCCCATTCCAGAAATCAATTACTCTCCCCTCTCTGCCAGTTTTATGGCCTGGCTGTGCATGTTAATTCTGTGATAGGATTCATCACCCTTAAATTTAGCTCTGTCTTTCTTAAAGTGTTAGGGTTCCTATTTTAAATTATTTTAAGATTGCAGTTACTTAATAATCATGAGTTATTACACCTTCGTCAAGCCATGGAAATCAGTATTTGGTCTAATGTCATGCATGCAGGAGAGAGTGGTAAACTCTTAAAGCCTCTGGTTATGTTCAAGATAGGCCCATCCTGGCATATGATCAGTCATTGAAACTGCTCGATGGTTTCTAAATGAAGACAGTAAATACAGTAGCAGTGTGTGCCAAAAACATAAATGAAAGCACTGGGGAACATAATAGTTGGCTTACTGGTGGAAGAAAGCTTGCTGCAAATGCAAGAGGAGTAGCATAATTGTTTTTTGAAAACACAGCCTTCAGCTGTATAAGAACTGAAACTTCTTTGCTTTTTATAATAAATAAAATATCACTCTGAACAAAACTTGCACACAGTTAACCATAGGCAAATTGCTCAACTACTCAGTACTTTGAAAAGCAGCATTGATTCACCTGTGTCAGGTCATCGGACAATTTATTTTTCTGGAAATTTTTTTTTTATTGTTGCATGTAGCTGAATTTTGGTTAGATTCTCAACTAGTGGTGTGCTCTTGAGGAAACTTTTGTATTGTTCAAGTTGCACATTTTATTAAGGATGAGTTCAGGGTGTTTTATGTTCCCGTTCCAGCTGTTGGTATGTTTGGCTAGTTTTTTGTTTGTTTAATGAATCAATGGTGCTTTAATTCTCCTTTTTGAGAAAGTGTGGTAGAAATGAGGTAATGAGGTGAATTGTGGCAGACCCCGTTACGAAAGTCTTGCTATTTAACTTTTTGAGGACCAAGAGGATAACTTCTATTGTTTTTTGCATCTGACTGCATGTTTTCTTCTGTAATTAGTAGGAAATAGGGCTATTAATATGAAAGCAGTTCAGCAGAGTACTTTCTTACTGCCTGAAATGTCTTGGTTGACTCAAGTCTTCACTAAAATGAAGGGATTTAATGTAGTGGTAGCTAGAGACTCTTAACTATATGAGATTATAAGAAAGCTTGGAAGATGGTAGAAACAATCTAGATAAGACACGTGCAGGTTACCATCACTGCAAGGAGGCATGTCACAGAATTTGTGACAGATGTTGTCAGATCAGCATGGGCTTTTCAGATTTTCTGGACTGATTTGCTAAGGTCAACTGCTGGCCATGCTGAGTGGCAGATGAGACTGTCTGAACAAACAATATCTGTTACTGTGTGGAAGATAGCTTTCTAGGACTACTTTTAGTAAATGAATTTAAAATTATCTATAGCCTAGGCTTTGTAACTAACTTTGTAAACCACAATGCTGTGTGTGGAAAAAAGTCATTGTTGATTGTTGTCCTCACCTAGTTTTTCCTTCTAATGTGTGATTTCTTTTTTTCTCTTCTTTTTCTTCCCTTTCTTCTCTGGCATGTATCACAGAATTAATCTTAAATCCAGAATATTGTAATGAGCAAAACCTGTGATTTCTTAGCTATTTAAAAAGAAACTGGATACTTACTTGGATGGTGGTATGTTTTTTAACAGATCAGTTGTTTTTGGCAGTTTTATTTTGACTTTGCACAACTGGTTGGAGAAGGGTATATATTAACTTGGATAGAATGTGCTATAGGGACAGTTGAGTAAGTAGGGTGTCACAGTGTATTTTTGAAGTGTTGTTCATGTGGATCTCGTAGTGCAAATCCTGCCTGATGACCATCTGCAGAATAGCTTACCTACAAGCGGACCTACAGCAGAAGCTCAGCTTGTTACCTTGATTGCTCCTTTGCAGTCCTTTTGATTTCTGAAAGGAAGAGGTTAAATGTTAGCAAGAGCACACGAGTCCTAGACACGATTAACCAATGTCCCTTCTGTGACTTTAATTCTGTGCCAAGTCTTTGTTTTGGTTATCTCCTATATGTAGTATGAATTTCCTTGTAGCATGATGTTTGAGAATACTATTCTACTTGGTTGTCTTTCAAAACTCCTTCTGTTGTGGAAAAAATCTACTACTGTATAGGGAGCTAGTTAACTTTTAAGATACATACATATAATGTTGTTCTATCTGACTACCTTATCTGACTTGGAAAGTCAGAGCTCTATTTACTGAAAACACGCAGAGGAACTCACTCAGTCCCTTCCAGAGTTCCAGCAGCAGCTGTAGACAGGTAATTTGAAAATATACGCTGTTGAACTCTGAATGGAGAGGGCAGGGGGAAAACTGACAACTCTAGTCTATTAAGAAATGTTACTTATTCCTTAGGGTGGCAAAGTTTTGCTATATGGAAAACCTGAAAAAACTGATGGTGAGATTCCTTGGATACTTAAGGTGCTCCAAGAGTGCTCATCTGAGCAGCCCCACCAGTTTCAGTCAGGCTGTTGAGCTACCAGAAGTTGGAATTGTGGGAACTTCTCTTACGGGTACAGAGTTACTGGAGAATGTTATAGACTACCCATACAGCCAGGTGGCCTATGAGATTTTATACAGGGGCTACTTTTTTGTTTAAAAAGGAGCTTAAAGTGATTTAAAACAACACCACCAAAAACGCAACCAAACAAAAAAACCCCAAAACAAAAAAACAGAATGTATTATTCAAAAAAGTAGCTAAATTAACTGAAAAATTCTACCTACACATTACCTCATACCATTATAATTAGATGATATGGTTCCAAACAAGATGGTGAACTAACTTAACAGTGCACTGCAGCTGAAAGAGGAGTTTCTGCTCCTGTCACTAATCTTGTGCCAAAGCTGATGCACATCAGGCCCCTCCAGAAGCCATTTAACCTCACTAATATGGCCATGTTATTGAGTTAAAGCAGCTTGCAGGAAGTCTGAGAAGTTCCAGAGCCAGTGTTGAGGGATGGATGTGACTGGGCGCAGAGGAGGGAAAGGGGGGAATAAATGGCACGGGGGTAGTGGGGAGAGAGACCTCTCCCCTTGGCATTGTCAGCCACCTATTTTGCACTGCTGCAGATGTAGACTTCTGAGAACCTGGAAACATACTCTGTCTGTCCCCTGTTGTAACATCAATTGCATCAAAACTCCATTTCTTAGCAATGCTTTACCATGCCTATAACATAAACACTGACACTCAGATACTATGAGAGATTGCAACAATAATGCACAAAGGAACTCCCAGGACACAAATAAATCTTAAATTTAGGTTAAACAGGGCTCCCGATGCTTGATTTGTTTAGGCTAGGGCAGAATTTACCAGACTAACTCCCTTCCAGACTTATCTCTGAGAAGAACAGGTTGTACAACAGTGTTGATTATTTACTGATGTGAAGAAATAAACTAAAGAGCAAACAAAACCAAATGCCCCATTCTCCTGACACCCACCCTTAAGATATTTATAAGCATTTATTAGGTCCCCTCACAGTCTTCTCTTCTTCAGGTTAAACAAGCCCAGCTCCCTCAGCCTTTCCTCATAGGAGAGATGCTCCAGTCCCCTAATTATCTTTGTAGCCCTCCACTGGACTCTCTCCAGTAGTTCCTCATCTTTTGTGAATTAGGGAGCGCAGCACTGGACACGGTACTCCAGATGGGGCCTCACTAGGGCAGAGTAGAGGGGGAGGAGAATCTCCCTAGACTTGCTGGCCACACTCAGTGCACCCCAAGAGCCTGTTGGCCTTCATGGCAACAAAGGCACACTGCTGGCTCATGGTCAACCTGTTGTCCACCAGCACTCTCAGGTCCTTCTCCACAGAGTTGCTCTCCAGCAGGTCAGCCCCGAGCCTGTACTGCTGCATGAGGTTATTCCTCCCCGGGTGCAGGACCGTACACTTGCCCTTGTTGAACTTTATCAGGTTCCTCTCTGCCTGACTCTTCAGCCTGTCCAGATCTTGCTGAATGGCAGCACAGTCTTCTGGTGTATGCACCACTCCTCACAGTTTTGTGTCATCAGCAAACTTGCTGAGGGTACACTCTGTCCCTTCATACAGGTCAATGATGAAAAGTTGAACAAGACTGGGCCGAGTACT
The DNA here is from genome assembly GCF_030867145.1 of Opisthocomus hoazin. NCBI lineage: Eukaryota > Metazoa > Chordata > Aves > Opisthocomiformes > Opisthocomidae > Opisthocomus > Opisthocomus hoazin. The sequence continues at coordinate 27,037,436 of NC_134415.1, forward strand.
GACCCTTGGGGAACACCACTAGTTACGGGCCTCCAACTAGGCTCGGAGCCGCTGATGACAACCCTCTGAGCTCTGCCATTCGGCCAGTTCTCAATCCCACTTGCTGTCCCCTCATCCAGCCCACACTTCCTGAGCTTCCCTATGAGGATGTTATGGGAGACAGTGTTGAAAGCCTTGCTGAAGTCGAGGTAGACAATATCCACTGCTCTCCCCTCATCTACCTAGCTGGTCGTGCCATCATAGAAGGCTATCTGAGTGGTCAAGCATGATTTTCACTTGGTGAATCAATGTTGGCTACTCCTGATAACCTTATTTTCCTTCATTTGCTTAGAAATGACATCCAGAACGAGCTGTTCCACCACTTTTCCACAGATGGAGGTGAGGCTGAGTGGCCTGTAGTTCCCTGGATCCTCCTTCTTGCCCTTTTTGAAGACTGACGTGACATTGGCTTTCCTCCAGTCCTCAGGCACTTCTGTTCTCCAGGACCTTTCAAAGATGATGGAGAGTGGCTTAGTAATGGCATCTGCCAGCTCCCTCAGCACTTGTGGGTACATTCCATCAGGGCCCATGGATTTGTGGGTGTGCAGTTTGCTTAAATTATCTCTGAGATTGTTTGCTTAAATGATCTCTAAGATCTTGCTTAAATGTAACTGGATAACAGAGACTGAATGCTAAACCTCACACTGTGGAATATGACATAACTACGGCACAGTCCTTGTCACGTATCAATCCTTGTCTGTATTTCAGTTTGTCAGGGAATTATGTAGAAGGTGTAGAGTTGACCACTAAGTTCAATTTACTGGACTTTATTTCAAAATATCATTGTCCTCCAAGTGTTTGACAGGGCTGTATGTGAACTACTTTAAGAGGCTGTCAGAGGAAAACTTTTTGCTTGTTTCTCTGGCTTCTGCATATTCCTGGGGTAGGTTTTGCAGGAAAAAATAGAAATGTTTAATTAGAGATATTTAAAAAAAATAAAATTGGAAACTTCTTGCAGATGTTTGGGAGGATTTATTTTGTATTGTCAGGAAAAGTAAGTTTTTTGAACTTCCATTTTGTATAGTTGAGAGAGAGGAGTGTTTGTGGACTTAGATTCTGATTCCTGCTACTGAAGCAAGGATTATGTTAGGTTCTCTGGCTTTGTACAGAAGGTCTTGGGTAAACAATTCTGTGGAGAAAGGAGAAATATCTATCTTTTCTTTCCAGGAGAAATGTCTGTAAACATGCAAGATAAATGTACTGTTGGAAGATGTCATTGTAGTCCCCTGGCTCCTGATAAGGTGGTGTTATAGACTCTAGTTATAGACTAGTGAGGTAGCTCTGTGATTCTGAACTCTCTTTCCCTATCTATATTTTGTTTGTGACCTCCCTGACAAAAATCATCTTTTAACTCCATATTCCATGCTTAGACTTGGACTGATGATGTCATAAATTTGAAAGCACTCACTTTAGAGACAAATCTGTACAATCATGCAGTTTTAATGTTTAATAACTTCTGTTCAAGAGGAACTTCCAAGTCAACTTGTTTGTAACTTTTTATCCTTTGGTGTTGTGGCTACTGTCTGTAATGTTCAGGTTTTTCTAAATAGTAGAAGTAGTCTGTTGAGAATTTCAGTATTCTCAGGTTCAAGGATCAAATGAACTATTTGCCTCAGTTATAAACATTTTACCATCTATTGTGGAAATGACCAGAGGCAATTAATATCCTTAGAAAGAGTCATGGTGGGTCATAATTTACAATAATTTTTATGGTGTTGGATGGAAATTTTTGTGTTTAGGGTTTTCCACCATCATATCTGATTAAGAATTGGCTTTCTGTGGCTGCATAACGTCTCATTACTACCTTCCCAAGGATCTCAGATCAACTGACAACCAGCCTTTCAAAGAATTTTAACAGATGATTTAAAGAGTTCCCAAAATCACACTTCTGTTGAGCAGCCTCTAGAAAATAAAGTTGAGGCAACTGGCATTTTGACAACCTCGATCAGATGGTGTCTAGGCCATTTTCTGGGGTGTGGTTTAATGTATGTGTCTTGACACTCTTCCAGATAGGATTAAATGCCTTTGCTCCTTTTTTCCCTGCTTTAGGCTTTCTCATGTTTTGTTTCCTTCATCTCCACCCCCCCTTTTTTTTTTTCCTAAAGTGTGTTTTCCAAAAACATGCAGCTATTCAGGGACAGGCTGGTAATAGAATTCAGGCTTTTTTCTTTTTTTTTTCTTTTTTTTTTTTTTCTTTTTTTTACCCCTCCACTTAAAAATACAGCCTGTCAAGAAGGTTATTTTATTGAAGCATCCACGGTCTTCTTTGAACCTACGTTATCTTCTGTGGTCCTCATTGTATTTAGTGTGTTTGAAGAAAAGTAATTATCTTGAGCTTCAGATGTATGGTGTAAATCTTGATAGATGTTAAATTGAAACTGGTTTAAAAGTCTTGTCACAGGTTGTTAAGCTACAAAAATAAAAAGCTCTGGTGTTGATGCAATTATGGTGGCACAGTTTATTCATAGAACCGGAATAAACTTTAGCAATATGATTTTATTGTGGTGTAGAGTTGTATAGCTTCTGTTGTACTTGGGATAGTTAAAGACAGTTAAAGACAAAGCTTTAAAGAGTTAAGAATACTGTCTGACAAACAAATTTTCCCAAATCGCTTGATGGTTCCCATGGTACCTCTCATAACATTCCTGGGATAAATGTGCTATATGTCAAACAGGGATTGAGCACGTGAAGACAGGTAGTGCTGATAGAACAGAACTGGCTTTCTTGTTACCTTATTTATTACCATGGTTGCACATAATTTTCATCTCTTGCAGATGTCTTTGTTTTATGATTCCCCTTATAAGTGTGGAAAATGGATGTATGCTTAGAAGAAAAGACTTCCTTTGTTTTGCTTTAAATGATAAGAGTAACAAAACAGATTAATGGTCAGGTTTTTCATAGGAGAAAACACGTCTAATTGAGATAGATCAGATTGCTAATGAAATGGACTAGTGATGCATGGCAGGAGAGATATGATCTCTGTTACTCTAATGTCTAACTAAAAGTGGCTAATGCAGGGATTTCTTTAATATTCTAGGGAAGGTAAAAAGTTATTTTCTTATTTTGTCTGAAGTCCTGTTACTTGCTTTTAACCTGAGGTCTAGAGTCTGTTTTAACCGCTGTTAGGAGTACTTAGATGCTGTCTGCTGTTTTTTAAAACTTCTGGGGAAATCTTGTTTGATGATACTTTGTTTTATTGAACATCAAATAAATACACTGTATTAGCTGTGCCTTACTGCTGAGCTTTTGTAGCTTGGAGTATAGTGAAGTTTGTAGTGAGGAAAAATAAGAGTAGGTTTCAGTCCTGCTTGAGTCTGGCTATCGTCTTGGGGCTAGTGTCAAAAAAAGCTGTCATCCCTGTGTTGGTTCCTTAAACTAGGCTTTTTGGATTTTATCCTCAGCGTGTCACTGTTATTGCCTTGTTGCTATGATACAATACTTACTCATGCAATCCACTGTAGAATATTAGAAGATCTGAGCTGAAATGTTATGTAACTTACGAATGTTTTTACAGCTGATGTTCATTATTTTGCAGAGTGTAACAATTCACGTCTTTGTAGTTATCTGAGTGAAATAAGCATTTTGTGAGATTTTTATTAAAAAAAAAAGTAAAAATTGCAGAAGTATGAATTGTTCTGTATGAGGGAGTAGTAATTGCTAGCTTTTTCAAAAGCTCACTGAAGTTTTTATGCTCAGTTAATAAGATCATAACTGTCAGATGGGGAGGGGGAAAGGGGGAATACAATACAGTACTCTGGTGTTTGAACTTTCAGGGTAGAGTGAGCAGTTGGGATTACAGTGGAGGCGTTTCATTCCATTTTAGCAATTACTTTTTGCTTATGGAAATGAAATAATTCTATCAGATAATCATTGAATATTAAAATCACTGTTGACTGTTGTTGTTCCAGCCACTGAATGTAGGGTGTTTTGATAAGAAACTTGAGGAACTGGCATTATCAAAGAGTGTTTGAGGAGTTAAACTTACGAACTTAAAATGAAGTTCATTTAATGAGAATAATCCTGAAATGATAAAGACAAGCATGTGATCTCTGCGATTTGTTCAAATTTTGAAGTGAGACTTAAGATTTTCAATACTCAGTGTTACAAAGTAATTGCCTTTTTCTTGTCTTGATAATTTCCTTATGATGAAACAGCAGTGCTAATATCAATAGTGCAGTGAATGAATGGAGCTAAGGAATTAGTAGTCTGGCTATAGACAGGTCTTGAAAGTTCTTCGGGGGAGAGCATTCCTTATTCGCAGATAAAATTGTAAATAAAGATTTTTCAGCAGGACAAGTGAAATCCCAACTGACTGATAGATGAGGTGAACCTATGTTGCTGGAGTGGCTTAGAACCCCAACAAACAAATAAAAGCAAGAATGAAGGGCACACCAAACCAATTTCTCAGTTAAAACTGTGGCTGCTTTTGTTGTGATCATGCAACTTTTGAACAGTTACAATATTTTAAGGATGTATTAAATTTTTGAAATATACAGTACTTTATAATCCATCTTTTTTAGAGCTGAAGTGAAATACTAATGGAGGAATTTTGCTTATCAGTTTATGGAGAAACTGCATTCCAAAATAAAAATGCAAGTCATAGCCAAACACATTGTCTTAGTAGGCCAAAAAAGTTGGAAAACCTTACATGATGGAGATTGTAATGAATTTTTTTAAACCAAAGCATGAAAATTCAGGATTAATCCTTTTTGGAATATTGGAGTTGATTCTTCAGAGAAACATTCATCACATGATGTCAAAAGTATGTGAAGTATTTTGCATTGGGGTAAAAAGACAAGGTTCCTTCAAAGCAGATTTTACAGCTTTTAAGCAGGTTACATAATAAAGGATTAGGGAACAGAATGAGACAAATCGGATGAATGAAAGGTTAACATGATGCACTGCTTCTGTATATGACTTTTCATGAGGGAGAGCTGATACTAATTAATGTCTTGTGTTCAAAATAAAGTTAATTCAGGAACTTGTTTTCCACAAATATATTTAATGCTGCATATTTATTCATTATTTGTTGTATAAAACACAAGTTGTGAATGGAGGATCTTTGGATCTTTCATTCTAACATACTTAAACAGATATTTTCAGCTTTGACAATATTGCTTATTAACTTGCTGACTATAGAGCATACTGTTCCCCATAATAAAAACCTGATAGCTATGCAAATTTTAGTCACCGAAATAGATTTAGAAATCCTGAGTTTGCTTCTAAACCCTTAAGTGTTGGTTTGATTTCTTTTTTTTTTTTCTTTCATAGATGCCACCTTCAATGAACAGCAAGATCTCTTTTGTCAGAAGTTGCAACAGTGCTGTGTACTCTTTGATTTCATGGACTCTGTTTCAGACCTGAAAAGCAAAGAAATTAAGAGAGCAACACTGAATGAACTGGTTGAATATGTTTCAACAAATCGTGGAGTGATTGTTGAATCAGCTTATGCTGACATAGTGAAAATGGTAAGTAGAATGCTTGTTACATTTTGAATTTTCATAAAATACCTTAAATTATTCTGCTTATAAAATATAATTCGTTAATGATAACTTGGCTTACAAGATTATTTAGAAAGGCTTGTAAAATCAAACAACTTGTAACTTTTAATTATTAGCGGAAATATGTTGCATTCAGGTTAATTAAAATGAAAAAACCAGTATATGGCGCAGATGCTTGCATTCTGGTTAAGTTTTGAAGTTGTTCTTATTCAGAAAACAGAAATATTTTGGTGCTGCTGTCTTTGTTTAAGAATGGCAGTGGAGTGACAGGCTAAAGTTTTGTGGTAAAGATTGTTGCTGGTACTAGTGTCAACAGAAAGGTTTATCAGTGTAAGAAAGCAACTTGACTTTGTAAATACTTTATACAGCTGTTTGTTACTGGTTTTGTCTTGGAGAGCTGTGCTAGAGTAGTCTAAGTGGTTTGCTGGAGCTGTAAACCACAGAATGACTTGTACTGTGCAATTTCTACAAATGGCTTCTTGAATAAGCCACGAAATATTTGTGGTAATTATCTGCTGACTTTCCTAGGTTTTTTATATGCATTTTCAAATGCTACATAAGCAATTTAGATGTGCCTGTACTTCACATGCAGGGAATGCAACTGAAGGACGTTTACAACGTTTCAGATTATTGGCAAAATTGTTTTTTCTATAAATTTGAAATGTAAAAAGAATGTGTTTAGTGGTCATACATTTAGGCTAATGGTTCTCTAAACTTCGGTTAGGTTTACATAGGCACAATGCTGACTTTAAAAGTAGTTATCAGGAATGTAAGCAGACCAGTTCAAACATACAGCCTATGGCTTTTGCAGTTTTCTGTGCAGTGCAAGCTATTTTTTCTTAAGGTTTTGTTTGGGATTTTTTTTTGGTAATTTTTGGTTTTGGTATTTTTCTGTGAGCAACTGATATGGAAGATCAGATCTTTAATACAAATAAGCACAGACATTTTTCCATTATATTGAAGGGCTAGGATTATTGAAACCCTTTTAATCATTTTGGCTGTTTCACTAGATGATTATCAAGTTTTACAAAAGATCTAGGACACTGGGGTTTTTTGTGTAGTTTTGGTTTTAAAGGATCTGTGTTTCTGTCCTAAATGTTTTTTACACAAGAAAATAAAGGACAGAGTATGTCCACCTCTACTTTGACTTTTATTTTCGCTGCTGGTGGCAGCAAGCCTGAATCCCTGCAGTATTTTGTTACTCTGTGTGCCCTCTGTAGCCTCTTGTTAGAAGAAAGAGTATACGAACTAGCGCATCGTACTTGTTGAAGGGAGATTTTCTTTTATCTTGGAGTTGTTTTCTTTTCTTGGAGATAAGGTGTTGTTGAGCTGTTCTTTTGAGGTTATTGTTGTTGTGCAAATAATTAGACTCTGTGGATGCTTGTTTTTCCTTCCATAACAAATTTCCATCTCCTTTTCTCCCCTAAAATGACAGAAAATGAAGAAGGCCTTAAATGCTCAGTGAGAGCTTTTTCAGAGCTTGAGACAAAAGATCCCTCCAAGCCTGAATAGTATTTCTAGTCTCCCTGGCAACTGGCAAAAGAAAAGGTCTTTGCTGTGAATTAGGACTAAGTACCAGCTTTCAGAAAGAATTCTGGATGGGTGTCTCTCTCCAAACAACATGTGTACTAGACTTGAGGCCTTTCTTTGTAGCAAAACATCTATGAGATTTAAAAGATATTTATTTTTATTTTTTGATTTTTTTCAGACTCTTCAGTGTTACTATATTAAAAGAAAAAGCATTTGAGTTTTTCACAGAGTTTGAAGGATAGTGTTTTTGAGACGAAAAAGTACAAATCGGCCTTAATGAAACCCAACTACCACCTGCCTGGTAGTGAAGCATGAACAGACTGTGAAAATTCCCTGAAAAAAGCCAGAGTGACATCAGTGGCAGAAGCAGAGCTAATTTCTTTCCAGAGCCCCTTGTCCTTCTCTAGGCTTGGGACCTTTTTCCTCTGTCTTGCGGAGGAAGCAGTCCAGTTTTCTTGGAGTCACCAGAGTCTTGGGGAGGCAAAGTCAACAATCCCTTACAGATACCAAGGGGAAAAAAATGTTGTTCGTGACCAGTGCATAGGCAGGGTCTGTGCAGGTGAGGAGGTCTCCTAGCATTCCTTCCCTTCACATGGTCTCTTTTACCATGATAGCTGCTGGGCCAGTACCACACAGTCATGGCTTGTGTAGTTGTCCCTGCTCTGCTTGGATCCTGAGGTAGGGAGCACTGGTCGACATCATACCAATGTCTTTTCAAAACACCAGGGAAGGAACAAGATCATGAAAAAATATAAATCTTTTTGTGTAGGCAGATGTGGAGGGCATCTCCTGTAGGCTATCTTTTTGGTGTCCCAGGCAACCCGATTTTCCTATAATTCCTTTGCCAAAGCCTTTTAATTAGGAACTGAGGAATAATTTTGCTTACAAATAGTTTTGAAGGGATAGCACAATGGTCTGTGCACCTCCTTTCTAGGTCATCTAAAATTAGTGTCTTCTCTGTTTGGAAATTCTCAACTGACAGTACTCTGAATCTAACAGCAAATTATGGTTTGGCATTGGGAATATTTTAAGTTTTACAACTTCCTGGGAAGTTGTAAAGCTCTAGCCTTTATAAGGTTTGGGAGCATAACAGAAATGTCTCTCCAGTACACATTACTTCTCCATTTCCTTGTGCCTGCCAGCCTCCCCACCAGCATGTAAAAATCCAATGTCAATGAGATTAGCCTAGCAGCTTGCACAAGCTGTGAATTCAGAATTTCAAAAAACATCAAGTACCCCTATCTGTACGCTCAAAAATTGGAGTTGAACCTAGTATCTCTCCAAAGGCTTACCTCCTTGGGAAGTACACAGACATTAAGGGACTTCCTTTTTCTTTTTCTTTTCCTTCTCTGTTTTTGGTTGGTATTTTTTTTATATAACTGCTGTATCTTAATACCTTAAGTGGCACATTTTAAGATGTCACTTTCACAAAACTTTCTGAGATTTAATTTAGAAAGCTAATGCTGTGTTTCTCTGGAGACTGTTCCAGCTGTAAAAGCCTTTTATGATTTGTGTTTCTCAAATCACAGTTTTGGGATAAGACCCCACTTATGAAGGAAAAAGGATGTTTTAAATAATATGAGAGGATATAGAGAAGAATTTGCCCATAGAAAAACAGTAAGGGTTTTAACCCAAACCACATTTTTGATGAATACTATTAGCAAGACATTAGAAAGAAGCAAATGAGACGGGGAAGCAAAAGTATTTCAAACATAATAAAGTAAATGAACCAGTTATTTAGGGAGGCAGGCTAGTACATAAAAATGATACACAGTTTGTTCTAAGTTTCATCTGTTCTCAGGAGACCAGTAATGCTAGTAAAAGCACTGAATACTCTGAAAATCAGACAATTAGTTTTCTAAAGATCTGGCGGAGAAGTTTGCTATTTGTTTCTGCTATAGAAGTATGTTCAGTAGTTAGTACCTTTGTTTTGGACTTGAAACTTTTGCATTCTGTACTCTGAGGTTCTGTGCTAAAGGGTTGACTGGTTCAGTTCAGCAAGATGTGTCTAGAAATAAAAGGATGCATTTTCAAGAGTCATTACCAGAAGACTTGCAAGCAGAGGTAAGGAAGTCTCTGTAGGGCACTGATTTGTATGTTGGATGGTTTTGTTGAATACGTAAAAAGAGTAGACAATATCAAATAACAGAAACAAGATTGTAGTCTTGGTTGTTGAGCTTGATTAAAATTCACATTCTCTCAGACTCCTGTTTCCCCCTTCTCTGCCCCCTTCTCTTGTGCTCACAGCATTAACAACTATACTGTTTTGTTTTGGTTTTTTTTTCCTGCTGTGCAGTAAACTAAAAAAGACTACTGTAGTGCCCATCCGTACAGACCGTCATTGCCCTTCTACTCTAGAGCAGAAGCCCCTGCAGCTTTACCGTGTACCAACAGGAGACAGTGACAGGTCATCGAACAAAGTGCATTGTGGGAAATGAAAAGTCAGTTTACGCAATGGCTTTATATCTGGTTTAATGAGGCAGCGGATTCTTTTATGCAGAGCCAGCTGGGTGACTGCAGGATCTTTTAAAGTCCTCTTGCAAGATTCTTGAAACACCTTGGAGACTCTATGGAAGCTGTGCAGTAGCATTTGCTGAAAACCGTCAAACATTCTTTCTTATGTTTTTGGTAGGCTTGGGTGGTTAGCAGCTGTTTGAAGCAGATTTGATCGAAAAGACTTCAGAGTCTGAAAGATGACTGGAAAAGTTGGGCTAAACATGTTCCTGAAAAAACAGTAGAAAATGCAGAAACAAAATTAACAATGTTCTCTTTTGTTCATGCTAAAGAGATTTAAAATCCAGTATGTTACATCTGGCAGAAGAGATGACATTTATTTTTCTTTTGACATCTGAAAGATTGGTGTTTTATCCAGACTTCTATATACTTCAAAAATCCCTGAAGAAACCTTTTGAGCTGCCATTTTGAATTTTATTTGATATGACTAGATCATACTTAGGGTAATTTGGTAGCTATTTATCTTAGTTTTTTTCTGAGTTAGTCTGTGTTAAATGAAAAAGCTACAATTGTTATTTATTTCTGACTTTCCAGAACATTGAGGCATCTTAAAATTCTGGAAGGTGCAAAATTGTAAAGGCTTCTTCAGTTCTTTAAAGTGAGAAATATCTTGAAATTAAGTGAAGAACTCTAAAATTAGATATATTTTTGGGACTGGCTGCCTTGTGTGTGAAGAGAGCTCAGTTTAAATCACAATTGGTTACAGAATCACGGAATGGTAGGGGTTGGAAGGGGCCTCTGTGGGTCATCTGGTCCAACCCCCCCTGCCGAAGCAGGGTCACCTACAGCAGGCTGCAGAGGACCTTGTCCAGGCAGGTCTTGAATATCTCCAGAGAAGGAGACTCCACAACCTCCCTGGGCAGCCTGTTCCAGTGCTCCGTCACCATTGGAGTAAAGAAGTTAGTCATACTGTAGTTGATGTTTTATAAAAAACCTCAGCTCTCGATTTCACATAGTTAAAAAATGGTATTTATAAGGGGAAACTGAAATTTTCTTTTAATTTTCATAGTTTCAGAGAAAAATTTTGACCATGTCTAGCTACAAGCCTGTAGAACAGCTGAGACAAAAATTACATTCTTATTATCATTCTTATTATTTTTGTTGGCACGTTTCAGACTTCTGGCTGTTTGGATTTGGTAGTTTTGAAAAAATAAAGTTATTATTGTGTGGGGTTTTTTTAAGCTGGTTTTTTTCATGTAATTTTAGGCTAAAAGCAGTACCTCGCTGAGCGTGGCCTGTGGAAGCATAAAAATTACATTTTTATGTATACAATTAAAACATACAATTAAATATTTTTTTTCCTCTTGCAGATTAGTTCTAATATTTTCAGAACACTTCCACCTAGTGATAACCCGGATTTTGATCCAGAAGAAGATGAACCAACTCTAGAAGCCTCATGGCCCCACATACAGGTATGGGATTTCTTTATTTTCAAGCCCTCCCTTGTAAGGTGAGAACTGTGAATGGATACTTGAATCATTTTGTGCCTTTGGTAAGAATGTCAAAATTGCTTTTATAATACAATTGAGTTTCTATACTTGGAAGGGAAAAAAGTGGTGCTTTTCTAAATGTGTATAAATGTGGCAGAATGCAAGTCTTCCAAATTGCTGAAATACTTTTGTGTTGGATGGTTTGGTTGTTTTGTTTTTTAAGCGGAATGATTGCACTGTTGAAGTGTTGAAGTATATGTATGTCTTAAAAATATATGGATATTTTAGTTAATTATGTTCTTTACTTAAGAGGCTTTTTTTCCGCACTTGAGCAACTTTTTTGTGTGATTTCAACAAATGTAGGTGGTTGTTAACAGTTTGGTTTCTTAGATGGTAACAAAAAATGGAGCAGTAGCCTTTATTTGTCTTTTGAACAAGAAATAGGTATCTCGTTGTTCTTCCCATCCTTTTTCCTCCCTGCCTGCAAAAACTTTACAATATAGGCATTGATTTGTAACAGTTGGTTAGTTATTCTATTGTTGCACTCCGGTGCCAATCTTGTGATTTTTATAACATTGCTGTATCAGTCATGTGATTGACTTGCAGTACTACTGATTTTTTTTCAATTGACTGTTAAAAGTTGAACAAACCTAAATCACGTGTAATCATACAAGTTTATATCTCAGTTAGTTCATTGCCGAATTTAAATAGGTAGTATCTGTTAAATAAAAATTACGTAGCATGTTCTAGTGGATAGAAGATGAATAGCTACCGCACATCTGCATACCATTCTCTTCCCTCTATGAAGGGAGTTAAAATGCTACTCTGTCCCTATAATATTACAGTTCAAATGTATCAACAAATGCTCTTATTTAAAAACTGGACTTTATTGGCTTTAAAAAGTACATGTTCAGGGGAGAGTATCTGAGACTTAAACTGAGTGAGAAACAAGTTACCACAAAAAATAACTCTGCAGGCTAAAGGCTGTGATAATTATTTTCTCTCTCATATATATCTGCTTCTAATTCGTAGGAGAAACGGCTATAACTGAACTAGAGCAGAGGGTTGATTTTGGAGGGATTGGAGGGTGGAAGGGCTATGCAAATATCTCTTATGGTCGGTAGTGGCATCATCTGACTTCAACATGCCCCTGTCTCTCAGGAGTAAAATTTGTAAATATTTGCTCCGTTCACTTTAGGTCATATGTAAACTTTAGTTATTTTTCTATAAAATGACTTGTGATTTCTGTGACCGGTTTACTTGTCCTTTAGGCTTGTCTAAGATAAACTGAAAGAGGTTTGTAGTCTGTGATATTATTTGAAATTTATTTTAAGTTTTTTTTCTTTGCCCTTTTCTAAATGAGTTTTGGCCAGGCTGTCTGATCATTGATTGTGGCTTTCACTCTGTTTGTGTTTTCCTCACCTTTCTTTTACAGTTCACGTCTTAATGGATGGTAGAAGACTGAGTTTGATACCTTACTAATTGCCCTCCAGAAGCACAAAGCTACTGGAAGTATCAAGTTCTGTGCATGGCGCAAGTGGGTGTGCACACCCATTTCTTGCACGCGCACGCACGCACACCCACCCAACCCCCCCCCCCCCCCCCCAATTATGATTACTTTTGGTATCGTTTAAAGAACAGCTAGGAGGAGGGTGTGTGGATGTTTTGCTGGCTGTGATTGTGATTGCTCAGTTACAAACAGATTCCAAATTCTGTCCTGATATGACAGGTAGCCAGTTTTCTGGGAGGGAAAAGAAAAAAATCTGAATCACTTCTCTGGTTGAATCTGTTGCCATTTCTCTATAAAATAACATGATAGGTAATTGCTTAGTAAGCTATCAGTGTGGGCAGTCACAACAAAAGTCTCTAGACCTTCAGTAAAGTGAGTGCTTCTTGAAAGATGTTGCTTTAAAGCAATACTCAGGATGGTTTTAACAGCCAAACCAGGCTGAACAGGCTGGCGTTAAAGCCACTGCATGTTCTGGAGCTTAGGGAGTTGCTAAATTGGTGGAATTGTTAGCTTAAAGCAGCAATGTTCTAGTGGACTCTGCAAGACAGAAGATTGAATCACTGAAGTAATAAGGAGTTGTATTTCATAGCTCTTTGACCCAAGCAGACCAATTTTGAGAACGAAAATGATTAAATCGAACAGTTCTCCCCCGATTTAGTATTTCCAATGGTAATACTTCAGTTAAACTCAAATTTGAGCATACCTGTCTCTCTAATGTTTGGGGGTTGTGTTTTTGTTTTTCAGTAGGAGCAGCCAGTGTCTGCTGTGGCTAGAATCCATTCTTGGCCCCCTAGTTGATAGTTGTTGTTGTTGTTACGCTTCTAAGTTTCCAAATATTAGCATACAGGAGAAGGGAGTAGGTGGCTATCCAGAAATGGGCATTGCAGACTGCTTCCTGAAATGCCTTGGATAAAGCTTCATGGATTTCCCAAGCATTTCCAAATTTATTTGATACCTTTCACCAGCTGTACACGTTCTATGAGCAGCGGTACTACTTACCAGGAAACCAGACAATTCTGTAAGAATCAGAACTGCATAAATACTCCTTCAGCCTACAAAACCCTGCAGTGCAGCTCAGAAGCTGGATTTTTGAGTGCTAAATTTTGTTTTTCTGAAAGCTCTTTAAGAACAATAGCAACAATCGTGGTTCTGGAATTGGATGTGTTTATATGAAGTGTTCAAATGGTGACTAATGCATACTCTCCCTGTATTAGAAATGAGACATGTAACTGGTGCACTTGTCGACGTATATTGAGAATCTTGTATTAATATTGACTTGTTCTATTTTACAGATGAGATGTACCTTGGTTTTGACCCTAATGAATTCCCTAAACTTAATCTTGGACAGCTTGTACTAAGAAGTTAGTGTTAGGCTTTAACTTAGTTCTCCTGCTTGATCTTTAGTATAGTCCCTATATCTATTCATGGAAAGAAGCCATAATTGTCCTTCCCCCCCCGTCCCTTAGAGGAAACAAAACATGCCAATTTAGTCTTCACTCATAAAAGGTGCTCTATCCCATGACAATTTTAGTGGCTCCTTCCCTCTGATCATTTTTGTGTCCCTCCTCTGGCCCTGCTCCAACAGGTCAATGTCTTTCCTCTGCTGAGGGCTCCTGAGCTGGACACAGGACTCCAGGTGGGGTCTCACCAGAGCAGAGCAGAGGGGCAGAATCACCTCCCTCGACCTGCTGGCCATGCTGCTTTTGGTGCAGCCAAAGACTCAGTTGGCCTTCTGGGCTGCAAGCACACATTGTCGGCTCCTGTCCAGCTTTTCATCCTGAAGTACCCCCAAGTCCTTTTCCTCAGGGCTGCTCTCAATCCATTCATCCCTCAGCCTATATTGATAGCAGGGGTTGCTCTGACCCAGGTGCAGGACCTTGTACTTGGCATTGTTGAACTTCTTGAGGTTCACGCAGGCCCACCTCTCCAGCTTGCCCAGGTCCCTCTGGATGGCATCCTGTCCTTCAGGCATGTTGACTGCACCTCTCAGCTTGGTGTCATCTGCAGCCTTTGACACAAATTCGTGAAGCATTCCGTATTTTTTTGCAGATAACACCAAGTTGGGTGGGAGTGTCGGTCTGCTTGAGGGTAGGAAGGCTCTGCAGAGGGATCCGGACAGGCTGAATTGATGGGCCAAGGCCAACTGTATGAGTTTCAACAAGGCCAAATGCCGGGTCCTGCACTGTGGTCACAGCAACCCCAGGCAATGCCACAGGCTTGGGGAGGAGTGGCTGGAAAGCTGGCTGGCGGAAAAGGACCTGGGGGTGTTGGTCAACATGAGCCAGCAGTGTGCCCAGGTGGCCAAGAAGGCCAACGGCATCCTGGCTTGTATCAGGAATAGTGTGACCAGCAGGAGTAGGGGAGGTGATTGTGCCTCTATACTCGGTGCTGTTGAGGCCGCACCTGGAGTACTGTGTTCAGTTTTGGGCCCCTCACTAAAAGAAGGACATTGAGGTGCTGGAGCGTGTCCAGAGAAGGGCAACGAGGCTGGTGAGGGGTCTAGAGAACAAGTGTTATGAGGAGCTGCTGAGGAAGCTGGGGCTGTTTAACCTGGAGAAGAGGAGGCTGAGGGGGAACCTTATTGCTCTCTACAACTACCTGAAAGGAGGTTGTGGTGAGGCAGGCATTGGTCTCTTCTCCCAGGTAACTAGCAATAGGACGAGAGGCAATGGCCTCAAGCTGCACCAGGGGAAGTTCAGACTGGATATTAGGAAAAATTTCTTTACTGAAAGAGCAGTCAGACATTGGAACAGGCTGCCCAGGGAGGTGGTTGAGTCCACATCCCTGGAGATGTTCAAAAAACGTGTAGATGTGGCACTTCGGGATACGGTTTAGCAGGCATGGTGTGGTGTTGGGTGGATGGCTGGACTTGATGATCTTAGAGGTCTTTTCCAGCCTATGATTCTATGATTTTATCCCAGTGTCTATGTCATTGATGAAGATACTAAACAGCCATGGTTGATGTCTTTTGAAGACAGAGGGTAGAGTATGGAAATATTTAAAATTATATTAGTGGATTGTCTGTTACCAAGCTTGTAAAAAGTTTGTCCTATGTTGCCTATTGTGCAACTGTGTGCTATTGTGTTTATGCACAAGAAGAAAAATTAGGGCTGTGCAGGGAAGCTTGGGTTTTAACACAGTTCTGTTACATTAAATTTGTATACATTTGAACTGAAAAGCTCTTGTTACAGTCTGTCAGAGGAGAAGTGTCCTGGTTTTGACTGGGATAGAGTTAATTTTCCTCCCAGTAGCTGCTGTGTTTTGGATTTAGGACAAGAAGAATGTTGATAGCACTGATTTTTTTAGTTGTTGCTATGAAATCAAGGACTATTTGCAGTTTCTCATATTCAGCTAATGAGGAGGTGTACAGGAGCTGGGAGGGAGCACAGCCAGGCAGCGAGCCCAAGCTGGCCAGTGGAAATATTCCATACCATAGACATTGTGCTCAGTTTATGAATGGGGGTTGGCTGGGCAGGCATGGATTCTTTTTCTTCTGGGAGTTCAGACTTTTCCATGCGTTTGGTCTTTTTTTGGGGAGTTCCACAAAATGCGCAAGTTTCATGTTCCGCGATTGCTGCTCGGGGACTGGCTGTGTATCAGTCACCAGCCAGTGAGAGAAACTGTATTGTGTATAGCTTGCTTTGCATATTCATTATTAGTAGTAGTATTTCCTTTGACTTATAGAACTGTCTTTGTTTCAACCCACGAGTTTTACCTTTTGTCCGTTCTCCTCCCCATCCCACTGGGGGCAAGGGGAGGGGTGAGTGAGCGGCCTCTGGTGCTGAGTTGCCAGCTGCTGAGTTAAACCATGACAGAGTGAGGGGGAACTTGTGTTTCTGAGCTTCCACTTTGCGGAAACAGCATACCCTCCTTGAGGCTATGTGGAAGTAACTGTCATCTCAAGTGTTCTAGATAAAAAGTACTTATTGTCAAGCATTTCTCTCAAGTGAACTTCATAATTACAATCATGAATTACTCAGAGTTTAAGAAGTACTCTTAGTGGTAGTAGTTGAAATACATGCCTGTGAGTATGAACATAGCTCCATGTAGGTTTTATTTAGAAGTCCAGTCAGTGATGTCATTATGTATCTAAATTGCATTTTAGTATTATTACTAATCAGTTGTTTCACTAACATGGAATTAAGAAATAGGCATTGAGAACATAAGCAGCCCTGAATGTATCTAAACGTAAGACATCTTTCCTCTCAATTCTGTCTTAGTTAAGAGATGCCTTATGCATATTTTATAAATTTGGCCTTGTTATGGAAGTAGAGTATTTTCTGTCTTGGACTTCTGATGACCAACAAAATACAGGACTTATTCTCTGGCTTCTTCATGCCTCTCTCTGGTACCTCAGACCCTCACTAGCTCCATCTCCAGTCTGTTTTTCCATTTGTGGACATTGTGGGATCATAGCAAATGGGGACTTGAACTCAATAGAAATAGTATACTACGAAATACAAAGGATGTTGAAGATCAGTCTGCAGAGGGTCCTGTTGCTTGAATTGGGTGCCCAGGATATAGAAACCAAATGTTAAGCTGAGCTATTAAGTTTCTGTGTATTCATTCAGCTTTTTAATATGACTTCTCATTTTTTGAGTTTGCAGCTGAAACCTAATTTCAGGAACACTTACTTAGCAGACTTTTCTTCATCTGTTTAAGGAATTATGTGATGTTAGAGCACTTAATTTTACCCTCGGTGCTGAGAAGTGTTTGGTAAATTATTTCGACACAATAAATTCTTAATATAGTAGGAAATCTGAATATGTGTAATACTTAAAACTTGTTTCTTCTCTAATACTGGTATTTTCAGTAGATTATTTATTAAGCTTTGACTCTTTTGGGAATTAAAGTGTTCTTGATACTTATTGTAATTCTTTCCGTAAATTCTGGTAGAGGCTGCGATTAAGCAGCAGTGTATTAGGCTTCAGTTTCCTTTTGTACCTTTTAAGCATGTGAATAATGACTTTGTGGTAGTGATGGGGCTGAGATCTGTGTTACGGTGTACTTACTAACTTCAACATTTTCATTTCAATGTTTGTAGTTGGTGTATGAATTTTTCCTGAGGTTTTTGGAGAGCCCAGATTTTCAGCCTAGCATTGCAAAGCGATATATTGACCAGAAATTTGTACAGCAGGTAAGTACAGAGCTTTCCCACTTCCAGATTTAAAGATCATCTCTCAAGCTTAACTTGCCAGATGACTGTACAGCCAAGGAGATATTAAAGCTTTCATGCTGACAGCGGATTAAATTTTGGTTGTTCCAACAGTGTTTTCTGCCAAACACTAGACAAACAGCACATCACACCACACAGGCTATATGTAATTAGTAACTCCAGAAACACTTCGTTTTCAGATATCAACCTCAGTGCTTTGCAATGCAAGGTGTTTGTAATTTGTAAATGCAAGTTGTGTTTTTAATGATTTGTAACTTACTTCCAGTCAGATCAGCAATGTGCTGATTAAATTCTTGTAGTGCTTTTGTGTTTGGGTTTTTTTATCAATTTATCATGGGAGAACTTACTTTTTTCCTGTAAAAAGATCATGTACTTATTGTATGTGAAATTTGTTCCAACATCTGTTAACGTGACTAGGTAGTGTCATTCTCTTTACTATCGTGTCTTAACCGCAGAAGGAGAATCAAGTAAGAAAGTACATGCTTCACCATGCAAAGTAACTATGAGCAAGAAGTGAAGTGAGCTTTCAATTTAAGTATAACTTCTCAAGGAATTAGGCTGTAGAATACTATAACAATTTTTGTCCAAGGTTATCTCGCTGGGGATTTTTTTTTTACCATGTCAAAATACTTGTTTGTCAAGGAAAATCTCAGGATCTGAAGAGTGACTGCTGGCAGGTCATCACAGTACAGCAATGGAAAGTAAAAACATAGATGGACGCTTTCCCTCCCCACCTTCAATGACTGCATTTAACTTCCACTTGTATGGTTTTACTGTTCTTGTTTAGAGGTTTTTCCCTCTTCTCTGCTTTATTGGCCTTTCCTATAAAATTTAGGCCTGAAGCTGCTGCTGAACTATTGGCTGTGGGTATCCAGTTTACTCATTGACCCGTGGTTCTTAAGAGCCATGTTGCAGAGTTTCAGTTCTTGACATTTCACTTGATCTTTCTCTAGAGTACAAGAAAGACAATGCAATGAACAGCTAGCTGTATATGGAAAAATAGTGGAGTACTGACCCTGAGAAATGCATTCTAAATATAAAAATGAAATGAGCCTGAACAAAGTTCCTGAACAGCTGTTTCCAGTCCCCTATGCTGCTTGGTGTAGACATACCTAAAGCTCACAGACCCGGGCTGAGCAGGAGACTGTAGTGACTGCTGGAGCTAAGTTACAAAATCGTTCAGTGCAGTTAGCATTTCTGAATATGCTCTCACTTGGAGATGCAGGGAAAAAAATCCCAAACTTAAAATAATGGTCTGTAATGGAATTTGAGTATCTTTTGATATCTTCAAGCGAGTATGGTCTTTTCTGTATCCTTGGAAAACTTTCTATGAGAAAAAATGTGTGGAAAATCTTGCTAGCTTATTGCGGCATTTAGTCCTTATTAGCAGAGAATCAGTTAATGATTACATACCTTATGCTTATTTTATAACACAGCCCCCCCAATATTCAGTCATTAATTGTGAAATTTCTTGTATAGGAACAAAACCAAGCATGCTCACCACCCAGAATGTATGAGGAAAATGGGGGGGGGGGGGGGGGGGTGGGGTGTGAAAGGTGTGTGTTTAAAAAAAAAAAAAAAAAGAAAAGGGGAAGGGTGGAAATACTAGTGGTAAATTTGGACAGAAATGAACCAACTTCTACTTGCAATGATATTTTTTTCTATTTTTTTCCCAATGGCTCATTTTTAACGCATTATCATTCTATTAAATGTATCTCTCCCTCTTCTCCCCCTGAGGAAATGTGCGTGAGTCTTATCATCTACTTAGCCTGCAAAATGATTCTGCAAAGAATTATACTTTTGCTTAACCTTCAAGACACAAGTAGCTTTTTGAGATGAGTAGTACAGGATTTTAATTAAGAAATTGTAAATATCTGACACATAGTTGATTCATTCTGATTTCTTAAAGACCAAGTGTAAACCACTTGCCTAAGGTTTGATTATCTCATTCTCACAATTTCCGCTTTACTTTGATAGTGCAGTAGTTGTTGGAATGGCTTTGATATCTGTTGTATGCAGACTTTCGAAGGGAATGAAGCTACTGAGTTGTTTTTTTTTTTTAGAAAATAATCAGCTTTATTAAAAATCTAATTTTGTAAATATGATACTGATATCCAAACAAAATTTTTGGTTAAACTGATTGTAATTTTTCTAATATAAACCTGTAAATTAAAGATAAAATTTGAATCAGTAACATAACAAAATTTAAGTCTTTCAAAAGTAATACTTATCAATTCGATTTTTAAAGTTGTTGGAGCTCTTTGATAGTGAAGACCCACGAGAACGTGATTTCCTAAAGACAGTTCTTCATCGAATTTACGGAAAATTCCTTGGTTTAAGAGCATTCATCAGGAAACAGATTAACAACATTTTCCTCAGGTATGCTGTGTATGTATGCGTGTGTTGACTGGGTTGAGGAGTATTTTCTCTTGACTTCATGGTCTGCGTCTGTAGTGATTTACCGTTGAAGTAAAAGACCTGGTTTTGATCTGTGATCTGGCTTTCAAATATTTCTAGTTATTAAAGGTTATTTCTTTGGAATCTATGATCCTCTGTTTTGATTTTTGATGGTTGCCTTATTTCTGTGACAGGTTTATATATGAAACGGAGCACTTCAATGGTGTTGCTGAACTTCTTGAGATATTAGGAAGGTAAGTTTTATCTGACACAGAAAAAATACAAAATCTTGTTTTGAGTGCTTCAGCTTTCTTGCTTTGGGAATGGAGAGAGGGAAAGAGAATTATTACAGTAACTAGTGATGAAGTGCAGTCACTGATATAATCTAATACTGTCTGGGTTACCATGTGAATATCAAATTAGGATATAGAGTATAAATTATCCTTTTTCGGTGCAGGTTTTAAAGATGACTGACAAAATATTTCTCAAAGGTCCTTGTTTGTCAGGAATATTTACTCTTGCTTATCTTATCTCTGATAGATGAGTTGTTCTTTGATTCACAAAATGAATGTTAACTTTTGCCCTCATGCTGAATGAAATGCTTTAATCTTTAGCAGGCTGTTTTTCTTTAAATTCTATTCAGAACAGCCTTGTAAGTGCTAGATTTTTTTAGTTATCGTTTTTGACATCAGTTCACTAATATAATTTTTAACTTTGAAGTTTTTTGTGATAGCATTTTACTGTTTTTCTAAAACTGTCACATATTTCACAGTAGAAAATTTTATAAATATTACTGGTCTAACTGAAAATCCAAAGATTGTGAAACTTGTGGAACAAGTTTTCATTAAAATCAAGTAAAAGGGGCACCATTATTTGCTCAGATTTATCTAAAATCTAGCAAGGGGGGAGGAACCACAACCTTTTCCTGAAGGACTTTTGTCTGTTCTACGACAACTCTTTAAATAAGATAATTGAATCAATGAGACAACTTATTAACTTGGTTTTTGGAGGAAAACATTGTTCAGCAATCTCAAAACAAATGTTCAAACTGCAGTGTTAAAATAGTTCAAAATTTTATGCAGTCTATGTCTTTTTTTCTCTGCAAGTTGCTAGTGGTTGTGGGTGAAATGGATCAGCGTCCTGATGCATCTGTCTAAGCTTTACGATTATACAGCTAGACTTACTGTAGATGATCTTACTTAATGGAGGTCACAATAAAAATAATTCAGCTCATCTAATGAGTATTATTTGACTTCTACTATGGTTCTCTGGTATTCCTACCAAAAGTCTAAAACTTGCATGATACCAACACTTTAAAGGTTGTGCGTATGTAGAGCTATTTCATGGCTTCAAAATAATCACGTTTAGAAATTGAATCAGAAATGGAGTGTCTCTTGAATTTACAGAAATTCTTGACTTGCTAGGAAAAAAATATTTTTTTAATAAAAATAAATCCTGCTTATTCATGTTTTCAGTATTATCAATGGTTTTGCACTGCCACTGAAAGCAGAACACAAACAGTTCCTTATGAAAGTTCTGATTCCCATGCATACTGCAAAGGGATTAGCTTTGTTTCATGCGCAGGTAAGCTTTTGCCTATTTTTAAGAATGGTGGGGTTTTTTGTATTTCATTTGAAACTAATGACATTTAAAGCAGCATGTGTTGTAATATCAATATTCCAAAATATTTGCAAATTCAGTCACTTTTTTTTAAAAGATCTTACAGATCTTGTGTCTAAATGTTAATTTCAACATCATATTCAGCATATATTAAAAATGAAAGAATATGACAGCGAGTCAAAGTCATGTCAACTGAAGTGGGAAGCTTTTTTTGCTTTCTAGTCGTGTCACACTTTAAGCTTCATTTAATCCCAGGACCTTGTGCTGTTATCACTTCCTTTATGTAACCTAAATGCTGTGTGTAAAGGAACCTGGAGTATGGCCAGGTACTTATTTCAGAAATGCTTTTTTATTTCTAAAACCATTCCTGTGATGGGGAGGGGAGGAGAATGTTCGATATAAATGGCAGAAGTGTATAGTAGCTCTCTGGATCAGCTAGAGATTATGTAGATCCATGACGTGCTGTCAGAATGCTTTAGTTCTTCATTTGACTGCCATTCTCATACTTTGCACAGACATTTAGCGTTTTATTTGAGGAACAATGTGTGTCCTTTCCAGACATATGGCACTTCAATATTGAATACATTTGATGCAAACTTGCGGTAATTCTGCTGTGGCTAATTAAAAACTTGCCTTGTTAACTGAGCTCACTAATACAGCTCCTTGTAGACTCAAGATACAAGGAAATGAGTTTCTAATTAAAGTGAAATCGTTATGACTATGTAGCCTACAAACAGGATCAAGTCAAGAGCTGAGTTAATTCCCAATTTTCATATAAAGTTTTAATTTAATTAAATCACTTGTCTTTGTGGTTTATTGCTATGCAATAGGCCGCTCCATGCAAGGGGCCAGTCACTTGCCAAAGGTATTCTCTCATAGATCAGTACAGCAAGCCATCTTTTTTTTCTATGGTATGTTTAATCCAGTTCATCAGTACCCAGAAGGGTCCTATTAATTCAGCTGTACTGCATACCTGAAAGTAGCATTTGGTTTGCTGACCAGGCTGCTCATCTATCCCTTCGTAAACCACTAGTGCCATGTGCAGTTTCAGCACTGTTTGTTTCTGGCTTTGTATCATCCTGGAGGTGTAAACCAGCATTAAAGCTGCTTTGCAGTCAGGAGTGGCCTGCTTGCTTTGTTGCGACAATACATATTTGGCCTACCCTTAAAGTTAAAGCCTTGAAGCTGAATGAAGTTTGAGCCTTTGTGTCTTTGAACAATAAAGCATTACTGTACTATATATATATATATAATGGGATTTTATGAGATTCATGTGTGACATTTATTATTTTTTGAATCTACACATACATATCCGTAGCCTAAGAGTAAAAGAAATAAATTAGACCTGTTGCAATTACAGCATTGTAATTATCTGCATCAGGGTAACAGATTTTTTTTTTTTTTAAAAAAAAAAAAAGGAAAGGTAATGCTTGAATTCAAGCATCCTAAGTATTGAAACATACAAGTAATGCATGTAAATAATTTTCGTCTTTGCCTTATTGTGAGATGAAAAATACTGTGGCTTCTTAAAATTAGCCTTAATGGAATCTGGGATTGTAACTACTTTAGTAATAGGATTATTGTATGGTTTGTGGGTTAGAGGTATGATTGTTTAGTTACTTAACTATATGCTGAGTAACTAAACAATAAGTAGGTATATAACCTATAATATCTGTTTGACCTGAGAAGACTCCTGGACAGAAATCACTAGAGGCTGAGAGAGCATGCTGGTGGCTTAATCACATTATGCTTGTCCCACTTCATACACCCTTCCAGAGGCATTTGTTGTTGGCCATTGCTGGGTGGACAGATGCTGCCTGCTCTCTTATGGCCATGTAAATATGTTAAAATTCTTTTATCTGTAATCTTAACACTGAATGTTGCGTGCTGTAGATCACAGAATCACAGAATAGTAGGGGTAGATGTCTAGTACTTGGGCAATGTGTGCTCAGTCAAACCTGTTTTAAAACAACCTTTTTTTTGACTAAAAGTATCACTTTTTTACCCCAATATAGATGTTTGAAAATTATAGCTTTGTAATGTTAATACAGGAACTGATGTTGAGAAAAATCTTTTGGGATACTGGATGTAAGTTAGGGAAATAAACTGTCAAGCTTAAATAATTTTCTACTAGAATGAAGAAAAAAAAAAAAAAAAGGAAGATTTTTGGTATGTGAGAAGTTTTTGTAAGATAGAGTAGGCCTGTGTATCTTGCTGCTTTAATTGCTATTTTTTTTTAGTCTGGAAGAATTTAAAATGGCTCTGTAAAGGTGTATTGAGTTGGGTTCCCCTCCAGGATCTGAAGTGCTTCCATTATAGGCTGTGATAATCAGTTATGCTGCAAATAAACAGTGTCTGTTGAAACTAAATAATCATATGACTTACATTCTAGCTCGCCTATTGTGTTGTACAGTTCCTGGAAAAAGATACAACTTTAACAGAGCCCGTAAGTGTTTTTCAGTTGAATGTTTTTCTATTTTTAATTTCAACTAAATACTTCAGTGAAACTTGTTAGGATTGTTAGCAGTGCTATCTGCTATCTTGATTAATGATCCATAGGTGTGTTTTTTGGAAAAAAAAAAAAAATCTAGAACAGTGAAGAAAATTCTGGGTTTGAAAGGGCAGTTATCTCTTGATCTGTGACCAAGATAGAGCACAAATTTAAATAAAACTTTGAACAACTGATATAATGCAAATTAGCTCATATAAGAAAGCATATAACAACTGTATTCCATCCCGGTAAGAACTAAAATTTTGATATTTTTGGTGCTGATGGCTTGGCCTAGCCACTGCATAAAGCTGAAATATTTTAGGGAATAAACAATCCCAAAATAAAAGTTGGAAACAATAACAACGCTTTATTTAGACAGAAAGAACTCTGAAATTCCAAATGTGATGTTTCTGTTCTGTCTCTTCAGTTACTGGGGTGCCTCTTGGCAGTTATAATACAGGTGCTTCAGGCATCAGTGGCTTTTGCCAGACTGAGTCTCCTGTGATACATATTGACAGCTCAGCTAAAAAGGGGTTTGCAGCACTTCATGCAAGGGCTTTGGCAGTGCCCATAAAGAAGAATGCAGGCTCAGGGCAATGTAGCAGCTCATGGGGACACAGACTGATGTCAGCCCAGATAGAACAGAAAATGGCTTTTGTAGAACAACCAGAAATCTTTCTGTTAGGTGTATGTTGATATTTAAATACTTTATCCCTTTTTGCGACAGAAAAACAAACAGCTTATGCAAAATCTAATTATTTCTATAAAGAAAAAAGATAAACAGCTTTGTGGGAACAATGTAGATCTTCACCACTCTTTCAGTGGAAGCTTGTTTTCTGCACAGCCACTGAAGTATTGATGTTCCCCATGAGAAGACAGCTTCTTCTGTAGGTGGTGGAAGGTGGGAGACCTGACTGTCTATAAATTTGCCTTGTCTGCTTGAAGCCTCTTCTTTCCACTTGTACTGCAGTGTTGGCAGCTACACTGGCCAATAAGCTTATTTTGCTGGGTAGGGCTAGGAGAAAGGAATTGCATAAGCCTTATTTCTTAAGCCAAGCAATAAAACAATCCAGGCATTTCTACAGTCGATATGTGAGCAGAAAATGTGTAGTATTACATAAAAACCTGCAAGATTGAATGAAGTGACAACGTGACAAAGTCAGAACTTCCTGATACGCGTTTAGAGAACTGTGATGCAGGTTCCAAGCCCAAACTTTGAAGCGAGAAGGAAGAGCTTTTTGAAGTAGGGGTTCCGTAGTGCGATTCTGAGACTTCATCTGCACTGTAGTATACACAGTTCTAGCCGCCTCTGAATCAGTAAAGCTGAATTCAGAATGGGGAAGATACAAGAACTCACTGAAGAGTCACTGCCTGTGCTTGCTTTGGTCCTTACTCCGAGCATATAGTAACATCGGCTTTATAAAGGAGTAAAAGTTAATAAGATGATAAGAAGTGAAGCTTTAAGAAACTTTCTGAAATGCTTGAGAAGTATATATTAAAATTTGGGGCAACTGATGAGATAGCATTTGGAAATTTTTTTGGGCTTTAGGTCAAGTAATATTTTAAGAACACCATCAGAAGGCTGTCTTCAGGAGTACCTTACTGTTATTTTTCTGGCAGGAATTGTCACTCAGGGTCAGTTTAGAGGAAATTCAATCCGAGGTCTTGTAACTATGGTAGTCTGCCTTAGGTCAGTCCTGATGTTTGCGAAGCTGACAAGAAGAGTGTGTTACCTAACCCTGCTAAGTGCAATGGCCTTTACATTGAAGAAATCAGGCTAAGCATGCAGGCCTTACATGTAAGATAAGTTTTCTAGCAGGTGCTTGCGGTTGTAAGTCACTTCATGGGAATTTTGTAGCTCAGGGAGAGTTATTATGAGTTGTGTGTAGTAAGAGCAGGAAGATTTCAGATCTGCATTCATGTTGAATATTTCTTTGAATAAAATCTTTGAACATAAATGTGCATGTATCAGCTGTTTAATATGAAAGCATTGTCAAGCTGGAAACTGATACTCTCTCTGAGGATCAACGTCTCTTGTTGAGGTCTGCAGTGTTTTACTGGGAACATGTTATTTCTTCATCAAGTTGAGGATATGAGTCTGGGTAGCGAAGTATATTCAACTCTCTTACAATAACAAGTGCTGGAAACTGGACTCTTCCAGCTAACTCAGTTTTATGCTTTTGAGACCAGTAAATTCATGCTTCAGTTAAGGGTGTATGGCAGGTCTCACAGCTTTTCTTTGGCAAATATGCTTGTCTGAAATTTTTTGGCTTACTTGCATTGTTCTGGGGGAAGGGAAGGTATCGGCAGAATAAGTTATTATACCTGTAAATGTTTGTGTTTGTTCTTTAAAAATACAAAATCTCAGTAGTATATAACTGAGTCATTCAGTTACGAGCTACTTAACAGAAAATGGCCCTAGATTTAAAGTGTATTTACAGAGAGTACTTTAGTGAATCTAGAGAAAGAAGTGTAATTAGTTCATCCAAGTCTGACTCCTTGAGGGTGGGGGAGAAGTGGGTGAGTGAAGAACTGCCAGATCAGGTAGCTGCAGTGCAAGGAGGGGAGCTCAAAATTCCTCCTCACCCCGCTGACCATGCGGTCTGCCCCAGCTCCTCCACTGTGTCGGAGGAGGCCAGATCCGTACCAGCTGAGCAGTTCAGCTGTCGGGTGAGGGCAATGCTATTTCCGTTGTCTGGAGCTTTCAGCCAGCTAGGGAGAACTGTATGCTCAAGAGTCTGTAAGGAATCTGGTCTTTCCTTGTAACTTGCTTTCTTTTTGTGGGTTCGAGCATAGGACTTTACCAGCTGCCTGAGGTTTCTGCACTTCCTCGGGTCATTTGAAGCGACATTCAGTTTTGTCATAGGAGGATATGTGTGTATCCTAGGATAAAGACTTGTGGGCACTTAAAATCATGTTAACTTTTTCTCTGGAAAGTCACTTTTGATAGTACACATAGTTGTGAATAAAACAGCCAGCTGGGAAGCTGGGAAAAAAAAAAAATCAACATGACAAAAGTCAAATATGGAAGGTATTCAGGTAGTTGAGGAAGTTTTACAGTTGGATATGATCAATTAGGTGCTGTTGTATCATACAAATAGAGGTCCTTTCCTCAGAATGAAAGTTTGTAGGCTCTGAGAACATTCTGCTTCCAAAACATGCAGTTATGGGGTTGGGTTTTTTTTAGCCAGCATGAATTTCGTAATTTAGATGCCATGTCAGATGTTTGTTTCTAGGAAACAGGCCCCCAGCCTTTGTTTGTTGTGCTCCTTCCTCTTGGCGGCTGTACTTTCTAATTAACTTTCCAGAAGGCTTTTTTCCAGTCTTGTGTAAGGTAGTTTCCAGTGCAGATACTGGAATATTTTTTTTCTCTCTAAGTTCACATCTTTTTCAGTTTGTAGGCTTAACATTTCAAATTCAAGAAAAAAAAAAAAATGGAAGTGGTGGAGGCCATGACTCCTCTGTATAGCCTTGTTTGTGCAGTCAGTGGGTACCTCTTGCTCTCAGGCTTCAAACCTTGATGCCGGTTCAGGTACTCCCCAAAGTATGTACGAGTAGAGGACAGAAAGTAATCTGGGAAATCTAGCTACACGGGAGTTAAGTTCATTTGATGTTATCAGCATCAAATCATATCAATTAATATGTGCTGGGATGGGAGTGGAGTGTGAACAGATAATGAAAGACTTGTGAAGTGGTAAGGGTCTAAATTTTTCGGATAACCTAAAGAAGATAAATATTTAAATGAGACAACACAGTGTTTACTTTCACTGGAGTAACATTTAGCTGTATTCAGTTTTCACTGAACTTCTGGATAAGGAAAGGCAAACTAGTACTTTTGTTTTAATCTTATCACATGCGTAATAGAAACTTGTTATGCTTTAACTTGTTTGTATTTTTAATATAGGTAATCAGAGGACTGCTCAAATTTTGGCCAAAAACTTGCAGTCAGAAAGAGGTTGGTTTTGTCTCTTGCTGCTTCTGTCTGCTGTGATGTAGAATGTAGCGTGACGGGTTCATGTATCTTACCTCTGCTGTGCTTTTGAAGAGATCTTGCAGAAAACTTGCAGTTCTTGAAGTTTCTTGAGGTGCTCATCTCTGTCATGCAAATCAGTGCAATTGTTTAGTGTGTCTGTTCTTAGGATGGTGTTACTATGTTAGAACTATATTAGAATTTGCATTCTAATTAAGATATTGTGTAGAGAAACAATTTTCCAAGTTGAGAAGTATTTTATTAGGTATAGAGCAGGTAGGATGTAGTCATCTGCAATGTGTCACAGACTTAGCAATTGAGATACCGAGTAAGTATCTGGTAAAGCATAAATACATTATTTTTCTGTAGTATAAAAATAAATTTAAATGGTTAAATTTTCTCTGCACCTACCTAGTGTTTGCTCGTTGTAATTTAAAACGGAAATTAACTATTTACCACTTCAAAAGCTACTTTGGAGATCTCGGGTAATGGTAACCTCTGCAGCCATTCTTGAAGAAATAAAATGTTCTAGCGTTTTTTTTTTTAAAATGTAAAAAAAACATATTCTGCAGAAGCAGATCGGTGTTTAGAGCAGTTACACAGAAGAAGAAATCCAAGACGAGACCTGTAGCTCTGGTAGCTGAAACTGAAACTTGACTTCTTTCAGGCTGAAGAAACCTGTGGTCTCTAATGGATTGTAATTGCGTACAATGTTCTTTGCGGGATTCATGACTAATGCATAAGCTGTATTTGGTTTGGTTTTGTTTACAGTGGCAATATAAAACATTCTCCATACTTTTTGATATGTTTCTTTCATTCAGATAATGTTTTTAGGTGAAATTGAAGAAATCTTAGATGTAATAGAACCGACACAATTCAAAAAAATAGAAGAACCTTTATTTAAGCAAATATCCAAGTCTGTGTCAAGTTCACATTTTCAGGTAAACAAAAAAAAAAGGCATAAAAAAAACCCTTGTAGTAATTTATTTTGTGGTTGTTGACCCTTAAACTTTATGTTACAGGTTGCAGAAAGAGCTTTGTACTTCTGGAATAATGAATATATTCTTAGCCTGATTGAGGAGAACATTGATAAAATTCTGCCAATTATGTTTGGCAGTTTATACAAGATCTCCAAAGAACACTGGAATCCGTATGTAATGTTTAACTTCTATAGTACCATAAACAAATTGCCCACTGTTTCAGGTTGGGATTGTAAGCTTGTAAATGTGATTTCATTTTTGCTTAAATCAGATTAAATCAATGAGATTCTGGGTGCTAAAATGGACGTCTTTTTCAGCTATATCATGCTTTGACTGTTCTGCATTGCTGTGATGGAGAACTGGAATTTACTAAAAAAATATAAGGAAATTGGATGATGGTCTTGATATTTAATCACATTTGATCTTATGTGTCAGTTAAAAATGCAAATTAGTACTACTTAAACCAAAATAATTTCCAAGGGATGCTTCTGATATATTTATGCCTCGCTGTCCTTTACTACTCTAGAATCATAGAATGGTTTGGGTTGAAAGGGACCTTATAGATCACCTAGTTCTAACCCCCCCTGCCATGGGCAGGGACACCTTCCACTAGACCAGGTTGCTCAAAGCCCCATCCAGCCTGGCCTTGAATGCTTCCAGGGAGAGGGCATCCACAGCTTCTCTGGGCAACCTGTTCCAGTGCCTCACCACCCTCAAAGTGAAGAATTTCTTCGTTCTAACCTAAACCTACCCTCTTTCAGCTTGAAGCCATTACCCCTTGTCCTATCACTCCATGCCCTTGTCAAAAGTCCCTCTCCAGCTTTCTTGCAGGCCCCTTCAGGTACTGGAAGGCTACTATAAGGTCTCCCCACAGCCTTCTCTTCTCCGGGCTGAACAGCCCTAACTCTCTCAGCCTTTCCTCACAGGAGAGGTGCTCCAGCCCTCGGATCATCTTTGTGGCCTCCTCTGGACCCGCTCCAACAGGTCCATGTCTTTCCTATGCTGAGAGCTCCAGAGCTGGATGCAGGACTCCAAGTGGGGTCTCACCAGAGTGGAGCAGAGGGGCAGAATCCCTTCCCTTGACCTGCTGGCCACGCTGCTTTTGATGCAGCCCAAGACACAGTTGGCCTTCTGGGCTGCGAGCACACACTGCCGGGTCCTATTGAGCTCCTCATCTACCATGACCCCCAAGTCCTCCTCCTCAGGGCTGCTCTCAATCCATTCTCTGCCCAGCCTGTATTTGCGCTTGGGATTGCCCCGACCCATGTGCAGGACCTTGCACTTGGCCTTGTTGAACCTCTTGAGGTTTGCCCAGGCCCACCTGTCCAGCCTGTCAAGGTCCCTGTGGATGGTGTCCCGTCCCTCAGGCATGTCGACTGCACCACTCAGCTTGGTGTCACTGGCAAACTTGCCAACAAATTTAGATGAACAAAATTCTGTCAGTGTCTTTGTAAGTAGTTATTGCTGCCCAGTGAGGTAAGAAGGGGAAAGATGCTGTCAAGGAAGAGCAGTTACCTCCTGCTATAAAGGATGGTAGGAGCGACTAATTCATTTTACATTTAATACTACAGGGTAAATGTTAGTATTTTTGTACCGTGTTTGAAAGAAGCAGGATGTCCCTCTTTCCCTAGCTGCAGACCAAAGTTGCCCTTTACGCAGGAAGTGAAAGGCACAGGATAACTGTTTACCTTGAGGACCAGGAAGTTTGGGGAAGGAAGTCTAACCCTTTGGTTTTAATCTGTTTTGGAGGGCAGAGAAACATGATTATATCCCTCTAGCTGTCCGAAATGGACTGAACTACTCACTCAAAATCGAGCTTTTCCACTCAGAAAACCAAAACCCTGAATAAGCTTTCGTCTTCAAACCACATAAAAGCCAGTGTTCAAAAAAAAAAAAGTGTGCAGACAGGCTAAGTGCACTGTGCCTTGTGAGTCAGCGAGCACAGGGCCTCTGCTGAGTACTTGGGGGATGTAGTTCTTAGTGCTACAGTGGACAAAGGGTACTGAAAAGGCAAAACCTCGTCCTTTGGTTACTTCCTTAGATTTTTCTTGCACTCATTTTTCAAGGTCACAAGACTGCATGGCTCCCTGCTCTACAGCCTTACAATCACTGCTGTGAAGGTGAACTGCTAGTGAGGGGAAGGATGGGGAAGACAGTTTACCTGCTTTTTTGATTAGTGATAAGCTTAATGACAGGCACCTTTTAAATGTTTAGTTTTATTGCTATTTTTGCATTTCTTTGTATAATTAAGAGTGGGCTTAAAGGAGATAAGCAATATAGTATTTCAGATAACTTATTGCAATATGAATGCCTTCACAAAAAGAAGAGTAATACCTAACGTGGAAATAGACAGCCATTTAAGACACAGCCAGTACTGCTCAAGCTGTTCAGTTTCTTAAAGCAACGAAGGTACCGGGAACCATTATCTGATGTTCTCAATGCAGTTCTCTAACGGGGCGTAAGCAGCAGAACTGTCTGCTGCCCCCAAAACTCTTCTAGTCGAGCTTTTAGTAGCTGGGTTAAACTGTGCGCCTGTGGTTCCTCTGCCCCATTCTTCTGCCCAGTCTTGAAGCTATTAGCCAGACGTTGATATTTCTAGACTCGTATTTCATTACTCAAATATTACAAAATTGTTGTTGAAACTTGGTTCACTAAACGTTAACATAATTGAATGGCTTTATAGTACAGCCACAGTACTATCCTGTGCAATCACAAGAGCTGGGAATTTAAACAGCCATTTCAAAAAACATTTAAATTTGCATTTTATTAATTTACAGATGAAATTATAGTAAAGGATTTGGTTTCAGAAAGTCACTGAAATTACAGTAGTACCTTAAATACGAAGCTCAGAGTCCAAAAAATAAATTGAAGGCTTATTTACTGAAGTTAATTTTGTGTTGAGTAATTCTAATGGAAATGTTCCTTCTATTCTAGCACTATTGTGGCACTGGTATATAACGTGCTGAAAACCCTGATGGAAATGAACGGCAAGCTTTTTGATGAACTTACAAGCTCATATAAAGCAGAAAGACAAAGGTACTGATTTTTCTTCTTCCAGATGGGTGTTGCTGAATCCGTGTCTACAATGTACCAAAAGAAACAAAAGGTCACTGTTGGGGCGCTGGGGCTGTGTAGCGGACCTGCCCATCAGACGCCGGCTGTCACTGGCGTGCGCAGCACCCATGCAGGGGTGTGTCAGTGGTGTGGCGGGAAGGCCCCAGCGCCCGTCCTGCCTGCTGCTGCTGGCTCTGCTGCCTCAGGGGCTGGGGTCTGGACAAAGCCCAGCTGGTGAATACTTAGCTCGGCTAAAAACTCCCCCTTAGCCCACCAACCTACAAAGAGGGACTGCTGGAGTAAGGGAGGCAGGGCACACACTGTCCTAGGCCAGCTGAGACCACGTGCTGAGTCTCCTTCCAACAGCTGTTCTTTGCTCCCCTCCAAAGTCCCTTAATTTCTTTGCATGTGATAAAGAACCTCCCGAGAACTGCAGTCCTCTACGCAAAGCCACACTACAGCAATTGTCTGGGTTTGCTGGAGCAAAGCTATGGTCTTACCACCAACAACAATTGGTACCCTCACTTTTTAACAGAGAAAACGAATTGCCTCTAGCAATAGCTTTGGAGAAGAATTTACAAGAGGAATTACTAGATGTAAATCACAGTTTTTAAGTAACTGCATCTCTACATTGCACATCTGAAACTGACCCTTCACTCTTTTCCACAGAGAGAAAAAGAAAGAATTGGAACGTGAAGAGTTGTGGAGAAAGCTAGAGGAGTTAAAGCTTAAGAAGGCTATGGCAGAAAAGCAGAACAGCACTCACAATGTGCTAAACGCACACAATACAAGTGCCAAATAAAAGAAATGACCACCTCGACTCGGCAGACACACTTTTTTGTACCCTTTTGAAATATATAAGGATATGCAAAAGAAACCTCAGCAGTATAGCAGAAACAGCCAATTTTTTTCTCTGGCAAATGTAAAGATTTGAATTTAAATACAGCATTTAAGTGATGTCGTTACCACAGCATATTGTAAATTTGTCTAATTATTGATATACTGTCACTTCCAACGTTTCATAGAACTGAATTATCATCTTTAATGAGTGAAATAATTACGGGAGTGGTGAGAATTATGACTTGAATTTTTGATTGTGTTGCACATAGGTGGTATGGTTTGTTATGTACATTTTTTTTTTTTCCTTGTTTTATATGTGCTTTTCACATCGCTGCATACTTTGGTTAAGATGATAGAAAAGGCTTCTAGTTGTGCTGTGTTTTCTCAAATAAAACCAAGGTATGTTACCCGTAACTTGAGATACTCAGTATGTGCCCCTTGCAGCACTGAAAGGAACTGGATTCAGATTTAAGATTATATAATGCTCATGTTAGAATGAGGCAAAGTATGGAGAGAAAGTCAGCTTGACCAGGTTGGGGTGGCCCATGCGTCCGACCTACCGCTTCGTGAGTGCCTCCACCCTGTTCTTGCTGCCTCTTGGTGCTGGGCTACTTAGAGATTTCCTCCTGCCACAGCTGAGGATGGAGCTTCCTCCAGAGAGCCCATCAATGATGCTCCTCACCAGCCCACGGACTTCCTGCAGAGTAGCACAGGTCTCCCAGAGACCCTCTCAGATATTTCTGCATTAGTTTTAGCATCTCATGGATGGAAGAATGAGACCAAATTGGCATTACTTTTTTTTTCTTGTAGTCAGGAGGGAAGGATGTCAAGAAATAGTTCCTTGTTTTATTTAAAGAAAATGCAGTGTTTCTTAAAGGTGGAAAGTTGACAACAGAAGTCTTGTCTGTTTACTTGATCAAGTATTTTTCACATCTTTTATCAGAGTACCATTCCAGTCTCTTAAATTGCAGTTGTGTGGAAAACTTTTGTAATGAAAGATCTTTGGGGAATTGAGCAGCATTCAATAAAGTCTTTATGTTTGTATTTAGTGCTGTATATCACATCTTTGTCTTTCTAAAGACCGGGAGAATTAGAACGGCTTTTATGAGCAGCCTTTTAACTGCACACGTGTCCCAATGACCTGTGACTTTTCACTGAGGGGCAGAAGCGTCGGAGGTGCAGGCTGCCGGGCTTTCATTTCTACGAGCAGGGTGGAAGGCTTGGTTCTGCTCTGCTCAGAGCAGGTGGTGCTCAGGCCAGCCCAGGCAGGTGTCCTGGGCTTGTCCTACCTACTGCTTGGCCGGTTTACTGACCTTATGCCAGCAGCTTCTGGGGGGAGAAAGTCTCCACTACACTGTCCGAGTTGACTTTATTACACTTGTACTGTTGCTGTATTTTTGTCTCTTAAGCAGCTGTGTTTCACAGAGGAAACGGGAGTAACGCTGCCTGAAGCGGCCTACGCTGGTAATAGCACCGTCTGAGCACAACCGATGAGCTGCTGCTACTCTCTCCCTCTCAGCTTATGGAAGAAGACAGCGTAATCAGCTGGCCGAAACAGCCTCTGCCATGGTAGGTTCGCCTGCCTGGATGCGGGACAGCCTGCGTTTTGTTTCTGCCTTTGAAGGCAAAAAAAAAAAAGAATGACGAGGTACTTTTGATCCACTTACTACTACATTAATACCTCATTAGTAAAGGAGGGAAGAAGCAAAACATGACGTGGCATGCTCGTTTCCTTCCAGCAAAGTCTCTGGAGCAAACAGAGTGGTGCACTGCTGCATCGCAGGCTCCATAACTCCGAGGTGGGCATCTAGACTAACAGGGGACGTAGAAAGGTGAAGACAACTACACCACCACAGCACAGTTTGCTAGCACGCATGCTCTCTATTATAGACAATGACATTTAAACACCAGGCTGATGAAAGATTATTTTTTACTTCCTTAGTGAAGACTGGGGGAAAGAGAACAGACTGAAACCTGTCATCAGTTCAGATGCCCAGGTGTTGAGTTGCTTGAGTTTACTTTGAGCTGGACTGATCACAAAGAGGTTTTTGTTTTTTTTACTTAACCTTCTTGCCATCATACCCCTGCCCAGACTACCTACCGTAAAACTCCAGCTGAATCTGAGAGCAGATGGTTTCAGAGAATGTACACAGTATCTTATCAGAGTATTTTTTAATATTAAAGTCAACATACTTTAAATGACATGTAATAGAATTCCAGTGTATTTTGTTTTAAGGCATACTTTGGAGAGGGGAGGCCAGACTGTTATGTTGAGTGCTTTACCTTCCATGAAACGCAGTCAAGGAAGTAACTGGGTAACGGTGGCAGATGCAGGTCACAGCTCATGCAGAAGGTGAGCAGCATTCAAACACCGTCTGGTTTTTTTTTTCCAGAACTTCACCACTACAGTGTTGACTTTCTGAACATTAGTGAGTTCTCTCCTTTTCCCTTGGTCCCACCATATCATATATTGAGGTAAGCTTGTTAATTTGGAGTAGAAAAGCATGAGTTTGTTAGACCTGTCCTAGAGTTAGCTCCTTTCTGAAGTTCATCAGAACTGTTCCTCCAGCCTTTGGTTTTCCTGAAGAAAACCTACCTGTTTTGCATCTTTAATTGCTGATAGAAGTTTATTCCAGTTATTTTCTATCCCTTTTGCTGTGAATAGTTAAAAGGCAGTCTTAGGCTCAGCTTATGTGGTTCATTACTTGACTCCTCCTCTTCAGATGTCTCTTTCGGATTTTGATCATCCACTTAACACTTAATTTAGCAAAGTCTGCTGCCTTAAACAGAGCCAAAAAGATACCACAAAGAAGAGCAATCATGTTCCAGGGATTTGCTGTGACTATCTGAAAGAGATTAAAAATATTATTCCCCTCATGTGACACTCCATATATTATACCTATTCAATAACAAGCAATTCCATTTCAGACTGAAGCGTTCTGCAGCATCGTCCCATACGCTCCGCAGGTGGCCTGTAGTGCCTTCGCCACACCGCTGCCTCACACCGTGGTTTTCCGATTCCTTCCATCAGGAAGAAAACCCACTGTACGAGCTGCTAAATTCCTTTTAGACTATTTCAAGATATTGAAATGTTTAAAACTTTAGAGGTACAATTAAATTGCTAATTTTAAGATTATAAATTAAATTTACTATATTATTTAAAGATATACAAAAATAAGCAGTCACACTAAAGAAGGTCTTCCAGAAGACAAAGCTAAAAGAAGCTGCGACTGGAAAGCTTTAACAAGACAGCACTGTAATGCTAAACCAGCTTTTGACAGCAGCAACCGTTTCTGCAGACCTACAGCAAGTATTTTACATTTCTATTTTTAACTGCATTTAGTTCAAGAGTAGTGAAGTTTTTTTCATAGTTTGCAGTTCTCCTCGCACCTCTAGGCACAAGGATGGCTTCTAGGGCCTCAGATGAAGCAAGCAGAGCTAGGCTTAGGCAGCAATGAAGTAGCACACAGCTTTGGGACTCGCTGTGGAGCCTGCGCCTCTGATGTCACTCAGCATGAGCGCGGCCTTGCTAGGTCACCACCCGAGCCAGGAGGTCTCACACAGGCTTCCCTTATTTGTTAACCCTCCCAAAAGCGCAGCGCTGGCTGCCAGTGCTTGTGAACCCCGGCCTCCTCAGCAAGAGGAAACGAGCGTTCCCCCATCCGCTGGATCGAGGGCAGCTCACGGCTCAAAGGCGGCAGCGGCATGAGCCCCAGCTGGCAGAGGAGCGACAGGGGCTGGGAAAAGGTCTGGGCTCTCCGGGCCGGGGTGCCCAGCCCTGGCACAGACAGAACAGCGAGAGTGCTAAGGAGCAGCGACCAGCTCCTGCCCTGCAAGGTCTGCGTTCACGCTCTGGTTTTGGGCAAGGAAACAAGAACTCTGCCTTTTGCTGGTGATGGACTTCAGCTGTCAGGTAGGGCCATTTTAAGTGCAAAATTTGCAACAGATTGTCTTTGCACGGTTTGCCGTTCTGCGTCTTTCTGGGGAGGGAAAATGTACCCGACCTTCTCCCCTAGAACGCGAGGGAAACAAGATCTAGCTCCCGTACTTAAAGCGCATGTACCCGCAGCGCACGCCTTCTGAGCACTCCGGTGACTGACAGGGGTCTTGTCTGGCACATCATACACCTCTGGCTGCAGCATATTGAGCTAAATTTTAAAGTGCTTTTTCTGCGTTTCAATGCGGTACCAAATTCTATTCAAATAAGAGATTAAAAAATACACTAGTCTATTTTTATTATTCTAATTTAAGTCTAGGTTTCTTTCTTGTCAATAAAAAAAGTCACTAAATCTGTTTATCCAAGCACAATTATTTAAGCAAAAAGTTCAGACTTGACCTGAAGCTACGCTTACTGAAGCAAGAGCACAGGGGACATGTGCTTTGTCTCAGCTACCTGCAAACAACACTGACTGTCACCAACCCAAGGGAGAGGCATCAGCTGGTCTTGACCCCCACCGAATATGCATTACTGAAGATAAGGAAGAGCCTAGACTGAAATTTCAAAAGTAACCTCGCTCTTCCTCTGCATTTCTGCTTGGAGTGAGGTGACAGAGGTGCGCACACACACAGACACACCACAAGCTCGTACAGTCAGACAGCGCGTCAAAAAGGGACTAGTGGGTTACTCACATCTTGAACAGTCTGTATGAAAGGATCTTTCCATTCAAATACCACAAAAAATAGCTGGTCACTTCTTGGGTCAGTTCTCTGGTCGATATAGTTCACCACACTAGTCTGGAGGGAGAGGAAAAAACCAGATGTGCAGGTTACTTTCTTCAGTGACATAATGAGTCTTCTGTGCAACAGAAGAGGCTCCTAAGAAGGTGAAAACAGCCTTCCTTCTACCTGGAACAACAGACTCCCAAAAGACGGAAGGGCAGTTTCCTCCATCTGTCTGATGTTCACATTCTTTTCCTGTTTCTCACTTAGTAAAACGCTGCAATACCATTTTTACACCGGTAGCCAGGGCCTTTATTTTATTACGTAGTTTTTCCCTTTCAAGGGAGGAAATTTAATTTACAAAATTCATTTACTTGGAGTAATACAGCATTTGGAAAGTTCTCTTGAATGAATGCTAAATTACTTTTATTTACCAGAGAACTACATGATGGTGGCAGGAAGACTTTTTTTTTTGAAAAATCAGTTGTGGAATAAACTAGAAGATGCCAGCAAGTGCAGAATGAAAAATGGAAGGGAAAGAAACCTAGATGGTAACAATTAAACCCACACTTCCCAGTACTGCCCATATGAAACCAGCACTGACCGGCGTAGCGCTTTAGCACAATTCCGCAGAGCTGGGATAACCAGGGAACAGTCCAGGCTACCAGATCGATGTTACAGCCACAAGAAACCACAGCCTTAAGGCCCACAATCAGGAATGTATTAAGACATCAGGCCTAAGAAAAACACTTCTCTTGTCTTGTAACACAGCCCCCAGCCCAGAGAGGAAATATATGGGGTTTGCACATGGGCAGTAATAATACCACGGTTCGCAATAACCCCCCTGCTGCTAGGAGCCAACATCAGCTGCTCCGGAGCCAGGCAGTTCCCCACCATGCCAGCACACAGGAGTTGCAGCTGAGCAAGCGATGGCAGGACCGCTCCCCTCTCCGGCCCTCAGAGGAGTATCTACAGCGTGGTGTGCGCACGCGGGAGCATGGCTGCTCTTCCTACATCAGTGTAACACTGCAGTGGAAGCAATGAATCCAGCACTACTGTAACTTCACTTTATGATTATGACAGGAGCTATGGACATGAAAACAGCGACTCAGCAGACACAGCATGAGGGATGCCCTGCTACAAAAACCTTCTGTCTACCATGGCTTAGTTTCTTTACAAATACTTCAAGATTTCTCTCAGTCTTCTCCCCACACCCTGCCCTGAGCAGGTTTTAGGCTGCAAACATGTAGAAGCAGGAGCTAGAACAGTGTCTGTGTCCATCCAGAGCAAGATGGGAGCTTCACTGCCTTGTGTCTTCTGCTCAAACACCTTTGCTGCAGACTGACCCTACACCTCTACA
This sequence comes from Opisthocomus hoazin, assembly GCF_030867145.1. Lineage (NCBI taxonomy): Eukaryota > Metazoa > Chordata > Aves > Opisthocomiformes > Opisthocomidae > Opisthocomus > Opisthocomus hoazin. Next base: position 27,076,507 of record NC_134415.1, read on the forward strand.
GCTCATTTCATTAGTGCAGCGTAGCATCACCCTAACTGTGCTCATTCAAGAAAACTGCACACCAGGAAACAAAGAGTACACAAAGCGAACTGAGGGAAATGGGAAAGGAAGAAAAGACAAAGTAATGACTCCTGGGCTCGTTAGCAGTCTGACCCTGCTATTTGACCTATTATTTGCACCCATCTTTCTGGTATGCTGTTTCCCAGTTTTAGCTCTGAAAGGCTAATGGACTTCCTTATGCAATTTGAGCAGATGTTGTTCTGTCAAACAACGCCAGTGCAATTTGCCTCTGAGTTATTTCAGCTTCTACTGTATTGTTAATAGGGATCTGAAACCCAAAATTCACATTTATACTGATTCCTATTTCCCAGTTTTGGGTTTAATACACGCCTACCCACCACACCACCACCAAAAACCAAAATAACCTCCCACTGTTCACCTACCCAGATGATCACAGGGTCCATAACTACTGGACTAAATGGACGTTTATGGCCACAAAAAGCTCAGCTTTTTCTGAGTCAGCCTTTTGTTTCCACTTTGCGACACATTAGACTTGGGCACTCAGAGGAGGACTTCCAAAAATCCTACACTAGGTAAGTACCAAACGGCAAGCGAGACAGACCTGTAGGTGATGCAGGACGGACGGACAGACAACTGCTGTGAGTGCTTCCGTGGCAGCAGCCAGCCCATGCATCCATTCCTCTCCAAACTAAGGCACTAGTTCGGGACTTGCCTGACTTGGGGATTTGCCTTGTGTCCTCCTCCAGTGGAGCCAGGAGGTACCCACCTCAGTCACAGTTCTGCTCTTCCCTGAAGTCTTTGCCACATGAGGCCCTTACTGGCAGAACTGAAGATCCTGCTTCATTTTGATCTCACACAGTGCTCTTGCCAAGCGTACCGTGGACTAAGAGACAGCGTAGTCTCTGAAACATACGCTCCCTGGAAAGGGCTGCTCTTAAAATATCTATTTTTCACCACCGATGAGATGCTTCCTCTCCAACCAACACTGGGAGCAAGGTAACAAACTCAAAACACAATTATTCTCCTGTCCATTAGTGGGAACAGAACAGGAATGAAAGTCAAACTAATTTCATCTCTAGCCAAGTTTGTGTCTCCCACTGGCGTATTTTCTGAATTTAATTCATGCAAGAAGTTAACTTCCTCCATGTTTCTGAGGATACTCAGCAGATAAAAATCCTAAACCTAAACAAAAAGCAGACATGAGAATGCTACAAAGGATACAAGGCTGACATTTACCTCTTCGCCCTAACATCAGCCCTCATGGCAACCTGAACAATACCTCTTTTCCAGTGCTAGCTAGTATTTAGACAATTCCTTTGGCAGTTGTTCCCTGCCTTGAACTAAAGGGAGCTGCGTTACTATTTTTATGTCAGTCTCTCCAGACCCTTACCTCATGCTACGGGTGTCACTCTGTAGCACATTCAAGGCCTGGATTTTCTGGGCTCCCCAGTAGGAGCCGTTTTCCAGAGTGCGTCACTGGGCCGTACCAACCGCCGCACACATCGAGACATTTACGCTTTTACAAAACCTCTCTCTAAGAAAGAACGCGAGTCACCCTACAGCCAAAACTGCTCAGTGGCAAGTGGCGTGATGGATGCAACAAAACAAAAACCAAGCTCCTGATGCTTCACTCACTTAACCAACCAACACATCCACCCACCCTTCTTCCCACTCATATTGTTTGCCCCAAGAACTGGTTCTGTTGGCCAGTTACAATTAAAACTGTGGCAGTAACCCGTTCTTAATGAGCTAACAGGTCCCAGAAAACCCTTCCTGAGATTTTTTTTTTTTTTTTACCTCTTGTTTGAACTCAACAGTCTCGCTACCATCTTCTTCTTTTGTTTTCACCAAGGACATCTTGACCCAAGTTCGAAAGCCTCCGGAAAACTTCCAGCTGGAGTATGAACTTTCGCAGTCCTTCATGAATTCTGCTTTTTCTGGACTAAAGAAAAAAGACCGTTACTTTCCTGACCAAACTGGGAGCGGTACCTGACCACTGTAGGCAGGAGAATGTCAGATCTACTGGCTGCAATGCAGACGTACTTAAAATGCTTTGAAATTTACATTCAGTGTATTTCTTGTATTTTGGGAACACTATACCTTTGGTGTTAGGCAAATTATCTGCAATAACACAGCTGTTTTCCCAATATGCAATCCCAGATATTTGTAGCCCCAGAACAGCAGAATCACTTTGTACTTTTTTTTTTTTTTTAAATACTGTGACTCTAACCCATTTTAAGGCTTCCAATACCCCTCACACCGCAAGTGGTAAAGTGGCAGCTCTGAGGTGTACCTCATCTTCATCCTTTCTCTACCAGCTGCACAGGACATGGCGCATTAACCACGCTATTTACTTGGAGCTCCTCGGTACTGTGATTTTAGCCACTTTCATGTCATCTCTATGAAACAAGCCTGGCCTCGCAGCTGCTTTTCAGCAAGGTTTCATTTGAAAGGAAGGGGTAAGCCACTGTGATGAGTCATGAGTCATTAAAGCACAGACTGCTGATTTTTACTAAAGAGAGATTTCAGGCTGCAGAGATATGTCAGGGTATGCTGGTCCTTGAGACAAGGGAAAGGGTTTTTCACTCAGATTAAATCCACCTTCCCAGATGAAGGGAAAGAGTTCGCTCTGGTCATATGGCAGAGGGAGCGCGTGGCTAGGTCTGCCGGGAGATTAGGGTATTTTGGTCTTTCAGGAGAAAGATGCAAAGAAGTAGAGAAGACAAGCAGAGCTGAAGAAGCTCTTGTCCCAGAGAACAGACCAGTCAGGAAGATTGGTCCTGTACCTGAACTGACTGGATTTGCAATTTTCCTGTCTTTTTCCTTAGTTTTCAGAATCAGGGCTCCTTTTCATCCTACAAACCACAATGTCTCGTCTACCAGACAGCACGAGCATGGACTGATGGCCACTCTGTACTACACTGCCTGCTCAGGCTTAAGAGATGAATACGCACATGTTCGTAGGAAGGCAACGCCTAGCAACGCCATTGCTCTCAACTCAGGGCTTCAGCTGATGGGCTCAAACGCAGAACTGCGTTGTGCATACAAACAGAAAGGAGAAGCGTTTCTGCAAAGAAAAACTAATACACTTTGCTGCCCACCAAGGCAGATGATCTTCCAAGAGGGTTTTTGCTTAGGAATACCATTATGGATTTGTAACGTTAGCTGCTTGTTGAGTGATCCCAACGGGATGGCAGTGCACCCCTCTAACCCCCACAAGGCAGACAGGAGCAAAGCACGAGAGCAAAGCCCACTGCCTGACTGCTCCTCACCATACAGACCAATGACACGGGGAGACCTAATCTGACCATGATTTCTTCCCCTTCGGTCCATGGGTACAGCAGCAGCTGATGGGGCAGTATGGAAGAGCACGGTGCTTTGCCGCTCAAGAGGAACATACATAATTAGCACCCTGCCAGCCAGTCATGTGCCTAATGCGTGACTAAACACAGCATCCCAGAAAAGCTTTCCAAACCAACGTGGAAAACTGAGGCTGGAAGTTATGACACAGAGCTGAATGTTACAGCCACAACTTAGATGGTAAGCAGACGGCAGGAGTATACTTTGCCTTCAACAGTAATTGTAGGCTTGGAAAGGAAAGATTAATAATATCTTAGGAGAAGCTGCGGAGAAGTGATCTGAAAAGGCTTCTCCTTGCATGTGCCCACAACTCAGACTGCTGCCACAGGGTCAGGGGGGAAAAAAAAAAGGCAGGGGGGAGAGGGGAAGCAGAGCACAAGCTTTCCACAAACAATAGCAGAGGGCAAATAAAGCAGCTTAAAAACCACACACAGCTAGGTGAACACAAGACAGGCACGGGATTTTAATCTGAAGAACAATTCTCCAGGCAGACAGTTTCTTTTAACTCCCTCTGCACCCCAGAGACAGACAACCTGCAAAGGCTCCACATTATTTTATTTTTTTCTGTTCAGTAAGATATTCTAACTATTACACTGTCCTTTAGATGTATGGTAAGATTCCTGGAATGCTCTGCACCAGGCTCTCCCAAGATGCTGACAGTACCTCAAGATTGCGCAACAATTCCTAGAGCACAGGAGAGAACGGGGAGCGCGAGAGGCCACTGTCCCGCTCAGGTGAGCTGCCAAGCCCTGGTATCCTCTGCCAACGCTCCCTGGTCACCACTGACAGTTCAAACCACTAAGAGGGAGCCCGCTGCCCTCAGACCATGAGAGGTGGCATTTGTCCCAACTGTGGGAGCTGCTCTTCGCATTCTGGACCAGGCTCTAGCTGGCAGTGGAACCTTCTACCGCCCATCTCTACGGACCAGCCCTCAAGAGGCAGAGGCAGCTCAGGGCGTCCCACCGGCAGATTCCAATGCAACAGCAGCAAGAGCCAGAACCACAGATGGGTCAAACCCAATTCGCGTTCATTGCTTTCGCTTTTCCCCAGCCTGGGGAGCTCTGACAGCCACGGGATCCAATGAAAGGCTCAGATGGTGTGGTACCGAGAGTCTCAGCCCTTCTCTATAATGACATATTTCTCTGCATGCAGCAATCCAGACCAGACGTGTGAACGTGGAGCTCTGTTTAGACCCCGAAATAATCTCCGATCTGTTCAGACTGGTATTCATCACCTCACGTGACAGTAAGTTATTTTACGTGCTACGCTAACAATAGTTTTGTCAGCAATATGTTCAGAGGATTTTCTTCTTAAACCCATGTATTACACTAATAACAGTTCAGGAAAGGAACTTGTATTTTGAGCTACACTTTTTTGGTAATTTGCAAGGGTTTCATTATTTCCTTCCCTCCAATTAATATGGTACAGACAGCAGTTGCCACAGTCTTAAAACAAAAAGAAAGAAGAGAAAAGCCGGTGGCCGTATCCCTCCAGCTCACAGGCCAACAATAGCACATAGTTCTGTGGAGGCCAGAACAAACCTAGCAAGCAGCGCCAGTTTCATGTAGTCTGTCGATCCAATTTCAACAGAAGAGCTGCAGAGAATAAACCCCTTGACAGAAACAACTGGACCTTACTTGCATCCTCACCACTTGCTATGCCTCGAAAAACCCTTAAAGACCCAAGTTTCTAGATGCCATTTTCATTACTGCTTGTGGCTGATGCTTGCAGCAGCCTTCACCGATACGATTACTGCTATTTACAGCGACGTGAGCTGTGCATAATACTGTCTACGCAGAAACTGCGGTGCAGATACAGCAGGACTCTTCTCACCAATGTCAAGGGCATCTGGATTGCCATTTAAGATAAAGGAATTCCCTACACATCTATTTTACAGCAGTCTGCCTGCCCAACCCAACCTAAGCTGTTTGCAGCCATGGCAAAAAACTGTAAAGGTAACAATGATGTATCCTGAGTTTTAGCATCATCTCGGCATCTTTGAGAACACTTTACATGAATTGCTGGACACGGTGCTAATAATAACGCTCTTGTAACCAGCGAGACACTTGGTCAGGAAAAGCAGTTAACAGCGCCCAGTAATTGACGTTTTTAGAAGCTGCATGGAAAGACAAAATTTGCATTGTCAATGCGCAACAGTTCCTACAGATATCTTAGTCCAGACTTCCCATCAACTAAATTTAGCATCTGCTGACGAACCGGAAATCATTGCTATTTTCTCTTCTGCTGGAAGTTGGACAGAACGAGTACGTTCCACACATGCACGCAGTTTCACATGCACTTCATAGCCAGGAGAAAATGTAAACTTCCAACGTGCCCCGAGCCTGTCCAGCTTGCACCCCGCGACGCCAGGACAGCAATACCCAATACTGAGCAAGCCAGCCATGCAGTATGTACCAGGCTTTGGAGGATGCTATAAGAGAGACACTACCGGCCTCTTGCACACAGCGGCTTTCTCGCTGTACTTCACCTAGACACGCAGATCATTTACTAAGAAGTTCAAAGGTCTACATACCTTTGCCAATTTTACCATTATCTGGGTTAGTTCAAAACCAGTTTAAATTCGCATTCCTACTGCCTGCTGCACACGGGCACAAAGGATGCATCCCCAAACAGACGCCACCATTTCCCACCTTTTCACTTCGCTCCAAACACAACCCAGGCTCAGCCTTCACCCTCCCACTTTGGTTCCAGTGCCTCCCAACACCAAGACAAGGCAGCTTCTCTAGAAAGAAAGCGACACTTCCCCATCTCTCTGGGCATCGACTCTGCCATCTAACCGGTTTGACCTGGCAAACCTGGAGGCAGGAGGCTGCGATCCAGGCTTCTCCCAGGCAGCTTACAGATGGTCGTTACCGATTCACTTACACCAGCACAAACACAGCCTTCCAGCTAGGACCTTTGCAATGCTGCTTATTGTTGCTTTGCCCATCCAACCCACCGTCACACGACGTGTGGCACAAGCGTCTGGGACAGCAGCATCCACACTTGCAGCTTCCTTGCAGAAACACTGCCAGCTTAAGTAGGACACGCATGTTTTCACTTGGGAAGAAATAGCTCTTTAAAACGGCTTATCTGCAGATTGATACACGGAGCACAGAAATGTGGCCTCCAAGACTTGAGTATGCATCGACCAAGCGGTGTCTTGGTAAGCTGGCTCATTCTGCAAAGAGACAGGAACCAGATGCAACCCAACTGTGCCTCCAGCTCCGTTTCACAGGGGGTGGTCTCAGTGCTTGCATCTGGAAGTACCAAACAGCCTTGCACCTTGCTGGAATCGGTCCCACTGTATGTACTGCTAACCGCGGCACAAGCCAAAAATACTGAGAAAAAGCAACCCCGAAGGAACAAGTAGCACCTTCTACATCACTACTCTTGACTGGTACTTTCTCACCCTAAAATATCAACGCCTAAAATACCCAGAACATTAGCATTTTATAAGGTGTTTTAGTACAGTTACAGAAAGTACTTACTGACTTAAGATCTCTCTTTCACTGAAGTAGAAATGCTTTGTAAAAAGCAAATTCAGATAATTGGTCTTTGGCCACCCAGAGATACTGTGACTGAACACTTCCAGTCTTTGCTCCATCTGAAAAGCATCAGTATGACCACGTCCAAGCCTTCAAGAATGCTTTGTTATGATAAAATCTGTTATTTATCTTCCCCTCCCTCACCTAGTTTTGTTCTGCAAATGGCCTTTAGCCCCTTTCCCTTTTTCACTCGGCATCTGACTATTACCAAATTAAGGCTTTCTATCAGGTCTCACTGTGACTAGTATCTCTTGTCTAGCTTTTAATCTGGATCACAGAGGGAAGAACAAAACTTGAATTTAAATTGAAGTAAAAATTAAACATTTAAGTATGGAAATTATTCAAGGTGGGAAAAAGGGTGGGGCTTTCAAGAAAGTTTGAGACAGGATTAATTCCACTGCTGTTACAATCAGAAGGTTGATCAGCCACTCCAATGGCACCAATGTCAAACCAGTATGAAGCAATTTTGAAAACCCCATCTATGAAACTACATCGTTCTGTAGAATCTTATACAAAGGCAGTAATACACAGAAATATAGTTAATCTTTCAACAGAATCACAACAAATCAACCCAGGGATCTGATCTTTACAGTAATTTCTTTCTTTTAGTCCCATGTTTTCAGCACACTTCCCGACCACCCACAGCAGCAGACGACAGTGGTAAGCCAGCACAAACTTCAAGTTTTTCGAAAGTGCAGCAACAAATGGCTGGCTGAAGGGCAGTTTCTGTCACTGAAATAGTCCTCAATTCATTTTCTAAAAAGTAACATTAGTAACCTAAGACATGAATGAGCACCAACATAACCCACACATTAAAAAAAAAAAAAGAAAATAATACGAATAGAAAAGCCTGTCCAATTTTTATTTAAAAAGCCATATTGTTGTAGCAAGTTCAATGCAGTTACAAGCTCAACTCTTTACATACCTGTTGATGAACTCTTCGAAAGAAGAAAACAAAAGGTAGTCAATGGCACTAAAATCTTGGTCTGTTCCATTCAAATGAAACTGCAAAAACACCAGTTCCTTCTTCTTCACATCACGAGGGCCTTGAACAACCAAAGCATACTTCTGTAAGCAAACAGAGAGATGGTGAGAGTAGCAGAGGAATCCTCATTTTCTGCTCATGAATTTGCCATCTGTCACTAATACTCTGTAGAAATCTAACACACGCCAATATTTTCTTGGCCACTACTAAGTATACGTCTATTAAAATATCTAACAAGAATGCCAACTGCATCCCTCCTTTTAGTTTAAAAACTATCTTTACATCAAGACTTCGTGTCTTTCTAAAAAATCTGCTTTAGTTCTATCATAGTCCTTTGGGTTCATGTGGATTTACCAGTCAAGGCCCTGCAGAAGGTCAGTCAAAACTGGTTTGAGCATTAAAGCCTAGGAACTTTCAGCTCTTGAGATGAAACAAGTGAATTTGGAGTCTGATACAGAGGATATAAGGCTTCTCCTTGAGAAAGAGGAACAGCTTCACAGCGCCCAGCACCTCAAGTAAACTGCTGAAAGGGAAAAAGAGAAAAACCACAACAAAAAATGCCAGCAGGGAGAACACAACTTAAAGCAGTGCAGGCATTAGATCAAACAGCAAACTGCTGCTTGCAGAAGGACTCAGCCAGTTTGAATAGGGCTCTGCGTGGTTCAGAGGTCTCTGCTTCAGCGCCTCTCCATCCAGCTGTGGGATTACAGACTATTGGATCAGCAAGCTTCGAAATGAATCTACCACACAGCAGAAAATGCAGGCTCCTAGTTTGTTAACACATGCAAACGGAACATACTAGTGGCAGAAATTAAACTGGACTTGCACCTAGAACATTACTTTCAAATATACTAAGGAGCTGCTTCCCAGAAAGAAATGGTGACTAGACAAAAGGCAAAACACAAAGAGGAAAAAAGCTGACCAAACAGATACCTAGATAGTTTGTTTGTTCATGCTTAGTTTCCTTAAAAACTATCTGAGCAACCACTTTAGATACAAATTATCATATTTAATACTTTATTTTTTCAACACCTGTTTATGCAGAAGCTAGATTCCCTGCATTTTTAAGGGCAATTTAAGGCAGACTGTCACTCAATGTGCCCATCTTGCTGGCTCACAGCATTTCAGTGTAACGAAACACTCCATGCCCAGTTAAGATGTGTCCTAGCGTGACAAAAATAGTATGTAATTCCCAGCAAATATACAAAAAGAGCTAAGCTATCCTGCTTTAATGGAATAACTGCTACTGCTTTCAATCAAAGTTAGATTCACTATATCAAGGAGTACTCTTGCCAGTTCATTCAGGAGAGGAATGAAGCAAGAGTTTTATTGTGAAAAATGACTTTTTTTGTCCCATCCAGGTTTTCACGCTGCACACGCCCACATGACAGCTGATCATCCGTAACACATATACGCACTGACTGGGGTCTTTTACATTTCTGAAAACAAAAGGACAGATGGCTTGAAAAAAAACTAAAAGCAAGGATTTTTTGCAGCACTTTAACTATTTTTACTTTCGAATACTATTACGAGCAGAAAACCCCCACTGAATAAGCTTTGTTCTATTATATTATTATTACCATAGTTTGATTAGTAAAAGGATCTGTGTAGTTGATTCTCTGAGTGGTGCACTCAATGTCTCCTGGCTGACCTGGATTTATCAGAGGCGGAATGTGATCATAGTAATGATGCTTGCAGCTAAGCAGCCGAGCCTTGCCCGGGTAAAAGGCAATACCTGTTTCGGGAGAAAAAAAACATTGAAGAGAGCTGATTTCTTTTCCAAGTACATAGATTTTCATTCTGGGATTTAATCCCACAGGATACCGAGGTATCCTCAAGATCCAGGAAAAAAATAAAATTAAACCATTTGCTTCAGCATTTTTCTGGAGCAGGACAAGTGCCAGCTGCATCAGGACAGAACCTCCGCGACGTGTTGAAAAAAATCAGGGTTCATGTTCTGTTACAACAATTCAAGATTCACAAAAGCTACTAAGTTTCCCTAGTGTCCCCACAAGCCAGCTGCTAATACATCAGTCCCTCTTGCCCGAAATGAAATGAATATGTAGAAGTCAAATGGGACATGTAACACTTCAGCATTAACATGTTTTCAGATATTATCAAGTAACATGTCAAATTTTAACTAGAAATAACGTATTTACAATACACGACAGATCAAAGATCACTGGCTGATCTAACAAAAGTGAAAAGATGCTCTTCAGAACATCTTGCACCTTCTGTTCATCAAATACAATGTCACAATAAAAATCAAAGCCATCAAAAAGTACTGCTACCACCCCTTATTACTTATATCACTGGGTAGGCGAGCTACTACTTCACCTGCATGGGAATTCAGATATACCATAAGCCTACCATTTCAGAGCAGTGGCAGGCATTAGAAGAACCTCTGTCACTCAGCTGTAGAAGGCTAGCAAAATACAAGGCCCAAAACAAAAAAACCTGTCATGCCACACATGCCACATTTATTACTGCAAGCAAGCTTGCTTGAAGATGATCTAGACCAACTACCAAAAAGAAGCATGGTTTGAGTTATCAGATATGACTAACTCACACAACTGAGATGACGTGACCGCCAAAACGCGAGATGGTGAGCAGTCAGCATGTATCAGTCTAAAAATACTTCATCGCTTTCTTCAGTGCTCCACGCTTGCAACTTGCCATCTCACCACTTTCGTAGAGCAATGAAGTAAAGGGCTACATTAATTTAGGTTCTCTGATCTGGCAGGGATCCCCAACAATACTTCTGGATTTATATGTATGTTTCTTTACTTCTTAAATTACATTTTCCTCCTGTTCCTGTGTGAAAAGCCCACGTGAAGGGGGGGAAAGCCTGCTGTTACAGTCAGATCCATACAGTCCAAATGCAAGGACCTACTTACAGAGCTGAGCCTAACTGACCATGCAGAAAAACAACCACAGGAACATGGCAAGAACTCAAAACGCTCACCTTTCAGCCACAATTACCGGAGTGATTATTTGTCAAATGTGGTAACACTTCAAACAAAAGTGTTATTTTTAAATTAGAAACTGACATATTACTGTTTGAGCTGCATTTGCTACCACAGCTCTATGAATGGTTACTGGAAAATTAAAAAAATAATGATAGAACTCACTATTCAAAAATGCTTCTGTGGAGTAATCCCTCCTGCAAACTGCAACACAGTTCCCTGATGCCACACTGCATTTTTATGCCAACATTGTTTCCTGCAGTCACATCACATTTCCATTGCCTGCTGATGTAATACCAAGTTGTAAACAATGCAGAACAGAAGCAGAAGTGGCATTGTGGTTGTTTTGTGGTTAGTTTGAGAAATTCACCTTCTCTACTGTCAACAGCATCTCACTGTCCAGCGCAGCGCTGAGGTCCTAATACACATCCTATGTGCTACCCTCTCAAACGATACAGTTTTGGGAATATTTCCATAAGGAATTATCTTCTTTCCCTAAAAGAGGGCCCATTCTAGAGTCTGCAAACTCTGCTTTTCTATCGAACCTTGCACGATACTCCACAGCTTCTCTCATTCACGTTAGTGGCATGAAAGCTCCCAAAATCTCCCCCCAAATCTTGTGTACAACACTAACATTTCCATGCAAAGTCAACACAACGTAGATTAAAAAAGAGCAATTGAAAGACCAGGGTCAAAGCATTATAGGCACTCTGTGGTCCTGGAGAATCAACACAAAAAATGTAAACCAATCTAAGATAAATGTGAACAACGACGTCAGCCATTTTGTTCGTTACCACTCTTACCAGGTGCATCGTACAAGGACACTTCCTTGTATGAGACAGACATCACTGGGTGCTTGAGCTTCTGCCTGAAGTCACTGATGGTTTGGTAGACAAGGAACACAGCTACAGCCATGAGCAGCAGATAAATAAACAGGAGAATTACTGAAAAAACATTCTTTAGGCAGGTCTTGCTGAAACGCAAAGAAGGGGTAGTGGAACCCAGTTCACTATCTGGAACCAAACAGAATACAGATTAGGACTTTACAATACAGATATTTGGGCTGAATTTACGCAGTGTTCAGTTAAAGATCAATCACTTGAGAGGAAAGTAAACCTCAAACTCAGCTTGATTTAAAAAACCACAACTATTGCTGGTTTTGATGATCAGACAGCTGCTTCCTTCTCAAGCATGGGGCATAATTGTCCAAAGATTATGCCTCTCTCTCATGTGTTGAATTTGGCACTCTGCTTAAGGACACTGCAGGCAGGAAACAAGGTTGATTTTCAAGAAGAACAATTCAGAAACTAAGTTCAAATTTCACAAGAAAAAAGTCTGTTGGTGGTCAATCTTTCCTCCCGGAAAAAAAACAACTCTTTCCCCCCGCTCCCAGTCTCAAGTGACTCTTACACACTCAGCCTATGCGTCCGCAGACAGATTTAATGTCCTAATGCTCTTACACAGCTACCTCCATTGCATCTCCACCATGGCAGAAGTCACTAGATGTTTTTTACCCTCTCACTTTTGGACTCTAGTTCTTAACTCCTTGTGTATGCTACATAAAGTTTCACAAAAGGGTTCTTCCAGTCACAGCTAGAAAAAGTCTGACCCAATTCTCTCACAGTCTCCTTGCTTCAAAACTTATTCTCTGAAGATCTTCATACCTGCCTCACTTGTACACAGACACTGCCTTCCCACACTCCCTGCATTCGCCATTTCTTTTGGCAATACTTGTCAGGAAAAAGTTCATGTGCTCTTGAGTTACACGTCATGTTTTGATTGCGAGTGATATATTGCTGAGCACGCAAAAGGAGCATTAAAGCCCAAGACAGGAAAGGAGATAAGTAAGCATACTTTATGCTGACTTTTCTGTGGTCTGTAATCTAATGAGTCAGGCCTCTCAGGCCATGCCACACTCTGCCTGTCAACTGTAACAGCACGGTTTGGTGTTCATTCCTTGCCGTGGCAAACACTAGCCTTTTAGTAAACCCGATTGAACACACAACCTCTCACAAAAGTCCATGATCACAAACGTGTTCTGAAGTTCATTGCCAGGAGATGGCAGCCAAGGAAATTAGGACATTAATAAGCATAAAATTGCACTATAAAAACATGTCTTGAACACCTGCACAGCATTTAGGGGATATTAATTTTGGGTTAGCTTACCTTAATGCCTACATCCGAGCTGCAATAAGGCCGTTTAACACTGCCCCGCACCCTTCAAAAGCAGGTCCACACAGTCTAACTGAAATCTGTTTAAAAGCACCTCTGTTCAATATTGCACCTTGCCCACGTAACTCCGGCACAGACTTTGCTTGGAATCCACTGCCATCACAGACACTGCAGCTCAGGTCAGATACAACATAAGGGAAGATCACACACTGAGCTACCTCAGAACCAGATGTGCTGAATTTTCTTTGACTGAGCACAGTTCACGACAAAGAAATGTTCTCATGTCAGTCCTTGGAAAAACTCCTTGGCTTTCCATCAGCACTTATTCCCCAAAATAAGTAATTTAGTGTTTTGTCTGCTTTCAGAAGTGCAGTTAAAAAAAACCAAACAACCAAACCCACACACAGAAGCAGCTTATCAAGCACCTCAAATTGGTAATTTCTGGGTCAATAGTTCTCACCTGGTAAAATAACAGAGCTGGCATCTTCATGAACTTCCATCTCTTCTCCTCTCTCATCTGTTGGGTTTTCAGACACTTGCTCCACATCTTCACTCAGCTGTGTAGTTAAAACAGTGGTTCAATTTCCAAACATGCTCTCAACTTGCAATTGCTGGAATTTCTATGGTACAAATGAAAGAGGCTCCAACTAACCAAACACACAAAAACATGCCCCCAGTCCAAAAGCACCCAACATCTGTTCCACTTGTTCACAAGAGCCACATTCCTATAACCCTACAGCTAAAAATTAAGTGGCTTGCACACTGCAAAAAGACAAAGATGGCACATTAAGTTTAACCTACTTCTACCCTGCTCCTTCAGCAATAACATCACCTTTTCTTTCAAGATCAAAGCAATTGTTTTCCTGGCTGCTTCAGCTCACTTTAAACCTCCAGTTATGGCAATGCCCTCTGAAATAAGCAGGAACTTTGATCTGTCACTCAAGAACGTATTTTTAGGCATAAGCAAACCACAGCACAGAGCAGCAAACAGAGCATTAGCACTTCTTAATGAAGAGGTGCATAAAGCGTGAGCTACATTCCGACAGTAACGCAAATGCAGTCCCAGCCACAGAGGTAGGTGGGTCACTACAAGACAACAGCCAAACACTCCTAAATTTCTGGTACTCATTTGAGTTCACTGTGCAAATTATTATATATTAGTGCTTATGCAACAACTTAGTCTTCCACTGTTTCTAAACCAGCAACAGAGACCAGATGTTTTCTTGTTTTCCTGTTCAGAGCTCTGGGCCCAAACAGCCGAGACACTTCTGTCATAGTCAGAACCTTGTCACATCAGATAGACATCACAAGAGATCATGAAGCATTAGACTACATATATATACACACACACACATACATATATATATATATATATATATAGTTTCTCCTGTATGTTTTCCAAATTTCTTTTATGGCTGGCAACAACATACAAATGGCAGCCAGACGAACTGGGGCGTAAGCTCACAGCACATCACGTGTTGCACAGCAACTGTCCAAGCACAACACCCAGCGTCACCCACCGAATCAGGCAAGGGAGTTTAGCTTTGTTCCTATTTCAAGGAAAACGGGTGCGCAGTTAATGCAGCAGCCATACTGAATGCTATTCAACTTTACACCCCCAACTTACTCAACAGTAACATGCATGTATCCATAAGGAAGTGCTTTTATTTCACCCAACTTTAATTCAGTACTGAAACCATCATTATACCATTAACAGATCATTATTTGCACTTATGAGGAAAGAGTCCACTCATTTTACGTCTTCCAAGTCTGACATAAAGCCTCCATCACCTCCTGCTGTATTTCTGTATTCATTTCCACCATGCAAAGCAAGTTGAAAGCAGTTACCCAGTTGTTTTTAAATGCTTTGGACATAAATAAAGCATGATTTCCCATGGTGTGAGGTGTGGAGCGAACAGGTAACCAACAGGCTAAACTCATCTCATTTGCAGGAGACATACCAGGCTCCGACCGAAGACACCTTTTTCAATTCTCTTCACAAAACAAGGGAAAAGTAACACTCTGCTCCTTTCTGTAGGGACACCCCAGTTCTATTTGTTTACTTGACCTAAAGCTGTTCTGACACAAGAAGAGTGTTCACTGAACCTCTTGTACTGGTTAAGCTAAATCAGCTAAGAAGCCAGTTCAAATTATACTCTTGCAAATTCCTTACACCAGAAGTGATCCAAAAAGTTTAACATTAGTTACAAAGTCACTGCAGTTTCTCAGCTGACTCCCCACATCTCTCTGGTTCTGCCACGGTTCCCCAGGCACAGGCAGCTCTTCAGCCCAGGCTACGGAGAGGGTAAGAGAATTCTGTTCCTGATAGCAAGGAGATCCCAACATAAGTTTAAATAAGAACACAACATGCAACATTTCTTATCCTCCCGAGAGGACCTACTGCAACACTTCAACAAGTAGGAGATGAGAACTCAAAACATGTAACCTTTCAGCATTCCTTAGAAGTAAAACAAAAAAATAAACAATATGCAACTATGTTTTCTTATCTCTGCTCACAAGGCAGACATAGTTTATAAGCTTTTCACACCTAAAACCAGTGAAGGACAGCTAGCCAAAAGCAGGAGTGCTGACATTGCCTCGGGTGCAGGGAATAGGTTGAGCTGATGTGTACGACCCCCCTAAAACCAACTAAGTTCACTACAAACCCTGAACACCTGGCTTGACCAGAGATGAAGTTGCACAAACCCTCCGAGGCCACCAAGAGCCTGGCGCTGTTCACAGCTCAGCCGCCGCAGTCCGAGCGTGCAGCACGCTGACTCTGCAAGGCACGGCAGCACAGACCCGAAAACCCAACAACTCACAGACGTATCAAGCTATGGTCTGCCTGCGGCTGGGAAGCCAGCACAGCACTACTGCATGACAGCCCATTTGAGTTTCTCCACACTTGGCAGAGTCCCCACACCAAGGCAACTGGCAACGGTGAACCCGGCATATACCAACGGTGCTCGCCCTCGCAGGCCAGCTCTTTCTGCATGCTATTTTTGATGAAGCAGTAAAGCACGGTGCGAATGCAGAAGGAACACAAACCTGCAGGGCAGTTAAGCTTGCAATAGGATGCAGAGACAGGACAGATCATCAAGAGCAGGAAGGGCATGAAACAGACCTTTGTTCAGCATTCCTCTGGGCTTGGCATGTGCAGCTGACCAAGAAACAACTGCAGCAGCCTGCATGCCACCCAGCAGTTCCTCTCCAGTCCTGCACGCAGAAAGCCACCGGACAAACAGAAGCTCAGAAGAAGGCAATTCCAGATATTTCAGCATCCCTGCTAGGGCCAGGAGCATCACAGACTGCCCCAGGTGCCGGAGAAGGGACGGAAACGCAGCTGCTGCACTTACACACCACCCAGACTTGCACCACGGAGGTTGGGACAATCCCAAATGCAGGGAGCAGTGTCAGCGGTGGCCGACATGCATGGAGGAGATGTAACATCCACAGTCCAGACCATTCTTCAGGCACCAGTGGGGCCTCATTGACTCTCTCGGGTACCTCCCCTAAATACAAGCTCTTACACGAGTTAATTTCATCCTGATAATCACGGGATAAAACCTTCCTACTGGATGAAACCCTCAGATGTAAAAAGAGGAGGACTTGTCCACCCAGGCTTGCTGCTGGCTCACCGATTTGCCACCTTCCAATGCCTTCGGGCCTGCCACGAAAACCAGCAGCCGACACGAAGCAGGCAGCACCAAACCAAACCAGAGCCCCAAGCCACCCACCGCACGCAGAGCCAGGCAGACACCCGCACTCCTTTCACCTGCAGGACGCACACAGAAGCGGCCCGCTGCAGGCCTCCACCGCTGCCGGACCCGGCACGCACGGCCCGTGTCTCCGGGACGGGAGACGGGAACCAGCGAGAGACCGGAGCCCGCGGGCCGACGCGCAGACGCTCGGCGGGACGGCGGCGCGGCCTTCGGCTCCCCGTGCGAGAGCTCTGGCACCCGAGTGCCGCCGCCCCGGGAGCACAGCCCCGGTCACCGAGCGGCACAGGTAAAGACGCGCAACCCAGAGCGCCCGCCTCCCTCAGCCGAGCGCAGGAGCGGCCCGCCGTCCCGGGGCAGCGCCGGGCAGGGGACGGCGCCAGCCGCACGGCCAGACCCGCCCCACCGCCGGGGACCGGCGCCGAACCGAGCCCACCGCTCGGCAAGCCCCGGGCCGGGCGCCGACCCCTCCCGGCGCGCTGGGGGCCGCCGCCCGCTCGCCCCCCCGCCGTACCTCCCGGTAGGACGCGGAGACCTCCGGCCTTAGCATGGCACCGGTGGGGGCCGGCAGGCAGCCCAGCCCGGGCAGGGCCACGCAGGCGCCGGGACCCCCTCAGCCGCCGGCCGCTTCCCGCCCCGGCGCCGCGGCGCGGGGGCTGCCGGGAGCCGTAGTCCGGCGGCGGGTGGGGCCGGGCCGCGGCCCTCGCCTCGGGCAGCGGGGAGGCCCGGGCCGCAGGGCACGGCGCTTGGACACGCAGCGACGGGGCGTGCGGCGGCCAGCGAGGAGCCTGGCGCCGGGCGGCAGCCCCAGGGCTCGCTTCGCAGCTGCCGCCGCGCTCCCGTGCTCGCGGCCGCCCGTCGCGCGTCAGCGGGGCGTTCAGGCCAGGGCGACGGGGAGGTTCCTCCCTCCTGAGGGACGCCGAAGCCACCGGGCAGAACTTCTGCCGGGCTCCTCGGAGGACGCACCCACGCTGCGCCGGCAGCAACGGGGTGCTCGGGGAGGACCAGAGCCCAGACCACCTCAGAGCGGACCCAGCCGTCCCTCCGCACGTACCCACGCAGCCGTTTTTCTTCCCTGGCGTGGAAGTGGTTGTTCCTGGCTCATCGTCCAGAAAAAGCACGCGCAACGTTTCCTGCGTGGAGACGCGACGCTGTAGTGGAGTCCCTGCTCAGCGGATCATTTCCCTGTGCCTAAGACACACACCTGGTAAGCTAATAACCAAGGTTTGAAGTCCTTTCACTTCAAGTCCTAATACAATCCTAACACACAGCTTCTCCTTTCAGAGGGAAAATATTTTATTTCTTGTTGTTCATTTTTCAGATGTCTGTGGTTCAAAGGTGGGCTCTAACTCACCCCAAATCACTAACACTTCCGACAGACGTTGGCTAGTGTTCAGCACTTGCTGCCCTCGCCTGGGGAGACACCAATAAATAATAATTACAGAATAAAGGGTAAATCTATGCTGTGACTTGAACCAAACTGACAAATTAGACCTTTACATGTTTCCCAGCAGCGTGGGTCTCTGGGGCAAGCCATGCAGGGTATCTGCAGGCAGAGCAAGCAGGCACATGCCAGAGCCCGCCCTCGTGCGCAACGGGAGCGTTCCGGAGCTGTTTTGCCCAAAGCCTTACTAAAGGTCTCTTTTCTGCTTGACATTTCATACCTGTCTCGTGGCGTGTGGGGTCAGCGAACGGACGTGATGGACAGCCAGGATGGGAAGCCCATTCCGAAGCCCAGCTATTGTTCAGGCAGCGCGGGCAAACTTCACCGCCTGAGGAGAGCCATGGTAACAACCTTGTAAACCTCTGCCCTAAGAGCACCCATACTCCGCCTGCCGCGGTGGACAGCAGCCTGCAGCAAGCACTCAGCTCCCAGATGGCCACGACGGCAGCTCACCTTCCCCGTGCCCTGGCTTCGCAGCCTTGGCCTGGCTCCTCGCACAGGGACGTGGCTCCTTGGTCGTCACCCCCATACTGCGGTGACATGCCCTCGCTCGCCTGTGCCGCTCATCTTGTGCTGCCTTTGTCATCCGCAAGAGAACTACGGAGATGTTGGATAAGCTGCTTTGGCTCTGCCAACACACAGAGCTGCCTTTGGACAGCCTGTGGAAATGGGTCTTACCTCAGGCAGCGTGGAGCAGGTGTCCTCCAAGGTGGACGTACGGATTTCATACAAGAAGAGTTTATAAACGATCCGTAAAGCCAAGATCGAATGCGTTTCTATCTGCTGTTTACTGTCCAGATCCTTCTCCGCCGGGTTCAGCTTTCACAACGCGCTGTGCGAGGAGCGGAGGTACCAGGCAGGGGGGTGAATCGAAGCGCGGCAGTCGGGAAGGCTGGGCGCTGCAGCCTCAGACGTCCAGGCTTTAAACCCTGCCAGTCCTCACTTGCCAGTGCTACCCAGGCATGCTATATATATATATATATATATAGTGAAAAGTTTCTAATTTTCTTAATTCTATATAGAATTACAAACATCAAACTGCTTTTTCTTCTGCCAGCCCAGAATGTTTCCCCATGCTGTATTCACAGGGCGGGGAAATCACGGCATTTGAAAAATTTCCTATTTATTCCCTCCTTCCTTAGGCTAAAAATGTCAGTTTGCTGGGCCTTTTTTTTTCTTTTTTAAAGCCATAACGACGAAGCCTGCCCCACGTGTGCTGATTTTGTGAATAAACATTTCAAACGGCCAGCGGGGAAACTTCGGGGGGGGGGGGGGAAGCGGGGGACTCCCTTCCCCAGCAGCTGCCGCTCTGAGCCCCCGCCGGGCCCTCCCCGGGGAGCGCCGTCCTGCCCGCGCCCGGCCGCCCTGGCCTGCCCCCCTCCCGCCTGCCCCCAGCCCCGAGCCCCGCCGGGGCAGGGGACGGCCGGGGCCCGGAGGCGGGGCCGCGCCGGGGCGGGCGGTGGGTGCTCGCTGCGCGGCATGGCGGGCGGCGGGGCGCCGGGCCCGCTGCTGCTGCTGGTGCTGCTGGCGGCCGCGGCCGAGCGGGAGTTGCGCTTCAGGCCGCCGGCCGAGGCCCCGGTGCGGCTTTTCACCGAGCCCGAGCTGGCCAGATACGGCGGGCAGCAGGTAGGGGCGGGCGGCAGGGCCCCGGGCCGGTCCTTTCTCAAGCGTCGGGGCCGGGCCCGGTGTAGGCAACGGGTCGGCGCCAGGCCCGGTGGGGCACGGTTGCCACCCTCCCCGCTGCTCGGTGCCCCGGAACGGCGTCAGGACTCGGGTTACTGGTGCGGTGCTGGTGCGCTGCGCCCTCCCTCCCTGCCTCCCAGTAGCGGGGAGGGCGGCTTGCTGGTCGGGCGCTGGTCGGAGCGGGAGCGGGCCGGCCCCTCCGCTGGCCCCGGCGGGTTTGGGGCGGCCGGGGGCCTGCGCTGGCAGATCCCCTTTTACTTGTTGCCTTGCCTGACCAGGTACCCGCGCCAGTGCATTTCAGGTTGCCACGAGCTGGAGCCACAGTAATTTTCTCTCGATAATTCATTAAGCCAGGTATTTAGAGCCTGTTTTCCCCCCTACAAGATTATAGAAATAACAGAGCAATTTCAGCTTAAGAGTTTTTAGCTCTCTGTGGCACAGAAATCTCAGCAGAACTTCCCATTCAAAATGACAGCGTGCTATGTTGATACATAACATGTCTTCTCTGTTGAAAAACTTGCTGGCTGACCTTCTCGGGGTCTTCTCTGAATACTTTAAAGACACTAACCACTATCTGACTAAAAATACACCTAAAAGACAACGCAGAACTGGCTTATTAAGTGAAACAGATGTCAGCAGATCAGATTTGTGTGTGCTTACATATTTATCTGTTACTCTCTTGATCGAATAAAGAACGCTGTTGGCTGCAACACCCTTTTATCTTGGGCAATATCCGTCTGCATTAGGAACAGAAAGGTGCAGTTGATCATCTTCAAGCAGACAAGTGTGCAGGCAAGAGGTGACTTGCAAGAGGGACACGTCTTCTATGATGGTGACGTTTAGATTCAAAAGATTCTCTGATTCCAGATGCTTAAATCCTCAAAAAAAATTCTCAGGGACAGTTTAAAGCACAAGCAAGAAATTTCAAGAGAGCTAACGTGTATGCTTGTATACACACACAAACTAGAATACCAGCAACAGAGAATTTAATTCTCTCCTTTGTGTCCTGAGAGCTTATGGATTTCAGAGCTAAAACTATCTGCCTGTCACCTGCGCTGAAGCGTTGCAGATGTATTGATGGCTTCCTTTCCAGGAAGGACAGCCCATTTACCTGGCCGTGAAGGGAGTAGTATTTGATGTCACTTCTGGAAAAGGTGAGTTTGCTCTCCTCTGCTGTCTGCTTTCGTTTTCATGCTATTATTCAGTCATTAGTTTTTAAATATTCCCAATGTATTAGAAGCCTGCAGTTCAGTCGCAACAAAAAGAATATACTTTTTTCCTTTTCAAAAAACCCCCTCGATTTTCCTCCTCTGACACCTCCCCCGCTACGGTTTTGTCTAGAGCTTACACAGCGTCAGCTCTGCCACAGCTTCGTACCTCCTGTGGCGCGGGTGTTGGCCTACCCCTGCTGTCCACAGAACTCTTGGAAGAGTTGACTGTGATTCCGAAGGGGAGAGGAGAGAGAAGTCATTTTCTTCCCCTTTAAAACTTTCTTACACTTAAATGATTTATTTCTGTATTTGCTGTTTGTGCCTTCCCTAAGAAATACAAATGTTTTCATCTGAACTTCTGTTGCTTAATCCAATTTGCAGTTCTAATGATGAAAAGACAGTAATGCTTTTAACTGTGAGTTAGCCGAAATAATCTTTACGAATTGTATCTTGGGATTTTACTGGTTTGTTTGGTTTTTTTAATGCAAATGAGGAACGGTAGCGCACTTGCTGTAAAATCACTTGCTGTAAAATGCTTGAAAGGACCAAAGGGGTCCTGGTGCCTCGCCTCCGTGTGGGAACAGGCAAACCAATGGCTCGCTGCTTTGTTTGCACTAAGCTTGTAAACGCAGCTCGTCTGGACATACACGTTGGGTGATCTTCAGATCTAAAGGAGACGAGGCTTGCCACTGCAAATTCTGGAGTCTGCAAACCCCTCGCGAGAATGTAAAGCACAGCTCCCTGAAAAATACGTAATTTTTAAGACCACAGTATAGGCGTTCAGCACTGTGTTGTACATCTCTGCCCTCTGTTTCTTAAGGACTGGGATATATTATGACAAAGTACCAAATCAAAAGTCAGTTTTGGAAAGAAGAGCCTTGGAGTCGATTTGTTCCTTTCAGTTCACTGACAAGCGTAACACGCTGGTGAAACGCAGGGGCTGAACATACCCTGTACATTGTCAGATCATCACTGGATTTTTGTTGTTTTTTTTTAATCTGACAGAATTTTACGGAAAAGGAGCCCCATACAATGCTTTGGCTGGAAAAGACTCAACAAGAGGAGTTGCAAAGATGTCTCTGGACCCAGCGGACCTTATGCATGACATAGTAAGAAACTGGACTATAGTTTAATTCCATTTTGCAAAGCTTTATTCTTTTGGTAAGAAACTGGACTATTAGTTTAATTCCATTTTGCAAAGCTTTATTCTTTTGCAAGATGATGAATTATAATATTTAATGTATTTATATTCATTTAAGTTGATCAATATAATTTAAAACCGAAATGCATTAATATTCTTTAAATACATAAAATGGATATGTATTTAATGCTCACGAAAGCTGCGGTGCTAACAGTTTTGGAGAGGAAAGTTTTTAATCTGTGGAACCAATACAATTTATGTAAGCATGTAAAGGGGAAATTACCTGCCGCTTAGAAAGATGCTTCCAAAGAGAGTAAATCACTTTATTAATTGATTTAGTTCAGCCTGTGTCACTGATGTGGCAGTGGACGCTACCTCTGGCAGTGGCTTGTTGCTTGGTTGAGGTGCGATGTACTTACGCAGGGGAAATGAAGGGAGATTAACAGTTGTTTGACCTGAACATATTAAAGTTTTGTCAAGGCTGAATTTGAATGAAAAGAATAAAATTACAGGTTATACTATCAATTTTGTTAACCATGCTCTGCAAAGTAAACCCAAAAGGTTTTACCCAAAGTAAACCCTAAATTTTATAGCAATCAATAAAAATGAAAAATGCATGTAAATATCTGTATTTTTATTTCTTTGAGACAGGACTTTCATTTCCATATTTCATTTAGACAGGACTCACAGAAGAGGAACTGAAGTCCCTGGATGATATCTTCAATAATGTTTATAAGGCCAAATATCCAATTGTTGGCTATACTTCTCGACGAATTCTGAATGAGGATGGCAGCCCAAATCTAGACTTTAAACCTGAAGATCAGCCACATTTCAACATTAAAGATGAATTTTGAGAAACATTTTTGGACCTAGAGAATGCGTGGGGAGAAGCATGATAGAATACTAGATAGATCCCCTGTTTTCTGGAGATCATGACAACAGTTAGCTATCACGAGTCAGTTTTCTGTTTAGAAAATATGTGTGTGTGTACACACACAGTTTACATAGCATTCTTCCTTCCAGGAAACAAACAGATCTGTATTAGTGTCATATACTTGGGCTGCTTGCTCTGAATTACGGGAATTATTTCATATGAAAGTTCTTTCTGCCTGGATTTCTCTGGTTACAAGTGTGTAATGTAAAATGACATTCCTTAGAAGAGATAAGGAAGTTTTTAATGGTTGAAATGTGACTGGTCTTTTTGTAAATCCAAAGTTGTTTCCCCTTGGAAGGGTGTGAATGCATTATCTGGACAAGCTAACATCAATTCTCTGTGCTTCATGTGAGCATATGTACAAACAGGTGTAATAGATGCTGACATTTTAAAAAGCACCGTGGGATTTAATATTTGATAGGTTTGAGGATACTGGATATAAAACCACTCAATCTCTTAAAATGCAGTTACTTTGGAATATTTATACACAGCCTACAGCTGTAAACCAAGAAAAGTAAATCTTTTTTTCCCCATGAGAACCACTGTGACTATTTTAAGTAAGACTATTATTATGTTAGTTTTGAATAAATGACACTAATTCTTTAAAATCGTTATCAAAGATGCCATCTGTATTAGATTTTGATGATTTCCTTCTAGCTTCCTCCACTCTCTCTGACGAAGAAAGGAAATGGTAGCCCACTGTTCACCACATACTCTTACAGCACAAGTTTATCATAGTAGTTTAGTATCCTGTGGGTATTATTAGCATCTTTATTATTGACAATTTCAGCTCTCATTTTTAATTTCTGTTAGTTTTTCTTTGTTCTTACTCTGGCTTCGTTATTGCTGTTGCAGTGAAGTTTGCTTTCCTATGTTCCTCCTCCTTTTAACCTAATACAAAATTGCAGATCCTGTGGGGTGAGAGCAGACCCCCTTTATTGGGTTTCTCTGGTAGTCTTTCATCAACAAGTGGGCCGTAAAAGCGTGCGCCATATGAATTGCTGCTAACCACTGACTTTCACTAACTTAGGTAGAATGTAAATTGTCATGTATGTGGATTTGTCTGCCACTGAGACAGGCTGAATTGACATGGAAGAACTGAGCAGCTGCTCCCAATTCTATATTAATAATATAGATATAATAAAAATACAACTCTGTTTTGTTCTGCTTCTGTAGCATTCTGGCCATTTTCTTTGAAAGAAAGATCTTACTAGATGTTTCTCCACTTTATGGTTTGTGGGGGACAGCTGCCTGTCAGTTGAATAACTAGAAAAGCCGTTTCTGTTTATTTATCATTTCTTTCACAGTGTTACAGATGTTGCTCTAAACTTGTTTTGTATCTTAACCATCAGACCACTTAATTTGCAGGAGGCACTCCATGGCCCCCCTGCTGTTGGATGGTGCTCTGGGGTGGAATAAATAATGTAGCATTTAAAAGAATACTGTTGCTTCAGAGAATTATTTTTGGTTTATTATTATTACTACTGCTGACCTCTTGATTAGATACCAACAACAGCTGGGAGTTGGCCCCGTGATGATGCCTGCCCACAGGTATGGTGTACACCTGCCATCTTTGCAGGAATGCCTGTGGGTTTGGTGGTAACGGTGGTTGTTCTTTTGCCAGCATTTCAGAAATAATTTTCCAGTGCCTACTCGTTGTTTGTTGTGGTTTTTTTCTTCCCTTGTTTTCCTTTCCTTACATTCTTCCTTATGGGACAACTTCAGCAGTTGTGCTACCGTGATTACTGTAATAGTCTTGGCTTCATCTGGGATCAGCATATCCAGCTGCATTTCAAAAATGTTGTAGCTAGATTTGAACTCCTCACCACGGAGTGCCTTGCTGTTACTCTTCTCTCCCTGCTTTTCCTTTTCACACTATGACGGTCGCCTTTGCTGATCTCGAAGCGGATAACTCTGCTTCTGTTTGTGCTACATTTTGGGTGCGTTTCGGTGAAGAAACCCTCCCGTTGCAACAGGCAACGGTGACAAAAAACCCCGCTCTTGCAGCGTGAGATCCCTGTGAATGCAACCTGCCCTCGCTCAGAGGGAGATGCGCTAGTCCTTCCTTTCTCTTGTTAAAGACAAGATTATCACAATTGATTGCATTTTAGAATGCGAAACGCTTCCTTTTTGTTTTTATTTCAGTTTGGGAACTGAAGGATTTGCATTTAATTGCTTCCTAGGCTACTTCACTTGAGGTTCCCACTCAGTAGAAGAGTGTTAAGATAATAAGGCTTTAAGTGGGCATACATCCATAGCACGTTTTCACTGACTACTTTTTAAAAATTAATTCAGAGTACCTCAGTATTTCTTTCAGTGTTAATTTAATGACACTGTTTTATGTCCAAGGTTGTTACTTGCCAACAGCCTGAAATCTATTTTGCTTAAAAGCAAACTGTCTGCTATGGTTGTTTTGTTCAGTATGTTGCATTTCCCTGACCTCTGTATTATTCCAGTCAGACAGGTGTCCTCACTATCTATATGTTGCAATCAAAACAAATTGTATGCTATCCTTGTTTTTTCAGTCAGCTGCATTTCCCTGACCTCTATTATTCCAGTAAAACAGGTGCCCTCACCATCTATAAATTGCACTCTCAACAAACAAGCTGTGTAAAGCCCTATTATAGCCCTCCTACTACTCCCCACCTCCTTTGGAGAGTGAACAGTTTCTTTTCAATTTACTTGCTGCTTCCAGATAACATTGCAAATGTCATTATTTTTGCTGTGCTGCTTCTAATCTGTGTCTTGCTAATTTAACATGGGTATCTGAATGGTCAATGTTTTAATGAATGTTGCGCCGAGAATTACCTTACTTTAGGATTTAATAATAGTTTACTCTTCAGAATGTTAAGAATTATCGGATGGGTTCATTGCTTAGAGGATGTGTAACCTGAGTTGCTCTTTCCCACCCGACACTTTTTTTCAGTCATCCCTCACTTTGATCCTAAAACATTTGACTTAACTTTTGTGACAGGATAGATTCTATCATCTGTACTTTAAGAAGGACTTCTCCGATTGCTAACTGGAGCAAGAGGACTAGTAATACAAGCAATCAAACTTTGGTAAAGGGGTTATGAAATGCAGATCAAAGAATCATCTTTGTTTTCGCAGCTGTAGAGACTGCAGTGAAGTGAAACCCTACGAAGAACATGTAAGGTGTGTTAGCAGCTGCTAGTGACAGTTACTACTTATTGCATCCTAATCTAAACAAGATCACCCGCCAGAATGCAGGGACTCCGAATCCTGCAGATTGAATAGCTGAGGTTTTTCCAAGAATTTGAGATTAGACATAAACGGAAGTTACTTCTTTTCTAACTGTACTGTCTATATGGACACCATACTTCTTGTGGCCCTGTGACAAAATATGAGCGTTTCATTGATTTAAGTGAATCAGTTTCTCTATTAGTTTTCTTATGCAGGAAAGGCCTTGTGGTACTTTGAAAACTGCAGCCTAGGCGAACAGTCTTTATGGTCTGATGATATCAGCTGTGAATTCATAACAACATAGGAATCAGTGCAGGATCATGTTTCAGGCTGCACCTGTCAGACCTGCCAGACTTTCACATTTCAGTAAAAATTGAAAGAGGATGCTTATCTGTTGAAGTACAGTGCTTTGGAGTGGGAGAAGCCTCAACACAGTTTGTAAATCACCTCCTTTAGTTTTTGTTTAAAAAACACCAGTGGACTACATACTCAACAAATGATAGTTTGGAAATTCGTTTAACTGCTGCAGTTTTTCCTTTGCAAGACTCCCAAGAACATCTAGAACACACTTGACGTCGCAGGAGAAAAAATAAGAAAAAAATATTTTAGCTGACTTTTCTAAATGTATTCTATCTCTTTTGTAAATAAATATACTTATCTGAAATGTGTTCAGTGTAATTTGCATCTGCTCAAAAGAAAAAAAGAGAGATGAAAAAAGAGAGATGAAAAGTTTCATATTAGAAGTCCGACGCTAATTTTTCAGCAGATCTGACTAAACTGAGAGGAGAAACATTAAAAAAACCATTCTGACTGCTTTTGTGAGTGAAAAAGCTGCCATTCAGTAGGATTCAGCTGCACATCAGTAAGATGTGCTGAGTAGCTCTGACTAGTATTTGCATATTTTCAGATGAACACTGGATATTCTCAGGGATATCTTGAAATCCCTAGAACTGAGGTAAGTGATGACAATCATACATTTTGTTATCCGTCATCCATTTATGCTTTTGCTTCATGTTTTTCTGTCCATACAGGGAACTATATATAAGCCATACAACTTACATGAGAAATCCATGCACCATAAGTAATATTCAGATAAAGTAAAACACACATGAACCTATAACCTGAAAGCTATTTATATGGTGTACAGAATGGCCGTTTTTGAAGAAAATCAGTCCTTGTCTGTGAATGCTTTGATTAAAACAAACACAAAAAGCCCCTTAACTTTTAGATTTGTAATAGTTACTTCACTTGGAGTCCTATCTGGGAATGCTGATTCAGATAGTTATAATATGGAATGTATCTGGCTGCTTTGACAGAAAATCAGTGCTATATCAAAAGGGGATTGTTTTTTTCCACTCCATTCAATCAGAGTCTCAAAGAACTAAGCGTATCGTAGGTAGGTATCACTGCTAGAAGTAGTCTAATAACACAGGCATGATTTTGATCTTGGCATGACCAAAAAAACCCCTAACCCAGAAAACAGAATAGGTGGGAAATGAGACTGTACCTTCATGTGCTATTGAGACAATTTATACTGGTAAGGTAGATTTGGCAGAGCAGTACGTGCAGGTCTGATAACAGACAGTGCTTCCTATTTTTGCTTCTATCAAATATGGTCAATGACAACAATGTAAACTTGTACCCTTACCCATCTGTTGGTCTTTACGTAACACCTTCTGTTTTGGCTTTTTTCTTCCTGTTCAGTAGAAGGCGAGTCCTAATTTACTTGTTTACAAAACTTAAGCTTAGATCTTCTGGGGTTATCTGTTGACAAGAAATCCAAAATAACACACAGAAACTGAGATTAACATTCTTTGAAACATAAAGCTTGTGCACCTGGATGAACTGCAGAGGCACAGGAAATATTCTTGAATAAACAATTCCTTTTACTGTTTCCCATAGTTTATTTGTAACTGTTGCAATCAGAAATTCTGCACTGTTAATGAATGTTCAGATTACCGACTTCTGCAGTACTTCTTGACATGAGCCTTTATCCTTCTGACAGGAGACATTATCCTTCTGAAAAGTGAAAAGTTCAGAAGAATCCGGATGCAAGCCATCTTGGAGATAAGCTATTCAAGAAAAATCAAAATATGACATAATTTTACCTCAACTTAAAGAAATCTCTCTGAAAAAGGAAAAGAAGTTGGTGTCCCAATGTCCGTATTTTACCTTCCAGATTTCGCTGAAAGTTTTCTCATATTGTGCAAAGGCACAGATAAAGCAGAGGCTTGGACCTAACCCTCGCATTGTGAAAGTCTGAGTCCACTTCTTGGCGTATCTATTTGGGCTTTAGAGATTACGATAACACAGCTAATAGACTGATGACAAAGAGTCAAACCCATGAACTGAATCCAAACAGGCCTAAGCTTGTAGGAATGTTTGAACACGGAGCTGAACTTAAAGCCTTGCACCCTTCTTTTGTAAACAACAGAATCTTTGAATGAAAAAAACCCCAAACCCTTATAGGTAGCATTTGTTTCAGCCAGTAGAGGAAAGGGAATTTTCTTTTCTGGCACTTGAGCAGATAGAGTTATAGGGCGATTGAAGTGAAAACTTCCCTGTGCCTGATTCTACGCTTCTTTGCACAGATGCTAAAATCAGTTGCGTTGGATACGCAGAGCTTAGTTACCAAGCAATTGACTGCCCAGAGGATAACTTTATAGATTAAACTGATTACTGGCTTGAAAGAGCTGTGGCAGATCAAGAGTATTCTAGGAGGCTGCTCTTCTTGTTGGAGGCTGCAGCTACATACCCTTTATTTTACATTGCAGTGCTGTCTTGGTAACGATCACAGATAAGGGCTAGGTAACTGAAACTTATTTATTATGTTTAACCCTTTATTAATTTTTATGTTTGAGCAAAGCTCCTAAAAACAGTCTCATTAAGAAGAACAAATGTTGCTCCACAAAAAGCAAAGTGTTCATTTTGAACTGCAGTACTGTGCAGCCGTGCATCAGACCTAAGTATACTTAGAGCAAAAGTGTTAATTGAAGGGATTACATGTTTAAATTGAGATTATATTCTTAGGTAACATGTCTGTGTCCTACTTTATGCTTGGAAGTGTGTCAAGAATATTACTGATCTTTTCTGTATTGTTTAACTATGCTCTGTACTTTAAAACAGTTAGGCAATACTTTTTAAGAATAGGACAGCGGGACTTTCAAGGCATTTGTGATGTATTTTCATGTTACAGAAAGAGCTAGCAATTTAGACAAAGGCAACAGTCTTACAACAACGTGTTCTATTCCATGTATTTCTTACACTGAACAGGTCAGAAATAATGCCCTGCAGGTTTGACCTCTGACACAACAAAAATGGTAGAGAGAAATGAAATGGTGATGGCAGTTTATAGGGATATCTGAAAAGCTCTCAGTAGCAGCATGCGAAAGACCAACCTATCAATTTTAGTGAACTTGAAAGGATTCTAAGAGCACATGCTTAGGAGGGATGTTTGAGTCTGGCTGAGCCTCTCCGATTAGCGTAGTAGTGTTCAAGGCCAGGCTGGATGGGGCTTTGAGTGACCTGGTCTAGTGAAAGGTGTCCCTATGCATGGCAGGGGGTTGGAACTAGGTGATCTATAAGGTCCCTTCTAACCCAAACCATTCTATGATTCTACACATTAAATATTACATGTGTCCCCAAATTGCTGCTGCCAAGGGTAAATACTTCCTTCCCGTTTCTCTGAATGGTCTCCTTTGAGTTTAGTGTGTCTTGGAGCTGGAAGAAAACAGGCTGCTGGAAGGTTTAGATGTGAAGCAGATGCACATCAGTCGAATACAACAGTCCGAGGCAGAGAGAAGGAAGGTGAGTGAAATTCTCCTTACGGGAAGCAGCAGGAGATTATAAATAACTCACGGGAGAGTACAGTTTCAGAAGAGGTGAAACTTGATGATGCACTCAGAGAAAAGGTTGAACTTGAGAATGGAAAAGTGTGACATCCTCCTTGGATACAGTTCTGGGAAAATCAGCATGAATTAAACAGTTCGTGACTGCTGGCTGCTTGCTTGACATCCTCAGCCTCATTTTCCAAAAATACTGATGCCTTTTGCTTTGATACCTTGCAGGTGCCTGGATTCATAGAAAATCATGCTGCTGCTATTCAGTCCATAACTTACCAATTTTTCTCAGTTTATCTTTATTATAAAGATAACATTCTAGCTTAAGAAAGAAGGCTGGAGTTTTGCTGCTGAAGAGGTGGCCTGGAACACAGAGATGAAGGTGGAGTTCTCACCTGTTAAGTGAGCTGGATTGTTACTCCAGCTCAATAATATTCCAGGAATATTATTAAATTCCTGGCTGTTAAATGAGCTGAAAATTCCCTTTGTCTTTCATCCCTATTGGGACTTTCAGCCATTTGAAGAAGGTAGCATTGGTGGGACATTTGGGCTGGTGGGACCCTAAGATGGCTGGAATATCAAGAATGCTACTTTTTGAAGCTCTAGCTTTAATTCTCTTACTCCAAAGGGGTATCACTTTGAGGTACTTCATCTTTCAGCTGAAGCGAGTATATTTTACCCATGTTCATCCGCATCTGTCATCACTTGGAATTTGCCTGTATGTCCATTGGTCGTTTGTTATTTGAAGCACTGGTAGAAACCATGATGATCCCAACAAAATTTCTGGCTCAGCCACTTAAAAGACATTGTATAAAAGGTATTTCACAACATTGTCAAGAGTTTTAATGATACATTCAAAATGTGCAACATGAAGGTGCAGCTGGAAGCTTGAGGTAAATTTTTCATCCACTAGGCTTAGCTAGTTTATGATAAAATAGACTAGATGTTTCAAATAAGAACGAAATGAGCCTCTCATCGCAAAACAAGTCTGTAGCCTTTGCAGACTAAGATGCATTAACCTGAACTTCCTAAGCACTTAAAGGAGCTTCTCAGCTTGAAAAAAAAGTCAAGTCTTTAGCAAGATTTTATCTGAATAACTGTTGGCTGTGTCTGCTTCACAAAGTAATATGTATTTATCGGAAACTTTAACACATAGGGGAATAGTTACAAACTATTATTCCATGATACTGTAGCTCACCTTATTGCAAGCCCTGTCAGAGGCTATGCCTGTAAATTCCTCACCAGTACAGTGTAAACACAAATATTAAGTTAGTCTAAGTCAGTATTTTAAATGTATCTGGTTTATGTTACCCTTAAAAAAATCACTCCCATTCCACTAGAATGTTTGATTTAACAACAGAAATAAATCAGGGGTTGGCCTGATACTAGCTGAAAAATTACCTCGCTGAATGTGTTTTCTTCACAGCTGGGAACCTGCTGGCCACTTCTGTTTCTGATTGTGCCCACTGTTCATAGTCATGTAATATCACTGGAAGAACCGCATCAATTATTTACATAAATACTTTTAAAATTCTGCTTTTAAAAATATGTTCTGTTTTTAATGCAATTGAACTGAAAACAAAGCCAGCTAGCACCATATGACTAGAGAGGTCTCCACGAGCCACTGGAAAGCACTTCTTGATTTACAGATTGGGTTTGGAAAGCCAAATGAATTCTGCAGAATGTTTATATGAAAGCATTACTCTCCATAACTTCCTCTAACTGGACTGTCCTTTCATTTATATCTTTTTCTATCAACTCATTTAGACTGACTCATTGCACCTAAAAATAGTTTAAATTTACTTTATCTTTTTATACTCAGAATAACACCACAAAATGGATGTTGCCTACATGCAGTTATCTGAGAAAACCTACTCTGTTATTTCAGCTGATTCTTTTTAATGTCTGAAAATCACTGAACCACATATTAAGTTGGTATAAATTTACATAACCATAAAAGTCAAGGAAGTTATGTGCAAGGATCTGACCCCAACTTATAAAGTGCAACAAAGATTATTCTCTAGGGCCATAGAGAACATCTCATTTGTAGATACCTCGTTAGAAACAGAGCATGACTGCAGTGCTGTTAATGGAATCATCCCAGATCTATGTTGGTGTTACTTCAAATAAATCCAAGCTTCTTGAATTTTAATTTTTTGCATGCGCTGGAGCAATTTTTCCATGTAGCAGGAGCTAGCTTTACACCACTGGAGCTGAAGGAGGAACTCTGTGGATGGCAAGCTCTTATCCTGCCTGGGACATATCACAAGAAAGAAACAAAACCAACTGTAGTTCATTACTCTGTGCCCTGCAATGTGGTCTTTTTAGAGAGGAAAACAGCCAAAGAAGGGATTAGAGGACCTTGAAAGGACGAAGTGGGACTATAGCTGCACATCAGAGAGCTGGTATGAACTTTAAGGCTTGCCCCTTGTACACATATTTAGCGAGGACAAAGCTCAAAAATATTCATAAATTCTGAAACACTTAATACAAGGGAGAATAGCACAGATATAATTTACCTGTTATTTATCTACTTCAGAAAACAGATTTCTGCTTCAAGCTATAAATCATTAAGACCTTTGACTTTCAAACAGTGCATCACAAATCGGCTTTCCGGTTTATAAAAATCATCCTAATATGCCTCAGCACTGTTTTCTTTCAAGAAAGTCTACAGAGAGCCAGCTGTCTGAGCTGGCTGTGTTGCTATGTAAGATTCATGCATAAATGTCTCTCTGGGAGTTTTGTTTTGGTTCTATCATTTAATATTCATGACAATCATCATTAACCTGCCAGCTGAGCCGTCTTAGCATCCTGCCTCCAGACAAAGTCAAAAGTTTATTCCTAGCCCACACAGCTCCTGGAAGCCTACATTTCCACATTACAGGCTATTTTGGCTTGGAATTCTTATGTTTAAACTAACAGAACGAATAAATCATTAAAAAAAAACCCACAGAAGAACTGCTAGGGAAAAGATAAGGCAAGAACAAGAGGGTGTTCAGTACTCCTAGTTAGCAACGACATGGTTAAGCAATTAATCTGATCATTCCAGCCCGTACACCAAGGCTTTGGGAAAGCTGACAATTCAAATGTGTCCATTAATAATAAAATGTGATGGGGCAAAAGGGGAGGAGGAAAATCCTTGCTTTTAAGCTGCGTGGAGTAAACGGTGCCACCTTAAAATTACTCATAGCCCACTGCATATCTGTCAAAATAATAAATAAGTATTGGGAGTAGTAAATAATTTCAGTGTCACTGAGAAGAAATATATTCATGCTAGAAGCAAATTCTGTAATTACATTATGATTTTAATGTACGCATTTTTTCATCGCAAATGTCAGAATATCAAATGATGATTAACACTCTAGACAATTCAATTACACAACACCCAGAGAAATCCAAGGGATGCCAAGTTTCAGCTTCCCCAGTCAGGCAGAACAAAATATGCAGTAGGTCCAATCCTGCCAAAGTGGAGCAAACTGAAAAGCTGTCAGAGAATCAGGAAAAGGAAAGAGTGACACAAGGAGGAAGGAGTGACCAGTGGAAGAAGCAGAATAACAGTAGAGAGGGACCCCCAAAATTAAGAAAGAGAGAGACAGAGGTAACAGAAATTTTGGTGCTGACAGTCACACCAGAGTAAGAGAAGACCAGAGCCAGCCAAACTGCGTGGTTGGTCCCTGCCTCATAATTTCAGACGAGTGTAGAGCAGAAAGAAGATGCACACATTTCAAAGAGAGAACCGTTGGGGATTAAGTTTTGATTTATGTTATACCTAGTGATTAGAAGAAACATATGTTGAATTCTGTTTCTCCCTCTAAGTTTCTGTGATGGTTTTTGTTCAACTGCAGTTGAACGGAGGGACAGGGAGAGAGGCTAACTTGTTTCCTGAAGGAGAAAAAATATTTTTCCTTATTGTACACTATATCCTGCAACAGATGATCAGGGATGGATTTGTCTAAAAACAGCATCTGAAGGAATTAAGAGCCCACTTTTAAGTCAAAAGTACAACATCTCATCATCTTTTCTAAAGAGGCATACGTTTTCGAGAGGGAACCAATCTCCCTGGGGTGTTACTAGTAACAATATACTTCCAGAATTACCTTTCAAAAATAAAAGATTTTGATAAAAGCCCCTACGTAAAACTTTAGACAACAGATTTCTAAAACTTTCCAGTGGATAAACAACTTCATGAATGTTTCTTCCCCACTGACAAAGAATGTAGGAGACCCGAGGAATGCAAAATACAAATATCTAACATGATGAACAGCTGTCTACACACAAAATGGAATTACCAAAACCAGGAACAGTAGGGTAGGGCAAGGGCCTCTTAGTTTCTCTCAAATGGGCACCCCAAATGGGGATGCAGACATCCCAAACTAAATCATAGTTTACCTGCACTTCCTGGGTGGAAAGAGCTCAGTCGCGATGGGAAGAGCACCAGCAGCCTTCACCAGACTGTTCCCATGCCATAAACCAGCAGAGCTCAGCCTTGTTTCACTCTCCTGCTGCCTTCTGCAAAATCAGCTCTACTGCATTTAGACTGGTTTAAGTCTCTAGCAGCAGAAAGTCCACCAGGGCTCAAAGCCTGCTATGAAATCCTAACGGGAACACCACATTTTCTAGCATCTCTTTTCATACTTTGCCTGTCCCTTCACCAGCATGATTCTGTGAGCAGTCTAATAATGATAAGCCCACCAAGTACAACACAAATATTAAATGGAAGAAGAGTAAAGCACAATGTAAGCTAATTTGCCAGCAGCTGGGTTTTCCTGCACCTCTAAGAGGAGGAAAGAGCACTTGTTTTCTCCAAGTATGACCATTATGAGGCTTGTATACATTACCAAGTCTATGCAGAAAATAATTATTTTGTATCTTTCGTAAAAGCTGCTTATGAAGACTGTTACGTGCCTTAACAGCATTAAAATTAAAATTGAGGATAAAAAGGCAGCAAAAATAAAGGAGAAGCAGCTCCTACTGCATACCAAACAGCAACTCGGTACAAAAAAAAAAAAAAAAATTTTTTCTCAGACTCCTTTCTGGAAGCCACTTTTTGAAAGATTTTATCCTTCCTTCAAAGCCAGCCATAAGTATGGCTTTATGATGATGTGGCATAGCTGTTGAATTCTTAAAAAAAAAGCATGTCACCATTAGACTATTTTTGATCTCCTTACAGTCATAAGCTATGCTTAATATTGTTTATTTTCTATAATTTGTCAGATCATGTTTTACCCTCAAGTACATTTCATTTAAGTATTGCTCTACCCACAGCTGATTCAAAACAGCTAAAGGAAGTCGGAACAGGACAGCAAAGCATGCAATAATAGGTAACAGGCATAGAGAAAGTTTCAGTTCAGAGAGTAGCGATCTCTGTATAAGCAGAAATCACCTACAGGCAAATTTCCTTGTTTTTAGGAGCCTACTAACTTTGATATTTATGAAACTCTTAAGCTGTTCCTTTGGAAACAACCATAGCAAATGCTTCTTAAGGTGGTTATGAAGCATGAGTATTTTTCTGTAGAAAGCTTCTTTAGAAGTAATAAAAAAAAAAAAAAAAAAGAAATTTAGTTCTTGTAAATATACCGTCAATGCAGCTAAAAGAGCAATCAAAGTTTGCTTCACATTTCAGTCCACATTTTCCAGGAACTCCCCACTAGGAAACTTTATTAAATTTTATAGTAAATTTAATTTAGAAAGAGTTCTGTTTTCACTGTATTTTTCTTTCCCCAGTGTTTTCCTAGATGGATGCTTTCATAACAGTTTCCTTGGTTTGCTTTGTTTGTATGCAACTTGAAGTCATAAACCAATTTTCAACTAGTGTACGTCAATAGAAATAAAGAGCTCTGACTGAGCTGTGCTGATTTGCTCTATTTTAGAATCCAGTCCCCCCTCCTTTCCCTGGACCACAATAACCTCCTACATTATCAGCTTTGATCTTTTCTATGGTGCTCAGAAACCTACATATTTTACATTATTTGGATTAAGCACCAGAAAAGGACCTCTCTAATTATGAACATAATTACAGATCCACTTTTCTTCCATAATTCTTGAATTAGACAGACATTTGCTTTTGACTAAACATACACTGGAACTTCAGAGTTCTGTGCTGCAGTCATCTGCGTACGTTATTATCCCTTTCCCTTCACATCTCCTTTTGCAGAATTTTAGTAGATCTGCAGTACAGGCAGTTCTGACAACACTAGGACAAATGTTGTTGCAAGATACAGTACAGGATAATTAATGATGACTCTGAAGCAATCGCTAGATCTAGCTCAAGGTTACAGAAAGAAACCATATATTATGATGACGCTTATTCTTGATTTTGCTGGGGAAAACAACCCAAACATCCCCCCCAAAATCGAAGCAAAACTCCTTTTCTAGTTGCATGCTAATTTAGAAAATTAAATAACTCTCCAGGGGTTTCATGGCCAGCCTAAGATAACAACTATACAATCTGGCTCTTGCACTAAATAACCACTTCTGAATACTGTTTTTATACATAATCAGGATTAGGCAAAGATCTTTCCCAATACCAACCTGGAAAAGTTAAAATCCAGAAGGAGTAGAGGCCTTAAAATAATCAGTATAGCAAAACGCAGGTTTGTCTGCCCTAGACTTTAAGAACATGGCAAGGCTAATGGGATCCTGGGATGCATTAGGAGGAGTATGGCCAGTAGGTCAAGGGAGGTTCTCCTTCCCCTCTACACTGCCCTAGTGAGGCCCCATCTGGAGTACTCTGGCCAGTTCTGGGCTCCCCACTTCAAGAAAGATGAGGAGCTACTGGAGAGAGTCCAGCGGAGGGCTACGAGGATGGTGAGGGGAGTGAAGCATCTCTCCTACGAGGAGAGGCTGAGGGAGCTGGGCTTGTTCAGCCTGAAGAAGAGAAGGCTGCGAGGGGACCTAATAAATGCTTATAAATATCTGAAGGGTGGGTGTCAGGAGGATGGGGCCAAGCTCTTTTCAGTAGTGCCCAGCGACAGGACAAGGGGCAATGGGCACAAACTGGAGCAGAGGAAGTTCCGTCTGAACATGAGGAAGAACTTCTTCACTCTGAGGGTGACAGAGCCCTGGAACAGACTGCCCAGGGAGGTTGTGGAGTCTTCTCTGGAGGTGTTCAAGACCTGCCTGGACAAGGTCCTGTGCAGCCTGCTGTAGGTGACCCTGCTTTGGCAGGGGGGTTGGACTAGATGATCCACAGAGGTCCCTTCCAACCCCGAACATTCTGTGATCCCTTGCTTAAGGCTTAGTTCTGACTGTTAAGCAACACTTCTGATATTCTTAAAATTTCACTGTCCGAGATAAGAGAGAGCAAAATTTCTTGGATGACCAAATACCATTTAGGTCCTTTGAAAAGAAGTGAAGCTCAAAAAAATTGACAATAGCACAATTTTACAAAGGCGTGGGAGGCATACTTTCCCTGCCTGTTTTCCTTCATGACTATGGAGAAAACCGACAGGCAACAGAGTGGAACGAAACCGGTTTGTGGTCCTAGAGAGGAAAATGGTTTTGAAATGTAACTGTGGGCAAACAGAAGATGCAGACAAATCGGTATCACCTCCCAGGCACCAGCCACAAGACCATCAAATACAAAAAAGTCTGAGCCACATGGAAGCAAACACAAAGGTGTAGATACAAATTGAGCAAAATGGTGTAAGTGACCCAGCTAGAAATGTTACATGTGCAGGCAAAAAAACCCGCCCAAATCATTCTACTTTGTAGAATGATCCTGAATTCCCACACAGAGAGAAAAAGAGGGAGCGACAGTTTTC
The DNA here is from genome assembly GCF_030867145.1 of Opisthocomus hoazin. Taxonomy (NCBI): domain Eukaryota; kingdom Metazoa; phylum Chordata; class Aves; order Opisthocomiformes; family Opisthocomidae; genus Opisthocomus; species Opisthocomus hoazin. Next base: position 27,114,497 of record NC_134415.1, read on the forward strand.
TGAGTGCAGCACTGATTGAAGAGAGGCTTGGATTACTGCCAAAGGAGCTGTTTCCTATTGTCTTTTTTCCTGCTGCATTCAGGGAAACAGAAACTCAGTTTAATCCTACTTTGATTACAAAGAATGTACACAAAGATATATCACTTTGTATCAACATTTTTGACAGAAATAAACTAGAAGAGTTCAATTATTGGCCAGCCATTGAAGTAAGAATTTATGTAACTTTTCATGTACACTGCTGAGAGATATAGAGAAAAAATCCAGCAAAACTCTGAAAGATATCAGACTTTAAGTATTTAGAATTTGTAATCTAAGTTGGTTTTTAACTTAATCAAACAAATAGTAGGAATATAAGGAAACATACTATCTCACAATGTACAGATTAAACTTTCCAAAAATAGTGTGGAGAATTGAAGAATGGAAATAATTATCTAGTCATCACATTACCTTGAAACTTAAAGATCTCTATCATATTCCTCCCTAAACCCAAATTCCTGTATTATATTAGCTAAATCACTGAAACCCTAAATTCTCAGCACTCGTCTTCACAGGTCTTTCTGAAATCACTGCCTGAGGCTTCACTCTGTTCTTCTCTATATTTCACGTTACTGAAAGCTATGTGCTCCGAAGCAGTACAAAACTCTTTGATTCTACGCAAGTCAGAGACCCTGAAGTTCTTAACCTCAAAAGAATTTATTAAGCATTTTCCTGCATTGATTTATTTTTGATGCCTCAAACAAACAAGAGCCGATAACGTGCATGCAGGAAGATTTCCACAGCTTAAGCAAAGCAGCTGAGCAAAGCAGAGACCAGGTCCTGTACCCTTGACTCACCCAGGTAACTGAAAAGTCTCTCCTAACGTTTATTTTTCCAGAACAGGATTTCATGGGAAGATCTGAATGTGCCTCTCTCAATTCTGTTTCAGACGAGAGAAATAAATAGAAGGTGCAGACTTTTCCAGAAAAAGGAAATTTGGATCTAGCTAAAGTTACTACCCACTTCAACTGACCTGAGCCAGAAACCCCTGGCAGGAATAAAGAAAATACACCTGGTGCCTTTCCGCTATGTGGGGGTGACTGGTGTGATATCGTTTCAGTCAGCTGGGCAGCACAGGGCAGTTGACTTTCTCTGCTGACCCATTTATCTTTCCCAGATGCAGGTTTTTCTCTCTGAAAGGCTAGTCCTCATTTGTGTAGGCAGCCCAAGAGAGACATCCAGTGGCTGGACCAACCTGACTAGGGACAGGCTCAGCGACGTTCTTACCTGTTCCATGTTCTTGCGTGTAAAAGAAAACACTTATGTGCCAGCTACCAGACATACAGAGTCAGAGAAAAAAATACTCCAGTGGCTGAAGCACTACTGTCATCGCTGCTGTGTATTTTTCCTGCGACCTACAGACTTCCTCACTGTGTTCTCCAAGCCCCATCCATAGTTCTCCCTTTTTCTCTTAAGCTCGACTTCTCAACTCAGAATCAGTATAGGTCTATTAACTTCCATGGAGCTACAACGGTCTGTGTCAACCCAGAATCTCATTCTAATTGTTTTGCTGTTCAAGCACGTACTTTTCCCGTCTACTATCTTCTATTCAAATATTTGCTCTAAGCTTAACTCTATTTGTACTACTTATTTTTATCTGCATAGTAAATAGACTTCCCAGTCATCACTGATATAAAATTCCAGAGAATCAGTGGTAAATCCTGGTATTAAATGGTTTGATCTTCAGGTAAGAGCAGGGAGAAAAAGATTATTACATTTACTAACATAAATTAGTAGTATCTACAGTATTCATTATAAAAAAAGCTGTTTCTTTACTGTCACATCTAACCTATTTCTTGTATATAAAAATGCAGCTTATGTCTGGAAACATAAATCAGCACAAAAGGGCTTAGAAATGCAAAAATCTGAAGACAGGATGAATAAATATAAGGGAAACATGGGGACAAACTTTTTGACAAAGTATTAGCAGTATTAATTTAGAAGTAATTTATTTGCAAAAATCAACTTTGTGACTGCTACGTGTTAAATAATTAATTTTTAAAGGGCTTGACCCTTACAAACTTGAAAGATCTGTATGAAAAGTTTTGACAAGGGAGCAAGGAATAGGTTAATTCTTCCACATTTAGCGAAGAATTGAAGGCAGGCAATTTCTGGCTTCACTTACAACAATGTAGGATTAGGTGCTAGGGATATTTTGCAAATTTCCCAGCTTCTCAAGAGAAAACTATATGCAGCCAATGGGGTAAAAATAGGTAATATGATGTGATGATGCAAAATTACCTGGATATGCTACTTATGAAAAAAAAAAAGACATACCCAGTACGAGAAGAAAGAAAAAAAAAAAACAGAGAAAGTAAAGAAAGAAGTGTCCACAGGGCACTTCTCGCTGCTGCTTTTTAAGAATTGCTTGATACAGCCTTCATATCAACATTAATTCTGTGCTTGAATTAAGTAAGACATTTCTTGACTACCAAAGGTCTATGGGGGTTGATTTCAATTGCTAACATAATTAGAATCTACTTTCAGAAAGGCTCTAAATCAATATATCCATAGACTTCTGCATATACACTACTGTGACTGAAAAATGAGAGCAAATAGTTTTCCCTTATGATTTCAGATCATATTTGATGTCATTGGACAGCCAGACAGGCTCTATTGAAGCAACAGAGCAGTATCAATAAAAATCAAAAGCTGAAATCAGAATCTCATGTTCTGAAAATCAAGTGCAGCCTCTTTACCAATAACCTTTGGACAAGGATCTCGTTCTTTAAACATTTTATCAAAACACTGCTTTTCTTGTGTTTTTAAAGGAGGTATCTGAGCAAGGCAGAGTAGGTGACATTTGGAGAATTATTAGACATGAAGTAGACCTATTTTTCAGCTTGAAATCTTTTTTAAAAGAGGATGTATCTTGGACTTGCTGTAAGGCAGAGATTTTGATGTTGTCTAACCTTAGGGATCTATCCCGGTACCCATGTGGGACACCCCAACCAGCAAAACCCCCCTCCCCAGGCAACTGAGAATGCCTAATGGAGGAGCTTGTATCTCCGTGCTGACTATGTACCCGAGGGCTCTTTGGTTTCAGTATCGTGTCCTGTGTTTGTAAGTGATCAGACAGTAACTGCTGTTGGTGAACATTACCCACAATTCAGTTATGCAGGTGGAGGTCTGTGGCACTGATCTCTGATGCGCAGCTTCACCTCAAGCCTCCTTAGCAGTAGCAAGCCAGTTGTCAGCAAGCCTCACTCCTTCACCAGTCTGGGGAAGGATGGCGAGTCGAACTAATGTTGTTAGCTAACTCCAGGGCCTTGTGTGGTGGTGGACCATACATGTATGAAAGTCTAAGCAACACTTCAGTGTCTTAGAAACCTCTAGGTCGGAAAGGTATTACATACAAAGCAAGCCACCCAAGCAAACAGCAATTTAGTACAGGGCACAGGCACAGAAGAATGTGTTTTTTCTGAAAAATCACAGAACTTACATTACTGCTATTTCCTCCACAGAAAATCCTCCACTAATGCCTTTATAGCTGCCCTGGTTTTGACGGGGATAGAGTTAATTTTCCTCCCAGCAGCTGCTGTGTTTTCGTTGTAGTACAAGAAGAATGTTGATAGCACTGATGTTTTTAATTGTTGCTAAGAAATCAAAGACTTTTTCCAGTTTCTCATATTCAGCTAATGGGCAGGTGTGCAGGAGCTGGGAGGGAGCACAGCCAGGCAGCTAGCCCAAGCTGGCTAATGGAAATATTCCATAGCATAGACATTGTGCTCAGTTTATGAATGGGGGTTGGCTGAGGGGCAGTGATCCTCTCTTTTCCACTAATCCACTCTTTTCTGGGAATCCTCTGTTTTCTGTGAGTTTGGGAAACTCACACGTTGCGCAATCAGTGCTTGAGGACTGGCTACACAATTGGTTTATGGGTTGTGAGAAAAATATTGTATTGTGTACAGCTCATTTTGCATATTCATTATTATTATTATTAGTAGTAGTAGTATTTCCTTTGTTGTCCAATTAAACTGTCTTTGCCTCAACCCACAAGTCTTACCTTTTGTCCATTCTCCTCCCTATCCCACTGGGGGGGGAAGGGGAGGGGTGAGCGAGTGGCTGTCTGGAGCTTAGTTGCCAGCTGCTGGGTTAAATCACAACAAAAGCAATACCTTGTAACACATTGAGCTACAGCCCATTTAGCACACATCTGCCACTCCTCAAATTAGGTTCAATCAGTATTAAATTAACTGTCCAGTTGCCTCACCCAAACGAGCTAAGTTGAGGATTTGTCCACCGGCCAAGTCCTGAACAGTGGCCTCAGAAAACAGAGAGACAGAGACACCCCTTTTCCTCAGTCTGCATTCCTAAAAATCGTTAATTCCTACCTAATCGTGCTCTGGAGATCTAATGTCCCTCAGATTATTGCTCCATTGCAGGGAAAAAGTGACACTGGCTGGAGGTGATACTCATTTTCTTATGAACTTCTTTCTTTCTTTCTTCTTTCTTTCTATACTTACTCCTGTGGAAGTGTGCAGAAAAATGCATGTGAATTTTCATCTGTTAGAAAGAGTTGTTAATTATCAATGGGGCAATTGGTGGAATTTTCACCTGTATATCATTGCATTTAGACGGATACCAGACAGTAACTTGAAATTATGATTACTTTCTAGTTATCTCAAAAGAATGAATATTTTTTTAAACTCAAAGGTTAAATCAATAACTGATTAACACTAATTAATCAATGATTTAATCATTTAGGTCTAAACATATTAACAAAACATATTCTAATATGCCTATAGGAAAAGTAAAGAAAAGTAAACACTTGAAATCTGGTTTTGTGTTTGTTTTTTTTTTTCCTTAGCTTCCACCTGCTTTGAGCCTGTGATATTACATAAGAATTCACTGAAAAACAAAGAACTTAAAAATGGAGATCTACATATGGCAAGAGCTCACCCTGATTTTATCCAAGCATCTAAAAAATACCACTCCTGAGACAGGATTCTCTCAACGAGCGTGCATCCTATTGTAATAGGCAATGCATTACTGTTTTTTACACCGCATATTCTTTCCACTGAGGACCTTGTTTCCATCAACAACTCTCAAACGTCGTGCTGAAGTAGCTGTTATTGTCACTCCACTTTCCATACAGAAAATGGGAGCGAAACATGACATCCAAAGTTTCATGAAAACTTTACGGTTGAAACAGAGCAATAACTCCAGTCCCTCGACTTCATGTTTTGTACTTTTCCAACAAATACTCTTCCATTTGAGTTCAAGGAACAACAAAGAAGAATGGTTGAGGCAGCCAACCAAAACTTCAAACTAAACCTGAAACTGAATTCTATTAGCAAAGTCCCACTGTCTCAGTTCACATCCACTTTGTTGCAAAGTTTCTCTGTTAAGAACGTCTTCCTAAATGTTTTTATTATCAGGCAACCTTTTCTAAGTAAGACAGTTCTTGGAGAACAGCACTAACGTGTGAATAACACGAGGCAGGAGGTGGCTGAAAGCACCCTGCTTGTGAGGTAGGCCTGCAAGCAGAACGTTGCACCACTAGAGGACAGTGCAATGTAACCTCCTGGACAACCGCATGCGGCAGAGGAGAGTCGTGCCTTCAACCCTGCTCAGAAATCTGACAGCCTGAAGGTAGAGGTCTCTGTACAGTAAAGTGAGGAGAAAAAAACCGGCACATTACTGATTTACTGGGACGTAAACAGGAGCAGCAATGTACAGCCACAGCAACAACGACCTTGGGTGTGAGCACGCTTGTGAGCGCCGGGCAGAGCTGATGGGGTGTCTTCGCTGTTCTGCTGGGCCGGGGCTTAAGGAGAAGCCTTAAAGACTCAAAACCGCTAAGTGGCACAAATCCTGAAATGCTCTCTCTTTTTTGATGGTCCTCTTACTCAGGCAAACTGGTACCAACTTTGATGGGAAAATTGTCCAAGTGAGAACTGAGTAAAAAATGAAGCAAGGCTTCAAGCAGTTGACCTGTTAACAGACTATGCACAGACTGAAGGGGTCAACGAGTTTTTATAACGGAATTGATAACAAAATTAATAAATAAAACAGCAGAGGATAATTACTGTTCTTTATTCTTTAATATCATTACCTTTTTGTTGTGTCATATGACACCACTCTGATCCCATTTAGGTTTCTGAATCAAGTCACTGAATTCAATGTGCAGGCTCCTCTTGATTTCCGACTCTGAGGTGAGCCTCCTTCCTTCGGGCCCAGGTGAAGTGAGCTTCACAACAGCAAAGGGGCTTAGCAGGTACCTGTCTACATTGCACAAGGACAGCACTGTGTGCTTCGGCAATAACAGCACCGGAAGAACTTAGGACCGGACTAAGAGAAGCGATACAGGTGAGCGTGGTCTCAGGTGTGCAATGAGAAGTGCATGCAGACATACAGCACAATTTGGTTGTCTCTCATTAACATTATTTAATGACCCAGTTAGCCCATCTTAATGAAAAAGACGTACCACAGAAACATAACATGCAACTACAAAAATAAGCAAATCAAGTTGCCAGAAGGAATGGTCCCTTGCTAAGATGCAGATGACTTGGGCAGTGGCCTGAAGTGAGGAGAGCTATTGAACTCTTCCATGCTCTGACAGAGACCAGTCTGTGATCTTGGTCAAGCTTCTACAATTACCTATGTCTTTTTTTTCTGCGTAAGAAATGAGAAGGTGCTTACCTAGCTCTGAGAACTGTAAGTAGAAAGCACTGGATAAAGAGCAAAATTTTACTATATTATACCTGGAAAAAGGAAGACAAGGAACCTCCGTACCTGAAGGAATTACAGTTCAGGGCAAGTCATGAGATAACAGAGGAAAGGAATGAACAGGCTGGCTGTGCAGCCACTGCAGTCCACGAGGATAGATCTACAGCACAAGGAATGGTAGATTTGAGTTGAATATCTGGAAGGGACATACATCTGTGCAGCAGGATGGGCCACTTGCAGCATCTCTTGTGGCAGCAGTGCCCAGGGCAGAATGGAGAAAAGGGCAACAAGGTGACTGCAAAGAACAACAGTGTCACACAGAAAATTTCAGGTTCTTTTTTTGGGGTTTTTTTGTTTGTTTTTTTTTTTTCTTTCTGTCAGTGAATAAATGTACATCCCTTTCAGTCTAGCACAGCATGCTCTTCCAGAGTTTAGAAGCAATGAGATTTCTCTTCAGCTTGCTACAGAAAAGAGGGATCTGAACGGAGGTCCACAGGCACTCAGAGCTAGGTCTCTGTTCTGAGCAAAATGACGACATATAACCCAGCAATTCCCAGAAGAGTCAGTTACACCCTGTTTCTGCTGCTCTGCACCAAAACAAGGTGTATTTTCACAAACATCTCTTTCAGCAACAGTTCTGGCTTTAATACCTTGTTCCCTCCAGCTTATTCCCACCTTACACCACAACCTTATTTGTGCCAGGACAACTGCTAGTATGGAACATGTTGAACTGTGTTGAGGAAAACAATCTTCTCCCACCCCCCAGAAAAAAGGTTTTTAAAAACTGAATTAGTTTCCCAATCTAATTCACTGTGCAGTCACACAAACTGTTCTACTGGCATAAATAAGTATGCGGGTAAAGGTAGGCAGCAAGGAAGAACGAACAGTGAGTGGATGGCACTACTTGAGAAAGAAGTGTTTGTGAAACCACAGCCTCAGTGGAGGCTGAACCTGATCAATAGTCACTGCTGAAGCACATTTAATTTCAGTACCATCTAAACTATTCAGCTCTTAACATTTTCAACCTAAGCATCTAGACAAAACTCAGATGGTCTTTCCAGTTAGAAGATACTGGAATAGAACTTACCTCTAAAATAGTAATTGGCTTAATTATTATCAAGTTCACAAATAATAATTAAACTGTTAGTTTTAGTAACTAGTATTAATTTACAATTTCGAGGCATTCCCCCATCTGCTCATGCCTATTACCCACTTCCACCTTGCTCTTTGGACTCTCCAGCCCATCAGCCACAGGACAGCTGCAGAGGCTGCTGGATCAGCCTTCGCCACAGCCAGGGGAGGAGCGCGACTCTCCTGTAGCACCTCTGCTGCTGAGAGCACAGAAACTTTCAGCATCGATGCCAGATCATTTTTAGGAGGCTTCTGACGCTGTTTCCAGGCTGTGCCCCTCACCGCAGTTTCAGCCTCTCAGCTGTGCCAAACACAGGTACTCAGCCTGTTTGAGTGCTTGCACTCTAGCTGAAGGGGTAGAAACCTCCCACAGACAGGAGGCAAAACCAAGAACTGACTTTACTCTTTGTTTGTTTTTCTCCCCCCCCAATTTATATATCAGCTATACTTCCAAGATAGAACTAACAAGCGCTTCTAGAGGGTCAGATCTTTTCCAGCTGTGCAAGAATCAAACAAATGAGACAGCTACAATTGTCCCCAGCTGGTAAAGCAGGGTGCTGCCCCAAGAGCTCCTGCTCAGCTTTGCTTTACTCTCACCCGAGATTCGCTTTCTACCCACTCTGTGGTTTTTCTGTTTTAGTTTCCAAACTCAGCTCTTTTTCTTTCGCATACGTGCTTCCTCCCTCTCAAGGCTATAGTATTGCTCATTAGTCCAAATTGTTCAAATACCTGAGAAGCCTGCACTTATTCCAGAATTGCTGATGTGCTTGATCATCTTTTAAAATACAATACAATTTCTTTAACATAGAATTACAGAGAATAAAGGGCATCAGTAAAACCTCCTGATTTCAGGAAATCACCTCACTAGTTAATAATGGAATATTCAAACACACACACACAGAGAGGTATCTAACCCAGCTGTATCTCCTCCTTAGATACAATCACATATGAAACGAATAGCTTAAATTGGTCATATGAGAAGAGAATTTACACAAATAATTGTAAAAACAAATTTAAGGGGAATCTCTAGTCCTAATTTTTGCCCTTGAATATTGTAAATTTTGATTTCAAAAAGAGATAAGCTCTGTGCCTATCAGGAGGGGATAAAATAACTTTTAAGATCCTATATTGCGTAATGCCTGCATATTTGAAGGTAGGTAATTACAGACATTTTACAGAGACATACTGACTCTTCCCACTTCTGTCAATTCATATTCCAAATCATTATAAAATTAGCTGCAGAAAACACAGTGGCTGCTAGAATGAAGCAATAGTCAATAAATACGTTGTAGAGTAATTCCAAAGATGCGCACTATAAAACTTTGAAAATATGTTCAATTCCATATACATTAATCCTACATCACCTGAAAAGGAAAGGCTGAAAAATAGATTTATTTAGATTTATTTCTGCTTTAAAAAAAAAAAAAAATCTTCAAGATGGCATTCTAAGAATGAAGTTATGGTGCCCAAGTTTTACTGAATCCTTGTGTCCAACAGTATTTCTACTTGTTCTGCTCAGTGTTTATTTTCATTTCTGAGCACATCAGACTGGCATTCCACTTGTAGGTGTAGTAAGAGAAAACCAAACTCAAACTCCCTTTGTATAATGTACAACTTTCAAGCTTGGATGCCTACATTAAGCCAACTAAAGGTCAGAGCAGAGGAGCTGCAATTATACTGGTCATTAGAAGAAACCCGAGGCCTCAGTCCAGAAATGTCTCAATGAAATTGCTTAGCTTTCAGTTGCTGAGTATCATACACAAGTTCCATGGTACTAGACAGGATCCTAAATATGGATTGAGTTTCCAAGTACTTTACAGTGGATTTCTGAGTACTGTAAACAGGACTGTCTCTCTCTACTCCACTCCATACAGCAGCACCTAGTCACGTGGCTGCTTAATGCACAAGCAGTCCCCTTCCTACATCACAGCTGTGCCTGGGGCTGTATTGGTCAGTTGTAAAGTCTTGGATTGTGTGACTCATGAGAAGGACATTGGTTGTCTGAAGTAAAAGACAGTAGCACCTCTAGCCGAAGGGGCTTCACGTTTGCATCAACATTGATAACCTGGACTCTCGTCTGGTCTGGCTGAAGTTATAGGGAATTCTTCAGTTTCAAAGTTTTTCTAGTCTTAGCAAGAAGGCACAATAACAGGCTAAATGCCTGAGGTGGCCTGAACTGCTTTGTCAGCCCTAAAGGTCGCATTTCCACATGAGAACAGAGACGCTGTCATGCCAGCAAGAGGAAAGCCTCCAGTGTAACCGTATGTATTTTGTCTGTTCGGGGGATAAAGAGAATGTGTCACTTCCCAGAACTGCTAGCACGATACCTTCCCACAAGCATGAAATTGCCTGTTTTGGAGGGGGGAAAAAAAGAAGAAAAGCAAGATTCCCTAATTACCATATTACGTTCCTCTTACTGTCAAATGACCTACCACGCTGTGGTGGAGCATGTGAGGCTGGCTAAACCCCGCCACGTTATATAATTTGGTGGCAACAGAGAACTAGGCATGTTAGCCAAATGACTTGGCAGATGCGCATTTAAAAATCTGTCAGCTTTGCCCTGGACAATCTTAAAGAAAAAACAAACAAAACTAACCCACACTCATCCATCACCCCGATGACAGTATTTAGTGATTACTTCACTCCAAATTTTTTTCTGCGACACATGATTTTCCCTCTCTGTGCTCCTCAAATGCCAGCTGTGGAAGTCTTCCCACCTCAAGTGTCAATGACGGGAAAGCAAGAGGGAAACTGCTGCTCTGGGTCACACAAGCTGTCACAGAGAACCTGTCCCCAGCCCCAACCTCACTGTATACCTCGTAATGCGAATCGGGGGAGGCAACGTGTCTGTAACCTACAACCCTCGCATACGCTCATAAAAGTCAGTGAAGGGAGCACGTTCTCCACCTCATGACCAAAGCAATGGGCACGCTCCCCACATCCTACTGCTGTCAAGCAAATACCTGCTCATCTAAGTTACATCTCAAAGACTTTGGGGATGCGGCCTAAACTCGTATGGAGTGTGCAATTTAAATGAACTATATAATTACCCATTCAAGTCCCTAAAGCTATATTGCAACACCTTCTCTATTTAACTGATTTGCAGCCCATTTAATCGCTTTTAAGTTAGGTTCCCACAGTAGAACAGCTGGCAAACTAATAACAGGAATGCACAGTCCAAACACATCGAGAATACACTGCCTGTACACAGTGAATCAGTATATGATTCACCCACTTCCATGAACCACTTGTGACCTTTCATCTGACTACTTCTTCAAACACAACACAGAGGAATATATATAACATACGGAAATCAGGAACCAACAAATTAGGGGAATAATAATAGCTCATCTCATGATTTTTTGCTGTTGTGCTAATCCTTACTACATGCTCTAGCAAACATTTGCGTCAGCTCTTGCTACCCTTCGATGAATTAACCAGATCAACTAAGGCATAGGTTGCTCTTTGTTATAAATTGAGTGAAGGCGGAGAATACCTAGACTTTGGAAGTACCAGGCCCTAGAGGCCTTGCAAAGGGAAATTTTTTTAAAAACATAACAAAAAGAAATTGTTGTACCAATAAATACTATACAAATCTGTAGATAGAGAAGCTAGTCCTAATTTTAAAAGTGACATTTATTCGTACAACTAAATTTCTGCCACTTACAATGTAAAGCTGATAACAAGCAACTCTGAACACAAACATTAAATTTTGTCTATAAACACAGCTTATACTTAGAATTAGGGAAGGCAGGTTAACAGCATTCCACCATAGATCTTTTCACCACAATGTTTGAAAAAATTGCAGGTATAAAATTAAGCACTAGACCAAAATCCTCTCAAGCACCTACTAGAAATATCTCACCTCATCAGGCATTTTGAAATAATTAATTTAAGTATCAGAGGAAAAGCCCTACTTGCTCTCTAGAAACATAAGCTGATATACATCAAGAGGAAAACATATATTTTAAATGCATTGCAAAGCTTTGCCAGGAAGATTGAAGCAGCATCATTATAACCCAAACCCACAGACAGAAGTTTTGAGATATAGGACGAAGATCAGAGCTACAATGGATTCTAACAGTATATCACACATATAAAAGAAACGTATGATAAATCTAAGAAGCAAGGTCTAAATGTATTTTCAAGGGACACTATGCTACAAATATTTCACAAACAGTGAAAAAGGGTGCATTTTTCTCACAATATATAAAATTCTGTAAACTGGTTCTTCAGTGCATTATTATTTTTTTTCTAAATCAGATTAATTATATCTTAGTGGCTCAGTCTGGTCAGGGATCATAGTATCCTAGGGACCGTATAATTGGTATCCTAAAGCCCAGGAGAGATGGTTTCTTGGATTGTCATGGAGCTTGCTGCTCACTAACAGGTTACACTATGAGTTCATATCTGGGAGAGACAGCGGAGCCTACGGTGTCTTAGAAAATCTCCAGGGAGTGGCAGACTTGTGAAAGAGTTTTACTACTAACCAGGTGAAGTCATCACAGTGATGCTTTGGGATTGTTAATGATCCAAATTCCCAACCACGCAGCCAGAGGCCTGTTTTGCAACCCTCTGAGGGGTCACTTCAAAGCCACGGTACAGCACCTCCCTCTTCCCATGTGAACGTGGTGACTGTTTGCACTACGCTTTGACGTATTAGACAATGCGGTGGGCCAAAATGAGTCAACCAATGAACCATTAGTCAAAATCACAGATTTGTATTACCAAAAAATCCTATAAATCCCATAAGGAACTGGGTCCTATTACCCTTGGCACTGTACCAGTAAGGAACAAAGAGCTCCCATCCCAAACAACTCACCATCTCAACTGCTGACAAGACGCCACAGGAGGAGGAAACATAGGAACAAGATAGGAATGGATAAGCATAAAAATAGCTTGAAGAAAAGCAGAAGTCTAAGCTTCCCCTTTTCCTAACCATTTATTTTATGTCCTTTGGCACCATGAGACAAATTCAGATGACTTAAAGCTACTGTATTCACCCTTAAAGAGAAATTTGCTTCTTCACTTGGGACTCTGTTTCCCCATTGCTTTATCAGCAAAGCATTAGCACAGTTCAAGCAGCTCTGTTGTTCACATGCTGATGCAAATTCTGAAAGACTGGGAACGTTTGGCAGTTACACGAATGTTGCAACAGGCAGACACCCACAGGTACAGATGCAACGCGGTGAAGTACTCGGCTCTACATTAAAGCTTAATCAAACTATCAAACACAGCTGTACCAGTCACATGCTGCGGATTTCCCAGCTGCAGACTCTATCTCCCAAAGCACACAGTAGTTTGAAACAATTCAGTCACTATGTAATCAGCAGCCATGTGACAATTTCATTTTCTCTTTCAAAACATCCAAACAAGTCTGGATTCAGAAAGACTGTGTGGCTCAGCGGCCGTGACTCTTTCTTAGGACTTCTACATTTATCATGTCAAATATAACACCGCTACTACTACAGTAGGACTGCACTGGCTTTTACAAGATGTGTTTCTATGATCTTCATTCAGGAAGGAAATAAACGTTCTTATGTACTCACAAGATCTAAAGATTTCTTCAGCAACATGATCTTGACAAATCACATCAAGATGACAGGTTAAACGTGTGACACTCAGGCATCATTAGATTTTGAGTCTCTACTACTGGAAAATATCAGACAAAATCTGTATAAGAAGATGACCATATTAACAGAGTACAAAATAGCTAGGAATTAGTAAAAGAAAAGACCACATTTAAAATTCTTTGTACGTTCCAATTCTGCTTGCTTATTGTTCCTCCCCTTCCTCAGTTATAAACCAGACTGCAAGCCCATGAAATAAGAGGTGCAGTTGAATTTTGTCAGCTGTCTTTTCCTCTCTGCTCATCATCTACCAATATTTCTGTTCTCAGACAGGAAAACCCACAGAAAGAAATATTTCCTTACTTCCAGTTTCCTCTCTAGTATGTGCTAATTTGCAGGTTTAAGCAGGCATACTACCAAAATAATTTTTAAAAACCCATAATTGCAACATACTTTTATTAAGGAAACAGTTTTTGCTAGGAGTACCTGCTGCAGCCAGGAGAACCTCCAGTGATGATTTTTTTATTTCAGGAAGTCAGAGGGGAGAACTGGCTAAGGGCCCTGCCCTTGGAAGGCATTTGATTTAAAATACTAAAGCCAGGAGGTATGTGCAAGCCACATTTTTTGTTTATCACTTCCCAATGGCTATTGTTTCCAAATGCTGACCAAATCTGAACACTCACTACAAAACACGCAGTGTGCTCTACTCCTGGAGAACAGCCTTTAACATCACTAACAAATCAGCCGGATGCTATAGTTCCCTCAACACCTTTTATTATCATCGCATTGAATTTACCACACACTATTCTAAAACAAGAAAGAAAAACATATACTACTTTGGAATAAAAAGCCGACACATCCAGATATACAGGAGTCTGAGTCACAGACGCAAAATGCACAGAATTACAAGGAGGGTCTGCTGTATAAAAAACACACACACACAAAAAATATACTTACTTTTGGCTTCTGCTGGTATACAGCTGTGGAAGGCGTGCTGGTGAAAATTTTGCTTAGAGAACACAATGTTGTGATGAAATAAATCTGAAATCTCCTTTCTGCAGCATCACTTCTGGAACAGATGGCATTATCATCAGAATAAGTATGGTCAGATGAATAACAGACAAAGAAGTTCATGGGTTGGGAATACTTCATTAACAGGGCTTTTATGAAAATCCACTCCCCATAGTAATTTTATCTCTTCAAAAAACTCTAAAAGCAGACGGTGGAAGTTACCTTACCTCTTTCTGATTTGGAGATAAGCTGGAGTAGGCAGGAGAATGTTAAAGTGGCAACACCTGAGGCAGTTGGTAAAAAGGCAAATACAGCATATGCTCAAACTGCCCCTGAAGAACTTGAATTAGCATGGCAATGAGTATTAAAAGATTATATTTTTCAGGCCTTTATGTATTGAGAATGGAAGAGGTAATAAGACAGAGAACATGAAATTATCACCAACGCAAAATAATGATGCCATTATTATTAGTGATTACCTGATTTTAATGCTAAAAAGAAAAACACACTAAGAGGGCAGAATGAGTAGGAGACATGAGGGAGACACTGCTGCATAAAGCCATGATCCTGATACATGTGTGACAGCTGTCAGCAACCTGCAACCTCAGTGTCCTACCAGAGTAATTAAAACGACGATTGAAGTTGATGTGGGAAAGTAAAAAATGAGGTTTGTTTAAAAAGAAATCTTAGGATGGTCAAGAATTTGTAATTCCTCAGTCAAGGAGAAGACAGTTTTTGCTAAAAATTGTGTCTTCTTTCACTATTCAAGTGTGAGCAGTAGTTCATAATAAAAAGTACTGTATAGTAAATGAAGATAAACAGTAACAATCCATATGAATTAGTAGTTACAAAGAGAAACAAAATCGATAAGGCAAGCTAGAAACATTAGCAGGAATTCCACAGCTGACAAGACCAAGAATTAAAAAACAAAAAAATTATCTCAAGACTACAATAGTCCTAGCAGTTATATAAACCCTTTGACAGATGGAAATTATGAGATTTTTAACAGCAATGCAGGAGAAATTTTTAGAAATATTTCTGTCCCATATTTGGGCAGATGTTCTTATGTCACATGATGATGATGTTGAACTATTTTCCAGTCCCTTAGTAACCAAGCAGGATGCTATACAACAGGTACTAGAAATAAACATTTTAAAATCAGCCAATCCATCTGCCTCACACCTAAGAACTAAGACTGAGAAGGCCTGAGAACGAATCATGTTTATTTTAATAAATTAAGGCATTCCAAGGAAATTCCATTTGACTGGAAATGGGCTAATGTTGTGCCAATAATAGCAAAGGCCAGCAGATGACTCAGCGAGCTAATGGATAGTCAGTATGACGTTACTTCCAGGTAACAAAGCTGTTATAAAATTAATAAAGAATTAAAGTACCAGAATATAATTAATATCAGTCAACCCAGTTTTGTGGCAAATAGATCTTGTAAAATAAAGTTATTACATTGTTTGATGAGACAGATGCTTGGCTGATGAAAGTAACTGTATACCTGTAATATATTTGTGGAGAGCAGCTGACTTAACAGTGTATGACATTCTCATTATGAAAATTAGCACAAAACAATATCAATAAAATGTGTTAAATGGACGGAAAACTGAAAAGTCTAACAAAGTAATAATGAATGGAGACTTGTAACAAACTTTAGGGCTTATCATCAGTAATTTGGAAATAGATATATACATCCATGATAATAAGATCTGGGAGATAAATAAAATTGTGGGGATGAAAGCTGAAGACCAATTTGAATCACTTAATAAACTAAGCACATTCTAATTAAATATGTCTTAATACAGCCAAATGCAAAGGGATTAGAACTAAAAGCTCCACTAGCAGCCAAACCTCCTCCCTGGAAAACACATGATCTGAAAGGTACCAAGGATTACAGGTGACAAACAGCTGAGATTGTAGCAAAAAAAAACCCCAAACCCTAATATGATCCTTGTATGTATAGATACAAAAGCAAAACAGCTTTATACAACTGTGTGCAACGCCTGTGAAACCTGCAGTGGAACACCACACCAAGTTTCACATTTTAGTGAACACAAAAAAGCAGACAAAATGATTTGAAGAGGAAAATCTTACAGTCTTTTGAAGGAAAGACTTAAAGTTCAGTTGTTAACATTAACTAGCTCGACTTAACATATCACAGAAAAAACTGGCACCTACAGGGTTCTTCAGCGTAAACACAAAGTTCAGGTGGGAAACACAGCATATTAAACAACAAGTTATTTTAAACTCAAATTATCATGGGAATTCTCAGTGGCATCTTTAGATCTTGAGGACTTCAAGTCTGGATTACCTTTTCGCGTGTTGTAGCGCAGCATGTATTTGGATCCTTACTACTGCACTTGAACACAAAATATTCTACACACAGGTAATGGGGTAATAATGACCTATGATATAGAGAGCAAATTAGCTGACTTAGTAGTTCCTTCTACCTTTTTCCCCCGTGTGGATACAGTAAATATATTTTACTCTCTCTTCTGAAGAACTGAGCTGACATCACTAATTTTGGAATACTCTATGTTGAGATCTGCCAGAAATCACTAAAGATTGTCAGATCCTCAGGCTTATTGTCAGAATGGGTATTCCCTGGAAATGAAAAGGGGTTTGTTTAAAGAAAAAGTAGGGGGGAGAGGGAAGCAAAAATCCTAAGCCTAATCCCATTGACATTAATGTGATTTGTCATTGATTTGCAGAGGCACGATCTGGAGCAGAGTTCACAACACTATGGAAGTAGTTCTAATTTGCAGGTTCTTAATTCTACTCACAATTTCTCCAGGAGCAGCTGCTTGGCTCTGTATATGGTGTAACAATGAAAGTCAGACCTTCCTCTTTTCCAGAAATAACCATGTCATAAGCTGCTGCTTCCTCGTTTTATTTATTTACAGACATCAACAAGACTATATAAAGCCTCTCCATAATTTGTTCATATACAGTAGTTTTCCTTTTGATATATTTTTAGAGCAATCGCACTTAAACAATACTTCCTCAACCTACTGAACTTTGCTCTGGGACAGATGATCAAGAGAAATGCAAATACTGCACTGTTTAAAGGATGACAACCAACACTTTCCACAGTACTCGTTGAAAGGGTAGGGTACTACGAAAGACAGAGTTCAGCACGACTCCAAAGTGGTGCAGCAGTTGTGCTTACAAACTCCGTATCTGCCCTTAGAGTTGCCTCCAAAGCAAGATACGTACAAATTTATCAACGTGCAAGAAGCAGAAGCTAACTCATGACCCTTTGGTTTTCTAATAAGTGGTGTCACTTTGAAGGAAACAGCTTTAAATCTCTTTGCAAATATTTTTATCAAAGGGAGAATTGTAAGGAATAAGATGACTCATCCAGGAAAAGCTGTGTCCGTGTGCTCTGTTCCTTCTTTGGTACTAGGTACAAAAAAAGCTGTAAACATTTGGAGAGTGTATTTTCCTAAGACTAGGTTGTTGTGTGCCTTCAAGCGTATAACCTTAGAATAGCAGGAATGTCAAACCTAACCTTTTCTGAATTTTCCAGTCTGGAGGATATAAACAGGCCCAACTTCTGGTTACTGGCTCTGGTACACGAAACCCTACTATCAAATTCTGCCACTCACTTCAGAGAAAGAAGTGTGGCTAAGCATAGCCATGCCTTCAAGTTTTTTCATGGTCTAAAGAGCTTGACTGCCAAAGCAGCAGAGTGGACAAAAGTCATAAAAGACCATAGAGATATCAGGGGTTTTTTTACATAGTTAAAGTACAAGTTAAATCAGTCCCAATTACAGCACAGGGCTCTGTTGCATGAATACATTTCCCCTCACAGGGTATAAAGTACACCAAGAAAAAATCACAGCAGTTTTGAAAAACAACTTTCAGCTACCTTGTATGCTACGAAAACTTTCCAGTTCCGATTCTGTTTTGGTGCCAGGCAGCCAATGCACGTCTCACTGTGCGGAACACTTGTGGAGGGAGAGAATCTGTTAGCACATCCCCATTGGATGAATGTGAAAAATTTCTTTGAAAATGCTGATTAGCCACATAATTAACAATCAGAATATTGAGGAGAAAAGCACTTAGAACATCTGAAGTTTGTAATGATGATACCCGAGTTGAGAATCCACTGTGCATTAGAATATCCACATGCACATCTTGGTACATCTTGGTAAGGAAAAACTGCAGCAATTTCATCAGATAGCAGACAATATTATAGCAGGTAAATAAAAACCTTACAATTTTGAAAACACAGTACAATGTCAATTTTTGCGTTTTCTAACTAGAAATTGTTGAGATACTGCATTTAACAACTATTTAATCTGTTTTTCAACATAGCCTTAAATTACTAAACCATTTTGAGTGGTGATTTTTAAAAGATGTTCACAAACTAAACAGTTATAGAAGGACATCCCCTGGAAAGGAGATCTCTAAAGAACTAAGATATTGTGTCAGTGGTTGAAATGCATGCCCCTTTTTGCTTCGAAACGGAGTCGTTTTGAGTATGACTCAGTACTGGGCTAACTTGCCCCATACTGCACCACACCACGTAGGAGGTCACACATCTACTAGCGTTTTCAAGAGGAAAAAGAGTGATAGAGACTGTGATAAATATAACTTCGGGCAAGTATTCTACCAATTTCCATTTCCCTCTGAAGATTCAGCTAAAGGTGCTGTTTTTCACTCGCAGATATACAGTGTTTCTAAATGCTGACTACTGGTAGAGAAATCACATTGCAGCTAAATATCTTCCCCTCTGCATAACTACCTGGGCAGACTCAGACTAACCGTGTGGTCAACAAAGAAAGCCAAAGTGCACATCAGTGCAAAACAGAATAAAGTTATGTCTGCTTTGTAGGAACAAGACTTTCTTTTAGAACCGATTATATTGCAACTCCTATTCTGCTGGCAGAACTAGAGATACGTGCAGGTGGCCTGTTCTGCAGCCGGTAATCCAAAGGAGACTACTGAAAAAGAGTCAGGCACTAAAGAATAATGCTGAGCATGAAGACAGGCACAAATGGACCTTGAGACAGAGAATGGTACATAGCATAAATGGGATGGAAAATGATTGACACGGCGACAGGCAGGACAGGCACATCAATTGTACAAGAAAAGGCACGGAAGCCTGGGAAGGGTGGAAGCATATGGCTATATCATGTGCAACTGAAGTCAGCGAGAGCTGACTCAAACTGGCAAAAAATGAAGGATATATGTAAAGGTAAAAGAATGGTGATGCATAGGGTGTGTGCTGGTGCCGATTTTGCAGGAATCTGAAGCTAAGTAGTTGAGGCTTATAGTCTGAATTTGATGGAAGACGAAAAGCTAGTACAGGTAGCCTTTTTTCAGCTGTTAAACTTGTATTAGGCAAAATTCACTTCATCATAACTGAAATGCATGTCTACCGCAAATGCCTCAAGCCACCACAAACTGCCTTTCAGGATCCTGCAGAACCTTGTCATACATACGGTCTGGATCTTAAAAGAAATAATTTTAAGAGGGTCTTGTCCCATAACACTCCAACAACTAACTCAGCAACAAATGTCTTGAAGTTTCAGCAGGAAAAATGCCCCTTTCCCAGCTGTTACCTACTCTGTCTGCCCCTTCAGGACCTTTGCAAATAAGTGGAGCAGTTTTGCTACGCTTACTCATGATGAATGAGTGAATGAATCCTGTGACATGGCAGCCTGCTGGAACCCAGTGACATGGCTTGCACAAGTTTGGATTACAGAATCAAGCCTATGGAGACTAACGGATAAGCTGCTCCTATCCAGTAACCTAAAATTATTTGCTGGCCTCCAGACTCAGTTTTTACGTTCTCCCAACTCATGCTACTTTTCTGCCCTGGATCGTAATGAATCTGACTGAAGCTACCCCTCTGCGCTGTTGATCACTACTAAGTCTTCCCTATCACTGCTGTCACAGTGCCATGCTTTAAGAAAAGTGAAGAATGCAGCCTTTGTGGTAACACTGAGCAAACAATACTTTCAAAGAGAATGTCCCAAATCTCATTAAAAAGAGATAAAGCCATCTGCCTAAGGCAGTTGGTTTTTTAAAAAAGCCCGTAAAACTATTTTGAAACCCATTTACTAAGAAAAATAGAAAGGAAAACAAGTTTGCTGCCAACAAACGTTGTAGCCCTTGTCATCTATTACCACATGAAAAAAGTACTCAGTGACTGACTCCAATACCATTGCCAATTATTATGACAACATACTGTGTAATTGTATTATGTTTATAATATTATACATGTGAGTATTTGATGGAGTCTGGCAGGACTTCAGTCACTGCCTCTTTTATGCTTTAAAAATCAATTTTTCAAACGGAGTTTGCTGTATAACATGTTCCCTAATTACATACTTTACTGTATAGAGAACAAGAAAGGATATTGAAAGTGATTTCAGGCAAACCTCTTAACATTTAGTGAGATAAACCACTTTTGCTTACACACATTGCGCCACTACCAACCGACATAACGTCTTTATTCTATAAACATGCCCCACCTCGTTCCCATTGACATTAGCAGCAAGTTTTTCAGAAGTTTCAGATGAAGCAAAATCAAGAGCAAAATGTCCAGGGCCTAGTTTTAAAGGAGTTTTTGCCTCACTGTTTATTCTACAATTGCAAATAACTATAAATTTAAACAGGATCATTTAAACATCTGCTTAATTTGTGAATGACATCAGATAACAAGCTTACCAAATGACTCAATTTATATTTGCCAAAACACATGCAAAATACAAGCAGGAGGTTGCCTTGGAAAATATGAACTAAAGACATATGCTGAGATTCAACTACCCAGTTACTAAGAGACCTCATTGTCAGCCCATAGCCAATAACTCAGCCAAATTTCTGGGTGGGCTACCTACTTTGCAGACAAATCAGGACACAGGTGCAGAGATACTTCAAATAGAAACGCGCATGCTAGCTTAACTGCACCATGCCTAAGCAACAGCACACAAATATGACTACAAGGTTTCTCCGGCAAGCCTGAGCTCAGAAGTAACACGGTTCACACAGCTCTTCATGTGAGCTAATGAATCTCACTAGATTCAAGATTTCTTTACAAATTATTACAATGCACCAGCTTGGGTGTCTCTACACTGCGCTCCACTGAGCGTCCAGTTTCAGAGATTTCTTAGCTCAGAATCAGCTACGAATAAATGAAATCAATTTACGTTTACAAAGTTTAGATTTAAAAGCAGTAGTATCATCCACAGCTTTCTATTCTCCAGACCATCCTGGTGCCTCGGTACCATGGCTTAAATGCATTTCTACAATAAAATGTTTCTCAATAAAATAACTGAATTAGTAAAAAAAAATTTTTTTTTTTAAAGTGATGACAAATTGATGTCATGGGTAAAAAAATGGTTGGATAGTTGGTTTCAGAAGGTAGCGGTTAATAGGTTGTCCTCAGCCTGGAGGCTTGTAACAAGTGGAGTACTGCATAGGTCTGTACTGGGACCTGTTCTGCTTTACATCTATCAGCAACCAGGAGGAGGCAATGAAGTGTGCTCTCATCAAGTTTCCAAGTGACACCAAACTGCGCAGACCAGTCAAACATCATCAAGAGCAGGGCCACCAGTCAAAGGGACCTAGACAGGCTAGAGGGTTGGGCTGATATGAAATCATGAAATTCCACAAGAACAAACAAAAGTCTTGCACTTGGGAAGGAAAAACCCTGTGCAGCAGTACAGGCTGGAGACCAGCTGGCTGAGCAGCTGGGGACACCGGCAGCAGACTGAACATGAGCCAGCAGTGTGCCCTGGCAGCAAAGGAGGGCAACAACATCCTGGGCTGTATCACTAGGCACATAGCCAGTAGATCATGAGAAGTGATTATCCCCATTCACTCAGCACACTTCAGACTGCCTTTAGAATACTGCATCGAGTCTTTGGCCTCCCAGTATGAGAAGGATGTTGATAAACCAGAGTGAGTTCACTGAAGGACCACCAAGATGGTCGAGGGCTAGAGCACAGGCTGGGTGAACAGATGCTGAGGGAAGTGGGCTTGTTCAGCCTGGAGAAGAGGTGGCTTTGAGAGGATGTAATGGCAGCTTATCAGTATCTGTGAGGAGGTAACAAAGAAGATGCAGCCAGGCTCTTCTCAGCACTGCATGGCAGAAAAATGAGACACAAAAGGACAAGTTGAAACAAGAAACGCTCCAACTTGACATAAGGATAAATTTTTTCACCAGCCAGGCACTGGAACAGTTCGTCCAAAGAGGTTGTGTAGTCTCCATCTGTCCTGGTTTTGGCTGCGATAGAGTTAATTTTCCTCTTAGTAGCTGCTGTGTTTTGGATTTAGGACAAGAAGAATGTTGATAACACTGATGTTTTCAGTTGCTGCTATGAAATCAAGGACTTTTTGCAGTTTCTCGTATTCAGCTAACGGGCAGGTGTGCAGGAGCTGGGAGGGAGCACAGCCAGGCAGCTAGCCCAAGCTGGCTAATGGAAATACTCCACACCATAGACATCGTGCTCAGTTTACAAATAGGGATTGGCCTGGGGGGCAGGAGGCTATCTGCTCTGCTTTTCTCATTTCTGTGAGTTTGAATCCTCTCTTGACTAGGAGACTTCAAACTTCTATTTGGTCTGCGAATCTGTCGTCAGGTGGCGAGAAAACTTGTACTGTACACAGTTTGTTTCACATACTATTTTCATTGTTATGATCATTACTATTATTAGCATTTCCTTTGTTGCCTTATTAAATTGTCTTTATTTCAACCCATGAGTTTTACCTTTTGCCCATTCTCCTCCCCATCCCACTAGGGGCAAGGGGAAGGGTGAGTGAGCAGCCGTTTGGTGCTTAATTGCTGACTGCCAGGTTAAACCATGACACCATCCTCGGCAGTGTTCAGGACCTGGCTGAATAAAGACCTGAGCAAGTGCATATGGATGCCACAACCTGAACTCCATTTACTGACAAAGAGTGGCTTGTTGTGCTATTGAAAGGTGCTTACAAACACATGCTACCACTGTCAGCTCCAAAGCACAGCCCTGGTTACACAGGGGCAGAGACAAAGTAAATAACAGTTGCAGGGATGCCTTCTTAAATGTGATGTTCGGGTTGGAAATTTTAGTACTGGCACAGTGGTCTGAGTAGAGCTGCTTTGCAAATACCTGAAGAATTCCTGGAATCACTTAGAGACTTCTCTGATCCCTGTTGAGGAATCACTGTTGTTCCATTTTCACACTTCAGTCTGATTTATATAATCTAAGATCCATATACTTATGAAGTTAACAGGAAAATATGGAATATGTGTTCCTGTTGTTCTATAGTACTGGCTAAAGAGAAAACAATTGAAAGTATCAGGCTGGAGAGAAACTGTTAGGGTAATTCCTCAAGTATCCGTCTTGGGACATAGTTAATATTTTCCCTTGTGACCTTGGCACAGAAATTCGGTCTGTGACAAGCTGTTAGTACAAAGAAAGACTTTATTCCACACTAAACAAGAATGGGTAACTCTGCAGTAACAGGAACAGAATGACATTAGACAAAATAAAGTGCATGGTCACACACATACGAGTAAGAATTCCTGTGACAAGTTGGAAATAACAAATGAGGACAAAGAAGAGGGTGTATTAGTCCATCAGAGGATGACTATGAGCAACCACTGTGATGTGGCACAGATAAAACTCAGATATTCCGGGTGACATATTACCAGGAAAGACGGAGACATATTAATGTCACGACACAAAGTGCTAATCAGAGTGAAACATAACATGTAAGGTCTTGTCACTCATATTCAAGAAAAAAGTAAATCAGAATAGAGCAATTACAGAAAAGTCTGACTTGAGCTCCCAGACAACACAGTAATAAAAGTAAGATAAATGCTAAAGATGTAGATAAAATATCTGTTACGAAAGACAAGTCTCATCAAACTATTAACAAGCTGACAAAATTCACTACTTTGAACATCTCCTTTACAATGTCCTTCATGTGTTAATAATTACAATTTAAAATGACCAGCATTATGTACTACTTTGTTTCTCTAGACGTCAGCTTTAGCATATTTTTCTTCTGGGTATCTTTTTCTCATCTTCTGTTCCAGGACTATGGATAGCAAAAACTCTGAAATCTATTTCAACACAGATCCTCATAAATATAGACAAACTTCTACTATTCTCTAAGAGTTACATGAAATTTTAGCAGAAATATCTGTTACCAAGGACAAACAGAAATGACAGAATTTGATTCCATCATGAAAAGAAAGTCTTGTGCAGTTATGAATTCATATTGCTGGAATCAGGAATCTTACTATCATTCTTCAGGCAAGGTCACTGAAAAAACACGATTTCCCTCACTAACATCACAGACTTTGTTTTCAAGGCTGGCAGAAAATGTACAGTATTCTTAAAGTCAGGCATAATGTTAAGCATTACATGGCACGTTGCCTGTTCAATTAAACCTCATGCATCTCCTGGTAGGTAGTTGAGAGACCTGCCTAAGGACACAAAAGTAAATCAACCAGGATAAGAACACTGCAGTGTCCATCTCCCAAGTGTGTGTTGACCATTAGACCACATTCCTCTTCTTGGAAGGGATCCTGGCAAATTCCAGACTTTATGGGAAACAGGTTCTGTTTAAACATTTAAAACTTTAAAGCACTTACTGGAATAGAAAAAAGGAAATGGAAATAGAAAAGATGAGAAATCCAAGTTAATCCAAGAAACACGATAGCAATTGATCACAGTGCAGCCTGGAAGGAAAATGCAATCAATACAGAGGGGAAGAAATCAAATAAAGAAGATACTGCCTCAGTGACTGAAGCAAAGATCCTCAAATTGCAGCTAGGGGTGATTAATTTGTTCTCCCCTACTGTATGATGAAAACTAGAAAGCTAAATGTTAAGAAATGTCATCTAATGGCAATATACGTCTTTCTTACAGCTGTGTAACAGTGGCAAAATATGAGTCTGAAATTGCTATTAGAATTGCTATTCAGTGCTTTAGAAGTAGCTTACTCACCAAACAGACTGCTTACTCACTGCAAGGGAGTGTTTTGGTGCACCTGTGCTCCTGGAAAATGATGTTGGCATGAAAAATCTCCTGGCTTTTAATGTCTTTTCTGATCTGGTGTTGATATTTTGATGAGAAATTGGTATTTTTTGTGATGATTTTAAATTGTTCCAGGTATGAAAAATGTAACGCTGTTAATGAAAATAACACTAACATCTACAAAGTTTATGATGTTCCCAGTCTAGACAGAAAGTACCACACAGGCAAGTATCCTAAATATTAAGCGAATACTACTTTCATTTAGGAAATAAATGGTCATGATTTTTCAAAATATTACTTTGTACCTAAGAAGTAACTGGAGCCAGGTCAGTATGGTCCTATATATACCTAGAGGACAGCAATACTATTTTGCTATGAAAGTCAGAATTTTTCATTAAAGAATTTGAACTTTTTTTTTTTCAGAGAAAAGTAGGGAGTTCCCACTCTGCAGCTTGGAAAACTGAAGTCTCATAATCAAGAGTTCAAAAGTCAAGCTTCGTTATTCATATTTTACAGTACCTTATCCCATGTGTAGCTACAGTTAACTAACTGCCAACACTTTCACAGCACAATATTACTTAGATAGAAGCAAGAATGCAAAATCTAGCTCAGAGGTTTTAGCGAGAAGTTCAGAAGAAAATCTTGTCCTTGTGTTTCCTCATTTTGCCCTTTATTTCTCAGATTGTCCATTCTCTCATAGGATCAACTCTGAGGGAAATATTTGAATACATACTTTCCTCTGTGTCCTATACTAGCCTTCTGGAATTAATACAGCTGGTATAATTAAAAGAAAAAAAAAAAAGAGACTTGTCTAGGTTACATCAGAAATTTATCCAGCCCTCTGCTAGTACAAGAACAGGAGAAGAATGATGGTCCAGTTTCTCCCCCTCTCTCCTCAGACGGGTCAATATGACATAGGTGGGGACTTGACCCTCTGCCTTTCATAGGTGAGTGAATCACTCCTAGGACTAAGAATACAGACATTAATGTATATCTAATCTTTAAACCCCAAGGTAAAATCAAACTCTCTTTTCTCTTTTAGATTCTATATGAGAATTTTTTCTTCCCCCCCCCTTATGCTTCACTGTGTTTTAATTAAAATTTATTTTTAATTTAAGGATTCCCTTAGTCCAGTTTTCTTGAGTTTCTTTTTTTAAAAAAGGTTTCCTTAATATTTTCCCTCAGAATTTAAACTCTTCTTTCTTTCCAAGGTTTAGATGACATTATAAAATGAATACTGTTTCTTTAAAACTGACACAGTAAGAACGAGCAGGCTGTTTTAGATTGCAGGCCATTTCATTTCTCATAAGTATGCTATCATTAGCTACCTTTAGGAGAATGAATTATATTGATTGGTTCAAATCAAACTTGTGACCCGGTGGCAGTATTAGATGTTTGTTACAAAGCATCATCTCCTCATTAATCTTTCATTAGACAGCATGATCCGAGAAGCCAGCAGCAGTCACACCACGCTTACTCTCTTGAGTGATGCCACCACAGAGGGCTCCCTTATTGGATCACAGCAATTACTGACCTTACAACGCAGATTCTGAAAGCCTTATCAAATTTCCTCGTGGATATGGCAAGCTTACAAATAATCATGTGCTGTTTCTTGGGTGAGGACATCACCGAATTACAACAAAATGCAGTAAGCTCAAGTCATTTACAATTAAACATGTGACTCTTGATTCTGAGATGATACATCTTCATTTACAGCATATAAAGTATTTTACAGAAAGCCAAAATACATAAAATTAAGGTGTCTTTAAAAGTTCCAGTCAGAGAACAGAAAACTGCCAAATCAGATTTCTTTATGGGGGAAATGAAGCAGAACCTCTGGTATCTGGATTGCTGGCATCTCGGTGCTGTGATTTAAAGGAACTGAGTAACAACTGCAAGTCAACAGCAGACAGCATGAGAAAGACTCATCTGTTCCTGAGTACCTGAGCACTGCGGGAACACAGCCCAAGAGGGGGATGCAAGATCTGATTTTCAGCTCAACAGAACATCATAACAAGGCTTGGGGGGCGGGGGAGAAGTTGGGAATTGTTCAACTCTAACAGTACATGATTATTTGCATGCAAACGTAAAAAGGGTTAAAATTTTAGTGGCTCTGAGTGAAGAAGAGTCTTAATATACTGCAACTGACCTATACTTCCAGGGATCCTCAGGCTTACAAAGATAAAGGTTGTATCACTAAGCTATTTTCTGCAGCCATACAAAGGTAGCATTAAAATCAAGACAAGACATCCCATTAACCTCTGCAACCATTAAAGTAAAAAGGCCTAGCAAAGGACAAAATAACTCTCCATTAGAAGAGAACTTAAAAATGCACACTGCAGAAATGCTCTTACTTATGCAGCTTAAAAAAGAGTCTGGCTACATTATGAAGTTTGGATCAGGGATATGGAAAAACGGTATGCACAGTGCACATTGACGTAATGTAACCGCCTCACTATTGCCTCAGGCAAGATGGTGAACACCTTCCAGTCCCACAGATGTTACACCTTCCAGAAGCATCACCTATAGTCACACCCATGGAAAACTCAAGCGTTGTCCACTATCAATATGACTGTGAAAGGATAGGCAGCCTACCTAGAGTGCCAAAATTAAGACTGACTTACTTTCCCACATGAGAAAAAGACTACAACAGGACACTTCCAGGATAGGTAGATTTAGATAAAACACGGGACGGGTAGCTGTAGCCGTTCATCTCATTGTGGGCAGTACAAAATGTCAGTGTGACAGTACACAAACTACAGTTGTTCAGAGTTTGGAAATTGCTCTTAAAAAGCTAATATGAGCTTTAGGAAAATGAAGTGCCCCTTATTTTCTTATGCTTTTGCCTTGGGCACTTAGTTAAGCACTTATCTTCTCTTGTATTCAACAGGAAACTTCTATCATTGTTCTCTCAAGTCCCTCCCCTAAAGCACATCTATTTGGAGAAGCTAAATGATATTACCCTAATTCATATGTTTCTTGCATGATAAAAATCAGTCCCTGGTCTCTTATGCCTGGGTTGTGATAACAGCAAAACGACAGACAAGATGAGCTGACCCAGATTTCTATGAGAGGGAGATTCGCTGTACAAATCTGGACCTGGCATTTGTCAGAAAAATCTATCTTCAGGTTTCACAGAATCACAGAATCACAGAATGGTAGGGGTTGGAAGGGACCTCTGTGGGTCATCTAGTCCAACCCTCCTGCCGAAGCAGGGTCACCTACAGCAGGCTGTAGAGGACCTTGTCCAGGCAGGTCTTGAATATCTCCAGAGAAGGAGACTCCACAACCTCCCTGGGCAGCCTGTTCCAGTGCTCCGTCACCCTCAGAGGGAAGAAATTCTTCCTCATGTTCAGACGGAACTTCCTCTGCTTCAGTTTGTGCCCATTGCCCCTTGTCCTGTCACTGGGCACCACTGAAAAGAGCTTGGCCCCATCCTCCTGACACCCACCCTTCAGATATTTGTAAGCATTTATAAGGTCCCCTCGCAGCCTTCTCTTCTTCAGGCTGAACAAGCCCAGCTCCCTCAGCCTCTCCTCATAGGAGAGATGCTCCAGTCCCCTCACCATCCTCGTAGCCGTCCGCTGGACTCTCTCCAGTAGCTCTTCATCTTTCTTGAATTGGGGAGCCCAGAACTGGACAGAGTACTCCAGATGAGGCCTCACTAGGGCAGTATAGAGGGGAAGGAGAACCTCCCTCGACCTGCTGGCCACACTCCTCTTGATGCATCCCAGAATGCCATTGGCCTTCTTGGCAGCCAGGGCACACTGCTGGCTCATGGTTAACCTGTCGTCCACTAGGACACCCAGGTCCCTCTCCGCAGAGCTGCTCGCCAGCAGGTCCGCCCCAAGCCTGTACTGGTGCATGGGGTTGTTCCTCCCCATGTGCAGGACCCTGCATTTGCCTTTGTTGAACCTCATCAGGTTCCTCTCTGCCCAACTTTCCAGCCTATCCAGGTCACGCTGAATGGCAGCACAGCCTTCTGGTGTATCCACCACTCCTCCCAGTTTGGTGTTTCACACTAACCTCAAAATACTTCATCATGACATGGATCCTCAGTGAGGAACATGGACTTTGGAAAGATTTAAACTGTAGCGTGCTGTCTTAGCTCACACACTACTGTTCTCTGGAGCTACCAGACAAGTTCCAGGTAAGATATCAGTATTCTGAAAAAGACGCGAGTCTCTAGTGAAAAACTTTTCAAATATGAACATGTCATTCTGATGTAGAAACTGAGACTGGTAAGAGAGGAAGAAAATATACAGCACTGTCAAGAGAAAATGACATAGAACGAGGCATGATTATGTATCTTCAGTTGCACATAACATGCATTCATTTTAAAAAAGAGACTGAAATTTAAGTATTTCTAATAGAAATCCATGCATCTATCATAGCCTTCCAGTGCACTTATACTACAGAATTAAACGTTTTAGCAACAAATACACTCCAAATTCTAACAAAACAGTTGTCAAGCCAATATTCCTTAGGCAAGATTGTAAGTCAACAGACAGACTTTCTGGATGACAGTCTTATGTCTTGACAAGATACAGTAATAATAATGTTAATAACCCTAGCAACCGAATTAATATTCAAACACATGCATATGAAAAATTTTAACCAGTGCAACTATCTCAGAAGTTACCCAGAGATTACTTCAGCCATATCTGAAAGGTAGGAATCTATGGTGCAAAAGGTAACAGCCATGTTACACAATTGTTTTGGTTGGGGAATATATTCCAACTGAAACTGCAGAAATAATTTAGGCAGCTACACAAATTAATGTAAGGATACAGAGGTTAGAAACCTTGAAAAGAATCTTTACTGACCACAAATGGCTTCTTTCCAAAAGACACCTTTGTATCACAACATTCCACTACACCTTACTCAAAGGTTGCATACCAAATATTGAATTTTTAATACCGATTCCTAGAACGCGGACATGGTCAGTGGATGTTTCTAATCCAAGTTTTTACTGAACCTAGTGGACCCTGACTCACAAAATGTGATAAAAATTAAGGCACAGTGATAAAAACTGTGTGAGCCATATCAGTTAATCACACGCATCATGCACCTATTTCAAGCGTGAGGCTGATAGACTGTTATTTGTTCTTTTCAACTCCTGGAAACATATACATTAAGGATTAATTGTACTGTTAACTTACTAAAAGTTTTCCATCAATAGTCTGTATATTACTACCATACTGTGAAATGCTGAAACAGGAAGAAATTACATAATGCTCTGAACTTTCAACTCCATATAATTAACAAGCCATCCTTAAGCAGTAGTAGATGTGTGAAAGACAAACTGCTTACATCTAAAAGGACCAAGAAAGGAATAATTTAAGTTTCCAACATACCAAGCCTCAGAACTCCTTGCTCAAATTGCTGGAGATTAATAAACTGTAAGTGTCATCATGATCATGAAACCAGAGGGAGTCTGCATTTTTCAACAATGCTATTCATTTCACTCAAGAAGTCAGAAGTGAGTCACTTCCAATAGTAAACAATAATGGGACTTATGAAACATGTCTGAAGTAACTGACTCTTACTGGTAAACCAGTCCACATAAAGCCATTTGTGTTAGGAGAGATTAAAAAAAAAAAAAAAAAGACTGGAATAGGAGAATGCTGATTGACCAAGGTATACAGCTCCACAATTCTTTGACTGCACTGCGAGCAGCTAGATGTATTTCTGCAAGCCTTCCCAATGCAAACAGAGCTTGTCTGATGGCAGTAGTTCTTTCCACAGTACAGTGGCAAAATGAAAGCCTGCATATGGAGCAATGTGTAAATTGGTTCCCAGTGTCTTACTGCAAGATGTTACAAGACTTCGCGTGCGGAGTATCATTCAGTTTGGGATATGTGAAGCAGTGAATGTCGATCTTCAGATCTGGAAGCTTCCGGCACAAGGAAGCCTTGAAAATAAAGAAATAATAGTTGAGTTTTAGCAAATAAAATAACTGTGTATCTCTCTCCATGCTTCCCCCAGGCTCCTGCTTGCTTGGCTGGAAAACACAGATAAAATGGAGCAGCTCATCTGTTTCTCAACAACATGATGAAAATTCTTTTCATTTTAAGAAAACATTTTACATTTGAACAATCCTATTTTTTGACAACAAAAAAATCCTACCAGAAACCTCATTTGACCAATCCTAATTCCACCCATTTCACCAACTAGAACTTCCCTTGCCTTTCATTATTCCTTCACCCCAAAACACAAGCCCCTATTTTTCTAAGTGAAGGCTTCTGATTTTGTTTGCTTGACCACCTAGAAATACTCCAGAGGGCTAAGATATGTAAAGTAAAATCAAATAAACTTGACAGAAACCAGATCTTTCATATATCATCACACTCAGTTGGAAATTTCAAAAGAATCCTGAGGACATTCCTTGAAGTTTTGGAATAAACAGTATGGCTTCATTAAAAATTAAGACACTGTAGGCAGAGAAATGTTAATGTCTTGAGCGTTAGACTTTACTTTGCTCAGCCAGTATCGCTGATATCATTCTATTGAATTAATAAATATGGCTGAACACATTTCCTGAATCTGGCTGGAGGTCTGGCAGCAAGCTCATTGCCAACATGGAAATCTTTTGGAAAGCCTGTGTAATGATAACCTTCGTGACAGATATTCAAAAAGCGTGATAAAAACAACTGGATATGGATTTAGAGGAAAACCTGCATCTATGCTTATATAAGGATGACAGATCCTTGCATGAAAGAGACTGTAATTTGTTTGTTATTTGATAGAGTGAATTTAATCTCACAACTGTAATACAAAACTGCAATAAATATTCCAGTAAAACTCTTGGTTTTGATTCTGTGCAGAACTTTTCTACAGACCTTGATCCTTCCTTCTTCATGCACCTCAGAGAACACCCCCAGTTTTCAGCGCCTTTCAGAAAAATCCAAACTCTCTAAGTCTCAAACCAGAAATGAAACAGAGAGGAAAAATCAACTTATCTGAGAAGGACTACTGTTAACTTACAGTTCTCACCAGATTATACAGAAACTGGGTTCCTAGCATTATCCAGCCTGGTCACTGGCTTTTTAAATCTTAAATACGTGATGCAATACTTAAGTGTAGTAAAGGACTAAATCCTTAAACCCTGACAGAGCAGAGCATTTAAGCAAGTAAGCCCAATGAAGTGAGCAACTAAATATGAGATGGGACTTCCACAAAGAAAGCCATGCTATGAGAAGTTTAGCAAAGGTTTCTACAGCTAACTTTCAAATACATAGGATTATAGGAGGAGAAGGAATAACCCAGATAAGTCAAAAACATAGCAAATTTAAAAAAAAAAAAGTTAAATTAGGTAAGGTAGGTTATAAAAACCTGCTTAGTATATTCACCAATGAAAAACTTAAAACATTTCTGTAAAGAGCAGTAGCAACTTCAAACGCTATTAACAGAGCAAGGCCCAGTTTAAAATAATACCCACACTGAATCTTATGTGGTGAAGAACTGTGCTGAAGCCAGAGTAACTGGGGATAATGGGACCTGATTAATTAATATATGGATGCTTTTTCTATAGACAAGAGTTGAAGAGAGGAAATAACTCACCAGTACTAAAGGATGATAAAACAGATGTTTGTACTGTTGACATCAACTTTCACCTGGAATCTGGACTGTTTAGTTTAGAACATACGGTATAAGGATGATTGGTAGTGAGAGGAAATACTGTGAACAAGTTTACAAAATCTAGCATATATGTAATTCCGAAAACAGACTTACTGCTTCACGAAACAAAATTAACTTCACCAAGTTTTATGCCAAAAAACAACCAAAATCATTCACAACCCTGCCTCTGAATAATTACATTTTTCCCAGTCTTGCTGCAAGACCATGCAATTGCATTAACTCTGTACTAATTCAACATCACAAATACGTATTCTACATTTTTGTGTACATTAGTTAGCACACATTTTCTAGACATCCATATTAGTAATAATAATAACACCTTTTTTAAAGATTTGCAAGCATGGATGAGTCTTGTTCATATCCAGGGTACATAACAAAACATGAAACTAGAGGTGTTTTGTGTGGGTTTTGGATTTTACCAAGAGCTCCTGGCTCAGCATAGCTCCCTCCTATGCTGTCATTCTAGATCACAGATTTGAGAAATACAAAACATGTTCTCATTTACTTTTAAGTCTGTGGTGTATTGTACCCAGCATGGAATTTCTCTGTAAGCAAAATTCACTTAGGTAAAGTATTATTTACTAATCAAGTGTTTGGTAACACATTAAGCAGTTCAAATAATAACTCCTATACAATCAACAGTGTACTTTCCATGGACTGTAGAACATATATTCTTCACAGATTAAGAATTACCTACCATAGTGAGTCACATAAAATCCCAACACTTGGTTTCTTTCCAGACAGTCTTACTAGAACACAAGACTGAAAACTAAAGATATATTGTAAATTACTGTTCTTTTTGCAACATACTCTGCAATTCTAATAATTAATCAGTTGTAAAAAGGTTTCATTTGCATGTGACAATATGGGGCAACATTCACTACAAGAAAATCTAAATACATCACCTGTGCCAGGCAGGTTTTAGTAACTTTCCTTGGTTTCTTTTTCTGCATGATACAGCTCTTGATTAGAAAGTCATACAGAAAACATTAAACTGGAGAAATTAATATAATTTACAGACAATAAAAAAGTTAAACACATAAAATCCATTGGAATAGCAGTAAATTATAGTTAGATATAAATTGTATTTTTATATGTATTTATACATATGCATAAAATAAATTACTTGTTACCAAACTGTATGATTGGTGCTCGTCTAGGATACCAGGTTGGTGAAGAACATATATGAATAGTGGTTTGTATACCAAGGTATAATAAGATATATGTACACTGAAACATAGAGATTATAATCTGCAATTTGTACGCAACCTGTTTGAAATACAGATATTGTATCTAGCATACAGAACAGAGCGTCTGATCCCATTCTAAAAACAGCACTCCCACTGATATCCCCCTGTCATATGGAGAGTCACATTCATATATACATCAACACAATGCTAGCCACATTTTATGCCCTAATAAACCAAATAACTTGTTATGCAAAAATATAGTGACTTTGACAATACTTTGTGAAAAACTTGGCAGCAGAGATAAGGTTATAGATTAGTACAGGCACACATGAGGAGTTACTGGATGGTTATCCTGAACAGTCCTGTACGTATTTTGAAATGTACTTCATTAATTAAGTAACCATACTTTTTAATTATCAATAGCATATATGGAATTGCATTAAGAAAAATAATTCAATTCTAAACTGGTAACATCAAATGGAACAGAGTTGCCTGATTTTTTGTGAAAAAAATCACATCATCTGGTAAAAGAGATGGCAATTTCAACAGCAACTGAAAATGGAAACGTGGAACTGTATCGAGCCTTTCCATGAACAGTCCTGCTGACCTAGGAGGAAGAGTTATCTATGCAGGATTAATATTTGAGCGCAATGCCTGCTCAGCTTTCAGAGCAATGAAAGAACAGGCACTGCACATCCAGTACAGGGAACAAACAAAAAAATCCAGAAATCCTGTTTTTCCAGGGCATGGTTATATTCCGCTTACGCCAATGGGACCTCTCAGCGCATGCAGCCAACAGGTAAACAAAAATTCATGAAGAAGACAGTGGATATTGATGTGCAGCTATGAAGTGAAGAGAAAAGTCACTTTAATGTGGGCAATTAATGTAAATTCAGTGTACCACTAGCTCCCAGAAGAGCATTCTTATAAAGCAGAACTGCTGTCCTCATTAAACAATTCTTTTGGTGGTTGTTCATACTGGTCTTAAATTGGCTATTCGCTAAATACATTGTATCTCAGTCAAGTGCTTTTTGAGTATGTGGTTTTATTTAACACAAAACTTCTTTGAGTCACCAATAGGTATATTTAGATTAAACGACATTTAGACTAGAAAACTTCAGGTCATTTCGTATTCTAGCAAGCCATTTTTTGCCACCATAAATAGCAATGTTCTAATTCTCACCTGTTGAGAATGAGTGAATTTACAGATTTAACTAAATCCTTTATGAATTTAAGTCAAACACTGAAGATTAATTCAATATGGCCCATTTCAGTTTTACATTCTATACCACTTGCTACGTCACTTCTCTACCACAAAACATCTACATAGCTATCTATAGTTGATCTACACATGACTAAATCAGCATATGTGCAAAAATAATTCTGTAACACAATATTTGCTTTCAAAAGGTGCAGAATTACCCAAGATGTATGCATCATAAGGTCCTGTTTAAAGTTACTTTAAAACCTCTCGTGTATATCATTGCTTAGAATTTTAAAAGTGTGAAGTGCAACTGACATACTACCTTTTTCATGTAAGATGTGTTCATACTGGCATGTGTTGTTTTTCCCTAAGAAAAAGAACTTCTATACTCCTTTAGTCGGAGTGGCTTTTATCTTAGACCAACAGAAACAATAAAATCAAAGAGAAAGAGGAGTGTCTCCAAAAGTTGTCCTCATAAAGAAAAAATTATGTTAGCTCACAGTAATTAAAAACGCAGTCATAACATTGGCTGCAGTATGATCTAGACATGCCTGCTCTAGCTTCAGAATAAGTTGCTGGGATACTCGTAGCGATCTAGGCTGGGCAGCACGGAGCTCAGCAATGGCTAGCAAAAGGGTCTACTTCGGGCAGTCAGGAGCTCAATGGAACTGAAAGCTTCATAATAGCAATACAGTTTGTAATTCTTACATAAGATTTGCTAATCAAATTTATAACTATGCCTCCTCATAGTCTTTAATTCTGTCTACGTGCTTGGATGAAAAGTGCCTTCACTTCCCCAGGTTTTGCCTTTATGTTTATAGGAATTAAGAATCCTTTCATTCTTCAAAAGGCTCATACATGAATGGGACTGGCACGTCAGATCAACTATTACTTTTTGATCTAAGAACCACTCCTGCACACTGCTTTGAAATTTGATATTAGATTTGGTTTTGCTGTAATCTTAGCTCAAGTTGCAAGTTAAATATTGACCTTAATTTAAGTCCTATCTATATATAAAAATCCCTAGCTTGATACAGCACTGGAAAATTAAAGGACAGGTAAAGGTCAATTTATGCATCTCATCAGTTGCTCACACCACCACTTCATAGCGTGGATACTTGCTCACAATGCTCATATGCTACTTGCACTTCACAGATGTTCACAATTACTACCACGTCTCCAGAACAAACGATTCACTAATAATTCAGAGAGCAGCAAAATCCACTGTAAGAGAAGAATCCAGGGAATATGCACTTGAATTCACCCTAGCACACTAAAAAAAGAAGTGGATTTCTTGTATGGACATATTATCTCACACGTCACTTGGCATCGTGGTCCCTGTTTAGGCTAACGTGAGGATATGAGTTATACAGCAGGAAAAAAAAGCCCGTTGTCTGGAGACAACAAATTCACAGTGGCTGTCCTTACTGTGTGGTTTCTCACAGTACCTGCAGATTGTCCACATCAGCTCAGATTCGGCCCTGTTCTTATGCCAGTGATGGCA
Organism: Opisthocomus hoazin; assembly: GCF_030867145.1. NCBI lineage: Eukaryota > Metazoa > Chordata > Aves > Opisthocomiformes > Opisthocomidae > Opisthocomus > Opisthocomus hoazin. Next base: position 27,151,444 of record NC_134415.1, read on the forward strand.
CAAAGATGTAAGCAAGGTGGCTTCCACCTTCCTCAGTGAGGGTCAGGGTCATGCACAGTCATCAGCACAACTTAGGGCAGTTCTCCAGATTCCCCAAGTTGTGCTCTTGATGTAGTCCCTGTGAAGTTACTACAAAGAAAGCTGCCTACCTGCACACAAAAGCATCCTGATTGCTCCCTCCTGTCGAAGGACTTCTCTGTTCAGACTGTGTAGAGGGGCCAGAAATGCAGAGGCAGGACACTATAGTGGCTATGAGGAGAACAGAGAGCCAGTGTACAGAGAGGAGGACAGACCTTTTTGCTCTCTTGTCCCCTGATATCTGCATATGGGGTAAGGCAAACCAAAAAATGGCTCCTAAATGTAGAATCAGTACACAATCACTACATGTTACTAAAAGAACGTGGGGGTTTTTTTTCCTGTTACAGTTATTACCCATTTCTTTTTTCTTGGGTAGGGCAGGAGACTTTAATCAAGAAAAACACAAATATCTAAGAAGATTAAAGAAGTTCCATCAGAAAATTTTCCTTTGAGAAACTTAATCTGTGAGTAAAGATGTCACTACAATATTCTAAGATGTGCTTTGTTATCTTATTGTCTCTTATAAAGACATAAAGCAACATTACCGCACAGAACAAAAATACGCTCTATAATCTACTTCAGTACATTTCTTTTCCTAGGCTGGAAGACAACAGCGACATTAATCAAAGAAATAATAAGTATTGCTACTACAGAAGAAGTAGCCCATCCCCCCAAGCGGATGCACATTTATATTTAAAAAGCAATGTCATGGTTTGTTATACTGACTTTTAGCTGTATACTATTCTCAAAGACAGCAATAATTTCCATTGTGAGGAACATTATACGGCCAGGGATGTGTAGTATGTGGTAGGGAAAAATGGTTACTAACCTTTTCATATATTGTTCTCAGAGTAGATACATCTCTTCTGCTCTTGGTTCAGGCATCTCCTGGGCACTAGAGATATTTTTCTTGACACTGAGTGGAACGAGCACTTTTTTGTGCTTTTGACCAGAGTAGATACCACTCTGACCTGTCTTCCATTCTGTCATGTGAAATTATTGATGGATATGCATAGTGTAACGGAAGAAAAGGCAGAACACACCTCACAGAACAGGCAATTCTAAAAAACAATAACTGATACTTTGCTTGTGTTTATAATTCTTCTTATAGGACTTCCACAAGTTACTTCACAGATCCTGAGACTCACAGTCTATTTGGAAGACATGAACATTACCAAGTCTGCATCAGCCCTCAAAGTGACAGTACTCTGCAATGACACAAATGGGTGACCAAGTAATTAGTTTGCAGAATTACAAAAAAAGTTGACTCCCCTACTATATCACATGTGCTATTTAGAAATTGTAAGGTAATCTAGCTAATGTAATGGTAAGGTAATCTAAAAACTTACAAGCTGACATTTTAGCTCCTCATTAAGAGAATACTATCCAGCAAATATTTGTTAGAAAGTATCTATGGATAGGCAGGCATACATTTTATTTTTTCTATGCATGGAAAAAAAGAATAATGCCAAGGCTTCAGTTTAGAATAACACAGAGGGTTGGACAAACAGTTGAGGCTGTAAACTTTCCCTCTCCCCTATGCCTATGAAGCTCGGTCATGAAAATGGAAGATAAATAATATCAATGAAGCGAATACATGTTTTTGTCAAAAATTTGGATAAAACCTCAAAGGTCTTTGCCCTTGAAAAAAGAGACAAGAAAAAAAAGGCCCTGGTACTAGCGATAAGCACATTAGTTTGGAGTTATTAAGAGTGAATGAGGTCTTCCACAGTAATCAGACCACTGCCAAATAGACCTGACCTTACCTAGCGCCAGCGGCTGAAGACTAGCCATTGAGACATCTTGAAGTTCCAATGCGTCTGTAACCCTTTAGCAACTGTCAACATCACCTGATGTAGCAAAAGACTATTTCAGGATTTCACCCCATGATGATGAGAAAATACTATGAGCAGACTACACGATGGTAAGTTTTCTAAACTCTACCTTGTAAGACACCTGCTCACATATGGAAGGTAACCCTGCACAAATGAGACACAGAGCTGACTACAGTCCTTGGAGACGACGGAAGAGATGACCCTTCTTTAAAAAAACTAGTAAAGTAGGACTATCTACAGAAAGGAATAGGTACAACCCACATTAGGCCATGGAAAAGAGGACTGCTGCTACAAGTTCCATGGACCTGTCTCTGGCTCCATGGCCTATATATTCGCTGCTGTGGAAATAAATTTCTTGGATATAATCTGGACCAGCAGTTCAGATTAGCAGTTCACAAACCAGGAATTGTGCATCTGGGAGGAAAAAAAGGGGTAGCAGGTATCAGTCTCCAGCAGAAAATCTCTTAAAGCAGCAGCCTTTTCTGTTTTTTAAGTTGCTTTGGGCCCAGCTCAGCAAGTTGATTGCAACACCAAGCTTCTGTGAAGCAGTTAATAGCTGCTGGGGAGAGCTACTGAAAGTAAGTGTTCCTGGGGAGAGAAGAGCATGAAGCTTCCTATGAAGTAGTAGCGAAGGAGACGATCTTTCTCATTAATGCAGAGTAAGGAACAATGCCCAAAGCCACCATTTTGGCATCTTCCTTTCCCTGGAGATACGGTCTGAATACGGTGTGCACTGCGGGGCTGGAGTGGCAGAACTGCAGCCCCCAGCAGCCACCCTTGTTCTGTAGCAGGCAGAGGTACCTGTAATGGCAATTCTCCAGAGCACAATCTAGAGTAATAGCCAGTCTTTTATCTTATCCTGTTCTGTTCCCTCTACCTCAAAAAAACATGTATCCAGCTCAGAGGAAGGATAGAGAATGGCAGAGAAAACGTGAGAACTGCTCCTGGATCTACCTCATGTAGTGTTTCCAGCACATCTGGAATTTAGCTGTGGGCAGTTTACTGGCACAGGTGAGACTATATGAAGAGGAGTAAAAATAGGATGGTGCTGCCAGTTTAATGCTGCTTCTAACATCAGTAGATATTGCAACGCCAATGCGGACACCTGCCTCAAAGAAAAATAACATCAGCTTTCTAGCCTACACTTCAATCTGTGGTGGCACTGGAAACAAAGGAGGGAAAGGAATACTCAGGTAAGAACATGCTCAAGCTCTCAGGAGCAGGAAGAATACTTTGATACACAACAAGGGAGACAATGGAAGTAAGAAAAAAATTTTCTTACATAGAGCAAATGCTGTGACATAAATCTTTAGCAGGGGTGGCACCAGAAAGGTCCTAGGGGTGGCACCAGAAGGGTCCTAGAGATTAACAAAAGGTGAGGTGGATGGGTGGATGTGTAGAGTTTCAAGCAATTTTTTTATGTCCTTATGTCTGGCTGTAATGACAAACAGGACCAGTCTTGTTTGTGGAAAGCATCAAGCCTTGGGTCTTCTTCTTATTCCCTGTTGTAAAGGTCAGACACTTTTATCTGAGATATCCTAATATATTTTCCTGTCTTGAGGCTTTTTAGTGATCCCTCAGCTACTGCTCTGGAAATCTTACAAAAATGCCTTGAAGACAGAACAAACCTTCTCTTGTCCAAAGATAAGACATGTACCTTCAACCTTACAGAGGAGAGTTTAAAAAGCACCAAAGCAGAACTCTTGTGAGCAACAGGCTTGCACAGCTTTAAGAAGAGAAGGTCACGAGGAGTCCTATTGCTGTCTTCCATGACCTAATAGAAGCGTGTTAGAGAAGACAAAGTCAAACTTCTCCAGAAACGCGCATTAGATGAGGCAACAGATGCAAGGTGCAACAAGGGAAATTTTGATCAGATATTCAGAAATTATTCACCATGAAGACAGTCAAACCTTGGAACAAGTTACTGACAGAAGATGTAGAGTTTGTATCCTTGGAAATGCTCAGTATCTGACTGGACAAGGCCTTGAGCAAACTAATCTAAGTAGGCTGTGCTTTCAGTGGTGGTTTGAATCAGATAATCTCCAGAGATCCCTTCCAATCTGTATTGGAAGCCGAGTGGTGCAGTTGACACACCAGAAGGATGGGATGCCATCCAGAGGGACCTGGACAAGCTCGAGAAGTGGGCCTGTGTGAACCTCATAAGGTTCAACAAGGCCAAGCACAAGGTCCTGCACATGGGTCACGGCAACTCCCAGTATCAATACAGGCTGGGGGATAAAGGGATTGAGAGCAGCTCTGCGGAGGAGGACTTGGGGGTACTGGTGGATGAAAAGCTTGACATGAGCCACCAAGGTGCGCTCACAGTCCAGAAGGCCAACCGTGTCCTGCGCTGTATCAAAAGCAGCGTGGACAGAAGGTCGAGGGAGGTGATTCTGCCCCTCTACTCTGCTCTGGTGAGACCTCATCTGGAGTCCTGCGTCCAGCTCTGGAGCCCCCAGCACAAGGAGGACATGGAGCTGTTGGAGCAGGTCCAGAGGAGGACCACAAAAATGATTCGAGGGCTGGAACAACTCTCCTGTGAAGAAAGGCTGAGAGAGTTGGGGTTGTTCAGCCTGGAGAAGCGAAGGCGGCCGGGAGACCTGATTGCAGCCTTCCAGTACCTGAAGGGGGCCTATAGGAGAGATGGGGAAAATATTTTCAGCAGGGCTTGCTGCAATAGGACAAGGAGTAGTGGCTTTAAACTAAGGGAGGGTAGATTTAGACTGGATATAAGGAAGAAATTTTTTACCATAAGGGTGGTAAAACACTGGAACAGGTTGCCCAGAGAGGTAGTGAAGGCCCCATGCCTGGAAACATTCAAGGCCAGGTTGAACGGGGCTCTGAGCAACCTGGTCTAGTTGAAGATGTCCCTGCTCACTGCAGGGGGGTTGGACTAGATGACCTCTAAAGATCCCTTCCAACCCAAAGCATTCTATGATTCTATATAATCCTGTGATTCTTCACCAGGCATTCCTCTTGTCAGAAACAGAAGATGGGACAAAGATTCAAGAGAAAAATAATCCTGTTAGTGTATCTCTAGTAACTTCTGAAGCTTTTTAAGCAAGCACGTGCTATGTTTACCTCCACTGTGTTGCCTTGTGGCAAACGTGGAGAGGTGTAGAGGCTGCTGCCATAGAAGCTTTGGAATTCTTGTGGTATGGGGGGCAGAGCAGAAAACACGGTCCACAGTAACATAAAGAAACTAGAGACAAACTTAATGAAGAACAGTACTCTCACAAACCTACCTATTTAACTCTATGCTATTTACATTAGAGACAGTTGTTCAAGGAATGTTACCGCAGAAGTTCTTATCCGCATCAAAGGAAGGTCAGAAAGCTCTGCGTGAGAAGAGTGCCCATCCTGTCCCGATGCTACTCATTTTTCCATCTCTGATGTCCAAGATACATACATACCAAGCATGGAAAACACACATGCTATCAGTGGAAGAACTTTGCTTAGGTCTTCCCAAAACACTTGTGCTACTATTGCAGCCCAGTATCTTTATAGCAAAGCTGAATTATATCAGGAGATATCTTAACAGATATTAGAAAAGATTATCTTAACAGATTAGAAAAGTTTTCACCTTTTTCTAATGTTTTATGATGTCTATGTAAAAGAAGTGATAGACATTTTTCTCCTAAAACTAGAAATAGCACTATAGCATGAGTACTTCCCATAAATTTCACAGCTTAGAAAGGAACACTGCGAGTTACTGCTTTCCTTTTCTGCCGTTCACTATTTCTACTATGTTTTGAAAGTATTTGTTAAATGGGCAGTGTTCCTTTTCTCCAGTGCTGTAGGGCATTTCTTGATAATCAGGAGGATGTAGGAGAAATGAAATGAGTGTTACTTTCAGCAAAAGCTGAGTCACAGTTACATTTCATTATGCAACACCCTGCCCTTTGTGCCCTTCTGCTTAGAGGCTGCAGCAACCTCCAGCTGTCTACAAGTTGAAAGTCATGTTCGAAAACCAAACAATGAAATCAGCAACTTTTGTAACATGTCACATGGATCTGTGAGCAGGATTTTGGGAAAGTTCCAAGTTTAGAAAATGTTGCTCCTACTATTCCAATTCTGTGGCAAGAACTTTCTGTTTACATGGTTTACTTGTAATACTGTGTAGGATTGGGGGTTTCAGCCTGAAAATAAAAATGAGATATGACTGGAAACCTAGTAACGGTGACAATGGTCACTGATGGTCCTCCATTATGTGTGGGTGCACATTAGGAAGTGCAGAGAATTAATCCACACAAGCCTGTGATGTCATATGGTGATCAACTAATCGAAGTCAATGGAGAGACTTGTGCTGCTTTCAACAGCCATGATGCAAAAACAACCCAATCGCAAAACAGTTGATATTGTACCCTTGGGTACATGCTAAAGAAAGACGACTGAAGTTCCTAAACTGACATATTGCCTGCCAATAGTCAGATTCCCAGACTTCTGAGCACTCACTAATAAACTTAACTGCCAGTAAACCTGGCAGCTTTTTCAGCCTCATGTTGGTTAGGGTTTATATACCCAGCTTGCATACTTCGCAAACAATGCTAGAAACCCTTGTTACTGTTGGAGACCTGTTAGTGCATCTGCCAATACCTATGGCTTATTCACCCAACAGACTCATGTTGTTTTAGGTGCTCTTGCCTTTCTGCTGAACTATACTGACAAAGTTATACAAGCATGAAAATATCGAACTGCATTTTTGTACTACATTTTACATATCTATAATTCAGTGTATAGGGTCAAGTTATTATTACATTTTTCTGGCCCATTTATACTCTTATCAAATTTATCTGAATGGAATCGTGTAGGCATATTGTACATTTGCCTCTATTCTCTTCTAAACCAGAACTTCCTAGTTTCAAAAATGTTAAAAGTAAGTTTGCAATATTCAATATGAGCCTGCATATTGTCTCAGCCATAGCTCCAACATGAACTCAGTTAATTACAATGGCAAAGTGCCACAACAAAGACTCAAACTAGACACGATGCCGTGACATATGGCTACCATGAGCTTATTCAGAACATGGGTATCTCTGTATGTGCATGACTAGATGGCATAGACATCCATAGTGTATTTCAGAAAAGGACCCATCTGATCTCTGTAAAGTTGGTTCCAATCTGCACCCATCTGTACCCAGTGAAACACTACGTACAACTCCTACCCTGCATGATCAGAACGCCAATTATCAGAAAGTGAGCCAATATTCAACATCCTAAAATGGAAGCTCTCAGAAAGCAGATATAAGCAGAAAGGATATACTGTCATATTCGAATGTTATGCAATACTTCACTAACACAAATGTCAGCGTAACTCACAAAACCGCAGGTCATCTCCAGTGTCACATGCTATAAGACTTCTTCATAAACCGTTAAGCTTTGGAGAAAAGGTGTCTGAAGAAACCCATAAAAGGACACAAGTAGCTTTCAGCATGTTTTCTGCATATTGCATCATACAATGAAAACAAAAGGATACTGTGAAGAAAGGGTAGAAAATATTTCTTCCTCTGTGTGACGGCACTCCTTTAATTTACTGCACTTTGTTATAAACATAATCCAATTCTGTGAGAAATAAATGCTCTTTTATGGATCTAAGTATTTAGCAAAACCAGGCAAAGACCATGAGAGTCATCTGCCCAATCATATTAACAACAAAACTCCTGTGATTGAATAGATCGAGAGTTAACACTACAACACATTAAAGCGACAGTTTATAGTAACTAATTGTCCAAATTGTAGGTCTTATTTTTAATAAGAGTATCATCACAATAAAATGTTTGTTATAAATGCTAGAGCAGTATAATAAACCAGAAACAGTCAAGCTCACCTCTGAGAATCATTACATGGGGGGGGAAAAAAAGTAAAAACATCTCCAGGTAACATCCCTTACTCCTGTTACTAGAAAGAATATAAATCAACACCTACAGCACTAACGCATCCCAATACCATAGTTTATGTGTGCAGCTAACTCACTCTTCTGAGGAATGGATTAGCTTCAAAACAGCACTGCCCTCCCACCTCTTCCTTGGCCTCGCGAAGCACATTCATGAGGGGAGAAGAGACTATAAGGTTGGGGACATACATTACCTCCACTGTCATTCTTGGAGGGTTTACAGGAAGAGAATGAACAGCACAGTAGAAGGTTTATAACAATAAGGTACTCCCACATCAATGCCACTAGGTATGGGAAATACAGTTAAACAATACTGAAGTGGTTTTCAGAACCAAATTCTTCATTAGCCATTGTCAGCTGCTTGCTGATAGCCTTTCACCTGCTCAGTGAGAATGGATATGCAAATCAAGATTTAATCTAGTATTTAAAATGATTGCTGAAAATTATTTAAAAAGAGTATTTACTTTAGGTCAACATGATTTATTTTCTTTTATACAGATAGTCATTGTATTTTGTGTCTAGATGTTCACTGCAGTGCTTAATATTCTACGAGACTGCTATTTGTAACCAGACAAGAATCTGCAAAGTAACACTTAGAATACACATTTACTCAATGCAGAATCAGAAATGCTGATTAAAGTGTCACCTTGTTTTATGGTTCAAACGCACTATAAAAAGTGTTCCCAAGAAACATCTGGTTCGTATTCACACCAGTTTGGTTTAAATACATATGTCAACAGATAACCCTCATATTCCAAGTCTGAGTGAAAACAGACCTTTTCAGCAAATTCAGCCTCACCCTAATGCCTTCTGAAATAAGTGTTAATTTCTACTTTATTGGGTGCAGAATGTTATCCAGAACTCTCAATGAACTCAAGAATCTTACCTTTAATTATCAATTCTTACCTCATCCTATTATCACTGATCTCAGTGACACAGGAACATATTCTAAGGGATCATTAAACAAACAAGCATATGCCTTTTTAGATTTGAAACTGTACTTTTCAAAGAACTGACACCAAGCATAAAAATGAACCATAATAACCTTTATTACAGATGCACTCTTATTTTCAACAGCTGAAGACTCTTTGGTTTCAGTGTTAAATAACTTAGCATTTAAGCAGAACAGCAATCACAAAACAACAAAACTCTTCAGCAGTTATGAATTAGCAAAAGAATAAAACCTGGATTTCTATATCTGCATTTTCAAGCTCTTACAAAAATCGCACTAAAGATGGCATAACTGCCCAGGAGGTACGCAGGATACTACATTGTAATCAGTTATTAAAAGCGATCTGAATTACAGAAGTTAAAACAAAACCAGACTAGCATTTAAGTACTGTGTTTAGTATAGCACAAAGATTAAAAATCATTATTTTTCCTGATTACAAAGGGCTTTTAGGACATAAGCTACCATGCCGAATTATTGCATTTCATTTTTCTAAAGTGTGAATAAAACAATGATCGATTATGTGAAAATGAAATAAAAATCAGTTTTCAGAAGTCTTGACTATCTTTTAAGCTGTATGAAACTCAATCCTTGAAAAACATTTCATTATTTATAACATAAATCAAATTAAAAAGCTTTAAAAAAAAATAGCTTATAATTAGGCATGCTGTATCACTGAAATGCATTTTCCAAAGCAAGTTAGTGATTTTACTGGGAGGAGGGAGGAACTAAGCTTTTGTGGGAAATCTCTCAGTTACAGAAAGTAAGCAAAACTAGACAAAAGCTAATTAGAAAGACTTCACAGAATCACAGAATGTTAGGGGTTGGAAGGGACCTCTGTGGGTCATCTAGTCCAACCCTCCTGCCAAAGCAGGGTCACCTACAGCAGGCTGCACAGGACCTTGTCCAGGCGGGTCTTGAATATCTCCAGAGAAGGAGACTCCACAACCCCCCTGGGCGGCCTGTTCCAGTGCTCCGTCACCCTCAGAGGGAAGAAGTTCTTCCTCATGTTCAGACGGAACTTCCTCTGCTCCAGTTTGTGCCCATTGCCTCTTGTCCTGTCGCTGGGCACCACTGAAAAGAGCTTGGCCCCATCCTCCTGACACCCACCCTTGCGATATTTATAAGCATATTAGGTCCCCTTGCAGCCTTCTCTTCTTCAGGCTGAACAAGCCCAGCTCCCTCAGCCTCTCCTCGTAGGAGAGATGTTCCTGTCCCCTCACCATCCTTGTAGCCGTCCGCTGGACTCTCTCCAGTAGCTCTTCATCTTTCTTGAATTGGGGAGCCCAGAACTGGCCAGAGTACTCCAGATGGTGCCTCACTAGGGCAGTGTAGAGGGGAAGGAGAACCTCCCTCGACCTGCTGGCCACACTCCTCCTAATGCACCCCAGGATGCCATTGGCCTTCTTGGCAGCCAGGGCACACCGCTGGCTCAGAGCCTTAGAAGACCCTGCTTACAATAACATAGATATAAGAAGTTATCCAAGTTCAAACACAAGTCAATGATCAGAAATACAATTGCATACCTGGTACTAGGGGAAAAAGCAGCAGATTACAAACAGAATCAGTACATTGAAATTATGTTAAAATAATTACTGAAAGGGAATCAAAGAAATTTTAAAGCGATCTTCACTTTTAACATTGTGTAGGTTGTGCGTTTTAGCAGCCAAACCTGTGGCTTTTGATCACACATCAATCCGTATAAAGAAAGGAAACCAAGAAGGAGCGAACTCTCCTATCGAAGAACCCACACAACCAGTCCTGCATCATTTAGGTTAGCGAGAACTGTCACTGAGCTTCAACAGGAACAGGATCACGCCCTGCTTGGAAAATAGCTTTATCTTATTTGCTTTACTTTGAAACGTAGGGCAGAAGGAAGATACCACCTCAGAATCATTCAACAGAAAAATATTTTGAGATTTAAACATGCCGAAAAGTCAAAAAAATGAAAGATTAAATTCTCACAAAGCAACAATGCCCTCTTCCCGTGTAAGTTGTACAGTGCATTTCTGCTGATAATGTTTAAATACATTGCCTTGACACCTGTGTTCATGCATGGGTTTGCTTCTGCTGTGCATTCAACTGAATGAAAAATAGAATAAGGATTTCTTCCAAGCATTGTGCTCACTTAAATGTTCCACAGTACACAGTGCCCTGTTGTTTATGAAGTTTCAAAATGGTAGTCATGATCTAGTGAGCCCATTTTCAACTTCTCACATTTAGTAAAGCATTCCAAAGCAAAAGACAAGTTCCAAAGAATGTATGAATCTAAACAGTTATAAAAACAGGAGCCCTTGGGGAAAACAATGTTTTTTTAAATTGTTTTAAACTTCTTTACACGACTGCTCCTGTTTTGTGAAATAGATTTCCCATTGTGATTACAGTATACTACAGTTGTTTCTTTGTGAACTTTATTAATAAAGTTATCCACTTTTTTTTTTAATAACAGTTGAAAATCATAGTTCCAGACCACGGGCAGTCCTAGATAAAAGCAAATATCATGCCAGAGCAAACAAAAAAGACACAGCAGATACAGAGGAAGTGACAGGAAGTTTTGGAAGAAACAAACAGAAAAGAACAAAAGTTTCAAAGAGCCTGAGCTCCATCAAGAAGATTTATGTACAACATTTTGACTTTACAGTCTTAGCAGCTTTGATTTGGGGGTGGAGAGGGAGGCAAGGGCAGGAAGGATTAGAATGGAGAATGCAGCAACAGAGCTTAATCTATTTCTGAACTTTGTCAGTCATATTTAATGTAAACTTTCAAGTTACACCATTAGTACAGTGGTAGCAACAACAAAAAGTTCATAAATTCTGTAACTGATTGTGTCATGACAAACACTACCAGGTAACAATCCTGCACTGACCCTGTGAATGGACTAGTTGACAAAATGTCAATTAGAAATTAATAGATTTACAAAATAGTTTAATGTTAAATGAAAAGCTATGATAACCTTATGACATGAATTAAAGTGTAGATTAATTTGCAGGTAGCTATCACAAAATTTGTTAGAGGTGAATGCTGTGAAATCTTACCAGGATTTGACGACAGAATTGAGAAAGGCTATTCAAATTTTCAGCAATGTAAAAAATGTCACAAATGGAATAAATTGATTTGTGAGACTATTAGACTGCAGCAGATTTAATGAATGCCAGTATTGTTTCAGTTCATACAGATGCTGCAATATCTGCTCTGCAGAAAGTAGTAAAAGGTCAAAAGAAACAGGTAAGGCTTTCAACGTGCAATTTCTATTTATCTTAGGTATTTACATAATAAACAGTCTTCATGTTACATTCACCCCATTGCTATGAGGGACAAAACATATTATGTCTGTCAGAAAGCACTAAATGACTTACCTAAAACACCCTGTGTCTGTCTGAACATTTCCTAAGTTTCTTGCTCACACCTTAACTACTCTTTTCTATCTGAAAAGAAAAATGCTCAGGATCACTGACAATTCTGCTTACACTTGCTCAGAGAAAGGAAGTTATCACCTAAGGGATAAAAAAATTCCATTTCTCAAAAAGCCATGAATTCTTGACTTTGGTCCTGCTAGAAAAACAGGAGACTCCCATGAAGGAGAAAACTACAGGATACTGACTTAATGCCTATGCTTGGTCAAGGGCTGTTCATAAGTAACAGAAGAACTGTACACACCGAGGGATTTGCAAACTTTTTTTAAACATTAGTTTTCTCATATACCTTCATCATTCAGGCTATACCCACTTCTACAAAAGCTTTTATCATGTCCCTTCTTGAATCCCATCTTCCCTCATTAGATTCACAACCACAGCGTAATAAATAGCTTTAAGGGTAACTGCCATCCTCCACCTTGCATAACCTAACGATTTAATGAGAAAATAGTATTTCAAATACGTTTCAAATGCATAACATTTTCTCTAGAATTAAAAAGCCAGACTGCAAGAACCAACTTGATGCTCAGCTCTGGTTCATACCGAAATCCTTACGATTCTGAAGGAAAGAAAGTAGCACGTTTAAGTCACAGATGTAACTCCCATTTACCTTTTTGGAGAGCTCTCACAGAAAAAGCAAGACAACCACAAATCAGAAGCATAACATAGCCAAATCTCCTCTATAGCCACAGGAAAGGTGCAATTATAATTTAGCAACAAAACATCAACTCCTCCAGGCAGAACTAAATCCCAAACATCACACTGAGAAACCAGAATCACTCCTCCTTTCCCTCTACCCTCCGGCTTATAATTAGAGGAAACTCAGAAGATATTCTCTTTATTTCTATTGCTTGAAAACAAAGAGCCCTGTTGAGTCAGGGAATACATATCTCTTAACTTCCACCAGAAACTCCTTCTAGTCTGCCCTGAAAACGGATTCCATAGAAGACAATAGAAAATACATCTTTTATTTTTTTAATCGGATCAATAGATCTAAGTTGTTAAAAGTACATGGACCTTCATAGGTCTCATAAAATATCCTGATTACTTTAAAAAGCTAGATGTTTTTAGAGAATAGGGTAATTAGTACTTAGAAGTGAGGAAGGGCCTTAATCATCATGGAACTTAAAGAACAGCTGTTATTTATTGCCTGTGGGAAAGCAAAGGGCTGACAGGAAGAATAATGACAAAATTAAGTACCATATTCATGCTTCTGTTGAAACACCAGTTTTTAAGCATCCACCTGAATTAAAAAAGACAGGCTCTGGGCTTATGTTTTGGAGGCACTCTGTCAGTCCACTCAGATTGCTTTGTGAAAATATTCTCCAGCTGCTGACTGGCCATTTCTGTCCTTGAGCTCTGTGAGGGCCGCTCTAACGCCTGGTAGCTGTTCGGGTTCATCCCAGTAACTTCCATGAGGACATTTGGTATATTGAGCAACTACGTCGCATTCTGGGATGGGAATGAGTAGGATCCATAGATCGTGGTAGTTCTGCTGTAGAGGGCATTTATTATGCAAGACTCACACGCAGTCTGACTCTGCTCGGTGCTCACCGACTTCCAGGAAGGTTGTTTCTGATGGAGCATCACCTGAAAGCTACGAAGGGCAAATGGAAAGTTCTGGGAAAGCTTCACTTCAAAGCACAGGACTTTTCTGAGGATAAGGGGATTATTTAATTATTTTCCAGGAAGGTTCTAGTATAGGATAGTACATCACAGGCAGAGATGTACAATCAGTACAGATTTTCTTTTAGAGTTACTGTAAGCTTTGCAATGGTATTCCGGTAGCTCATTCAACAGACTGTTTCCTTGTCGGCATACAGTCATCCTTGTAATGGTGAGGTAACCATTCTAAATGCCCCCTCCAGAGGAGATGCAGTGTTATCTCCAGAACTGGGGCTGTTTGGCTGCACTTGTTCCTGCTTGACCAACCGGATCTCCTTCTATGACCAGGTGATCTGCCTACTGGGTAAGGGAAAGGCTGTGGATGTTGTCTGCCTGGACCTTCGTAAGGCCTTTGACACTGTTTCCCACAGCATTCTCCTGGAGAAACTAGCTGCCCATGGTTTGGATGGGTGTACTCTTCACTGGATAAAGAACTGGCTGGACAGCCGAGTGCAGAGAGTGGTGGTGAACAGAGTTAAATCCAGCCGGCGGCTGGTCACAAGTGGTGTTCCCCAGGGCTCAGTATTGGGGCCAGTCTTGTTTAACATCCTTATTAATGATCTGGATGAGGGGATTGAGTGCTCCCTCAGTAAGTTTGCAGATGACACCAAAATGGGTGGGAGCGTTGATCTGCTTGAGGGTAGGAAGGCTCTGCAGAGGGATCTGGACAGACTGGATCGATGGGCTGAGGCCAACTATATGAGTTTCAACAAGGCCAAATGCCGGGTCCTGCACTTCGGTCACAACAACCCCATGCAACGCTACAGGCCTGGGGAGGAGTGGCTGGAAAGCTGCCTGGCTGAAAAGGACCTGGGGGTGTTGGTTAACAGCCGGCTGAACATGAGCCAGTAGTGTGTCCAGGTGGCCAAGAAGGCCAACGGCATCCTGGCTTGTATCAGGAACAGCATGGCCAGCAGGAGTAAGGGAGGTGATCGTGCCCCTGTACTCGGCACCTCAAATACCATGTTCAGTTTTGGGCCCCTCACTGCAAGGACACTGAGTTGCTGGAGCGTGTCCAGAGAAGAGCAATGAGGCTGGTGAGGGGTCTGGAGAACAAGTGTTACGAGGAGCGGCTGAGGGAACTGGGGCTGTTTAGTCTGGACAAGAGGAGGCTGAGGGGGGACCTTATCACTCTCTGCAACTACCTGAAAGGAGGTTGTGGTGAGGTGGGTGTTGGTCTCTTCTCCCAAGTAACTAGTGATAGGATGAGAGGCAATGGCCTCAAGCTGCATCAGGGGAGGTTTAGATTGAATATTAGGAAAAATTTCTTTACTGATAGAGTGGTCAGGCATTGGAACAGGCTGCCCAGGGAAGTGGTAGAGTCCACAGCCCTGGAGGTGTTCAAAAAACATCTAAATATGGCACCTCACAACTTGGTTTAGCAGGCATGGTGGTGTTGGGCAGATGGATGGACTTCATGATGTTAGAGGTCTTTTCCAACCTTAACGATTCTGTGATTCTACTTAGAGCAATCAATTGCGCAGCTACACATACATTGGTCCAAACACCATTCTGTTTGACAGGCACGTTCACAGCAGCATGTACCCAGAAACAGCTTAGTGGAAAAGCAGCAGCTATTAAATTTCTAGAAGCTAATGAAGTAAACCGGGTTTTTGACAGAGAACAGCTTTAACATGCTGATCTTAGGAAAAGCACAAATTTGTCAATACAGGTTTCCCAAACTTCTTTTTTTAAAGCAGCTTGTATTCCTGAAAGCTTGTCCACGTCTCTCCTCTCTTCCTCTACATGATTCAATCTCATAAAAGACACAGCCACTCTTTACTAACAGTACCACCTTCCCTCGGACTGCTGTGTGACAGCAGTATTTAGCTTGAGTTTGCACTGCACCACACTATCATTACACTGTGCAACAAAGTCCTTCAAATTGGATATGCAGCCTCTGCGAACATGTGCCACTTTGTCACAATGGAAGACTGACAAAGCAGCACTGCCAACAAATATTCAGCTGCCTTTTCTAGTGCACTGCCACACACAAAGGGCTGAATCTCTACTTTCTTCAGTTTTCCAGTCAAGACTTTGGCTAAGCCTATCCAAAAACACCTGGAAACAATCTCAAATGAACTACTTGGTTAAATTATGGAATGAAAACATTCTCATTTCAGATTTAGTTCAAGTTAATCTAGATTAGTTCAGATGAGTTTAGATTAGTCCAGATTTAGTCCAACACCTTTACCTTTCAAACACAAAAAAAAGATGGGTTTAAGAGATTGCGCATGCTGACGCAGACACATCAGCCGTATGGGGACAGAAGTTGGCATGCTCATTTTGCCTTCAGGCAGTTATGAACTACTTTATAGCTCTTTTACAGAGACCTTTATTCAGCGCTCATTGCATAACTCTTAATGAATTGTTCTAGGTCTTTCACCTGCTCACAGTGACAAGCAGACCAGAAGCTACTTGCTGATGATGTAGTTAGAGTTCCTTGTTTCACACGGCCCACCACATTTTCCTTGAGCTCCAACAACCTGAGAAGATGCCATCCCAAGCTAAAAAGCTATCTGCTGCCCAGTCTGTCTACAGAAAGCAACAGCTTTGGGAGACAGGCATACAGTTACTGACTTTTATGCACGACTTCTCAAAAAAGCCACACGCAGAAGTGATCAAAAGGACACAGCAGATTTATAATACCCAATTCCAAAACACAAAGAGTTACAGTAACAAGCGGGTAAGCCTTGTCTACCAAATACTGCTATCAAAAGCTTGCACACAGCGCCCAGTATCCTTTAAAATATACAATCATTACAATACTTTTTTTTTTTTTTTTAAATGTACGATGATCTGATTCTTGAGAAAAAAGCCAAAAGAGCCAAGGCTAGCTCCTGCAGAGGAGCATGAAGGCTCCCAAGCCTCGGTCCCTCCCAGGAAGGGTACAGGGCCACAGGACATCCTCAGGCTGGGCTTGACAGAGGTGTGGACTTGGCAGCTGGCACAGCAGTGAAAGGGCATCCCTGTAAGATCCCAGATATAAGCTGCTGCTGTCATCGCTGCAGTTAAGAGAAAGACTGTAACAGAAATGGCATCCCTGACGCGGTCTTTATGTAATTATTAATTGTGGGGAACGTCACGTTCCAGCGGGCACGGAAACTACTCCCCCGGGCAGAAAACCGCGCCCAGGCCGCCGCTCCCCGCCTCGCGGGGCGGGCCGGGCTGCACCGGGCCAGGCCTCTCCACCCGCCCGCTCCCACTCAGCCGGGGCGCCGAACGGCCCCGCTGCCCCCCGGCCGGCGCGGGCCCCTCACCTCTGCCGGCCAGCCCGGGACGAGGCGGGCCCCGTGATGAGGCCGGCCAGCCCGGGACGAGGCCTCCTCCGCCGCCTCAAAGAGCCCGCCCGGTCGCCAGGCAACCGCCGGCTGCCGCTGTAAACACCGCCACGCACGTGACGTGACGCGGCACGCACAACCCGACGACACACGACGCAGTGGCGGCCCCCGCATTACGTCACCTCCCCTCCCCAGGCCCGGAGCGCCTATAAATAACCCGAGGGGCTGCGCGCGCGCAGTGTCGGCGCGCGCGGGGCCACGCCCGCCGGCCACCGTACTCCCCACCCTCACTTTCTATTTTTATTCCTTTGTTTCAAGTCCCCGCCCCTCCGCCGGCAGCCGCCGCGGGAGGACGGGATGACGCCATCCGCTTCCCGGAACGATGACGCGTCGGGGAGAGAGGGGGGACGAGGCCGCCGGAATGTGCGCGGGGCTGCGCTGCCTTAAAGGGGCAGCGTCCCCCAGCCACGCCCCCCGGCGGCCCTGACGGGCGGGCGCAGCTGGCGGGGGGAAGGCAGCGGGCTGCCGTGCTCCAGCCCCCGGTGCCGCCGCCGCTCGGGCAGGGTCCGTGGGGCCCGGCCCGCGGCGCTCCTGAGGGGCCGGGCGCGGGCGGCGAGAGCGGACCCGGCAGTGAGGGGCGGGCGGCTGGCCGGCGCCGTCCTCCAGTGAGGCCTGGCCCGGCCGTCGCCCCTCTGAGGGCCGAGTGTGACCCCTCCGGTGGCGGGGACAGGGGGGGTGTCCCCAGTTTCCCGGGCTGGGGGTCGGCCCCTCAGCGGTGGGGCCGGCCGGGGCCTTCCTCCCCGCCTGCCCCGGACAGTCCGGTGGGCGAAGCCGCGGCCGGCCTGGCCTGGCGCTGCCCGGGCGTCGCGTTTAGCGGTGCTGGCGGTCGCCGCTGCCGCTTCCCGCGCCTCCCGCCCTGCCCGGCGGGCACCGGCGGCGGAGAGGCGCCCGGCCCTGCCCCAGAGCGGCAGCAGGTACACGCCGGCAGTACAACCACGCTGACTTAGAAAGGAAGAAGTCCCTAACGCGTTTCCCATACATTTCTAGCTGAAACACAGAAGCACCAGGTACCGCAACACGGGCGTCCCCCCGATAACGTTTGACGCAACCGGGCACAAGTTGACTCGGCCGAGGGCTTCGAGCTGCGGGTGTTGGCCATAGTAGGTTATCTCTGGATCGGGGATGTGCTCCGAAATAAAGCCCCTCACTCAGGAGAAGGTCGAGATGATGCTGTGGCATCATATTTAGATCATGGCTCGTAGGGAAATCTAGGGTGTACTTAGTCACCTATGGCGTGACCTTATATTCCCACTCAATTTAGTAACAACAGTTGGTTTCTTATGGGGCATGTGAGATTTAGTTTATTAACTGAGTTTCTAGGGTAAGTGGAGAGAAAGTCAGAAAAGGCATGAGACAAGAAGTCAGCAGATGGAGAGGATATGCTCGGAGATGGAGCTCCCAGAGAAATGTAAGTCTTCTCTCCTAAGCGTCTCAAATAGGACCTTAATGTAAATGCACTTACTGACCAACAAATATTTTTGATACAGTGCCCTGAGTGATTTTTTGCCCCCTGACTTTTAGACTATCTGGTTGGGATTTTCATTTCAGCTTTTGCCTTTTGTTCAGTTTTGAGCCTTTTTATTGAATAGCACAGTGGGATCTGTCGGATTACTGAAACTCGTGTTCAGAGAGTGATGTTTCGGCTGTCTGAAAAAAAAAAGAAAAAGCCTCCATTTACATTCAGATGGTATATCTTATTCATCAGGCTGGCATGTGGGAATATTGATATATGTTTGAGCATGTAAAATCCTGGTAGGCAAATACCAGAGTAACTTGCCTCTGTACATTATAGGGAAGAAAAAAAAAAAGTGCTGCATCTTAGCCCTGAGATAGCCGGTCTGTCACAGATTTATGTCCCCATATCTTTTAACTCTGGAACGAATTCTGCACTTACTGTCCTTTTGGCTGCTTGAAGTTAGGACAAGATGTGTTACAAGAACTTTTCTCTTGTTGAAGGGTTTCCAGCTTTTTGCATTATGATCCAAAAGTGAGCTAAAAGGTTGTTGGTTTTTTTTTTCCGAAATGATCACTTGGATTAACTAAACCCAAAAAGAGGCAGAATTAATAAGCATTGGAGTTGATTGACTCTGAAATGTAATCAAATTAAGATGTCAATTTAAATAGGTTGCTTACTGCTGTTGGAACTAAATAATGAATGTCAAAAGCTGTTTATGTGCAAAAGATATCTGTGAAGTTTTTCTGGGAAAGTCATTCTTTAAAAATTAAGTACTTTTCATTCTCACTCTTATAAATAATCAGGCAGGCTGTTCTCTTACCAATTTTATGTTTCGGTGAATCTGAATTTCATTGTCACTCAAGCTTCCTTATGAGTCATTATCACAATTTCACATCACTCATTAATTTAAAGTTGTTTTTCCCCCTAAATCCCCTAACCTACTTCTATCATGCCAACAGGAGCATTCAGAAACTGGCACTAAGGTGCAGCTCTGATACAAGTTTTCTGTTTCCCTCTGACTCATTTGACATTAACATAATTATGTTACAGGAGTCAAAGTGATTTTCCAACTATGAGTAATGCACAATACTAGAGCGAATGTTTACAAGACACCGAGGCATATCAGCTAGCTGAAGTAACCAGCTGCTGATAACAGCTGAAGTAAGTTGGGGAATTAAAAAGTCTTATAATACAATTATCCTTCTTTGGCATTCGGTGTCGTGTACGGCCGTGAGGTAGGTCGTGTGCTCTGCGAGGAAGTATCCAGAAACAACACTGTGCCGGAACGGGGAGAAGACCGAGCCCGTGGGTAGTTCGCACAAGAAGTCTTCATAGTTTTCTTCCCACTTGCATATTTATGGCAAAGTCGTGCTCAAGCAAGAGCAGTGATCTTTTCAAGTAGCGGCTGTATTTACCAGAGTTCATTTTGAAACGTAAGTGACACACATCCTCTCAGCCAGGAAAACAAGATCAAAATGAAACAGCAACAAAAAAAATATGAGGTCATCTCACAAATATTTCGAACCATGTGTATGTGAATAACATGAAAGAAGAAAACTGATAAGGATAAGGCAAAACTGAGTGCTGCTACTATGATGAGATATCTTCTCTCTGTAACAAAAATGCTTATCTGCAGGCTAGTGATAATGGTACAGTGAAGAATTACAATGAATATTTTCTGAATAAATAGCAGAAAAAGTAACTACAAAATGTATAAGCCATAAGAAAAAACTATAAAAATAAAATCTTAGCGGTGATGACTTGTTTTAAGTGTTCCATGCAATTTTTAGAAATGACTGGATTTTTGTTAAGTCATTTGAGATACAGGTTAATTTTTTTCTGACTTGTTTTAGTTTACAAGTAGCTTTTGAATGAAACTGGGACACTTTCTGTTCGGAAGTTTGTGAGCTTCATCTGGATATCCTTCCAATGGGACCCTATTTCAGTAATGTGCTGAGCCCCCAGAACATCACAGGTTTCATGAGAGTTGAGGACACTGTTTCTCCCAAGATTAGCCTGTGAAGGTAGAAGTCTAATTTTTAAATACCAACACAAACTAGCTACAATTTCCTAGAGTACTAGAACTGAAAATAACCAGTTAACAATTTTCCTGTAAAATATAACAAAATACAAGTGGGAAAGAGAGTGAAATGCAGAAAATACATGCTGATTGCAGAAGTGTTAGTAGAAAGGATGTTTTCCAGGAGACATATTGAAAGGAGTCAGAAGAAAATTCCACGTCACGCCCTGTTTTTTTAATTCACAAGAAATCTGCTGAGGCCAGACATTTGGTGTGCTGGAATTATCGTAACTGCCACTCAGAGCTGGATGAG